>NC_044320.2:19602469-20202469 GCF_007474595.2 Lynx canadensis
TGGAAAACAGTGAAAAGACCTTCGATGTCTGGTTGCCTGCTATGTATGAATTATTGCTCACCTCTGAAAATATTAACCATATTTATCATAAAGTCTTGGGAATTTTGTTCTATTACCTCTGCTTCCTTTGGTCTTAACTCTTCCCTGATGACTTTTTATATCTCTTTATGTTGTTGGTCGTACACAAATGGTGATTCTTTTTTTATTCTTTTTTTTTAAATTTTACTTATTTATTTTTATACATGGTGACTCTGGTCTGTCTCTCTTCAGTTTTGTATTTGAGAATCTGTGTCCACCATTTCTTCACCCTCTGTTTTGCATGGAAGGAATAAGAGTGTACTTGAGTAGGGAGTTCTGCTGGTACTTTGTCTTCTGGTAGCCTGGCTCCCCACTCCAGGAATTCCTCAGCCACAGGGCATTTCCCTGCCCTTCTGTGACCATTTCCCACACTGCGTCAGCCCATGGGCCGGGCTGCTGCCAGCTCAGCACGGCTGGACACGAGGAAGCTTTGCTAACCCATCACCTCGATACACGCCCCAGAGCCACCTCTCACTTCTTGTATCTGAGCTTGATGCTGTCCTGAGCCTTTATCCACTTTACTCAGACTCATTGGTAACATTTTACCCCACTGTTTCCATTTTCCATTTTCTGCCTATCTAATGAAAATCCTTTTTTAAACTTTTTGGGAGTAAGACATCATGCTCTTTTGCTAAGTATTCTATGTGTATTTCCTGCGAAAAAGGACATTCCGTTATATAACCACAGTATAATTATCAAAAGCAGGAAATTTAACATTGCTTAAAAAAAAAAAAAACTCTCATCAGGGTGCCTGGGTGGCTCAGTTGGTTAAGTGTCTGACTCTTGGTTTTGGCTCAGGTCATGATCTCATGGTTCGTTCTTTAGAGCCCCAGTGACAGTGCACAGCCCGCTTGGGATTCTCTCTCTCTCTCTCTCTCCCACTCTCTCTGCCCCTACTCCACTCCCTCTCTCTCAAAATAAATAAATACTTTTTTAAAAAGAGTTAAAAAAAAAACCTCTTGGATATAATAATGAAATCATAATCCCTATTTATGGATTCCATAATGAATTTCCATAATTAATGAAATCATAATCCATAGTCAGATTTCATTAATTGTCTCAAGAATATATTTTATAGCAGTAATTTTTCTTAGTCCCGGATCTAAGCTAGGATTATACATTGTATTTAATTATCATGTCTCTTCCCTATAATCTGAAAGAGTTCCTTGGTTCTTGTCCTTCATGACCTTGCAGTTTTTGATGTATCAGCCAGTTTGTTTACAGAACGTCCCTCAACTTGAGTTGCCTGAGGTTTTCCCTGTGTTTATATTCGGGTCATGCATTGTTGACAGGATTAATTCAGTATATCGTATCAGAAGATACAAGATGCTCGTCCCAGTATTGGTCATGTTAGCCTTGATCACTTAATTGAGGTAATATGTTCTGTTGATTTGCACACTGGCCCCCTGACATGGCGGGCAAGGAGAGACCAGAGAAAGAGGCACAGGTTGGTAGATGGCACTTTTAATAAGGAAGGGGACTTTCTTTTTTTTTTTTTTTTTTAATTTTAATGTTTATTTTTGAGAGAGAGAGAGAGAGACAGACAGACAGAGCGTGAGCTGGGAAGGGGCAGAGGGAGACACAGAATCCGAAGCAGGCTCCAGGCCCTGAGCTGTCAGCACAGAGCCTGACACGGGGCTTGAACACACAAACTGTGAGATCATGACCTGAGCTGAAGTTGGATGCTTAACTGACTGAGCCACCCAGGCGCCCCAATGAAGGAAACTTTGTTATGAGGGTTGCCTTGGGCAGCAGCAAGAGGAGGAAATATCTGCCCCCCGCATGCCAAAACCTTAAAAGTTTATTTTGCAGAGGCCTCAACAGGGTTCAGTCACATATACCATCCAGATGGTTTCTTTTCTTTCTTTTCTCCTTCTTCTTCTACTTCTTCTTCTTTTGACATTTATTCATTTTTGAGAGACAGAGTGCGAGCAGGGGAGGGGAAGAGAGAGGGGGAGACACAGAATCTGAAGCAGGCTCCAGGCTCTGAGCTGTCAGCACAGAGTGGGGGCTCAAACTCACAAACATGACATCATGACATCATGACCCGGACCTGAGCTTGAAGTCAGACGCTTAACGGACTGAGCCACCCAGTCCCCTGAGGCACCCCTCATCCAGATGGTTTCAACACCTTACTGTCTCCAGGCTACATTCTCAGAACAGCTCCCATAGTGGAGAGGGGGGGGGGGGGAGGGTGGCATTTACATTCCAAGGACAGGGAGAGGTGAGGAGGCTCCAATCCAGCTTGAGGGTCAAATGAGGGTCGTATCATCTCAGTGACTTCCTCCAACACGCTCCAAGTTTTTAAAAAGTTACTATTTTTTCTTTTGTAATTAACAATTTTTAGATAGATACATTGCAACTATGTAAATATCCTGTTCCCCCATCAAATTGTCACCCACCCTTTAGTTTTAGTAAATGATCTTTTAAAAATCTACATCTGATCGTGATACTCCCCTACTTTAAATAATCCACACCTTTTAGGGAACGAACACCTTCCCCATCACCCAAGCCACGCTTCTGACAGTCTTTCTCAGCTTCTCCCCCTTTCTCACTCTCCACATTGTCAAGAAGGTCCATCCATTCTACTTTCTGAATATTTGTTATTTCTCCTTCCATTTCTCCTGATGCCATAGAATCAGGTCCATTAGTTCTGACCTTGTCTATTTAAATTTTCTGCCTGCTCTCATTGGGTTAATAAGCCTGGGTTCCTGAACTGTCCCCCAAACTGCTACCTGAAAGATCTTTCTAAAGTCAAATTTCTGATACTGATGTTTTCATGTATATATTAGAAAATCATGTATATATGAGAAAATCCAACTAACAGGTTTCAGAAATATAGAACAGAAAATGTGGAGGCATGGAGAGGGGATATTGTCAAGGAAATCATATAAGAAAATTTCCTGGAAATGAAGAATATGAATTCTTCCTTCTTCCTTCCTTCCTTCTTACACTGAGAGGGCCTAGCACAGGTCTGGAGAAAACTAGGTAGAAGCCATGTGTGCCAGCTCACCATTGCTGAATATGAGTCCCATGTCTCCAGATACACTGATTTTTTAAAAGAAGAAGAGGGGTGACTGGGTGGCTCACTTGGTTAAGCATCTGATTTCAGCTCAGGACATGATCTTTGGTCTAGGAGTTCAAGCCCCGCGTCGGGCTCTGTGCTGACAGCTCAGAGCCTGGAGCCTGCTTCGGATTCTGTGTCTCCCTCTCTCTCCACCCCTCCCCCACCTGTGCTCTGTCTCTGTCTCTCAAAAATAAATTTAAAAATTTTAATAAAAAAAAAAAGAGGAAAAATCACAGTGTTAATGGAAACTCTCCTAATTTTTAAATTATGGCTAAAATAAAAAAAAAATACATGCATAACACTCAGAAACATGAAAGTAAGGAAGCACAGGGGCATTCACAGGTTAGTCTATAGTATATACGAAAAGCACTTGGGAGTGTAGAATCTGGAAGAGCAAGGTGGACCCAGCATGAAAAGTCTTGAAAGCCAGCAGAAGTATGAGCTTTATTTTCAAGGGGGAGGGAGATGTTGATGGTTGGTGAACAGAGGGTAAGGCTATTAGAGAACTTAATGTTTTGAAAATTAACTGTCTATGGTATAGAGATAGATGGGCAACGGGAAGGGGGATGGAAGGTAGAAACCTGGGCCTGAGGAGGCCACAGTAATAGGAAATGACCAAGGTCATGGTTATAAAACATTTTAAGTTTTTTGAATGCCTGGAAGCCACCATGCTCTTCATGAAATTAAAATAATAATAATAATAAGGAAGAGAGGAAACAAAAACAAAAAGTATTCATATGTAATTCTTATGTGAACTATGATTTACCAAATACAATTCCTATTTCACACTATGAAAATAATATATGAACACTATAATCAAGAGAACAGGGGCACCTGGGTGTGGCTCAGTTAGTTAAGCATCCAACTCCTGATTTTGGCTGAGGTCATGATCAGTTTGTGAGTTCAAGCCCCACAGTGTGGATCAAGCCTGCTTGGGATTCTCTCTCTCCCAATCTCTCTGCTCCTCCCCTGTTCTTGCTCTCTAAATAAATAAATAAATAAATAAATAAATAAATAAAGGTACGGTGTCTATGAAAGCAGTATCGATTTTACTATGGTTGGTTCTTTTGAAGTTTAACTGTTCACTTACCTGTGAAAAGCGTTTTTCTTTTTTCTTTGTTACCAGGTGAATGAACAAGCTTCGAACAGTTAAGAAAAATGTGTAGAAAAAAAAATTTTTTTCCTTTACAAAAATGTATCTAACATGCTTTAAGAATATGAATTAATAAAAACTATCATTCTGTTTTAAGAGAGGAACTGAGGCCCACCTTCCTGCCAGAATAGCAAAATCGGATATCATGTATTAATCAATAATAAAACTAATGACTTACCTACAAATAACAATTTGCTATAAGCAATAACTAATAAATAACATTAACAAAAGGCTGCCATTTACTAAATACCACCTGCTTGTCACACATGTTAGAATGTAGGTATTATTATCTTCTTTTTACAGATAAGGAAGTAGGAATGAGAGAAATTAAATGAACTGCTCTAGGTCACAAAGCTAGTGGGAACTGGGTTGAGATTTCACGCGAGGCTGGTCTGATATAAATATCAGCATTCTTCTTACACTAAGCTGCTTCCAGTTAATAGAGCACCTGCAATGGTTGATTCTCTTCCAATTCATACATCTCATCAGGCAACCGTCTTCATACCCAGCATTTTTCTCCACCATGGTCCTTACACGTTCAGGTGTATTAAAAAAAAGGTCAGTGAAGAAGTAGGTCATAGGAACCAACTTTCTACCACCAACAAAAGCACCACCCAATGCCCCTGGGATGCCCTACTCCGTAGTTTCCTATAATTTCACCCAGAAGTTGAAAGAAAATGCCTGCTCATTTCCTTTGAATTCAACCTCTCACTCACCTGCCCATCTACTCACCCACCCACCTCTTTTACTTTGACCAAGTGGAATGTTCCTTCCAGGCAGACTCAGCTCTCATGGGCAGCAAGAATCCCACACAGACTGCAGGGTCCCTGGGAGAGTTCACATCAGGCTCTTAGAAGCTATTAATGCACGGACGTATACGGATGAGCCTCTCTCTTGAAACTTTGTATTCATTCAGGCCACTGTAAAATTTGGTCCAGAAGACACCTTAGAGAAAGCTGAGTGAGCAGTTTGCACATCCTGCCGTGGCGAGTTTGTCTGTCTCCCCAGGAGACTGAAGGCTCTTTCCACCCTAGGAAAGTTGCTCTGCTCTGGACACGGGCCTCGGCCCCTCTCCTGACACCCAGCTCACACTAGGCACTCAATGAAGGGATGGATCTAATCCAAGCCACTGTCTCCCAGATATGACGGTCCCCAGGCCCACAGGAGAGAGATTCCTTTTCCAATTCTACCAGGGCCTCGCTCCTGCTCCAAAGTGTTTGCATAAAACCCGGCTGCTTATTTTTAGAGACAGAGCAGACCGCGCTGGAATCAGACTTTACTGCCTCCTGCTGTAACACCGCGGGCAAGGAGCTGGCCTCATTTGCAAAATGGGGCGAAAAACGGACCACCTTAAAGGGTTGGAGCGAAGGATTTAGAAAATTGTACATGTAGAGTGCTTATCACAAGGCCCGACCCTGGCGGCAAACCGGACTGTTTCGCCGGCGAGGAAGCGGGGGTGCTGACGGGAAACCGGCGGAGGAGCAGCGGAAGGGGTGGGCGAGGGCTCCGCGTGGCGCCCCGCGGGGTGGCAGCGCAGCTCCCGCGAGGTCCCGCCGAAGCCGCCCCGCGGCAGCCGGGCTTTCCTCCCGCGGCCCGAGTTCTGCCTCCGCTGAGCGGCCGCGGCGGAGATCGCGCAGCGACGGCCTTTGGACCCTCCGAAGGCACGCCCCGCCCCGGAAACACGCCCCCTGCCGCCTTGGCGCGCTTTTGAAAGTCTCTTCCCTCGCCCTGGTACGTTTCGCCGGCTCCCGGCTGCTCGCCGAGCGGGTGCTCTCGAGCGCGCCCACAGGGCCCTCCGGGACGCGGTGGGAGCCCCGAGGCCGCACAGCGATGAGGACCCGCGAGGAGGTGGACGCGACGCTCCAGATCGCCAAGCTGAATGCGGCCGAGCTGCTGCCGGCCGTGCACTGCCTGGGCTTCGGCCCCGGGGCCGGCGCCGCCGCCGGTGACTTCTGCCTGCTGGAGCTGGAGCCCTCGCTGTGCCAGCAGCTGGAAGCCGGGCACAGGTGAGCCGCCAGCCGCCGTCCCTTTGCCCCGCGGGGAAGCGCAGCACCGGGAAACCGGGCCGCAAGGTGCATTGATTTGAGCAGGGGGCTGGCCGCTTCCCGGATGCCTGGTCCCCAGCGCGCTGCCTTTTTCCGAGGAGTCCGCACCTACACTTAGCTGGACTGAGGTGATGCTACAGGACTGTTCCATCTGATCTGGGAGGCCTGCGTCCGCGGAAACCAATCAGGAAACATAACCTCAGTGACGTTGATCACCATCACCATCATCACGGTGATGCCGGGAAGTGCACTGAACCCTTCGCCATTCTAGCTTAAAATCCAGGGCTACTGTCTAATATTTATAGAGTTCTCCTTGCCTTCTACTTATATTCATTTCGAGACAATCGGTAGGACTGTTTTGAGTAAGCTGAAAAACGTTTTACCGAGTTGCTAATTGTGAGAGGCCCTCCAAAAACAGACCTGCTTGGGGTCGTTTAGTGGGAATCTGAAGCTGTTTCTAATTTTGGGTCAGCTACACACTTGCTGCAAAACCATGGATTAAAAAACACAGTCCGGGAAGGAGTCTAGAGAATCATTCTCTCAAATGTGTGCCCTCCCAGCTCCTGGAAATTAGGAGTTAGGGCTCTGGTTTGTTTCTTTTCTACACCACCCTTCTCCCAACACCTATATTTCATTAGGTAGTTTGTTCTCTTGTAGATTCCTTTAAATTGAACTCCTCAAGATTTCAGTTTTCATATTTACTCATCTGGCAGTATTATAGTTAACTGGCCAGCCTCCAGCTGCTAGCCACAAAGTATCTTTAAGGGAATGGGAGCCTCACTCCTTGGTTTTCATCCCCACTGAGTTCTTGGCGAGCTAAGAAGGAACTTCAGGTGTGTGGACCTTCTTTTTATCCAGTTATTGTTCATCCACCTGGAAATCCAGAATGACCCAGAAATGTGTGTTGTGAAAACATTTTTACCAAGGACGGATAGTTGTTTTAAACAAAATATTGAGGCCTGGATAGTGCAATGTAGAAGTAGATGTTGAAGAGTGGGTACTTGGGACTCTTAAGTGTTATTAGCACTGGGAAGCTAAAAAAAAAAAAAAAAAAATGCATTCTTTTCACTTAAACTAAGTCTTTGTTTTAAAAAGTGCTTATGCATTCTTTTATTTCAGGTTTTATTTTTGTTATTTCTTTAAAAGAAGTGAATAGTGTACAGGAGGGTTAAATGTTTTATAGACAAAACTGCTAGGAACTGCTCCCTTGCTGTCAACCCCATCATTTTTTTTTTTTTAAGATTTTAAAAAATGTTTATTTATTTTGAGAGAGAGAGAGAGAGAGATGGGACAGAGAAAGAGGAGAGAGGGAATCTCAAGCAATTTATCCTGACGTGATAGGCTGAGCCGAAATCAAGAATCAGATGCTGAGCCACTGGGTCACCCAGGTGCCGCCCCCATCTCCATCTTTAGTGTTTCCTCTTCTTCCTCACCTCTGTCCTTCCTCTCTTCTTTCTTCTTGCTCCTTTCCCCCTGTGAGCCTTTGTCAGAGCTTTACTGAAGTTTGTAAACCTATCTGTTTTATATTTTTTCATTCAGCGTTGCATCTCTTTTCATAAAGTCCCAATATCTTTGTAACAAGAGCTGATGGGTAGGCTAGGATGTGTCCTTTGATTGTTAGGGGATACTCAGAACAAAACAAGAAGAACCACTCCTAGGTGGATACCCGGACCACCAGGTGATGATGATCATCTGGGAGCTTGTTAGAAATGCAGAATCCTGGGTCCTGTCCCAGGCCTGCAGATTGGGATTGGTTTTTTTTTTTTTTTTTTTTTTTTATTTATTTTCAACGTTTATTTATTTTTGGGACAGAGAGAGACAGAGCATGAACGGGGGAGGGGCAGAGAGAGAGAGGGAGACACAGAATCGGAAACAGGCTCCAGGCTCTGAGCCATCAGCCCAGAGCCCGACGCGGGGCTCGAACTCCCGGACCGCGAGATCGTGACCTGGCTGAAGTCGGACGCTTAACCGACTGCGCCACCCAGGCGCCCCTGGGATTGTTTTTTTAAGATTTTCTAAGATGCCCGTGCATAGGTTTGAGAAGTACTGCTTTAAGGTGGTTTAGGAAATTGACGCTGTGACTGAAGCTACTGGGTGCTTTGTCTTGTGCTTTTCCAAGCAGTTTGCGTGCAGATGCCATGTGGTAACATTTGGACTCTTGGCCTCTTTGGATCTTTCTTTCGGGTTGAATGATTTTTCCTTGGTGAGGCCACCTGGTGCCCCTCTGTCTCTCAACTGGTTCTGCCATTGCTCTGTGGAGCCCAGCATTATGTGAGGGTGGTGAGAACAGGGGCCAGACACAGCCTCAAGACTTAATTTTAAATTCTACAGGCCTAGAGGCCTTCTTTATAATGAAGATGTCCATTGGTGACTCAACAAACCATGTATTTTCTCTTCCCGTTTTCCTGCAGTCTTGTGATTCGTGGTGATAAAGATGAGCAGGCTGTGCTGTGCAGTAAAGACAAAACATATGACTTGAAAATAGCAGACACTTCCAATATGTTGCTTTTCATTCCTGGTTGTAAAACTCCTGACCAGCTGAAGGCGGAAGAAACACACTGTAACATTATTCATACTGAGGTACTGTTATTTGTGTTCTACTAATTTATATTTGAATCACAACACATGTGCTAATATTGCCTTTAATTAAAATCTTTAGGTGTGAAATGCATAATCACAGGGAACCTGAAAGGTTCTCTAATGAGATTTAAAATTTCTTGGCATCATTTGCTTGTTTGGAGTCTCGTGAGGTTGTCTTTATTTTCCGTATTTGGTGTTTAAGTCCTAGACAAGTTGACCATGTCTGTCTGTGACGTAGAAAGTTTGTTATGAGGTGACATATTCCAAGCGTTTTTACTTACTTTTAGTAAGCCTTGCTGTATGTATGTTTTGAAAGAAGACTCCCTCAAACCACAACTAGCACCTTAAGTAATATTTATGAGGCAGAGAAATGAAGAAATTGGAGTTTTTGAGGCAAGTGTGCGTGTCTCTCACCTTTGAAGTCCATTTAGTTCATTACTACCTCTAGCCATGTATGACAAAGTCTTAATTATTATGGAGGCTACTTGTGGCAGATGCCACATAGAAGTCTCCGTCCCGGTTAGCTTATTACACATGTCGTGATCAAAACACAGCCCTTAATTCTCTCAGAATGATTTTAGGCCAACTACTGCCTTAGAAATAGAATTGGAATAGAAATAAGGGAAAATATTGGGAAATCTCTGACCCACGATGTTGCTAGAACAAAAGAAATTCAGGTAAATTTTGTATTTTGTTTTTTTTTCGGGGAGGGGGAGGGTCTTTTCATGGTAATTAACTAGAAACATGGGCAGTTTAATCTTTTTTAGACCACGTTACTTTCTCATCGGTTACCTGTTCTGTTGGTGTTTTTGCGGGCTGTAACAATACGGGAGTACCTTTGAGCTCTCCTTATGGGAATTGTGTGCACTGAGACTGGGCAACGCTTAACAAAGCTCTACCGACTAAAGTGTTTTTTTTTTTTTTAATTTTTAATTTAATTTTATTTATTTTTGAGAGAAAGAGAGAGAGATCGGGGGAGGGACAGAGAGAGAGGGAGACACAGAATCCGAGGCAGGCTCCAGGCTCTGAGCTGTCAGCACAGAGCCCCATGTGGGGCTTGAACTCACGACCTGTGAGGTCATGACCTGAGCCAAAGTCAGACGCTTAACCAACTGAGCCACCCAGGCACCCTGGTGGTGTCTTCTTAATTGGGGTTTGGAAAGATGTTTCCTGAAGATACCCATCCATTTGCAAAGATGGCTGGAGGGTACCTTCTCAACAGAAAGCAGAATGCTCGGCTCTCTTGTTTTCTTAGACAGCAGATGAGTTGGTTGAGATTTTGTGTGAAATTTTCGTTTAGAATAGCCCTTGAAAGGCTATAATATATTTATACTTTCTAGATCTTTGGTTTTTCTAATAACTATTGGGAATTAAGAAGATGCAGACCTAAATTAAAGAAGCTGAAGAAACTTTTGATGGAAGATGCCTACGAAGGACCTGACAGTCAAAAAGAGAAGGATTCAAATCAATCAAAAGTAAGACTTATTTTCATTCTTTTTTAATTGAAAAATAGAACTGTAATTAGAGGTACTTAATGGTGACATTCGTATTTTTAATGTTTGTATTATGAAAATTTCAAATACACACCAAAGCAGAAAGACCCCATATATTTATCACTCAGTTGAACATTTATCAGCGTTTTGTCAATCTTGTTTTTCCTGTCCCCCTGCTGCTTCCTACCTTTTTTTTTTTCACTTCTTTTTCTGGAGTATTTAGAAAAAAATTTTTTTTTAATGTTAAATTTGAGAGAGAGAGAGAGAAGGGAAGGGGAAGAGAGAGAGGGAGACACAGAATCTGAAGCAGGCTCCAGGCTCCGACATGGGGCTCGAACTCATGGGCCGCAAGATCGTGACCTGAACTGAAATCGGATGCTTAACCAACTGAGCCATCCAGTCACCCCTTTCTGGAGTATTTTAAAGCAAATCCTAGATATCATGGTGGCTACATAGCTAAAAGCTCCGCGTGTTCCTAACTATGAAATACGTTTTTTAGAAGTTAAATTAATTTTTATTTAATTAAAAATTATAATTAGGAGCTCTTCAGAAAAAAAGGCATTATGAAAATGGAAAGTATTCTTATTCTATTATGAGAATTAACTAATTCCTAGAAGTATGGAAAAATATTTATAAGCCAAGTAAAGAAATGTTCAAGTTTTTGATGAAGTTCAATATCATAACTGTACTGGCATTCTGAAGGCTGTATTTACGTTACTTCTCTTTTTCTCCATTGACTTTTTTTTTTTGGTAACCACTTTATTGAGATACAATTTGTATACCAGACAGTTCACTCATTCAGTGGTTTTAGTACATTCACAGAGTTGTATGGTCATCACCATGATGAAGTTTAGGACATTTTTATCACCCCAAGGAAACCCTGTATTCCTTAACTGTTGTCTTCTAAACTTATCTTTCCCTGCTTCCCTCTCCCACCCAGCCCCTAGCAACCACTAATCTTTCAGTCTCTTGATTTACCTCTTTTGGGCATTTTATATGAATAGAATCATATAATATATGACCTTTTCTGACTGGCTTTCTTTTCTTTCTTTTTTTTTTTTTCCTGACTTGGCATATTTTCAAGGTTCATTCATGTTGTAGCATATATTAGTAGTTTATTTCTCTTTATACTCCATTTTATGGATATACCACATTTTGTTTAGTCATTCCTCAGCTGATGGACATTTGGGTAGTTTCCATATTTTATTATGAATGATACTTTTGTGAACATTCATATACAAGTTTCTAGGGGACCTGTGTTTTCCTTTATCTTGGTTATATACATAAGAGTGGAATTAATGGGTCATATTGTAACTCTTTGTAACTTTTTGAGGACTTGTCAGACTGTTTTCCAAAGTGGCTGCACCATTTTGCATTCCCATTGTATGGGGTCTCCATTTTCTCCACATCCTTGATAACACTTGTTATTATTTGTCTTTTTGTTATCCATACCAGTGGCTTTGAATTGGTATCATTGTGGGTTTTTTCAAAAATTTTTTTAACATTTTTTTAATTTTTTTTTTGAGAGAGACAGAGACAGAGTGCGAGCTGGGGGGGGGGGGGGCAGAGAGAGAGGGAGACACAGAATCCGAAGCAGGCTCCAGGCTCTGAGCTGTCAGCACAGAGCCCGACATGGGGCTCGAACCCACGAACTGTGAGATCATGACCTGAGCTGAAGTCAGCCGCTTAACAGACCCAGCCACCCAGGTGCCCCTGTATCATTGTGGTTTTGATGTACCTTTCCCTAATGACTAGTGATGTTGACCATCTTTTTATGTACTTCTTGACTATTTGTATTTCACTGAAAAAATGTCTATTCAGGAACTCCTTTGCCCAATTTTTAGTTGGATTATTTGTCTTTTTATTACTGACTTGTAGGAGACTTCTTTATATAATCTAATTACAAAGTTCCTTATCAGAAATATGATTTGCTTAGGGACACCTGGGTGGCTTAGTCAGTTAAACCTTCGACTCTTGATTTTGGCTCAGGAGCCCCACGTCAGGTTCCCTGCTGACAGCACAGAGCCTTCTTGGGATTCTCTCTCTCTCCCTCTCTCTCTTTGCCCCTCCCTGGTTCATGCATACACACGCAAGCACCCTCTCTCTCTCAAAATAAATAAACATTAAAAAAAAATATGTTTATCTTTTCTCCCATTTTGTGGGTTATTTTCGTACTTTTGATTTTTTAAAAAAATTGTGATATACGTAGGATAAAATTTACAGTTTTAAACGTTTTTATGTGTATAGTTTTGTGGCGTTAAGTACATTCACATTGTTCTGTAACCATGACCACCATGCATCATCCACAGAAACCTTTCACGTTCCCAATATGGGACGTTCCCAATATGCCCCTTAAACGCTAACTCCCCAGTATTCCCTGCCTCCCAGCCTCTGGCAACTACTACCCTACTTTTCATCTCTATGAATTTGACTGTTCTAAATATCCCATACAGGTGGAATCCTGTAATATTTGTCCTTTTGTGTTGATGATAATTTGAAGTACAGTTTTGCATTTTGATGAAGTCCAATTTATGTTTTTTTCTTTTGTCGCTTGTGTTTTTGGTATTGTATCTAAGCAACGTATTGCTAAATCCAACATCATGAAGATTTTCTTCTAAGATTTCATGTAGTAATCACTATACATTAAAAAGAGAAATTAAGGCTAAATTTTGCCTTAATCTGTTCTGTGTATTTATTCCCCCAAATTTCGTAAGTCTTAAGAAAATATTTTTCAAAGCCTTTAAAATGTTTTTTGGTTTTTTTATTTTCTTGTTTCAGTACACAACTGAAGATTTGCTTAATCAAATTCAGGCAAGTGAGGAAGAAATAATGGCCCAATTACAAGTTCTAAATGCCTGTGAGATTGAAGGTAACATTACTTACTGTGATTATTCATAAGAATGGAATTGGGCATCATGTGTGAGAGAGATTTATGGCCATCTTGATCCTATTGCACACTATTTACTTTTATTTTGGGCTTAAAGATGATGATATTTATATTTTTGGGGGTGGGGTTGAGACTGTGTGACCTTTACCTGAGGAGGTCAACCGTGACCAGTGACTCCAACCATTCCTTACAGGGCTTTTCCTTGAAGCACATTTGGTCCTAAGCATTGGAAATAAAGTTTTTAATGATGAATGCCTGCTGTTAACTACCATGGTATATGGGTACCAGGAGTGTTGAGGTTAGAAACCAATGGATATTAATGCAGCCCTGTGTATTAGTCATTTCTTGCCTGGGGATGGGTAAGATTTTGGTATGTGTCAAGGGGTGCATAGATTATTCCTAGCATTGTTTCTGAGATTGACATCACACATTCCCTTTTCTAATGTTGTCTTGATTCTTTCGGAATAGCAATAGTAACATTCTTCCTTGGAAATGGTGGATTTGTGCTTGATTTGTTTCTCCAGGGATCGTGGTAGAGCCTTCGATTATAAGATAGCATTTCATGATCTTTTAACAGAATAGGGAGAGGTATCTTGATGCCCTGATTTTATCTTGCCACTGGTTCACATTGTACCTCTGCGTCTATTGACTCTTGAGTGACCTAGGCTTCTTTGTGAGCACGAGAACACTTCTGCAAGACGGCTGGGATGAGAATTAGAACCATGGAAGTGCCCCACAGCGGAGTTCAGCGTGTGGGATATCAAACCTACAGTCTTCACCTCCTTTGTATGACGTTCTAATGAAATCACTATTCCAGCTGCAGGTTTCCACATTTCCATTTAGATTGACAAGATTATTCTGAGATAATTGAGTGTTAAAGTACATGAAAAAAATCAGTGTTAGTCCTATGTAAGGTACTTTTTAAAAACTGCTTGCTTTCTCTCAAGACACAATTCATAATAATTAGGAGAAAAGCATAAAAAGAAGCATTGCTTATAAAGAAAGCTAAGACTTTAGTGTCTCTTTTTTTGTACCGGGCAAGAGCACGCTGCTTCTTTACCGATCATTTAGCCAATTAATTTGCTTAAGATGTTCTTTGGTAAAGATTACATTTGGAATTTGTAGGTTATTGGAGGATTCTTGACTTTGATTATGAGATGAAACTTCTGAATCACATAACTCAGCTTGTGGATTCTGAATCTTGGTCTTTTGGTAAAGTTCCTTTGAATATGTGCCTTCAGGAACTTGGGCCATTGGAGCCAGAGTAAGTATTTTAATCGCTGTCCCTCCACATTTCCCTTAAGGAAAGAAAATTATTTTTCAGGGTGGCACTAAACCCAGGGCATAGGCTGTTTATAACTGGATATCATATAGACATTTAAAAAATATATAACCAGGAAGAGCTTAGGAATTTTGGTCGCTAGGCTGAGTAAATGTGCATCATCTCTGTTTTTTTTCCTGCCATAAAAAATGTAAAGAAATAATTCTATTTAAGCTATCTTATGATAGTAAGTGTAGGCTCACATAATTCATGTAAGAATGTTTAGCATGGGCCTGGCACATAATGGCTTCCTGTTATTTCTTAGTTCCTAGTGTAAAATTTTATGTGGCAATCAAAATCACTTAGAATTTCAGATCTTAAATTTATATATTAAGATTTTAGTTAGGAAAGGTGTTTAAGATGTAATGCATAAAAATGTGATAACTTTTCAAATGAGTATTTTAAAATTTTTCAGGGAAATGATTGAACACTGTCTTAAATGTTATGGAAAGAAATATATAGAGGAAGGTAAGATTTGAAAAGTATCTTAACTTGTGTGTGTTTAAAGTTGGTGTAGGTTCACCTGGGTGGCTCAGTTGGTTAAGCATCCAACTTCGGCTCAGGTCATGATCTTGTGGTTCGTGGGTTCGAGCCCTGCGTCGGGCTCTGCGCTGACAGCTTGGAGCCTGGAGCCTGCTTCGGATTCTGTGTCTCCTTCTCTCTCTGCCCCTCCCCACTCACGCTCTGTCTCTGTCTCTCTCAAAAATAAATAAACGTTAAAAAAAAATGTTTAAAGTTGGTATGCCTTTCTGAAGCGTGTGCCTGTTAAAAAGAACAACTCCATGGGCTTGTGAGTTGTGTATAATTTTTTCTGAGAAATTGCATTGAGGAAAAGGAAATGTTAGTAGTGCTTTGAATTGTCAGCATGAAACCATCTGATCCCTTTTCCTTAGGTGAAGTTTATTTTGAATTGAGCGCTGATAAAATATGCAGAGCAACAGCACAGATGCTACTTCAGAATGCAGTGAAATTTAATCTGGCTGAGTTTCAAGAAGTGTGGCAACAGAGTGTTCCTGAAGGAATGATAACCACGCTTGATCAACTTAAGGTAAGGTAGCAGTCATGCTTGCTTCCATAACTCACCAGCTTATCGTTAACTGTTGGGTGAAATGAAATTTGTGTTGCAACTGAGTTTGGAGCCACTTCATCTTCCCAGTCGCCATTTCTGCTAGGAGCACACCGTGCATTCAGTCCGTCACTGGCTTTAGAACACTTCTGTCACCTCAGTGAGATCCCTCAAGCCCGTGTATGGTTAAGCCTGCTTCCCACCCGGTGTATCTCATCTTGTTGCATCATCTTCATAATCTTCCCCGTAGCTTCATCTCTTCCCGCTTCTCTCCTGCTCGCTGCATAGCAGCCTTCTTGCAGGTTTTCAAGATCACCAAGCTGTCCTACCTTAGAACCTTTACTTAAGGCTTTTTGTTCTAGAATGGCCTTCTTTGTCATTTTGCCTTGCCACCTCCTATTTATCTTTGAGTCACTTCATCAAGGACGCTTCCCTTTACTCTAAAAAAAATGCCTCCTATTTTACTCGGCCATAGCACCCTGTGTTTTTCCTTCATGGTACTTACTGCTTAGCCCTGGGAAAATGTTTAATTGTGTGGGTTTCCTACTCTCTACTTAGAATTTTGTTCACTGTTGCTTATCAGTACATAGCATACTGCCTGGTCTGTAGCATATGCTCAGTAAATATTTGTTAAATCGTGAAAGGATTTGCTGGGTATTTACAGAGTTCCTTTTATGTCTAGGCACCATGCTAGATGCTGAGGGGAAAACATCACACAACGGGCCATCAAGGTTCTAAGCCTGGGGTCTGGCAATGGGGGGGTGCACATCACCTGTATAAATCTCTTCTAATAATGTAGAGTGATCTGTGTCATGGGAAGGACGTGTACACGATGTTACAGGAGCAAAGAAAAGGGACTTATTCACCTGCCTGGTCAATCAGAGATGATTTTCTGAAGGAATGGCTGTTTTAGCTGCTGGGTTTGAAAGAATGAACTGTTAACTCTCAAGATGGAAGGGCAGAGATGAGGATCCAGGATAGCATGTTCCAAGGCGTGGAGGGACACAAATTGGGGCGCTGTTAGTATGAAGAAGAGTTAGAGTAGAAGTTGCTGGTGAGTCAGTGAGGGACACTATGGTCTGTGCTAAGGAATTTCAGCCCTATTTAGAAAGCTCTTCTGGGGCCCTTTAGTGACATCAGAAGAGCTACCTGATGAATTTTGCCTTTTGGGAAGAACACTGACCTTGAAGATGGTTGGATGGAAGGTTGGCTAGATTGTGAAAAAGGAGAACTATCCAGGCTCTCTATACTTAAGTACTCCTGAGAAAGTACTGACTAAAGAACTAGGTGATGGAGCATCGATAGAGAAATGTTGAGGCCTTAAAATCTGTAGGATTAAGTGACCACTTAGGTATGGGGTTTGAATAATGGAATCTAGGATAATGCCCAGGTCTCCTCATGTCCTAGGATAATGGGACTAGAGCAGGTTTGGGTGACAAACACAATGAGTTCATAGATAGGTCTGGATAGAGTTCTTGTGCCTGGAAGGGAGATTTGGGTTGAAGATTATATATATATAAAGATATATATATATATATATATATATATATATATATATATATGTAAAGATATATATATATAAAGATATATATATATAAAGATATATATATGAAGATATATATATATACATATGAAGATATATATATATGAAGATATATATATATATACACACTTGAAGATATATATATATGAAGATATGTATATACATGAAGATATATATATATATATATATACACACACACACACACCATCTAGCAAGTAAGTGGTGCTTATAGTTATGGGTTTAGTTGAGGTTGGTTGAGCCACCCAGGACAGTGACAGTGAGACAAGTTGAGGGGTCAGGGTAGAGGCCCAAGGAACTGCAACATTGAGGTAGGAGGAAAATGAGATGGTGGTGTCAGAGAGAGAGATTCAAAGAGGTAGGGATCAACATGAATAAAGAAAACAGGGCTACCAAGATGAATCCAAGAAAGGGCCCACTGGATTTGTCAAGGACACGTTATTGGTAACCTCGAACTAGAGCTATCCTGATAAACTGTGCAGTAGGAGCCAATAAATTGCAGAAGGGAAAAGGAGAATTCACTGTTTAATGGAGGTGGTTTTGTGAAAAAGGCTATTGAAGGTCTCTCTGTAGTTTGTGTGTTTCACATAACTGATATTTTAAATGGCTTGGGCTCCGGTGAACCTAAAGGTAAAAATGAGTTATATTTAAACATTAGACCATCATTTTAACTGCCCTTTTTCGTTTCATTTTTTCATAGGGTTTAGCCTTGGTGGATAGACAGTCAAGACCAGAAATTATATTTTTGCTAAAAGTAGATGATCTACCTGAGGATAATCAAGAACGTTTTAATAGTCTATTCTCTCTAAGGGAAAAGTGGACAGAAGAAGATATTGCTCCATATATTCAGTAAGTCGTTTGCTAAAATGGATTGTCTTCTCTGTCGTTCTCCACAACTTCCAATCCTGGGGTTGGAGAACGTGTTGTCTTTCATCCTCATCCTGCCTCTGAAACCACTTCTCTGCCCTCCTCCCTGCAAAACTGCAGCTCTTAGAGGAATAGTAAGGCTATGTACCCCACTATGACTCTCTGACTGGCACCTCCTATCTTTCCTGCTGCTTTGCTTTAACATCTTGGTAGATGCCAGATTTCAGGGAGAATGATTAGCTCTTTAGTCACTGTTTACAGAACCTCAAGTGCACTAACGTTACCACCTCTTTACTTCTTACCTCTCATGTCCTCTCCTCTCTTTCCCCAGGTTGGATTTCCTGGTCCGGATCTCTAGCTTCTACTGTGTGTGCTTTTCTCCTATTGCCCTCTCTCCCCCTCTTGTCATACCTCTCTGGCAAAAATCTGCAAAGATTAAACCCAACTTTCTGCTTCCTCTATGCCTCTACCTGGGCAAGTGGAATTTCCTGGAGAAAAAGACACAATGGAAGTTGCCAGTCTTACTTAAGAGCTTACGTGGTACTTGGCAGAGTTCTTGGCAAGGCACCGTTTCCTTATGAGACTTTTCTACCCTTGGAGCTGACTTTTCATACTTTTGCTTTTTGCATCATCAATACCTCCTTTTTTCCTCTTCACCCTCAGCTTGTGACCTCATTTCTTGAGAAAATAGAAACAGATGAGAAAAGACAAGGACAACCTCTTTCCTACTGCCAAACCTGCCAGCCTCTGTGTGTGTTTGTGTCTGCATACACTTCCTTTGCAGTCCCTCGTCTACAATGCATGAACCGTCCCAGCTCCTAAGGCCAGTCCTCCTTCGGCACTAGATCCATCCCTCTGGCCTCATTAAAGACGTATATCCTCTACTTATCCTTTTCCCCCTTGTGTTATTCATGTCTCCCTACCTGCTGGATTATTCCCACCAATATATGGTATGCTGTAGTATTGCTCATCTTAAAAAACAACAACAACCTACCGGACCCCATGCCCTCTGTTCTCCTTCACAAGAAACTCCTTTTAAAAGTACTCATTTATATTACTTCGTCTCTGGGGCGCCTGGCTGGCTCGGTTGGTTAAGCATCTGACTTCGGCTGAGGTCACGATCTCGCAGTTCACGAGTTCAAGCCCCACCTCGGGCTCTGTGCTGACAGCTCAGAGCCTGGAGCCTGCTTTGGATTGTGTGTCTCCCTCTCTCTCTGGCCCTCCCCCACTTGTGCTCTGTCTCTCTGTCTCTCTCTGTCTCATAAATAAAAACACTAAAAAAACCTTTATATTACTTTGGCTCCCATTCTTTCCTTAAGCTGATGGCATCTTAACCTGATGGCATCCATTTGTCAACATGCAGTGGTCAGTTGTCTTGTTTCTTGGCCTCTTAGCACTGTTTGACACTGTGCAACTGCTTTCTACTTGAAACACACTGGTTTTTTCCCTTCTCTCCCAAGGTAGCTCTTTTTCTGTCTCTTTTGCTGATGTCTCCCTGTTCTTCCCAATCTTTAAATGGAGTGTTCTAGGACTCCATTCTTGGCCATCTTTTCTTCTATGTTTTTTCCTTGGTGCCCTCATCTAGGCTTGAATTTAAATTTAAAGACTTCCTAATTTTATCTTCACACTTGATCTTTTCCCTGAGCTCTAGTTTCTCTTATCTAGCTGCCTAATGAACATTTCCACTTGGATATCTAAGAGGAATTTTAACTTGCCATGCTCACAACAGAGCTGTCCTGACCCCATCTTCCACATCTCAGTTAACAGCACTACCATTAATCCAGTTACTCAAGTGAGAAGCCCAGCTGTCATTTTCTTCCCTCACCCCCTGGTTCAAACTATGAGCAAATCCTAATGGAGCATCTAGTACCTGCCTCTGAATTGGTCTCCCTACTTACACTTTTCCTCTTCCCCTCTCCTCCTTTTCAAACTTTTTATTTTAGAAAACTTTAAACATTCAAAAGTGACAATATAACATAATGAACCCTCCCTCTACTCATCACTCAGCTTCCATAATCCACTCATTGCCTCCATTATTTACAACTCAGATCACATTCTGTTTTTCCATTCATTAAAACCCTCCTAGGGACTTCCCTTTATACTTAGAATGAAATCACAGTTGCTTTCCATGTTCTTTAAGGCCCTGTATGATCTTGCCCTTGCTTCCTTCTCCAGCTCCTGTTCTTTTGTCCTTCCTTCCCTTCATGTGTTCCAGTCATAGCCTTCTCCTCTTTGGGGTACAGGAAAGGAAGCTCAAGTTGAGGGAGGGTAGGTAACCCAGGCAAGCACACATAGGTAGCCTATAATGCAGGGTCTCTGTGTCTAGATCTCCCTGTATTACATGGATTGTATTTCTAATGTGGAGGCCGTGTGATAGAATTGGGGGGGGGGGGGGGAAGGACTCAGAAGCCATGCAGACCTGGCAGCAAAATTTGGTTCCATCCTTGGCTGCCTGAGCTAGTTTCCTCATATCTAAATTTTTTTTTTTTTACATTTATTTATTTTTGAGAGAGAGAGCACGCGCGCGCACACAAGTGGGGGAGGGGCAGAGAGAGAAGGAGACACTATCCGAAGCAGGCTCCAAGCTGTCAACACAGAGCCTGACGCGGGGTTCGAACTCACAAACCGCAAGATCATGACCTGAGCCGAAGTCAGATGCTTAACTGACTGAACCACCCAGGGCCCCTAGTTTCCTCATATCTAATGTGGGGTTAAATAATAAATTACTTTTACTCTTTCTGTGAAGGTTAAATGAGATAATACATGTAATGTACCTAGTTCAATTAAGGCTTAGTAATCACTCCCTACCACACACACACATTCATTCTTTCTTTTTTTTTTTTTAATTTTTTTTAACATTTTATTTTCTTTTTTTGAGAGGGAGAGAGAGAGACAGAGCATGAGCAGGGCAGGGCAGAGAGATAGGGAGACAGAATCCAAAGCAGGCTCCAGGATCTCAGCTGTCAGCACAGAACCCGATGTGGGGCTTGAACCCATGAACGTGAGATCATGACCTGAGTCGAAGTTAGAATCTCAACCAACTGAGCCACCCACGTACTCCTCACATACACACATTCTTCTGCTTGTTGGAAAGATGGATTTAGATGAGAGAAATAACTAGCACTGTGAATATTATGTTATGTTCCCTAATATGTTCATGCTATTAATTTATTTTTTCATTGTTCCCACAGAGATTTGTGTGGAGAGAAGCAAACCATAGGTACATTACTCACGAAATATTCTCGCTCTTCAATACAAAATGGTGTTAAAGTTTATAACTCAAGAAGACCCATTTCTTAAAAGAACAACAGTCTTTCTTTGGGACTAAAGTTGCTTCATAAAGTTGATGGATATAAGAAAAAGATTCTTTCCTGTATTTGTATTCCAGACTTTAAAGAACATACTGCCTTGAGGAATTTTTCTCCTCATTCCTAAGCATGTTGCAACTACTGCTCTTTTTGCCCTTAAATGTAATAGGAAATTTCTGTATCTTTCCAGTTATGTTTGCATTATGCATACAGTGTAAAGGACAAAAGAGAGTGGTGTTTACTATATTTAGAATACCTAAGGAGTCTACACATTTTTATTTATAGAAAAAGAGTTTTGTCTTTTTTTATATTTGAAATTGCATTTAATTAGGATTTGATATTCTAATCATTAACAAATTTAAAGGCTTTTTCAAAGAACTAAATAGTAATAGTTTCCTGGAAGAGAAATTTATTCAGTTAAATGTCATTTCTCAAGGGATTTCTCCTCTACTTTCAACATTCCACCAGAACAGGGAGTCGCTAGATGTTCTGTTATCTAAATTAGTTGTTTTCATGGATGAAATTGGCTTGGTAATAGCTCCTGTGTTGCCTGGCTGGTATAGACATATACTTTGGGATGAAACGGATTTGATATTCAATCTTTTGTGAAGAATGCTAATAGAGCAGTTTATAATCCTATAATGGGTAAAACTGACACAGCTAATACTAGAAAACGCCAGGTAATTTCTAGTTGGTTTTGGAATGCTTGATAAAGTTTGTTTATAGCTTTATTTTCCTAATTTGTATTCATTTAGACCAAAGTTCAAATTAACTTTTCCTTAGCTAATAAACTTGTCACCAGGACAGTTTGAGGGGTTAGGCCAAAGTTAAATCTGATCCAAGGTTAAAAAAAATGTTAATCTACAATTACCTGAGATTTAACTGTTACTGAAATTTACAATTGTTCTATTCTCTTGTACATGAACTGCAAGTTACTGATGGCTTCAAAATATTTGTCTTTCCAATAAATGTTTTATTATCAGTGTGCATTATTATTTTTTAAAGTACTGAGGCACCAGTACCTAGTAAGGACTGTGGAGTTTGAGTTAGACTACCTGGGGTCTAATTACACGTTTTCCAGCCCAAGTAAGCTGGGCCCAGTGAGTTCATGGTGTCTGTTCACACAGCAAACCAGCAGGACCCCCCCTCCCCCACTCCTGGTTTCGTGTATCCCTGGCTACTAACACCCCCACCAACCTCCTGTCCCGTTCTTCGCAAGCCACTATATATTTGTGTCGTATTTCCTAAATTTTAACAGTTCCCTCCCACAGAATATATATGGTCAAAGAGGTGAAACCCTCTAGCGCTATCGTACAAGCCCCGCCCTCTGACCCAAAGCTTCCGGCTTCCGCCCGCGCCGCCGTTCCACTTCCGCTGACTCCAGAGGTTAGAGGTGACAGGCAAGATGTCGGCCGACGGTGGCTTTGAGCGGTTGCTGAGAGGAGCATCTTCGTGACAAGCTCGGCGGAGGGGGCTGAAAGGAGCCGGATCGAGGGAGCGAGTTTGAGGCGGCGGCAGATTGGACGGGGCCGGGTGTGGGCGCCGAGGGAGCCCTGGCCGCTGGGCATGACTGTCGGGAGCGAGGGGGAGCGAGGAGTGGGAGGTGCCGGAGGCCGGTAATACCCCGCAGCCCCCGGGAAACCGGGAAGCCAAGCTCGGTGGGAGCGCTTCATGCCGCCAACTGGTTTAGAGCCCTCCAGAATGAACAGGAAGAAAGGAGACAAGGGCTTTGAAAGCCCAAGGCCATATAAATTATAAGTATTTTTTCATCTTCCTTTCTTCTTCTGGCTTTTGTTTTTATTAATTATACTTGGTGATTGCTTGAAACTGCCTTTGTGAGCCTGGGAAATCTAGTAGGAAACTAGAACCCATTTACAGTGATGGAAATGGTGTTTGTTGGATATCGTGTATGGTTTTGAATGACAGGGTTATTCAACAGATTTAATGTCCTTTGCTGGTTAATAGGTGTTTTTTTTTTCATTTACGTGTGTATATATATATATTTTTTTATCTGTTTATTTTGAAGGAGAGAGAACACGAGCAGGGGTAGGGGCAGAGAGAGAGAGGGGGAGAGAGAAAGAGAGAGAGAGAGAGAATGAATCCCAAGCAGGCTCAGCGCTGTCAGCACAGAGCCCCACGGTGGGACTCAATGTCAGGAACCGTGAGATCATGACCTGAGCTGAAATTAGGAGTATGACCATTAACCGATTGAGCCACCCAGGGGCCCTGATTGTGTTTTTCTTAAAGTACCTTGCTGTCTTTTTTTTTCCAGAGAAATCTTTTTCCATTTGTTTTGCTCAATTTAAAACATGCAATTACCTTAATTTGCAGGATTTTAAATGGAAAAATTAAGTATTGTGAGCTGCTTATTCCTTGTTTATACTTGAATAGGCTTATGCTTTCGTTTACTAAAAGTACTTTTTTTTTTTTTTTTTTTAATATACAACCCATCAGGTCGTCTGCATCAACAACATAAATTTTCAGAGAAAATCTGTTGTGGTGAGTATGTTCTCAACAATTATAAGCAGTAACAAGTCACCTTTACAATATTTAGAAACTTTCACTTCCAGATAACTGTGTTTCAAGAGTAGGTGAGATTTGGGATTCAGATATGTATGACTCCAAGGTGAATAGCCTTGCTGCTATACTGGCTGCCTTCTCAATTCTTCTTTCTTTCTTTCTTCCTTCCTTTTTTTTTTTTTTTTTTTTTTTTTTTTTTTTTTTTTTTGTTTCCGGGTTAATATCTTATTCCATTTAATCAGTTGTGGAATGTGAAAGTCTGTATCACCAAGCATTTTAGAACTGTGAAAGAAACAAGAATAAGCCCATAGTGAAATTTCTTCTGTGAAAAAAAAATTAAGGTTAGGGCTCTCATTGACTTGACTTGGCTGCTAGGAGGCCAGTTTTGTTTTCTAATTCTTGGCTGACCCGGTTTAGGTGGATTGCTTTGTAAAGTTTTAGATAAGGTGTTTGATACATATAGATTGCATATATATCCTTGGAATATAGAAGTCTTTGGCTACCTAAGTGCTTAATTTGGGGGGACTTGTATTAAATAGAATCTTAGCTGTTTTTATTTATTGTTTGGAGGTGTGTGTGATGGCATGAAATTCCCCCCAGATGTTATCCATGTATTCATATGTTTACTTAAGATGAGCTATATAGTTAAAAAAAATGGAACCTCTTCATAGGAATCATAGAATCCTTAAAGGTTCATTAAGTCCCATGTCCTCAAAGAAATTTCTCAATCAGTATTCCTTACATATGATAACAGCTGACCCTTTCACAATGTAGGGGTTGGCATCCCAACCCTCTGCACATTAAAAAATAGGGGTATACCTTTTGACTTTTCAAAAACTTAGCTACTAATAGCCTGCTGTTGACCAGAAGTGTTACCAATAACATGAAGTCCATTACTGCATAATTGGTATGCTTATTATATACTGTGTTTTTATAATAAATATTGAGAAAGAACATGTTATTAAGAAAATCATAAGGAAGAGAAGATACGTTTATAGCACTGCACTGTATTTAACAGGACAAAATCCATATATAGGTGGGCCTCTACAGTTCAAACCTGTGTTCAAGGGTCAATTGTATTTACCTTGTACTTCACAGAAGGGTACTTTAGGTGTGTTGTGTTGTATGAATTGGGTAGGGAAGATAGGAGAATTAGGGAGTTTAGTTAAGAAGTTATTGTCATATTCTTACAATGAAGCCCTGAAGGAAAATAACAATAGTGAAAGTGGTATAGAAATAGAGTTGATATGGTTGACTGAATTATAGTGAACATTTATTGAGTATATACTATGTATGAGACTGTTGTAAGGTTTTATGTGTATGACCTCACTTAATCTTCACAATAACCCCATGAAATAGATACTATTTTACCTTTATTTTTATAGTTCAAGCAGCTGAAAGATTTCAGACTAAGTAACTTTCTTCAGGGTGTAAAGTTAGCAAGTGATTGAGCCATTTAAAAAAATTTTCTTTTTTTAAAATATTTATTTGGTTTTGAGAGACACAGAGTGAACGGGGGAGGGGTAGAGAGGAAGGGAGACACAGAATCCGAAGCAGACTCCAGGCTCTGAGCTGTCAGCGCAGAACCCAACTTGGGGCTCAGACTCATGAGCCGTGAGATCATGACCTGAGCTGAAGTGGATGCTTGACTGACTGAGTCACCCAGGCACCCCCATTTTTTAATTATAGATGATCTAAGAGTCACCTGCAGCTCCTTTCTGTCATTGTTTCCCCTTTCAACCTCCTCTGCCCCTGCCAAATTGAGAGATGGAAAGGAATTGCAGATAACTTTTACTGAGAATGTTAGGAAGGAGTTGTGAATGATTTTTGGGTTTCCCACTAGAAAAATTGGTTGGATGGTGTATGGATTAGGGTCCCAGAAGGAAATAAGCAGCATATTCACGTAGGTTGAGGGAAAGTAGAAGACGACTATTTAGAAGACACAGGGTTAAGAGAAACCAAGAGATGGTAGGGCACACTAGGTTAGCAACAAGGAATAGTTATTACTTCTAAACCTGAAAGAACAAAGGAAGGAAGAAGTTACTAGAAACTATAGTAGTTGTCAGAGTGACCTTATAGGAGGTGTGGCCTTTGGTAGAAGAATGAAGCTACTGCCTCCCTTAGCTGGATAGGGAGGAACCTGGAGGGATAAATGTAATGGGCTCACTTTCCTTCCCCTCTCCAATTTTCTCCTTGTGCTTCCCATTTGACCTCCCCAACCAGAAGCTGAAGGGCTGGTGCCCAGTTAATGCAACTCCTGGGGTGTATAGTGTATTAGGAGGGGCAAAAGGAGAATATCTAGAATAGTCTACCCGTTTTGCCCCCAAGCCATCCTTGTTTTTTGTTGAGAAGAAAAGCTAGTGTTCCCAACACAGGGGACTTAACGAAGTCTTATCCGCTATTGCAGAGGTTGGCAATGGCCAGCTACCTATTTTTGTAACAAATTTTATTTGAGCACAGCCACACCCATTTATTTATATATTGTCTAAAGTGCTTTGGAGCTACACTGGCAGAGTTGAGTACCTGTGACAGAGACTGTGTGGCCTACAAAATCTACTTACTATCTGACCCTTTAAGAAAAAGTTTGCCAATCCCTCACCTAATGAATTCACATGAGGATATGGTAACTCATCTCTACTCCCATGTAAGGTATTAGATATCACCAGTAGCTTTCGTACAAACTAGTGGAAAGAAAAGTGGGTAAGAGAATGTGAAACTTAATTGCTAGAGCCACTGTTTTCTTTAGCAGGTGTCAAGGCCAGAGTTGATATAGACCGCTGTGTTACTCTTCCACCTATTCCATTTTTCCTTTTTCTTCTGCCAACATTTCTGTTGGTCTGACCTAGACCTTCATTCCTGTAGGATCTGCATCCTTGCTTGTCCTGTCTTTTTTGGGTTCTTACAGTTTTCCGTTGATTAGTGCTATTGGCCAAGTGACCCTGAGATGCATTCTGTGAATCTCTGTGAACCGCAGATATAATTGTTGTCCTTACTGTATAGCAGAACCTTAGTTCCTGTTTGGTAATTGAGATTAGTCATTCCAGTCAGTATAGTGACCCTCTCTCTGTTGGTTCCATAACATGAGGAACCTAATGTGGCCAAGTGACAGTCTCAGCTTCCAAATGGAACCATGATTATATGCCCTGGTGGATGCATTTTTCTGTTGGCCAAACATACCGAACCGAACACAAGGTTACAAAGATAGCAAAAATTCCTTCCGTGGTTTTTTTGATGCAATAGTGAGAATAGTCACTCCAATTTTTACCTTTTGGTTCGCAGTCTATTTTGGCTTTGGAGAGATGTCTCTATATATATGGTACACTAGTTAAGACAGCATCCTGTTGTAGGTCTCTGAGTTGGTGCTGTAATTAGCCTACAGCAGTTGATCATGCCAGTCCTTCTGGATAATCGGGTACAAGATAAAACTAGTAAATTTTGTATGTAAGAACCCATAACCACACTTTCCTATACACTAAGTTGGAGGTATGTATGAGATAATACAATGATATATAAGATTTTCTGTAAGTATGTTGTAGTTAGGGAAGGAAAATCTAGAATATGTGTCTGTTCTTGTAAGGGCATATCATGTTCTTGATATGAGCTGTCTGATGTAGTCATTCTACCAAGTGATTAACTGGTCCTTCCAGTACCATATTGGATACTTAGTATGATCCTCTGCTACTGGTAGTGGGCACTCAGCAGTGGTGGTAGTCAGATCATCTTTGGTGTGTATGTCGGCAGGGGGGAAGACCATGTTGTTGGGCTCATGCATAGCCTCCATTCTGCCTCCGTGACCACTTTGTATATCGAGCAGGGTGTCTAGGGAAAGAATCTTTGAGATCTATTTCATCTTGCCAGTTGGTTTTTGAGGGTCCTTTCTACCGTAGATGCCCTCTGATGGCCGTTTATGTGATAATAACATGGATATTTTCACATTATACTTGTTCTGAGAAATCCATTAATACACGTCTTCTACCATCTTCTATTTTCAGTCTTTTAAGTTTGTTCTTACCAGGTTCCTAACCATCCTGTTAGCAATTGCCCATGGATCAGTGTAGTTGTGTACTTTAGGTCATCTCTACTACAAAGAGTGTACAGCCAGACGTATTTCCCAACGTTTTGTCTGCTGTAGGACTTTCTTCCACTGTCTCCCAGGGTCACACTTCAGTGGTATTCTTTTTTTTTTTTTTTTTAATGTTTATTTCTTTTGGAGGGACAGGAGACAGCACAAGAAGGGGAGGAGCAGAGAGAGAGAGACACAGAATCTGAAGCAGGCTCTAGACTCTGAGCTGTCAGCACAGAGCCCAATGTGGGGCTCAAACTCACGGACTGAGAGATCATGACCTGAGCTGAAGTTGGACACCTAACCGACTGAGCCACCCAGGTGCCCCAACTTCAGTGGCATTCTAATGGCAGCTTCCACCCACTTTCAGCTGGTCCTAGCATCCTGTGAGCTTATTCATAATTCAGGCTTGTGCTTTGTTCTATTCTGTTAACTGAACAAGGGGAACTCTCCTTGAGGCCCGAGATGGAAATTGAAAGAGAGGTAGAGAAGCAGTGGAAGAAGTATTAATGGATTCCGAGCACCTGCTCATGCTGTTGCCTGTACTTTATGACCCTGCTTGGGTCTGGTTCAGATGTGTTGTCTTTTTAAAAGTGGACAACTGGGGCGCCTGGGTGGCGCAGTCGGTTAAGCGTCCGACTTCAGCCAGGTCACGATCTCGCGCTCCGTGAGTTCGAGCCCCGCGTCAGGCTCTGGGCTGACGGCTCGGAGCCTGGAGCCTGTTTCCGATGCTGTGTCTCCCTCTCTCTCTGCCCCTCCCCCGTTCATGCTCTGTCTCTCTCTGTCCCAAAAATAAATAAAAACGTTGAAAAAAAAAATTAAAAAAAAAAGTGGACAACTGCTGCACATGCCCACTTTTGTTTTTCAGAGCTTTATATTACACTCAATCTCATCACGGTCATTTCAGGTAACATAGTCGTTGGGAGTCCCATGGTCATGTTTGAGTTTCTACTGAAGGGTCTAGAAGCAAACCAGTAGTTGTTTTGCAAATGGAATATAGTTGGTGACAGGAGAGGTTGTGGTTTTCCTCTCAAACCTCAAGAATTTGCACTGTCATTGTATTGGAAAAAGCCAGAGTCTGTACAGCATCTCTATCTGCAATGGGCATTTCAAATACCATAGGATCTGCTGAGTCATAAAGCCCAAATAGCAGGGCAGCTTGAACCACAATCTGGACCTGCTGCAGAACGTTTTCTTGGTCTGGACCCCTCTCAAAGCTGACAGTGTAATAGGTTGCCTGGTAAGCAGAATGCCCAAATGTATATATTGCCTCCAGAATTCAAAGAAGCCCACCAAGTTTTTTTTCCCCTTCCTGAGCAGTTTTTTGTACCTTGCTGAGCAGTACAGAATGAAACAACTTATTTTTCATTTGGAAGGAATATTTTTATATGCCTTAGAATACTGGAACCTTAGAAGCTTTGTTAATGTGACAGACTCCTGAACTTTAACGGGATTTAACTTTCATCCTGTGCCACCCTTGTTTTTATTAAAATATTTGGAGAATTCCTTTCCCTTCCCAACAGGTCATGTTAGCATATGTTGTCAATATAATATACTAGTATAATGCTTTATGGGCTATCTTGGAAGCAAGGTACTTTTGGACTATGTTTTGATTGAGCAGGAGAGTTAGTATAGTTTTTAGTTATTAGGTGACAGTGAAGGCATTCTGATGTTTTGAAGGCAATCTGTGATTTTTTTTTTCCTGATAAAAATTCTTTGGGAAAAAAACATTTGTTTGATAATTAGCTATGATACTAGTTACCAAGAGCTATGCTGATTTGCTGTATAAAAATACTATATCTATAACTGTGGTTTAGATTGACAGATTTGTGATAATTCACCATCATTCTTTGAAACCTTGACTTTTGCATTGGCCAAATAAGTTAAGATGTAGTAAGCATCTTCCAAATATTAGAGGGCACTAATCTCTGCAGTTCCTCAAGGGATGTCTAGTTGCTTTGATTTACTATAGTTTCTAGGACTGGTGGAGTAAGCATGACTCCTACTCTGAAATAGCCTTGGACTGTTATCCCCTTTAGTACTTGACCTCCAAAGACTTCCAGTATGACTACCAGACCATGGTAGGGTTTTGGGACTCCAGGGATTGTCAGTTCAGAATCAAGATAAGACAACTCCAGAATAAGGGCAAAAAGTAGTTTATTTGAGTGTGATGTAGATCTCAAGATTTTAAAGTATATGTCAGACTTGAACATGTTTATAGGCATAGGAAAAAAATCCTGTACTAATAGGATAGGGTAGTTAATAGAGCGGGATTTTTGAGAATACTGCAGAGTATGGCCCCCAGTGGATGGCTGATTTTTGAACAGTTAGGGAAAGATATATACATGTAGCTGGAAGGCAAGAGAATTGATACTTGGCAGAACAGTGGTTGAAATTAAGGATCTGCAGTAAATGGAAAAGAAAGTGCTGTAAAAATGCCAGGAAGGACTGTAGTAAGAAACTGGAGGAGGTCCAGGAACAGGACTTCATGTGGTTGAACAGGAAGACTGAGAAGTAATAAGAAGGGCAGAAGGATAAGCATTGTGGACACTCAAGTTTAAAATGTCAGCTTGGGAGTAATTCTGGGCAGTGATGATGTATCTTTGGAGTGTAATCTTGATTGCTGTCCTGTAATAGAAGTAAAGATTGTAGGAATTAAGGTCAAGGAACTTTGAAGCAGGGTTACTGTATGGATCAGATATATCTACATTCAGATCATTTAGAGTTATGGTAGAGATGGGTTAGAAAAGTTGCTTATGAGCCTTCAGTGAAGGTTGGGGAATTTGGGAGGTAGTAATGAAGAGGAATAGAGGCTTGTGGATCTGTATGGGATGACTAAAGGAAAAAGAAATACAAAAGAATAATAAGAACATTTCTTAGATGTCCACTATGATTTTAAGTGTTTTCCATGTATTGCTCAGTTGTCTTACCACCAAAAGGTAGGTACTGTCATTATTCTTGTTTTATAGAGGAGGAAATAGACACTGAGAGCTAGAGTAAGTAACTCAAGGTCATACACTCACTAAGTGGTAGAGCTTGGAATTGAATGCAGACAGTTTACCTCCAGAACACATACTTTTTTTTTGTTTTGTTTTGTTTTTTTTTTTTAGTTTAGGGATAGAGAGTGAGCGAGAGAGAGGGGCAGAGGAAGAAAGAGTGAATCCCAACGCAGGGCTCTAGACCCTAGACTTGGACTCAACCAACTGAGCCACCCAGGCACCCCGTAAACCATGTATTTAATAATGACATACTGCCCTTACTCTTATAGCATATGCTATATAAAATTCTGTGAGTGGTCTAGAGTAGCACATGAAACTAAAAGGTTTTCTGTTTTCCCCTCTCCTAATTTACAGCGAGTGAAAGAATAAGTAGCTTCTTGTCAAAGGGGTTTCAGGAGACATTTCATCTAAGGCTGGAAGGTAGAGAAGGAATTTTTCAAAAGGTTGAATGGCCCAGGGGAGGTTATTTAGAATAGGATGGGAAGGTGGTCAGCTGTGAAGTGGTTGGGAGGGAACAAGGAGCACGCAGAAGAGAGTGCTTGCAGTAATGCCAGTGGCCAAGGACGACAAGCTTGCAGTAATGCCAGTGGCCAAGGACGACAGAGAGTGGAGCCTTGTGGAAGTTAATGGGTCTGAATGTTGCAGGCAGATGGAGGTTAGGGCTCTAGGTGGTGTCAGAGACCAGATGATATGAGGAGACTGGGCTTTCCCTATCTTCATGAAATATACTCCATTCACTGTTTTGTTATTGTTAACCTTAGTCAAGAAAGCCAAATCCTGTTCTTCTATCCCCACCCATGTAAGCTAACTATTGACTTAAAGCACTTTCCATAATTTTTTCTATTACAGTACACTTTTGCTGTTTTGATTCTGCTTGCTTGCTTTCAGCTGATCCAAGCTTATTTATGTAGATTGGTCAATGGATTGCTGATAGGCTAATTAAAAGAATTTTGGTCTTTTCCCCTCCAGTTGCTGATAGTTTACACCTTTAAACACAGAGCTTTTCATTAACAGTATTTTGGCCTCTGCTCTTTCTATTCTCATTTGCTACCATGCAGATCTGTGTAGAGAGTCTAATTTATGGATGTATGGCTGTCTTCTTATTTGGGAAATGGTGGGGAAAAAGGGCTGCAGAATCTCTGTGCTTTTGAGCAGTTAGGCTAAGTGTTTTATAAAAAAATTCTTGCATGTTATTTAAAGCCCTGTACAAGAAACACGGTATAGTAGGATTCCACTGAAATCGTTTAGATGTAGATTTGAATGTCATTTCTCCACTTATTAATTACATAATTTTCTTTTTTTTTTTATTTTAATTTTTTTTAACGTTTTTATTTATTTTTGAGACAGGGAGAGACAGAGCATGAACAGGGGAGGGTCAGAGAGAGGGAGACACAGAATCTGAAACAGGCTCCAGGCTCTGAGCTGTCAGCACAGAGTCCGACGCGGGGCTCGAACTCACGGACCGCGAGATCGTGACCTAAGCCGAAGTCGGCCGCTTAACCGACTGAGCCACCCAGGCACCCCTACATAATTTTCTTTTTTAAAAAAATTTTTTTTTCAACGTTTTTTATTTATTTTTGGGACAGAGAGAGACAGAGCATGAACGGGGGAGGGGCAGAGAGAGAGGGAGACACAGAATCGGAAACAGGCTCCAGGCTCTGAGCCATCAGCCCAGAGCCTGACGCGGGGCTCGAACTCACGGAGCGCGAGATCGTGACCTGGCTGAAGTCGGACGCTTAACCGACTGCGCCACCCAGGCGCCCCTCTTTTTTTTTTTAAACGTTTATTTATTATTATGAGACAGAGAGAGCGACAGAGCATGAGTGTGGGAGGGGCAGAGAGAGGAGGAGACACAGAATCCGAAGCGGACTCCAGGCTCTGAGCTGTCAACACAGAGCCCGACGCGGGGCTCGAACTCACGGACCGCGAGATCGTGACCTAAGCCGAAGTCGGCCGCTTAACCGACTGAGCCACCCAGGCACCCCTACATAATTTTCTTAACTTCGTTAACTTATCTGTAAAAAGCATAAAGTAGTACTTTTTTCAGTTCATAGAGAACATATGAAAGTATCTAGTGTAACATCTGGCACACAGTGCTGCTCTCTAAAGCCATTAGAATAGTTATACTTGAGCCCTCTGTGGTTGCTGCCTCCATTTCATCTTAGCTATTTGTGTTGCAGGTTCTGAAATTTTCCTGTTCAGTTTGCAGCCCTTGAAATGCTATTTCATGCCTTCCCATTTTTCATACTTGAGTATATCAGTTTTTTTTTTTTTTAACGTTTATTTATTTTTGGGACAGAGAGAGACAGAGCATGAACGGGGAGGGGCAGAGAGAGAGGGAGACACAGAATCGGAAACAGGCTCCAGGCTCTGAGCCATCAGCCCAGAGCCTGACGCGGGGCTCGAACTCACGGAGCGCGAGATCCTGACCTGGCTGAAGTCGGACGCTTAACTGACTGCGCCACCCAGGTGCCCCAGAGTATATCAGTTTTTTAACCCATCATATTAAAAACACTGGACATATGTGTCATGTTCCATTGACCCATCTTTCCCATTTGATTCCCATTTTGGAAGGCCATGTTCTTTTTCTTTTTTTTTTTTTAAACGTTTATTTATTATTATGAGACAGAGCGACAGAGCATGAGTGTGGCAGGGGCAGAGAGAGGAGGAGACACAATCTGAAGCAGACTCCAGGCTCTGAGCTGTCAACACAGAGCCTGACATGGGGCTCGAACCCACAAACCGCGAGATCATGACCTGAGCCGAAGTCGGACGTCTGACTGAGACACCCAGGCGCCCCTGGAAGGCCATGTTCTTTTTACTCACCAAACTGGTTTTGATTCTCTTTCTGCTCTTTTTTCTTTTTTTTCCTTCTTCCCTATTTGAGTTCCAGTCTGTCTAGAAAGCCTTGTATTTGAGAGTGTGAGTCCTTTTACTTTTTTCTGGCAGATGGTCCAGTTTTCACTGATGGTGAATGTGAATCACCAAGAAGATAAAGTCTATATAATTCATACCTGTTCATTCATTAGGACAATAGTGTTTGAAATGAAGATACTCAGAGAACACATATATATGTAGCTATTTGGAATTCTGTCTCTGGAATGTAATAGAAATAGTGGTATAACTAAGTATAAGTAGTAGAAATAAAAAAAAAATTCTAAAACCTACCAGTCTTAATTATAACAAAGTTATTATTCTTTATCATTGCAGGGATTCGTGGAACTGACTATATTTCCCACAGTTGCAAACTTGAATAGAATCAAGTTGAACAGCAAACAGTGTAGAATATACCGAGTAAGGATCAATGATTTAGAAGCTGCTTTTATTTATAATGACCCAACCTTGGAAGTCTGTCACAATGAATCAAAACAGTAAGTTTTATACCTTAAAGTTGATATTTCTAACAGCTATATATTCCCCATATTATTGGATTAATCTTTTCAAAGTACTTTTCTTAGATGATTACTAGGCTCTGAATCCCAGTTTTTTTCCTAATTATAATTTCTGTTTTTTTTATAATTTCTTTTATAATTTTTTATAATTTCTCTGCATATTTGGTTCAAGAAATTTTACTAGTTCTACCCAACATAGTAAGTTACTGAGTTTCCTTTCTTCAGATTACAGTTTTGAAGAAGTATTATCTGAGAATTAAAAAACAATTTTAAGCCATTTTTCTACTTTTAATATTTTTTAAAAATACTTTATTAACATTAATCTTCAATGGGTTAGGTGGTTGTTGTAATCCTTAGAGCAGAGACTACTTCAAAATATTTTGTAAAATACTTTGACTGCCTTTGAATGTCATATAAAAATACTATGTCTTAGATGTCTCTTCACTTTAAATATTACGTCTACTTCACTTTAAATATTACATTTTTACTGATAAAAAAACAAGTTTTTTTTATCAGTAAACATGCTGTTATGAGCAGTTTTGTGTTCTACTTTTTTCATTTAAATACTTTGTCTCCACTTTTCCACATATGATAGTCTTCACTCTCTATCATTTTTATGGTCAGATAATATTTATTCAGTATATTATAGTTTGCATGATTGTTTTCCAGTTGTTTGGCATTTGTGTCATTTCCAGCTTTTGAGATCGTAAGTGATGTTGAGTGAATATTTTGGCATAGATAAGGTTTTTTTCCTTGAATTAGTCCTTTAGGCAAATAGGATTACTTACTATTCTTAAGGCTCTTCTTAGTATTTTACTTCATTGTGCCCAGTAATATTTGTATTAATTTAAGTTTACTTCATTGTGCCCAGTAATATTTGTATTAATTTAAGTACTGTGAACTATGTTTGAGGGCACTTGCTTTTTCAAAGTTTAGAAACCATTGGATTCAACCATGATTCTCTGTTTTGGAGTAGGGTGCCAAACCTTTATTATAAACTGTTTTTAGTCAAGATATTATTTTAACTAATTGCTGCATTAAGGCAGCAATTCTTAAAGTGTGATTTCCAGACAAGCAGTATCAGCATCACCTGGAAACTTGTTAGAAATGCAGACTCCCAGGCATTGCCTTAGATCTGCTGAATCAGAAAGTGGGGATTTGGTCCTGCAATTTGTGTTTTATTTGTTTTGGGTTTTTTTGGTGGTGTTTTTGTTTTTTTAAGATTTTATTAAGTAATCTCTACACCCAACGTGGGGGTCCAACTTACAACCCCGAGATCAAGAGTTGTGTGTTCTACCAACTGGGCCAGCTAGGTGTCCCCCTGCAATTTGTGTTGTAACTAGTGTGCCAGGTGATTCTAAGAGGCTAATTAATGCCTATGAGCCATTGCCTTAAGGGTTTACAAGGGTTGAGACAGGAGGCTTATCTTTAGACATATTTTTGGTCCCAGTTATCATTGGTTTAGAATCTTTCAGACTCAGGGAAGAGAATAGAAAATGCTGTTGGAAAAGTTCGGGGAATCTCTGAATTACTCCTGTAACTTCCCATTTCACAAACTTGAGTTGTTGAAATTACATTGCTTTTTCAGCTACACTTGTAGAACTCATTTAAAAACACTTATTACAAAATCATCTTGCTCCTTTTTCCCCCAGAAAAAAAAAATGACCTGCCCTTAGAGTAGTAAATATATTACCACTGATGTATGGAAAAGGCACTTGTAAAAGAGCAGGTAGGAAAGCAGAGCAGGTAGGGAAGCCATGGCCTTGCTAGAGTCCGGAATAGCTCCGCAGTTGACACTAGAACTCTGCATTTGACGACAGGGCAAGTAGGCTCTCCATCTGCCAGTCACAGAACAGTGTTTGCACATTTGCTTTACCTGTTGTTTATGCTCCGATCTCAGAGGATATACTCTGTGGCAGTACAGTGACAGGAACGATGGTTTCCACGTCTGTTGAGGAAACAAGCTTTTACTTTTTGCCTTGTTTGTTTTGAAGTGATCTTATCTCCTAAAGAATTTCTCTAGTGATAGGGAAGATGCTTCATCACTTATAGCGTTATAATGGAAGAAAAGAAAGGTAAAAAGGGGAGTCTTTTCAAACGTTACGTTAGGAAATTGGGAAAAGTAGAATATATTATAATTTTTCTTTTCAGTTAGAAACAGCTCTTTTAGCCATGGTCACTTAGTAAATATTTGCTCACTACCCCTGCTTTTCTTCCAAGCTCTAGAATCTTGATTACTTTTAAAGAGGGATGACATTAGTTATTTTTTGCTGGTGTTTATTATTTGATTGGTTTAAAAGAGGATTTGAGGTTGGTTTTAGAATTTTAATAGACAACAGTTTTAAAAAAAGTGGCTAATGGAATTAGCATGGAGAGTGAAAAAGCGTAGGATGGTGTGTACACACTGTTAAGTTATTGCACAATTGTTACAGGAAAATTATAGATTTAGTTTTGATGTTTCTGGTTGCCTTACCTAAGAGGACACACTCGTTTATATGATTGATAAGACACAAGATAGAAGATACCGGGTTATTCAGAAGAAATACTGCTTTTCTTAGCAGTTAAATGTGAAAAATCTTTCTTCTGGATGACATTATATTTAGAGAACTTTGGGAAAGGCAGATACTTAAGGTCTTTAGCATGTCCCTAGATACTTCTGTTACCTTTCTTGTTTCTAAAGTAACTTTCTTTAATAAACCAATAAAATTTACACTACAGCTGAAACAAATTAAGTATAGCAGTTTTGAAATTGAAAGTTAAACTTAAATTCTGTGATAAAATTTGATCTTAATACATATAAGAATGTCCTAACATTCAAAGAAGTAATATACTACTTAATCACATCTTCTTATTTGTTTTAAACTTAAGATACCAGGCTATCCTGTTTTTGATGGAAAGAGTGTGCTTACCTTGGTTGAGATTCAGCATCTTTGAACTGCAGAGGGAATGTAAGGAAGAGAAACATTTAGATAAGAGACTGAAAGACATTTCTACCTATTTTATCCAACCAAACGTTAGTGGAGTTGTTAAATTACCTGTGCCAGCAATTAAAAACCTTGTTTTTTATGTAACATCTATTTAAGCGCTTGCTCACACATTCTCTCTCTCTCTCTTTTTTTTGTCTGCCAGTAAAATAATTTCAACACTTTCTCCAAATATATTTTGTGTGTGCATTCTCTTTTTTTTTTTGTCTGCCAATAAAATAATTTCAACACTTTCTCTAAATATATTTTGTATTTGAATCTTATGTATTGTAGATAAATTATAGTTTGCCCTATAGGAGCTTTTTGATTGTTTTTTTTTTTTTCCTACATTTTTCTCTTCTTAGAATAAAATAAATACGGACTTTGCCAGAGAAGCTGTTTCTATGGATGGATAGGCTACAGTGCTGACATCTCTTTCCTTTGTTTCTTTTCCTTCCCTAGATAGACTTTCCCACTTTGAGAAAATCTTTTATATTTTGCTTGAAAAGCCTCAGTGTTCCCAAGTTCCAAGAATCAGTTTAATTCCTGTCTTTAGTATTCATTTCCACTAAGGAGTGGCAGTAGAAATGACCAATATTGAGATATAAATTAAGTAGCTATTGAGTGATTAGAATGATTTTTAGAGTAATTGGAGTTGATTTTTTTTAATTGCTATTAAAAAAATTTTTTGTAAGTCCTGTATTTTTTTTTTTTTAATTTTTTTTTTTCAACGTTTATTTATTTTTGGGACAGAGAGAGACAGAGCATGAACGGGGGAGGGGCAGAGAGAGAGGGAGACACAGAATCGGAAACAGGCTCCAGGCTCCGAGCCATCAGCCCAGAGCCTGACGCGGGGCTCGAACTCACGGACCGCGAGATCGCGACCTGGCTGAAGTCGGACGCTTAACCGACTGCGCCACCCAGGCGCCCCGATAAGTCCTGTATTTTTTAATACAGACTTATACTACAGAGGTTTTAAATGTTATTTTGCTAATATTATATAGTAAAAGTAGTTGATTCCTTTACTAATTATGGTTAAGTAATATGGATATTTATATTTTAACTCAGCCACAATGCCTCACTGCTACTTATTTTTGGTAGTATTGCTCAGGGTTAATTTGTCGTAGTTGGAGGAACATTAAGGTTCATTTAGTCGAAACTTCAACAAGAATTTTTTCCTATACTGTTTCACCTTTTGCTTGAATGCTTCTAGCTCTGAAGAACTCACTATATATTTTTTTTAACATTTATTTTTGAGAGACAGAGGGAGGCAGAGCATGAGTTGGGGAGGAGAAGAGATGGGGAGGGGAGGGCGGACACAGAATCCAAAGCAGGCTCTAGGCTCCGAGCTGTCAGCACAAGAGCCCGGGGCTCGAACTCACGGACCGCGAGATATGACCTGTGAGTGAGCTCACTGTATTTTCAAGCATCCCTTTGATTTTTCTGAAAGCTAGGAAGTTCTTTATTACATCAAACTACAGTTTTTGTTATAACATTCACAAACTTAACCAATTTAAATATTGTTTTCCCCCAAGTTTTCTCTTTTCCAGTCTACAGAATCACAATACTTTCAACGCTTCCTTATCTAAAACTCTTCCCAAATTTGTTACCATTCTTGCCCTTTGAATGTTCCCTGGTTTGGCATTGTTTCTTCTTAAATGTGGTAACCCCAGAACTAGATATAATTCTTCCTATTTGGATTAATTTTTTTTTTTTAATATGAAATTTATTGACAAATTGGTTTCCATACAACACCCAGTGCTCATCCCAAAAGGTGCCCTCCTCAATACCCATCACCCACCCTCCCCTCCCTCCCACCCCCCATCAACCCTCAGTTTGTTCTCAGTTTTTAACAGTCTCTTATGCTTTGGCTCTCTCCCACTCTAACCTCTTTTTTTTTTTTTTTTTTCTTCCCCTCCCCCATGGGTTCCTGTTAAGTTTCTCAGGATCCACATAAGAGTGAAACCATATGGTATCTGTCTTTCTCTGTATGGCTTATTTCACTTAGCATTACACTCTCCAGTTCCATCCACGTTGCTACAAAAGGCCATATTTCATTTTTTCTCATTGCCACGTAGTATTCCATTGTGTACATATACCACAATTTCTTTATCCATTCATCAGTTGATGGACATTTAGGCTCTTTCCATAATTTGGCTATTGTTGAGAGTGCTGCTATGAACATTGGGGTACAAGTGCTCCTATGCATCAGTACTCCTGTATCCCTTGGATAAATTCCTAGCAGTGCTATTGCTGGGTCATAGGGTAGGTCTATTTTTAATTTTCTGAGGAACCTCCACACTGCTTTCCAGAGCGGCTGCACCAATTTGCATTCCCACCAACAGTGCAAGAGGGTTCCCGTTTCTCCACATCCTCTCCAGCATCTATAGTCTCCTGATTTGTTCATTTTGGCCACTCTGACTGGCGTGAGGTGATACCTGAGTGTGGTTTTGATTTGTATTTCCCTGATAAGGAGCGACGCTGAACATCTTTTCATGTGCCTGTTGGCCATCTGGATGTCTTCTTTAGAGAAGTGTCTATTCATGTTTTCTGCCCATTTCTTCACTGGGTTATTTGTTTTTCGGGTGTGGAGTTTGGTGAGCTCTTTATAGATTTTAGATACTAGCCCTTTGTCCGATATGTCATTTGCAAATATCTTTTCCCATTCCATTGGTTGCCTTTTAGTTTTGTTGGTTGTTTCCTTTGCTGTGCAGAAGCTTTTTATCTTCATAAGGTCCCAGTAATTCACTTTTGCTTTTAATTCCCTTGCCTTTGGGGATGTGTCGAGTAAGAGATTGCTACGGCTGAGGTCAGAGAGGTCTTTTCCTGCTTTCTCCTCTAAGGTTCTGATGGTTTCCTGTCTCACATTTAGGTCCTTTATCCATTTTGAGTTTATTTTTGTAAATGGTGTGAGAAAGTGGTCTAGTTTCAACCTTCTGCATGTTGCTGTCCAGTTCTCCCAGCACCATTTGTTAAAGAGGCTGTCTTTTTTCCATTGGATGTTCTTTCCTGCTTTGTCAAAGATGAGTTGGCCATATGTTTGTGGGTCTAGTTCTGGGGTTTCTATTCTATTCCATTGGTCTGTGTGTCTGTTTTTGTGCCAATACCATGCTGTCTTGATGATGACAGCTTTGTAGTAGAGGCTAAAGTCTGGGATTGTGATGCCTCCTGCTTTGGTCTTCTTCTTCAAAATTCCTTTGGCTGTTCGGGGCCTTTTGTGGTTCCATATGAATTTTAGGATTGCTTGTTCTAATTTCGAGAAGAATGCTGGTGCAATTTTGATTGGGATTGCATTGAATGTGTAGATAGCTTTGGGTAGTATTGACATTTTGACAATATTTATTTTTCCAATCCATGAGCAGGGAATGTCTTTCCATTTCTTTAAATCTTCTTCAATTACCTTCATAAGCTTTCTATAGTTTTCAGCATACAAATCCTTTACATCTTTGGTTAGATTTATTCCTAGGTATTTTATGCTTCTTGGTGCAATTGTGAATGGAATCATTTTCTTTATTTGTCTTTCTATTGCTTCGTTGTTAGTGTATAAGAATGCAACTGATTTCTGGACATTGATTTTGTATCCTGCAACTTTGCTGAATTCATGTATCAGTTCTAGCAGACTTTTGGTGGAGTCTATCGGATTTTCCATGTATAATATCATGTCATCTGCAAAAAGCGAAAGCTTGACTTCATCTTTGCCAATTTTGATGCCTTTGATTTCCTTTTGTTGTCTGATTGCTGATGCTAGAACTTCCAGCACTATGTTAAACAACAGTGGTGAGAGTGGGCATCCCTGTCGTGTTCCTGATCTCAGGGAAAAAGCTCTCAGTTTTTCCCCGTTGAGGATGATGTTAGCTGTGGGCTTTTCATATATGGCTTTTATGATCTTTAAGTATGTTCCCTCTATGCCGACTTTCTCAAGGGTTTTTATTAAGAAAGGGTGCTGGATTTTGTCAAAGGCCTTTTCTGCATCGATTGACAGGATCATATGGTTCTTCTCTTTTTTTTTGTTAATGTGATGTATCACGTTGATTGATTTGCGAATGTTGAACCAGCCCTGCATCCCAGGAATGAATCCCACTTGATCATGGTGAATAATTCTTTTTATATGCTGTTGAATTCGATTTGCTAGTATCTTATTGAGAATTTTTGCATCCATATTCATCAGGGATATTGGCCTGTAGTTCTCTTTTTTTACTGGGTCTCTGTCTGGTTTAGGAATCAAAGTAATACTGGCTTCATAGAATGAGTCTGGAAGTTTTCCTTCCCTTTCTATTTCTTGGAATAGCTTGAGAAGGATAGGTATTATCTCTGCTTTAAACGTCTGGTAGAACTCCCCTGGGAAGCCATCTGGTCCTGGACTCTTATTTGTTGGGAGATTTTTGATAACCGATTCAATTTCTTCGCTGGTTATGGGTCTGTTCAAGCTTTCTATTTCCTCCTGATTGAGTTTTGGAAGAGTGTGGGTGTTCAGGAATTTGTCCATTTCTTCCAGGTTGTCCAATTTGTTGGCATATAATTTTTCATAGTATTCCCTGATAATTGTTTGTATCTCTGAGGGATTGGTTGTAATAATTCCATTTTCATTCATGATTTTATCTATTTGGGTCATCTCCCTTTTCTTTTTGAGAAGCCTGGCTAGAGGTTTGTCAATTTTGTTTATTTTTTCAAAAAACCAACTCTTGGTTTCGTTGATCTGCTCTACAGTTTTTTTAGATTCATATTGTTTATTTCTGCTCTGATCTTTATTATTTCTCTTCTTCTGCTGGGTTTAGGCTGCCTTTGCTGTTTTGCTTCTATTTCCTTTAGGTGTGCTGTTAGATTTTGTATTTGGGATTTTTCTTGTTTCTTGAGATAGGCCTGGATTGCAATGTATTTCCCTCTCAGGACTGCCTTCGCTGCGTCCCAAAGCGTTTGGATTGTTGTATTTTCATTTTCGTTTGTTTCCATATATTTTTTGATTTCTTCTCTAATTGCCTGGTTGACCCACTCATTCGTTAGTAGGGTGTTCTTTAACCTCCATGCTTTTGGAGGCTTTCCAGACTTTTTCCTGTGGTTGATTTCAAGCTTCACAGCATTGTGGTCTGAAAGTATGCATGGTATAATTTCAATTCTTTTATACTTATGAAGGGCTGTTTTGTGACCCAGTATATGATCTATCTTGGAGAATGTCCCATGTGCACTCGAGAAGAAAGTATATTCTGTTGCTTTGGGATGCAGAGTTCTAAATATATCTGTCAAGTCCATCTGATCCAATGTCTCATTCAGGGCCCTTGTTTCTTTACTGACCGTGTGTCTAGATGATCTATCCTTTTCTGTAAGTGGGGTGTTAAAGTCCCCTGCAATTACCACATTCTTATCAATAAGGTTGCTTATGTTTATGAGTAATTGTTTTATATATTTGGGGGCTCTGGTATTCGGCGCATAGACATTTATAATTGTTAGCTCTTCCTGATGGATAGACCCTGTAACTATTATATAATGTCCTTCTTCATCTCTTGTTACAGCCTTTAATTTAAAGTCTAGTTTGTCTGATATAAGTATGGCTACTCCAGCTTTCTTTTGGCTTCCAGTAGCATGATAAATAGTTCTCCATCCCCTCACTCTGAATCTAAAGGTGTCCTCAGGTCTAAAATGAGTCTCTTGTAGACAGCAAATAGATGGGTCTTGTTTTTTTATCCATTCTGATACCCTATGTCTTTTGGTTGGCGCATTTAATCCATTTACATTCAGTGTTATTATAGAAAGATACGGGTTTAGAGTCATTGTAATGTCTGTATGTTTTATGCTTGTAGTGATGTCTCTGGTACTTTGTCTCACAGGGTCCCCCTTAGGATCTCTTGTAGGGCTGGTTTAGTGGTGACAAATTCCTTCAGTTTTTGTTTGTTTGGGAAGACCTTTATCTCTCCTTCTATTCTAAATGACAGACTTGCTGGATAAAGGATTCTCGGCTGCATATTTTTTCTGTCTAGCACACTGAAAATCTCGTGCCAATTCTTTCTGGCCTGCCAAGTTTCAAAAGAGAGATCAGTCACGAGTCTTATAGGTCTCCCTTTATATGTGAGGGCACGTTTACCCCTTGCTGCTTTCAGGATTTTCTCTTTATCCTTGTATTTTGCCAGTTTCACTATGATATGTCGTGCAGAAGATCGATTCAAGTTACGTCTGAAGGGAGTTCTCTGTGCCTCTTGGATTTCAATGCCTTTTTCCTTCCCCAGTTCAGGGAAGTTCTCAGCTATGATTTCTTCAAGTACCCCTTCAGCACCTTTCCCTCTCTCTTCCTCCTCTGGGATACCAATTATGCGTATATTATTTCTTTTTAGTGTATCACTTAGTTCTCTAATTTTCCCCTCATACTCCTGGATTTTTTATCTCTCTTTTTCTCAGCTTCCTCTTTTTCCATAACTTTATCTTCTAGTTCACCTATTCTCTCCTCTGCCTCTTCCATCCGAGCCGTGGTGGTTTGCATTTTGTTTTGCATTTCCTTTAAAGAGTTTTTCAGCTCCTCGTGACTGTTCCTTAGTCCCTTGATCTCTGTAGCAAGAGATTCTCTGCTGTCCTGTATACTGTTTTCCAGCCCAGCGATTAATTTTATGACTATCATTCTAAATTCACTTTCTGTTATATTATTTAAATCCTTTTTGATCAGCTCATTAGCTGTTGTTATTTCCTGGAGATTCTTCTGAGGGGAATTCTTCCGCTTGGTCATTTTGGATAGTCCCTGGTGTGGTGAGGACCTGCAGGGCACTTCCCCTGTGCTGTGGTGTATAACTGGAGTTGGTGGGCGGGGCCACAGTCAGTCCTGATGTCTGCCCCCAGCCCACCGCTGGGGCCACAGTCAGACTGGTGTGTGCCTTCTCTTCCCCTCTCCTAGGGGCGGGTTTCCCTGTGGGGTGGCGTGGCCCGTCTGGGCTACTTGCACACTGCCAGGTTTGTGGTGCTGGGGATCTGGCGTATTAGCTGGGGTGGGTAGGCAAGGTGCACGGCGGCAGGGGGGGCAGGCTTAGCTCGCTTCTCCTTAGGTGATCCACTTCAGGAGGGGCCCTGTGGCAGCCGGAGGGAGTCAGATCCGCTGCCGGAGGTTTGGCTCCGCAGAAGCACAGAGTTGGGTGTTTTCGCGGAGCGAGCAATTTCCCTGGCCGGAACCGGTTCCCTTTGGGATTTTGGCTGGGGGATGGGCGGGGGAGATGGCGCTGGCGAGCGCCTTTGTTCCCCGCCAAACTGAGCTCTGTCGTCCGGGGGCTCCGCAGCTCACCCTCCCTTTGTCCTCCAGCCTTCCCGCTTTCCGAGCAGAGCTGTTAACTTATGACCTCCCAGACGCTAAGTCGCGCTTGCTGTCGGAACACAGTCCGTCAGGCCCCTCCGCTTTTGCAAGTCGGACTCGGGGGCTCTGCTTGGCTGGCGAGCCGCCCCTCCGCCCCGGCTCCCTCCCGCCGGCCCGTGGAGCGCGCACCGCCTCGCCGCCCTTCCTACCCTCTTCCGTGGGCCTCTCGTCTGCACTTGGGTCCGGTGACTCCGTTCTGCTAATCCTCTGGCGGTTTTCTGGGTTATTTAGGCAGGTGTAGGTGGAATCTAAGTGATCAGCAGGACGCGCGGTGAGCCCAGCGTCCTCCTACGCCGCCATCTTCCCAGAATCCTCCTATTTGGATTAATTTTTACATGCATAGCAGTAGAGCCATTTTATCCTTATCTGCATTCAGTGTTTCTACAGCTTGAAATACAGTAGCCTTTCAGAGATGGCTGCTTTGAGTAGTTCACTCAAGTTTGAGCTTGACTGAAATCCCCTAGACTTTTTCATAGAAAAACCTGTTACGGTAGAGTTTTCTCTAAGAATCCTTATTTCATAGTATCATATCAAATGTTGTTTTAATTATTTTTAAAAAGTTATCTTTATTAATTTTGGTATTGGTTTCACTTTTAGAAAATGGGTTTTCCTGCTGGCTGGCTTTTTTTTTTTTTTTTTTTTTTTTCTGTGTGCAAACTCTCAGAACCAAAGAGAAGAGAAACCAAGTATTGACATGGATATAGAGTAACTAAACTTTCAAACACTGCTGATAGAAGTGTAAATTGAGTTTGAATATGTGCATACTCTATGATTAGTGTAGGTCTCACTCCTAGTATATACTCAGTAGAAATGTGTTCATATGTTCACCAAAAAATACGTACAAAATTGTTCACAGCAACATTTGTAATAGTCAGAACTGGAAATTACCTGAAGACTCATCAGTGGTAGAAGATAGATTGTGGTATGTTCTCACACCACTGGAATTCTAAACAGTGACAAGATAAATGACCAATAGCTACATGCACCAGTATGTCTGGATCTCGCAGGCTAGACATTGAGTAGAAGTCAGATACAAGAGAAAGTATATGAAGTTGTTAATCTATCACATTAGATGTCAGAATAATGGGTAACCTTTGGTGGTGGAAAGTGGGGTTGGTTAGTGATTATAAGAGGGCTTCTGGGAGGCTGGTAAAGTTCTGTTCATGCTCTGCATGCTGGCTCTTTTTGTTCTCTGAGGTGTACATTTAGAGTATATATGCTTTTCTGATGTGTATTATGCTTCCATGAATATTTTTAAAAGAGAGAAAAAGGTTTACCAATAATTGAATCTTAAGCGTTCACAAAACCTGCCCCTGAGTTTTAAGAAGTATATGTTATTGACAAAGAATTAAAACATTATTTTAATATGGATGCTTATAATAAATTCTTAGAGAAAATGACTAGTTTTTCAATATCTTCTACAACATTACTTGTCTCTTTGTTTCCTTGAGGAGGGGATGGGGTTGGAGACTGGAGGTTGGAGATGGTGGTGTTATAGGACAAGGACACTATTATTCTGAAAATTGAAAATACTTATTCTAATCTTGTCTTGTAATTTTTGGCTTTTATGAGGTTATTATGAAAAGAAACATATTTGATTCATATTATGAAAGGAAACACTGAAATCCAAACCATGAGAAGATTGTTCCTCATAACTGGCTTTCCAGTAGATTCCACTTACAGTGACTCATCATTTTATTTGGACCGCTTTACCTTTTCTCAGGAAATGAGGAGATTAAGTGAGAATAATTTCCCATAAAAAAAAACCTGAGTGGTCTAATATGTAATGTTTCAATTTGGCTTTTTATGTAATGATTGTTTTTTATTTTTGAATTTTACAGATAACTGGGGGGAAATTATGGTGTCTTCAACTATCTTTCATATTTCATGTTTTTGCATTTTTATTGAAAAGAAACTACAGTTTGTAGATATACAAAGTAGTCTTTAAAATTAGATGGTATGTTGGGGCGCCTGGGTGGCTCAGTTGGTTACGCGTGACGTCGGCTCAGGTCATGATCTCATGGTTCACAAGTTCGAGCCCTGCATCGGGCTCTGTGCTGACAGCTCGTAACCTGGAGCGTGCTTCGGATTCTGTGTCTCTCTCTCTCTCTGCTCCTTCTCTGCTTGCACTCTGTCTCTGTCTTTCTCTCTCTAAGTAAACTTTTAAAAAAATTAAAAAAAAAATTAGTACGTTGGCTAAGTGCTGGCAAAAATGCAGAGTGACTGGCACTTTTATATATTTTTGATGGGAATGTGGAATGGTATAGCCATTCTGGAAAACAGTTTGGCATATTCTTACAAAGCTAACATATTTTTACCATTTGACTCAGCAGTCCCACTCTTAGGTATTTGTACTACAAAATAAAAATTAAATTCACATAAAAATTAATACATGGTTGTTCATAGTGGTTTTATTTGTGGTAGCCAGAAGCTGGAAGCAACCCATATGTTCTTCAGTGGCTGAATGAATAAACAATAAATAATCTGTGGTCCAGTCTGTACAGTGGAATACTATTCAGTATAAAAAGGAACAAATCATTGATATGTGTAATGCTTGAGATGGATTTCAAAGATTTACTACATGAGACAAACCAGCCTCAAAAGGTCGCATTCCAGGGGCGCCTGGGTGGCTCAGGCAATAAAGTGCACGACTTCGGCTCAGGTCATGATCTCACGGTTTGTGGGTTTGAGCCCCACATCAGGCTGTGTGCTGACAGCTCAGAGCCTGGAGCCTGCTTCGGATTCTGTATCTCCCGCTTTCTGCCCCTCCCCCGCTCACACTCTGAGTGTTTCTCAAAAGTAACAACAAAAAAAATCATGTTCTGTATGATGCCAAGGCATAGCACAAGGGACTCTTTGGGATGATGGACTTGCTCTATATCCTGATTGTGGCAGTGGTTGTACATGTGTAAGAATTTATGGAATTATATACCAAAGGAAAGAGAGTTACTGTATGATAATTTAAAAAATATAGATGGTATGTGAAAACCTTCATTTTTATTGTGATCCTATAGTTCTTGCACATTTTATTTTACATATTTATCTAACAAAGAAATTGTTAAAATTATTGAGAAGTCTGTTTCACTGCTTCCAGAGCCTTATGTTGTGTAGTTGTTAAAATCCTTCCTAATCCTTCCTAATCAGTAGAGACATGGAGATGGGAGAGGAATGGCTTCTGTCAGGTTAAGAGGGCATAACTTTACTGTTTTCTTTAATGGCCCTTTTCCCATTTAATTTTTCCTATAACCTCTCTGTACTGTATATTAAACTTGTTTTTTAACTAGTTAAAAACTTAATGAGCTAGTGAAATGTGACTGACTTTACTTCGTGGATTCATCTAATGGCAAGATGATCAATATAAAGGTGCTCAGCAAGAATATGGCTCATGGAGTTGTCTTTCATCTTGCTCTTATCATTCCTTGTCTTTTTTTCTTTCATCCATCTCTTACATATTCCTTTAAACAGGTTTCAGCGAGGAAATGTAATATGTGTACAGACGGCCCCCAACTTCAGACAGTTCACCTTAACAATTTTTCAACTTTATGATGGTGCAGAGTTGGTGATATGCTTTCAGTAGGAACTGTACTTTGAATTTTGAGTTTTGATTTCTTTCCCAGGCTAGAAATATGTGGTACCTATATGGAGCTGTACAGTGGGCCTCAGCTCCCAGTCAGCCACATGATCACGAGGCTATATAATCTGTATACTTAGGACAATTCTGTACCCATGCAACCATTCTGTTTTTCCTTTTAGTATAGTATTCACTAAATTACCTGAGATGTTCAACACTTTATTGTAAAATAGGCTTTGTGTTAGATGATTTTGCCCAACAGTAGGCTAATATAAGTGTTCTGAGCAAGTTTATGGTAAGCTAGCCTAAGCTATGATGTTTGGTAGGTTAAGTGTATTAAATTCATTTCAATTTCCAATATTTTCAACTTATGATTGGATTATCGGGACAAAACACCATTGTTGAGGGAGATCTGTATATGTCAATATACATTTAAAGTGTTTTTAATGAAATAAAATTTAAAAATTGGATGGGAACAGTGTTGTAATAACTTCATAAGACTTATGTGTATTGTTTTCATCCAGTGGGAAATAAGGCCAAGTAACTATTGAACAGCTGTTTATAGAGTATACCCCCCTGGCATATAGGAGGTACAGCAGTGAAGCAGCCAAAAGTTTCCCTCCTTTAAGCTTACGTTGTCAGGCACTGGGGGTAAAGGTAAGCAGTACTACATTTTAAGGACTTGATTCCCATCCTAACTTGTTTTAAACATCTTAATTTCTGTCAGATCATAGTTTGTGGAATCGATTGAAATGTTTGCCATATTGATAAAGAATACTTCTTCAATTTTGCATATGTTCTTTTCACTTCTATCAGGAATGTATAGTGACTTTGACATTCCAAAATTAATGAAGGATATGGTAATTATAATAATCACATGGCATTGGCGAATTTGTTATATATGATATCGTATTTATAATTTAGTAGGTTTTGTCATGATGAGTAATAGTTACTTGTCCAGAAAGCATTCTCATAAATTATATAAAATGATATAACGCTTAACAAACAAATGCTACCAAATATTGAAGAAAATACTTGGTGAAATGTTTGGCTTATTATTAAAACATCTCTTTTTCTTTTTTTTCCTAGGAGAAATCTAAATTATTTTTCCAATGCTTATGCCGCTGCAGTTAGTGCTGTGGATCCTGATGCAGGAAATGGAGAACTTTGCATTAAGGTTCCCTCAGAGTTATGGAAACATGTTGATGGTAAAACACCAAAAATATATTGACTATACAATAAAATCATGTCAGACTTAGTGACTGAAAACTTTTACATGAAAATTAATGAAATGGAGAACTTTGCATTAAGGTTCCCTCAGAGTTATGGAAACATGTTGATGGTAAAACACCAAAAATATATTGACTATACAATAAAATCATGTCAGACTTAGTGACTGAAAACTTTTACATGAAAATTAATGATGTCATAATTGTAAATTAATACTTGAAATATACAGAAGTTGGAAGCTCTTTTTTTTTTTTAAAGATCACTGGTTAATAGGAAAATAGCAATTAAGGGCTATGATAAAAAACAACTCATTCACTATTCTTTTTAAAGTGAAAGTTATAAAAAATATTGGATGGATAGAACAATTTGTCAAGAGTTGAGAATGCATACAATATCAAATCAATTTAAAATTAGAGCATGTTATAGTGGGGAGAATCCTAAAAAAATCACCTAGTTCACTTCTTTCCTTTTACAGAAGAATAATCTGAAGTCTAGACAGCAAGTGACCTACTGAAGGTCACTAAATAGTAGTAGAATCAGTGCTAGAACATAGGGTTCCTAACACCCACTGTGCACTTTTGAGCACACTCTTATTATTTCTAAATCTTTGTTTTCTCTTGGATAAAGTCACAGCCATTATAATTATTATGCATAACTTGCCTACTTTTATTTAGCCTTATAAAAATTAACAAAGATGAGGAAGTGAGACATTTTTGTTTTGTTTTTGCTTTTTATTTTTTCTTTAATAGTTCATGTGTTTGGTGGGGGGTTGAGGGTTGCCCACTTTTGGGGGATAGGCATAGAAGGCTATCATTTCATGTTCAGGGAATGGACATAGTCCATATGGTTGTGATGGTCTGAGGGAAATTAAAAGAAACCTCTTTTTCATAAGATTAAAAATCTTACAAAAGCAACATGTATTTGTTATGTATAAATTAAAGATAATGTAAATAACATATTACATAAATTCTTGGGTAGCTTTTCCCACTCACTCCCTATTCCTCCTGTTCCCCAAAGTCAACTAGGGATAACAATGTGGGGGACTTTTTAAGTCCTTACTTTTCAAGTTTTGCATTGAATCCTAAGTGTCCTTAAATTTCCTGTGATAGGTAGTTTTGAACTTTTTTCTTTAGACAGTATAGCATTGTCAGAAAAGTTGGGAGGAGGATATGGCATGACCTGAGTTATATCTTGGGAGAACACAGCTAGCAGTGACTAGAATTGAGTGGAAGGACATCAGTGGAGGCAGGCTATTGAGTTAATATACGTGGAGAAAAGGTGAGAGCTGAAAGTAGGGTAAGTGGTGTGATTTTTCATTTAAAGCTGAGCTTTTAATTCTCGTTTTATGTTTAGTGCCTTGCTATATAGACCATTGTTACCTTATTATATATTTACGTATCAATGTATATGTATATTTATTTGTTGCAGAATTAAAGGTCCTAAAGATACACATCAATTTTTCTTTGGATCAGCCAAAAGGAGGTCTTCATTTTGTGGTACCCAGTGTTGAGGGAAGTATGGCAGAGAGAGGTGCTCATGTTTTCTCTTGTGGGTATCAAAATTCCACAAGGTAGATTATTCTTATATATTTCAGTTATTTTCATTTTTCAGTTGAATTTTTTGTATGTATATGCAGTACATGTGTTTAGTGTAAATTGAGAAGTATGAGCTCCATCCTCAGATTTACTTCTTCTCAATCTTGTTCCACTAGTCATTCCTTCTCAGTCCTGTGTCTTCCCTTTTGTCTTTACTTTTCAAAAAAGAGACTGTTCTAAAATCATCCCAATTCATTATTTTTTTAACTTTATACTGCAGTAAAACGGCATCTAGAAAATTAAATTGTAAATAGGAAAGTTCAGTGAATTTTCACAAGTGAATAAGCCTGTGTAATCCACACTCACATCACGAAAAAGAACATTACCAGCATTGCAGAGTCCCCACCTCCTACTCACTTCTAGTCACTACCTACTTCCCTCATATCCTTCTGCCCGACAGTGACCACTATTCTGATTTCTAAAGTAATATAGCTTAATTATACCTGCTTTTGAGCTTTATATGAATGGAAGTGTATGCATTATGCTCTTTTTATCTGGCCTTTTTTGTTCAACACCATGGTAGTGAGATTTTCCTTCATTGCTGTGTGTGATTGTAGTTCATTCTCAAAGCTCAGTAGTTCACTATATATTGTTGAAATATTACAGTATGCGTATTCTCTTCAGATTGTTATTAATAATCCTCAGATTATTAACTTCTTCAAGCCAAGGATGATGTCTCATACTTCTTTGTGTTGCAGTATCAGGTATAGACCCTGGCATGTAGTAAAACCTGACCTTGATAGAATGTGGAATAGAAATTTTTTGTCTGGCTTTGCTAGCACTGTTGGAATTTATGTGATGCATCCCAATCCCATTCCCCAAAACAGTTTTCTAACCATATTGTGTTTTTTACAGCTTTATTGTAAGCTTTTTTAGTTTCTGGTAATGAATACTATATAAAAACTAATGTAAATGTGCAAATGAAAATAGTTTTTAATTTAGAAGTTTGAAGCCAAGAATTGCCTACCTCTTTTTTAAGGATTTGAACTGGCTGTATCACATGATATATTTTCTTAATATTGCCAAAGAATATGTGGAGAAAAGTTTTTTTTTTTTTTTAAAGCTTATTTATTTTTGAGAGAGAGAGAGAGACAGAGTGTGTGTGGGGAAAGGGCAGAGAGAGAGGGAAACACAGAATCGGAAGCAGGCTCCAGTTTCTGAGCTGGTTGCACAGAACCCAGCGCAGGGCTCGAACTCATGAACTATGAGATCATGACCTGAGCCGAAGTCTGATGCTTAAGTGACTGAGCCACCCAAGCACCCCGAAAAGTTTCTATCTTTAATCAAAGTCTGAAGTTGCACAGTAACAAGCTTCAGCAGGCAGATAGCTTAAGTTTCTTTTTACACATACTCTATAAAAGTTAGACAAACTTATAAGTGGGGGAAACAATGTAGGTTACGCTCTCAGTATATTTTTTACACTTTTGATATTTTTTCTAGATTTTGGTTCCCATGCGTTGATTCATACTCTGAATTATGTACATGGAAATTAGAATTTACGGTAGATGCTGCAATGGTGGCTGTTTCCAATGGAGATTTGGTGGAGACAGTATATACCCATGATATGAGGAAGAAGACCTTCCATTATATGCTCACCATTCCAACAGCTGCGTCAAATATCTCTTTGGCCATTGGACCTTTTGAAATACTTGTAGATCCATATATGCACGAGGTGAGTCATAGCTTCTTGCCCCTTTCTCTCCCAGCTTTTCATTCCTGATAAAAGGAAGCATAGTAATGAAATGCTAAGTTTTTCCTAACTATTCTTTCCATTATCCAGAATATCATTAGACAGAAAAGGATTCTTTATCTGATATATTTAATGATGTGAATTCTTGAATGAATTCCTTTTAAAATGTTATATTAAAGTCTTAGGTTTTTTTCCAACAGAGAGCTTAGTGTTCCAAAAGAGCTTCAAGTATACCTTTTTTTTTTTTAATTTTTTTTTTACGTTTATTTATTTTTGAGACAGAGAGAGACAGAGCATGAACGGGGGAGGGGCAGAGAGAGAGGGAGACACAGAATCTGAAACAGGCTCCGGGCTCTGAGCGGTCAGCCCAGAGCCTGACGCGGGGCTCGAACTCATGGACCGCGAGATTGTGACCTGAGCTGAAGTCGTACGCTTAACGACTGAGCCACCCAGGCGCCCCAAGTATACCTTGATTAGAGTATGGGGGTTGATTTCTGTAACTAATTTGTGTTCATGTCATCTTTTTGTTTGGTTTATGTTTATGAATGTTATAGCCCCATCTCTGGAACCTCAAACACTCCACAATTTCAAAATTAAAGAACAAGATTTGTTCTCACTTTAGCATATACAGAGGAAAAAAGAAAAGGCTGAGGCAGAGTTTAGAATTCTAGTCCACATACTCATGAAAGCTTCTTGCAGTTTTCTTCCATATCTTGCCACAAATTGTATGTTAATTGGTAGACCCATTAGTGCATTTAGGCCTCCCCAAGCATGAGACTTCTGGAGTTTAGGAAGTGATGTATTGGTTATTGACCCTCTCTACTTCTATGTGTTTAAAGTAACATTTGAATGAATCTCTCTTTATTTATTCTTAGTCCCATACATTTTCAATATTAGGGTTTTTTTTTTCTTAGTATAAAACTTATATTGTGACCATATATATCTCAACAGTATTTCTGTTATGTGAGCAAAAATTGAGGGCAGTTAGGTTTAGACTGTCGGTAAGCTCCTCACTCTGTTCTTAATTTGCTTTCCTGAAACTCACAAGATTTATAAAAGTCACTCATGGAAAATATTCAGGGTATTTTATGAATGGTTTTGCTTTTGCTGGAGTGACGTTGATTCTTTAAAGTATATTCACTGATAAGATTGGCAGTGAATTTTATTATCTTTGGTAAATGATCAACTGTAAAATCAACATTTGATTAGTACCTACTTTGTATTTTGGAAGGATTTTTTTTCCCACTCCGAGCCATTGGATGGGAGAAAGGTAAATGATAGTTAAGAAATATTTTTCTTGAGTACTTAACGAAACCATGACTTAGTCTTTCTCTGTCTCAAATAAAGAGTTTTTGCTGCATTATCAGATTTGCTGTCATGTAGGTTTTTTTAATAGTGAATCTTTTTCTGATGAATAATATTTCGGTTTTTGTTTGTATACCAAGAGGAGTGCTCATTATGATGTAGTTTGGGCCCTTGACCATTAATCATACATAGATGTTCAGTACTCAGGTATGTTAGTGTCTATCTGTTCTAATGCTGTTAGAATAATTTTTATCATACATTAAAAACTTTCCTTGCCTCCACATTCCTACAACAGTCAGAACTCTTTAGGGATGCTTGGGTGACTCAGTCGGTTAAGTGTCCCAACTCCTGATTTAGGCTCAGGTCATGATCTCGCGGTTTGGGAGTTAAGCCCCGTGTTGGGCTCTGCACTGTCGGTGTGGAACCTGTTTGGGATTCTGTCTCTGCCCCTCCCCATGGGCATTTTTTCTCTCAGTCCAAATAAATAAATACACATTATAAAAAAGGGTAGCTGGCCTGGGTGGCTTAGTTAGTTAAGCAGCCGACTTGAGCTCAGGTCACAATCTCACGGTTCATGAGTTTGAGTCCTGTGTCAGGCCCTGTGCTGAAAGCTTGGAGTCCGGAGCCTGCTTCGGATTCTGTGTCTCCCTTTCTCTCTGCCCCTCCCCAGCTTGCACTCTGTCTCTGTCTCTCTCAAAAATAAACAAATGTTAAAAAAAATTTTTTTTAAGTAAAAAAAAAAAAAAACTCTTTAGTATGACTTTCAGTATCTTCTAGAATTTGACCCTAATTTTCCTTTCTAGCTTTTTTCTCATTACTTTCCTATTTGTTTGTTATATTCAATATAGTTCTGTAGATTTTCCTGACCATACCATATTTCTTTCTGTCTTTGACTTTGAGATGTCTACTTGACCTTTTCATTCCTATCAAACTTTTGTCCAATCTAAAAAGATTAGCTCAGATTTAATCTCCAGCATAAAACTTTGCTAAGTCATTCTAATCAGAGTGATCTCTGTCATTGTTGATACCATTTATTTGGCACAGAATCATAGCATGGGATGAGATGGTATATGATATTCAAGTGGCCATATCCAAGGTGGGATGTGACATAGTAAGGAGATCAGAATTACAATTTCCGTTGCTGGTATTTCGCATCTCTTAACTACCAGTAAGCTTCCCTATAGCTTTCAATATGTGGTTGAGATATTAGGAGTACTACTGGAACTGCTCTTTATATGTAATGAAGGTAGTATGATTAATATTAACTATTAATTATTAAAATAGTACTATGATAAGTGCGATATTCACTAGGTTAGATATTTATGAATCAAAGGTGGATTTGCAATAAGCTATGGAAGTTTAAATCTTTCTTGTTTTGTGTGGTTATGCAGAAGAAATTTTAATTTGGAACCAAAGTTGTATTTTCTTTGAATCTAAGCGTTTCACAGACTTATAATCCATCATGATTTTAGTTTTCAAGTACAACGAATATTTTGTAAACAGTAAAAGTAATTATTAATTTCATACTAGCATTTTAGCTCATTACCTTGAATTTGTTAAGATTTATATTAATGTGAAGTTTCCCTTACAATTGAGACATTTGGGAAATTTAAAATACTAAAATTAAACTTTCATTTAATGGTCAATCTTCCCTGCTTTTTATTTTCAGGTTACTCATTTTTGTTTACCTCAACTTCTTCCACTGCTTAAACATACTACGTCATATCTTCATGAAGTTTTTGAGTTTTATGAAGAAATTCTTACATGTCGATACCCATACTCCTGTTTTAAGACAGTATTCATCGATGAGGCTTATGTTGAAGTGGCTGCTTATGCTTCCATGAGTATATTTAGGTTGGTATTTCTTAAGATTTGAAATGCCCAAATGAGGGTAATGATGTGAAGATAGGCTACCCTGTTGACAGATCAACTTTAAGATATGTTTCAAACTTTTTTCTTTTAAATATGGTTGGCTTTATAGAAAATCGAATGGTTTTAAAATTCAAAATGTAGAAAAGCATACAAAGGAAAATTTCAAAATAACCCAAAAGACTTCTATTATTTTCATCCAGATATAGCTGATAGTAATATTTCATAGATTTTTTTTAGTCTCTTTTGCCTATGCATGTAAAAAAAAAAAAATCATACAAGTTATATAATGGATGTCTAATGGGGTTATTTTTCCTAGCATCATTTAAAAAATTTACTGATGTTGACAGAAATGTCTTTGCTAGTTAAAAAAGAGAGAAAACTTTATTTTGTTCTTATACCCGTCTTCACTTTATCCCTTTTTTTTTTCTTTTTTCTTTTTTTTTGGAAGGTTCTAGATTTATAAATATTATATCTTAGATTCAATGATTTTACCCTTTCTGGGCCTAAATTTTCTCATCTGTAAAATGGCAGTAATAATACGGCCCCTGTATTCTCTGGAGTGTGTTAGAAAGATCTTATAGGTCAGTGTATTTGAAAGTAAACAATGGAGCACAAAAAATTAATAGGAGTGCCTGCCTGGCTCAGTCGGTAGAGCATGTGACTCTTGATCTTGACTTGTGAGTTTAAGCCCCATGTTGGGTGTAGAGCTTACTTAAAAAAAATTAATAGTTATTATTGGCAAAAGGTTTTTGAATTTAGAAGAGCCCTTCATAGGAGAATCAGTTTCTGATGAACATATCCATTTCTGGCTAATGATAATTTCCCCTTCTCCCAGAAAATGGTACTTATATTTTTTCACAGAAATGAATGGGAAACAATGCAGTCCTTTCTTTAGGCAAAAGTTAATTAAGATTATGGATTTCAGCTGAATTTTAAAAAGATGTGATAGCTTTTGGAAGCGTAATCTGTTTTTTTATGTCTAACTTGAATTTTCTTATTTTAAAAGTGTGATTATTTTATTTTGACTGAATCATGTTTCTTTCTTGGTTATAATTAGCTGTCTCTTTTAAATTCCAGCACAAATCTTTTACATAGTGCCATGATTATAGATGAGACACCTTTGACTAGAAGGTGTTTAGCCCAGTCCTTGGCCCAGCAGTTTTTTGGATGTTTCATATCCAGAATGTCTTGGTAAGTAATTTCATAGTTTAACAACTACTGAGAAAAGGAATTGGGAAAGTTTGTTTTCTTTTTCTGCGTTTTCTTTTCTATGTGTATATATATATGTATATATATGTGTATATATATATAATATATATATATATTCAGAAAAAAATAATTAGTGTAAATTTCATCCTAAGTTTTTGGCTATCAATTCAATATAGTTCTACAATTTTTAAAAGAATTTTGAAAGCAGTAATTTCTTAGGAAACTGAATGAGTACTGTAGAAAAAAGACCTTGAATGCACACAAAACTATCGTTGGAACTCTAATGTCCATGTTGAGTGTAATTGGTAATGTTAAACATCATGTATAAGGGAAAATAACAGTCCTCTACAATAGTGATAATGATGTAGGGATTTTCCTGTTAGTGTTTAACTTTGTACTAATACACTTGAAAGGAGTAAGAGATAAGAACACTTTATTTTCTTTTTGATTAACTTGAGGTGAATTTGGAGAAATACATGAAACTCCCGTAAGATTATAATTAATTTTTGTGATTGTTCTCTGCTATACGTAGTGCACGAATATACTTGTTGGCAGGGAAAGGGCAGAGGGTAAGACCTCTTGATTTGTAATTTTTCTAAAATTACATAGTTTCAATGAATAACACTGCCTGGAACATGGTAGGCAAAATGATTGAATGAATGAATGGATGAATGAATGAATGGATATGAATGAAAGATGAATGGGTGGTGTTAATTGCCTTTCCTATTGAGAAACCAAGGAATAAATTAAGTAATTAAACTTTAGATCTTGGAATCCCACTGATGATTATGCATAGGGTTTGCAAATGTGGACTTTAAGAGTTGAGCAGTACAGTCCCAGCTTTGGGCAATTGCTTCTTTGGAGGCAGAAGTATTGGCCAAGAGGGAAGCAGAGCACAGACATGGGTACATTACTTGAAATAAGACTGTAAATCAGTCACCTAATTAAAGATGAAGTCAGATGTGAGTAAAGTGTAATGAATGGATAAGTAGAATTCGGTGGGAGGAAGTGGTTAAACCAAATATCTTGTTACTAAATTTTTCTTTTCATTTTTATTTTAATTTTTTTAAAAGGCATAAAAATACACACTATAACTTGTTCTGTTATTTGGCCTTATCTGAAAAATTTTTATGACTAAAAGAATATATTTTGACTTTTTGCTTAGGTCTGATGAATGGGTACTGAAGGGAATTTCTGGCTATATTTATGGACTTTGGATGAAAAAAACTTTTGGTGTTAATGAATACCGCCACTGGATTAAAGAGGTAAAAAAATGCCTGATCCATTACCCATTTAGAAGTCAACAAGACATGTTAATGTTCTCCTGATATACAAGTCACTTGTCCTTTACTTTTAATAATTGTAAAGTACTGTCATTGGAAAGTGCCTGATTTTTCCCAGCAAAATGAAAATTACTGTACTAAGAAAGACTAATGGTCTATTTAGTTCCAGTGTTAGTGTTGACTTCTAAAGAATTTTTTGCTAAACAGGAGAGTATTTAAACTCCTTTACATCAGATTAGTCATTAGATACATCCAAGCTCCTCATAGTAGCCATTTGTAATATAACCCTATGCTTCTTAAATTTATTTAGAGTTAGAGCGCAGATTCTGAGATTGTTTTTTGGTCTGCCTCATACATTTATAAGCTTTGTGACTTTGGTTAATCTAAGTCTCATCCTTATAAGGGGAGGAGATGGGGATTGTGAGATACCATACATGTAATGTACATGGTGTCTTGTACATAGTAAGTGCTTATTATATGCTGGCTGGTCTTTCAGTGCATTTATATTCTCTGTCATTGACACATCTTTTTTCTATTATTTAAAGATTTGGCCAAAAAGAAAAAAAATCAACTATATTTTGCCTAGCCCATTCTGTTCATATGTATATACATTTTACTCATTTTGTACTTAGCTCCTTTTTTCTCAGGTGGAAAAAATTTCAGCCCTTAATACCTTTATGAAATAGACCCCTCCATCTTTCCCTTTTGTCATTTTATGTATCTCCATCATCCAAACCTAGACTCAAGTAAGCCAAAAGGTAATTGCAAAGGATTTCAAGTATCTGGAACTATAAAAGAATTCATACATCTAAACTGGAAGAGTCCATTCTTCATTTCAAAACCTATTAATGAAGAAAAAAAAATAATGTATAGCATTTACAGTGTTTCAGGAACTGTTATAAACATTTTATATATTAGCTATATTAATCTTCCAAACTACCCTGTTATTACCTCCATTTTACAGATGTGGAAACTGAGGCACAGACAGGTTAAATTATTTGGCCAAAGTTACACAGCTAGTGAGTAGTAGAGCCAGGATTCATACCTGGCTTTTAACCACTTCACTATGATTTTTACCACCTTTGTAATACTGCTTATATATTATTTACCCTAGTCTTGAGTTCTAACAGTTCTGTTGTCTTTTTTTTTTTCACTTTGATCTGTGTCATATTAGAGAAGATGGAGAAGTTTTAAAATGGTAGATACCTGACATAAACTTTATCTCACCAGAAACAAAATACAGACAATATACAAATGAACTTGGAACACAGGTCAGAGAGGTTGGGAAGAGCCATTAGGAAAAAATGCCAGGCTACCGGCCAGCCCTGAAGTCACAAAGTAGAGAAGGCTTTTTGGCTCTCTTATTGAGCCAGCTGTGTAGTCTGCTTTGTTTATAAGAACATAAACTACTTTACAAATACATTTAATTTATTTTAAGAAATTTACATTTTGATTCCAGGAAATGAGAAATCACAGTTCAGTTCTAAAATTTTATATGTAAAGAATTTTTCACTGACTCCTATTTTTATCTTTTTTAGGAGCTAGACAAAATAGTGGCGTATGAATTAAAAACTGGTGGAGTTTTATTACATCCCATATTTGGTGGAGGAAAAGAGAAGGATAAGTATGTTTGTTGTTCAGAGGTGATATTATAAACCTTCTGTTATGGGTTTATAACTTGGGATGTGTATTGAGGCCCACACAGGCCAAAATAATATCATGTAATAATATCAAAGTCAAAAACACTGGTAATACTCTGATTACTCCTTTCCTTACTTGACTGTTTTTACTGATGTGGTGGCTATATGTGGATTTTAACATTAAAGAAAGACTCTTAAAGTATATAAGACTTCTCTTTTCCATGTTAATTTCCTAATGCTACTATATCGCATTGCTCTCAGAAAAGTTTAAAAATAATGGAAACAAGTATTTTGCTTATAGACCACAGATTATTTTTTTTTTATGTGTGCGTAGATAATTTTAACATCAGGACATCCTCCTTATTTATCTGAGTGGTCACCTACCTAGACACTTATGTACTCTTTGCTTTTTCTCTGCTTTCCTTTTACTTCCCTCCCTCTTGACCTTCCTTCCCTTCTTTTTCTCCCTTTCTTTCTGTTGTGTAAAAAGTCTCTGTAAAGAAGAGACCCACTTACAGCAAAATAATGGTACTAGCAGGCAATCTTGTTTGTTCTAGTGATTCCCTAAGGGAATGTGGATTGAATTGGATGGATTTTTTTTTTTTTTTTTTGTATTTTCACTAGCCATTAGATGAAATTTTATGTTTTCTTTAATTATGAATGTAGGCAACAGACAATGCTGTGACGGTCAATGGTAGTAATCTTTAAAAAAAAGAAACAGTAGAAATCATAGATCTTTTCCTGTCACATTATAATTGTTAGCAGATATTTTGAAATACTCTGCACTGATTATCACCACCTCAAAATTACTATAATAGACCACTGCTAGATGTTATTTAATGCATTAATAAACTAGCATGTATATATCGGTTTATAATAATGTTTTACTATTTTTATAACTGCATTTCATTATAATTGGTTTTCTTTGTAATACTATATGTTTTATTATTATTATTATTTTTTTAATTTTTTTTAACGTTTATTTATTTTTGAGACAGAGAGAGACAGAGCATGAATGGGGGAGGGGCAGAGAGAGAGGGAGACGCAGAATCAGAAGCAGGCTCCAGGCTCTGAGCCGTCAGCCCAGAGCCCGACGCGGGGCTCGAACTCACAGACCGCGAGATCGTGACCTGAGCTGAAGTCGGACGCTTAACCGACTGAGCCACCCAGGCGCCCCTATATGTTTTATTTTGTGCATGTGAAAGCAGTTTCTCAAAAGGGGCCCATAGGATTAACCAGACTGCCCAAGTGTCTAAAAGCACCATAAAGGTTATGAAACCTGAAGGTGTATAACCAGTAGCCTTTTTTTTTTGTTGTAGATTAAGATTAAGTTCGTGGGAAATCTTAGACATTTGGTTAGATAAACTTGGGATTTTTATCATTATTTTTATGATCACTTACCTTTCTGGATGTGTGTTTTAATGTGTAAAATGACAGTGATAGTCCATCTTAACCAGGTTGGCTGTGAGAATTACTTGAGATAAAAGCTTCATAAATGTTAGTGTCTTTCACTTTCTTCTCCTGACTCCCTGCTATATGGCAGTTTCCCAGCACATAGTTAGAGCATTACCATTGTGTATAAGTATTATTTACATGAAATGCTTTTGCTTTGGTTCTGCCCATTTACTTAGCTCTTGTATGTTTACTTTTTAAAGGCAAAAAAAAAAGTCTGGAAGCAATATACCTCCCGCCCACTCATTCCTCTTCCTGGAGATAATGATGATTATAAATTTGGTATATTGCTTCCAGGCCTTTGTGTGTGTGTGTGTGTGTGCCTTTATTTATATGTGACATTACAAAATGTAGTTTGATCATATACATATTATTGAGTAAATATCAAAATGACAAATATTTTAAATTTCAATATGTCATGTTTTTAAGGAAATGTAATGACTACTCTGACACACTGATCGTGAGAGTGTAATTTGGATTTTGAAGGGTAATTTGTTGGTACCAATCAAATTTTTTAAATAGATAATTTTTAGATTCAATAGTTGTGCTTCTAGCTATGTTGTCATATAGAAATTCTACTTTCTAGGGTGCCTGGGTGGCTCAGTCAGTTAAGCATCTGACTTCGGTTCAGGTCATCTCATGGTTTGCGAGTTTGAGTCCCTCATCGGGTGAGCTCGAGCCCCACTTTGGGTGAGCATGAGCCCTGCTTCGGGTGAGCCCTCCTTCTCTCTTCCCCACCCCTCACTCACTTGTGCCCTCTCTGTCTCTTTGTCAAAAAAAACCTCTACTTTCTACATTTGCCACTCAGAAATACATGCATATGTATAAAAAGGTATTCACTACAGCATTATTTAAAATAGTGGAAAATTTTAAGCATCTTAAATGTCCATATATGTCATAAATTTTTTTCATTAGACTGTACCTTTTATTTTTATTTCTATTTATTTTGAGAGAGAGAGAGTGAGCACACATGGGGGAGGGTGGGGACGGGCACTGTCAGTGTGGAGCTGGATGCTGGGCTCGAATCTACAAACTGTGAGTTCATGCCCTGAGTGAAAATCAAGATTTGGATGCTCAACTGATGAGCCACCCAGGTGCCCCTAGACTGTACCTTTCTTTTAATTTACTGATGATCTCTTTATCATTACAGAATGTAAAATTTTTACGTAGTCTGGTCTTTGTCCTCAAGATTTTATATATTTTTAGGAAGATTTTTCCCACCCTAGAAATATGACAAGAATTTTTTTTTTCTTACTCCAGTACTCTTATAATTGTTTTTGATATGTATAATCCATCTTGAATGGTTTTTTTTGTGTGTGTATGGTTTAACCTTGGGATATTAGAATTACATTGATTATAAGGATGAATTTGAGGAGTGTTGAGATATTTATACTGTCGTGTCTTCCAATCTAGAAGCGTGGCATGTGTTTTTATTCAGATTTTCCTTTATGTTTTTTCATGCAACTTCATAATTTTCTTCCAGTTAAGTTTATTTTTAGAAGTTTCCCAGTTGTGTTGCTGTCATGCTAAGGAAATTACTGAGTCATTCCCATGAGGTTTTTGATTTATTATCTTGATGTGATCATGAAATTTATTGTATATTTAATATTAAAATTTGTTTTATTAAGTAAATCTGTTTATGTTTTTAGTCCAGCATCTCATCTACACTTTTCAATAAAGCATCCACATACACTTTCCTGGGAATACTACACTATGTTTCAGTGTAAAGCTCACCTTGTGATGAGATTGATTGAAAATAGGATCAGTATGGAATTCATGCTACAAGTAAGTGTTAAAGTTAAGGATTTAACTGTAAAGAAAGATGTGTTCTATATGTGATAATCTGAATACTATTCTGTAGAATAGGAATCAGGGCATCTGGGGTTATGGCAAGAATTCTGTTACTAATTAGCTGTCTGCTTACTAAGTAATCTGTGCTTTTTGTTTGCATTTCCTCAGATGTAGAATGAGTATCAGTATTTTAACCACTTAGTGCTGAATTATTGAGGTTATAAAATTAGAATGTGAGGATGGAGGTAAAACCTATTTATGCATAGGATTTTGTTTCCAACATTATTTAAAATATTAAGGATGAAGGGTGCCTGGGTGGCTCAGTCAGTTAAGTGTCGGACTGTTTTGTTGTTTTTTTTTTTTAAGTTTACTTATTTATTTTGAGACAGAGACAGCACCAGTGGGGGAGGGGCAGAGAAAGAGAGTGAGAGAGAGAATTCCAAGCAGGCTCCACACCACCAGCACAGAGCCCAATGTGGGGCTCGAACTCACAAAGCCCTGAGATCATGACCTGAGCTGAAACCAAGAGTTGGATGCCCAACCAACTGAGCCACCTAGGTGCCCCCAGTTAAGCATCTGACTCTTGATCTCAGGGTTGTAAGTACAAGCCCTGCATTGGGCCCCATGTTGGGCTCTGTGCTGGGCGTGGAGCTTACCAAATGGTTGGTTGGTTGGTTGGTTGGTTGGATGGATGGATGGATGGATGGATGGGTGTTAGATAGATAGATACATAAATTACTAAGGTTGAAGTGCCATTTAGAATGTTTTCAAGAGAAAAAAGGAAACCTATGTCTAAAAGATAGTGAGTTTTGCTCTTAAGTTCTGCCATATATTTTAAGCAAGTTGTGGTGTAAATACTTGAGATATACTGGTTGAGGTAGTAGAAACCAAATGTATTATGAATGTTCAGCAATTTTTCTTCCATTGATAACATTCTTAAAGGTGAGTGAAAAATAACTTTTTAGTAATTTTTTTTAAAAGGCATTTTACGTTTGCCTTGAAATTAAGTTTCTTTAATCTTTTATGTCCTTCACCTTGCCTGTAGAGTGGACAAATATTAATGAGAGGTGGTCCATAAAGAAACTTGCAGAGTTGTATAAATCTTAATGGATGTTCTCAATTTGCTAAATATAATGTTTATAGTCTTTGTAAAGCTCGTGGTACAATAAATTATGGGTAGTACCTATTGTTACTATAATCCTGAAAAACAGTGTTCATTATTTGGCCAGGACATTGTTAAAATTGAGTTATGTTAAAGAATAGTTTCATAGTCTGGCTGTTTAAATCTTTGCATGCTTTTATTGCTAATAGTCTTTAACTAGAACTCACCTATGTTGTAGTAAGATATGAAATTACTCTCTTCTGTAATTGACTATAGTAAAGTCATAATAAAAGTGGGTATTGAAGTACAGAATTGAAGGCATCAGGTATTATGTTACGCAGACTTACTAACCGACGCTTTCATCATTATAGGTTTTCAATAAACTGTTAAGTTTGGCTAGTACTGCTTCATCGCAGAAGTTCCAGTCACATATGTGGAGTCAGATGTTGGTTTCCACATCTGGGTTTTTGAAATCCATCTCAAATGTCTCTGGCAAAGACATCCAGCCTTTAATAAAACAGTGGGTGTATCCTTTTCAGTAGCAGTTCAACAAGGAGGGGAAGGGAATAATACGGTTATGTGTGTCGAGGGAAGGAGGAAAACGAGATTTGGGAGACCAAAGGAGAACTATTTGAGCTTCTAAATTGTAGTAGAAATAACCAGAAAGAGTAAATCATTTTTGCTGAGGTGCCTGTTGATCACTGAGATACACACACACACACACACACACACACACACACACACACACACGCTTATAAAATTTGGCATATTTTGAATTACTTTTTAGTGTGTGAGTACAACAGTAGGCTTGATGGTGGGGGAGGTAAATAATCTACCAGACAGGCCTGAAGGATTACTTGTAAGATGTAGTGTTTGGTCACTTTTAGATGTGGTTAGAGCTTGGCACAACTTGAGTGGTATCTGGGAACTCTCAATTTTTACATTTTTTCGTATCAAAGCACTATTATATTAATAACCCCAGTAGAGTGGTTTTGCTTCTTTCAAAACACAAATTTGTTAATGTTTCAGACATTTTGTTTAAATCTGGGGAAACATTTTTCACAAAAATTTTGAATACTTTGCCACCTGGTTTACAGTGAAGTGTGCTCTCAAGCTTTGAACTGGTAAGAATGCATTTGAAAATTACTACCTACCATTACAAGTCATTCATTGTGTTTAGTACATATTCATTTTAATATGCAAAAATTCCTTTACAATTCTTCAGAGACCAAAGTGGAGTGGTAAAATTTTATGGAAGTTTTGCATTTAATAGGAAACGAAATGTCTTGGAATTGGAAATAAAACAGGATTATACATCTCCTGGAACTCAGAAATATGTGGTAAGAGGGGCACCTGGGTGGCTCAGTCGGTTAAGCATCTGACTTTGGCTCAGGTCATGATCTCGCGGTTTGTGAGTTCGAGCCCTGTGTCGGGCTCTGTGCTGACAGCTCGGAGCCTGGAGCCTGCTTTGGATTCTGTGTCTCCTTCTCTCTCTGCCCCTCCCCCACTTGTGCTCCGTCTCTGTCTATCAAAAATAAATAAATGTATAAAAAAAATTTTTTTAAAAAGTAAGAATTTTTCCAAAATGACCTGCAATACTTTCTTCTCAGTTTCAGTATAGGACGGGCTTATGGGTCGGAAGCTGCTTAGAAGTTTCATAATGAGATTTTGTTTGCAAAGATTGAAGTTGAGAAAATACCAAGTGTTAGTGATGGGTCAGTGAAGAGGTTACAGATGAAAATTTCAGGGAACACAGATTATTCCAGTTCTCCCCTCTTTTGGCACTGACTACCTTTTGTGTCTCCAGATACACATCTTGTATAGTATTATCTTATATCTTGATAAAAATGCCTGTACATGTAAGAATACATATTGGTGTTATCCGAGCATTATCTTTGAACAGTGTGTTTCTTTTTAAAGGGACCACTTAAAGTGACAGTGCAGGAATTAGATGGATCCTTCAATCATACGTTGCAAATTGAAGAAAACAGCCTTAAACATGATATACCCTGTCATTCCAAAAGCAGAAGGTAGGCATTGAATCATAACTGTAAATTGAAGTTGATAATTAAACTATAAGTCTCACAGATTAAAATGCCAGAATAGAAATCCTAATGTATACCTAAGTTTTGAAGTAGAGAACATGTTATCTGGTATCTTTTTTTCTTCCATTCAAGTTGGTTTAACCAAACATTTTTTATTTGCTCTTTGTTTTTTTGGTTTGTTTTTAAGTTTATTTTTAAGTTTATTTTGAGAGCGGGAGGAGCAGAGAGAGGGAGAGAAAGAGAATCCCAAGCAGGTTCCGCACTGTCAGTGCAGAGCCCAAAGCAGGGCTCAGACCCACAAGCTATGAGATCATGAACTGGGTTGAAATCAAGAGCCGGATACCCGAAATCAAGAGCTGGACGCTTAACCAACTGAGCCACCTAGGTGCCCCTTATTTGCTTTCTGTTCTTGACAACATTTTTATCCTTAGAATTAATTAATTTGAAAATTTAAGTTTAAGAATCCTTATTTTGTAGGGACAGGGGGAAGTAGTTTGGTGTTTTGGAGCCAGGAAAAATTCAAGGCAAGTTGCTTAGGTTTATTCTTTTTTCTTTTTTTAGAGAGCCAGAGAGTGTGAGCAGGAGAGAGGGGCAGAGGGAGAGAGACAGTATCTTAAGCAGGCTCCACCCTCGGCACGGAGCCCCACACAGGGCTCGATCCTACAACCCTGGATCATCATCTCAGCCTAAATCAAGAGTCGAATGCTCAACTGACTGAGCCAACCCAGGCATCCCACTTAGGTTTATTATTAGTCTCATTGGATTAATATCTGTAGTAAATATTGGGGAAATGATTACTGAGTATAAAGGAAAGAGCTGAATACATATGTCACAGAAAGCCCCTGCGTTTTCTTTACTGTGTCTTTCTCCCTTTTCTCTATATCACCATGCCCTTACAGAACATTTCATTTTGTTTTGTTTTGCTTATTTCAGTAATCTCTGTAACCAATATGGGGCTCAAACTCACAACCCCAAGATCGAGTCGCATGCTCCTCTGACTGAGCCAGCCAGGCCCCCCTTTATTTATTTATTTTAAGTAATCCTACACCCAACATGGGGCTCGAACTCACAGCCCTGAGACCGAGTCACATGCTTTTCCAACTGAACCAGCCAGGCGTCTCTTAGAGAACATTCTTGATGTCTTTTAAAAACGTACATTGTCAGTGAAAATGTTCAACCATTCGTCTTTTATTTAATACATTTTTTCTTTACCATTCTTTTTTAACTCAGCCATTAGCATGTATTCTGAATAGTGAAAGATGGGAGCATTTTTGTGCTTTCCTGGAGGAATGTATAGTAATCTCAAAACTTTAGGAACAGAAGTCTTACACTCACGATGACTACATTTAGGTCATCTCAGACAAATGAGGATGTCAGTTGATTCTGAAATCTCCCTGGAACCATTTTTCCTCTGAAAATTCTTTCTAGGTTCAGACTGAAATTCCCTTTTCCTTTTGTCTTGTCTTGGAAATTGGGAACATCTGATTGCTACCCTTTTCATAACATTTCCTCAGGTTTTTTTCTCTATAGTAACAATATGTTTTTTGGGTGTTCTTTGGTATGAGGAACACAGGAAGACTGTTCTCTGTTAATTTGTCTTCACCCAAGTTTTTAGTGTATAACCAGTAGATTTTATGATTCAAGAGTAATCTGAATGGAAGCAGTTGCTTTTGTTTTGACTTACCCTAAATCTTACTCATATTAGTTAGTTGTACATATTAATTAATACTATTAGGATGTTTTTTTTTTTTAAATTTTTTTTCAACGTTTTTTATTTATTTTGGGACAGAGAGAGACAGAGCATGAACGGGGGAGGGGCAGAGAGAGGGAGACACAGAATCGGAAACAGGCTCCAGGCTCCGAGCCATCAGCCCAGAGCCCGACGCGGGGCTCGAACTCACGGACCGCGAGATCGTGACCTGGCTGAAGTCGGACGCTTAACCGACTGCGCCACCCAGGCGCCCCACTACTATTAGGATGTTTTATAGTTAATCACATACTTCATTTCTTATAGGACAACACCTTGCACTTAGAGGACATATTCACAATTGTTCATGTCTCATTTCAGGCCTGGTTATTTTTTCACTTTTGTATAAAGTAAATGCTCCAACCAGAAGACATAGGGTACCAGAATGGATTAAAACAGCAACAACAACAAAAAAAAATAGGTCCATCTCTGCTTATGAAGATGCATTGTAGACCTAAAGACACCTGCAGATTGAAATTGAGGGGATTGAGAACCATCTATCATGCTAATGGTTGTTAAAAGAAAGCCAGAGTAGCCAGACTCGTATCACACAAACTAAATTTTAAAACAGATTGTAACAAGAGATGAAGAAGGGCATTATATCATAATTAAGGGATCTATCCATCAAGAAGATCTAACAATTGCAAATATTTATGCCCTCAACTTGGAAGCACCCAAATGCATAAATCAATAACAAACATAAACTCATTAATAATAATACAATAATAGTAGTAGGGGACTTTAGGGGATTTCTTTGTTGATCTGTTTTTCTGTATAAAACAGCTTACCCGTTCTTGGAAGTATATATATATGCTTTAACCTGACATTTAGTTACACATTTTTGCTTTTTGTTAAACTTTGATCAGGAAGACATTTCAGTATCATTGGCTTCATTCCCTTCAGCTTAAATACTATAGACTTTTTTGTGTGTTTAAATTCCATTACACTCACTATCCTTTCTTCCTCAAGCTATCTTACAACGTTGCTTGCAGTTTTCAATTTGAATTTCAGCTGTTCTGTATCTCCTTTCAATTTGGAAATGTGCATTTGTAAACTTACTTTTCCCTAAATGTAGGAATAAGAAGAAAAAAATTCCACTGATGAATGGAGAAGAAGTTGACATGGATCTTTCTGCGATGGAGTAAGTTACTTGAGTTTAGGGATATATTTTGTGCATTCTCATTTATCTTGTTGTGCACACCTAAAGGTATATAAATGTGTTGGAATCAGTGCTTTCAAAACTTGTGAAAGGCCATAGAAGCATTGTTTAAATAAAATCTTACATAAAATTGTCATTAACCAAAGAGTGAGAAGTAAATTTCGCCTGGCCCAGGCGAAACTAAGAGCAACTACAGGATGGTTATGGGGTGGGCAGTTTCCTTGCTCCACTGGTGCCCTCTAGAGCAGTGTTTCTCAGACTCTGATGTGCATGTCATTCACTTGGGGATCTTCTCGCAATGCAGTTTTTGATCTAGTACTTCACTAGTGGGTCCTGATAGTTGGCAGTTCTAGTGAGCTGTCAGGTGATAGAGATTCTTTTTGTCTTTAGACAAGGCTTCAGGGCACTTTGAGGCTCCCTGTGATTTCAAAATACAATTTAAATATTCCTGTTCTAAATTTTATGTGGTAATGTTTATTAATTGACAGAAATATAATGTGGCTCAAACCTCATTTTGCTCATCCATATTATGCCTGTGTGTTTTGTATAAAATATCTAATTATTAAAAAAAAAATCTAATTATTTACTAACTTTGTTGCCAAATATTATTGCTGTTTATATATCATTTATGTGCTTTTTCCATATCAAGTGCCTTGCCTGTAGTAAGCACCCACTGGTATTTGGTGAATTAAAGTAGTATTTCAGGTGCTGTTCTTTTGATGAAATTGTTGGCACAGACTAGATTTTTAAAACTGTGCTTGTTACTTTGAGAGGTACTAGAGTATTAGAGGATAAATTTATGATATGCCTTTGATCTGTGATTTCAGAACATGCTGTTTGAAAATGAAGATCATGAATCTAACATTTAAAAAAAATGTTAAGAATCAGTTAAACAAGTTAATTTGGTTAAATAAGTTCATTTCTTTGTCATAGATTGATTTCCAAGAAAAGGTGGCATTTACAGCCACAGTCTATTAGGCAGTAAAATGAAGAGATTTTTTTTTCACATCACATAATCACAAGTCAGAATCCCCAAATTAGCATTTTCAGATGGAATTTCTTTGTGACAGCTATCTTCGTATCCTTGAGTATCGTTTAAGCAAGATTGATAAAGATTAGCCACTGTGAGAAAATTGAAATACATTAAACATAATGAGAATGTTGTCAGTGTGATTTAAAAAAAATGAATAGAGTAAAACTTCAGGCAGTCTTGAATGTTTCATGTATAGAAGAGAATCTGTTTAACAAATGCTTTGTTTTCACTTTATAAATATATAAAATTGAAAAAAATTAAAAAGAAAATTGTATTTTCTTTCAGTGCTGATTCCCCTTTGCTGTGGATAAGGATAGACCCAGATATGTCAGTGCTGAGGAAAGTTGAGTTTGAGCAAGCTGATTTTATGTGGCAGTATCAGCTCCGCTATGAAAGAGATGTTGTTGCACAGCAAGAGTCCATTCTGGCCTTGGAAAAATTCCCTACGCCAGCATCTCGCCTCGCTCTCACTGACATACTAGAACAAGAGCAGTGTTTCTACCGAGTGAGAATGTCAGCTTGCTTCTGCCTTGCAAAGGTGAGATGACATATAGTAGAAAGAAAACAGGATGACTACTGCATATTAAAACAACAACAACAAAAGCTGAAAATAAATTAAAATTTACCATAGTCTTTAATTTTACTTGGTAGCAATTCCCTTGAAAGCTTTTTGCCAAATATGTGTAATAAGGCTGATGTGAAGGAAACATGTTTTGACCTGAGCATGGATAATGCATTAAAAGTTCATAATTGCCAAACTGAAAGTAAGATTTTAAAACCAAAGAGAATTTTTTACCATTTTATTGAATTGCCAACCATATCGTTATAGCAAAGAATGTAATTGGCGAGCAATTCCTTAGTTTGATGTTTTACATTATAGTTCAGGAAGTCAGTTCATCTTAACTATCCCGTGGTGGTGACTATTTCATGGTGTGGGCTTAATAATCAGTATTAGTGATACATAATTTAGAATGATAGGTCCTATAATTTCACATGCTAGAAAAGTTAATTTCTTAAGAAAACTAAATATTTTTCCTTAGATGCAAAAAAACTGAAGGTAGAACAAATGAAAACCAGAAAAATGCAGACAACAATTTGGCCACAAATACTGGGTTCCAGGTATTTAAAAAACATCTTGATGATAGGTTTGTTCCCATAAGTGACTCTTCTTCCTCACTGCTGAATCCATTTGTCCAACGTCTCAGAAGATTGTAAATGGTTTAGATTCATTTTATTTTTAATGAGAATTATTGAGTAGTTGCATTCCTACATTCTACTCAGATATGTGAGGACAAACATGATATTCTTTGATATAATTTCATTGCTTCTATAAAGATCTTTGTGACTCTTGTGTGCTAAATTCTTATCAGATCCATGAAGTTATAGACTAAAGTTAATTATAAATCCATTCTTTTCAGACATGATTTTTATATACACTAAAAGTTTCAATAAGATATGGTTTTTGGAAAGCATTCTTGCAGACTATAAATGTTATCACTGTTATTGGCTTATTTTTCAATTAGGCTAGATTTTAAAACCTTATTTAAAATCCTTGGTGATGATTCTATATGGTAGATTTAAAATGTTAGAACTATATTTGCCTAAATGGACAAAGATAACTTATTCAGACTAGAAGCCATTTGCAAACATATTTTCTTAAAACATAAAAGAATGCTCCAATTTAGAAATTGTAGAAAATAACTGTAAGTGTACATAGGAATTTTACAGGGAGGTGAGTTATGTGTTTTGGAAATGGTAATAAAAGCCTTAAAGATATTAAATTTCTGAGAATTGAAATTGTTGAAAACTAATCCAATTGTATTAATAAATTTTAAAAAGCTGTTTTATTTAAAATATGTTTTCAGTGGTGATGGACATTACTTCGTTTTCTAATTATTTGCAGATTGCAAATTCAATGGTAAGCACATGGACAGGACCACCAGCCATGAAGTCACTTTTTACCAGAATGTTTTGTTGTAAAACTTGTCCAAACATTGTGAAAACAAACAACTTTATGAGCTTTCAAAGCTATTTTCTACAGAAGGTACAGTTTACTTTCTTACGATTGTTTTATGCCACTATCTGTATATCTCAGCTTAACTTGGGGACTATTTAAATAACAGGTGTGTTTACTTTTTATAAAAGGTTCTGCCTTTGTTCTTTTGTTTGTTTTTCTTCTTCCAAAATGTTCCCCCAATTTAATTGATTGTTCATAGAATTTATGAGCTGTGTGTAAGTAACTCTGTATCCACATTTATACTAAAGTACATAAAAATGGATAATTTGACTTTTTGGTTGGTTACATGGTGGACCGAGGTATGGGTGAGGCCTTCTAATGGCATTCCTTCTAGAATGTGGACAGCCCTTCTGAGACAGACCAGTACAGTATCCATCTCTGGTTTCAGTCCCAGCTCTGCTCTCAGTTTTCATGAGGACAAGTTTCTTAACCCTTTGAGCCTCAGTTTACTCAGTTGTAAAATTTATATTTTTTAGAATTAAATAAATCAAGTATGTAAAGCATTTTATACTATATTTATCGCATAGTAAATTTTTTATAAATAGTAATATAGAAAGTCAAAGTGGTGTGATGGTGTCACTGTTTTAGGAAGGGATATGGGAATGGAACGGTTGTCAGCATTTGGGCAATTTGCAAATCATTTGTGAAATGTTTTGAGTAATTTAAAGCAATAATGAAGGCAGAGGTGAGATTAAGTAGATCAGACTAGAAGGAAGAGTGAAGTTGAAATAGAAAAAACTAATGAAACCTATTTAATGATTTTGGTGTTGAAGAGTATGAGAAAGACATGTTGAGGATAAAGCAGTGCTGAGAAAGGGACATTTTGGGTTTGTTTTGTATAAAGGGAGAAGAAACTTGAAGCATGTTTGGCACAGAGAAAGGTATCTTTGGAAAGGGAGAGATGAAATATTCAAGTGGAAGCAAGTCAGCATATAAAAGATCAGGCGCAGTGTAAATTCTGAAGATACGAGCAGAGGGTGGGACATAGTCGGGAGTTCATTTTAGAAGAGATAAGAACATTCCTTTTTCTGAGGCAGGTGGAAAGCAGACTGAGAGGAAGTGAAATGGTAGATGCTGAGGGGGATATTACGTAAGGTGAGATTTTGTATGATAGAGGCAGAAGTAAAAGATTACCCAGCAACATTGAGACACCTGCTGAGAGTAGAAGTTACGATATAATTATAGTGAATTTCATCAGCAGAACAGATTCAGAATGAGCCAGGTTTGGGGAAAGCCAGTATTGGTGTAATCAAAGTAGTCTGTGACATCCTGTTATTTTACACAACTGAACATTCTGTACTACTTGTTGCTCAGTTCTCTGTTGCCACTTCACGAATTTGTGGTATGAAAACAAGTTAATTTCTGTGTCTTCCCAATATGTCCCCTCCATTGTGCCATTGTGTGTCTGTATACCTTAGTTTGGTGTTTCATATTGGGAGTTGTGTCCCATTAGTGTGGGGAATGAGATCATTTAGGAAGTTTTGGTTTGTTTGCTTTTTATTTTTTTTTTTTAATTTTTTTTTTTAAATTTTTTTTTTTCAACGTTTATTTATTTTTGGGACAGAGAGAGACAGAGCATGAATGGGGGAGGGGCAGAGAGAGAGGCAGACACAGAACCGGAAACAGGCTCCAGGCTCTGAGCCATCAGCCCAGAGCCCGACGCGGGGCTCGAACTCACGGACCGCGAGATCGTGACCTGGCTGAAGTCGGACGCTTAACCGACTGTGCCACCCAGGCGCTCCTGATGGTTTGCTTTTTAAATAAAATGGTAGGCAGTATCAGAATGCAGCACATATAATAAACATAAAGGGTTTTTTGGTTTTATTTTTTTAGTTAGTATACGTGACATTTATGTGTGCGTAGACTGGGATGTAAATATATTTCTTACTGTAGGTTGCCATCAAAAACATTGGGAAACTAATGCGTTTAGAACAGTTTATCTTTCACATAATACTTTGAGTGGCAGAAAAGAGAGAGAAAAGATTACTGTCTAAACCAAACTTGAGTCCCAAAAGGGCAGAACAGGCATAGGAAAGGTATTTCTTGGAAAATAAATTATTTTATAACAATTGTTGTTCTTATAGCATTAACGGTGTCTTTTGTTGCGCTGTTGTAACACTGACTATCCTGTTGCTTCTGGTCCTTCATGCAAGCAAAGGAGCCACCCTCCTATTTGTCCCTCTGTTTGGAAAATTTGACTATCTTGATCAGATGAGCATAGTCCAGATCTCCTTGCACACTGAGGACTTTGATGACTATTCAGCTGTGGCTCCATCTTGAGTTTAAATAGTTTTGTTTTACTGGTAAAGGTTACTGCTGTGTGAGTCAGGTTTCACTTCCTTAGAAAAGTTGCCTACAAAAATTTGGAAAGGGGAAACTTAGGCTGGATTTTAGATAATTTACCATTTTTCTTTAGGTTTACAGTGAGGTGGTGCTGCAGAATCAATGTCTCTCGGACTGATGATTGAACTCTACTAACTGTCATAGGCATTCAGCTGCTGTATCCTTTCATCTTAAAAACGGTTGTGAGGAAAGGAAGCTTTCAAGTCAGCAGCTAGCTAAAATCATCCATCTCGGAAGTAGAGTAGGAGTTGAATAGTAGTCTCTCTGGTGTTAAAACCTCTTCCTTTTCCACTGGATTTATAGGATTTATATTACCTATAGTTTAACAAATGAAGACAAAGGCGCACAGGTGACAGAGTGCAGTTCCCTTGGTTTGCTTCTCGGCTCTTTGGTTGCAGTGTCCATGTTCTCAGTGGGAGGGGGTGGGAATTAGAAGGGTTGGGTTAGGCTCTATCCAGATATTTCAGTGAATTGTAGTAATGAAAGAGGTTATATGCTTAAAAAAGTTTTTGTTTTTGTTTTGTAGACTATGCCAGTTGCAATGGCTTTATTGAGAGATGTTCACAACCTTTGTCCCAAAGAAGTCTTAACGTTCATTTTAGACTTAATCAAGTACAATGACAACAGAAAAAATAAGGTAAGATACTTTAATGAATATTATAACACCTACCTAGTGATGTTTGATTTTTAAAGAATATTTAGACTGTGAAATCATTGTTGAGTCCATGGTACTTAAAATTTCTACAGTTAGAAACATACAAATGTGATTTATTACAATGACCAGTGGAAAACAACCCAAGATTAGTTTTTTGGTTTTTTTTTGTTGTTGTTGTTTTTAACGTTCCTCATACCTGTTATAAGATGGAGCTATTAGTGTATCAAATTTAAGGGAGCCAAGTAAAACTTGCTTTGGTGAAGTCTGACAACCCAATTTTATTTTTATTCCTTTTTTCTTTTACCATGGGATGCACAGAAAACAGTTTCCTCTTGGAATAACTTGTTCATTGATGAATTTAACTCTTTTGTTTTTTTACCACAGTATGTGTTTATTAATTTATTTATTTGCAAACAGCTATTGAGTGCTATTCATTTTATCTTGTTATTATAACAGTCAGCAAATGTTTTTGAGGCTATATGCTATGCTAGGCAGTGTACTGTGTTTAAATAGAAGGAAGAGATGGTAAGTGCTGTCCAGAATTTCATTTATTCATTAAATATCTAGTGATCAACTGCTGTATATCCCAGTCTGATTCTGGACCCTCACAGATTCCACCTGATGGAGAAATCAGACAAGTAAAACAGCAACAGTCATCCATAGTGGAAATACATATACACAGTTTTCTAGGAGAATTCGGTTTTCTGGTACCTTCCAAGGCTATAGAGAGAATGACTCAGGGAAGTTTTATATGTAAGTGATGACCCTCAAACGGAGTCATAAAGATGAATAGGATTTTTCCCAGTCTGTGAATGGGGACAGTCTTGGAAGGTTATTCTAGGAAGAGGGAACAGGATATATAAACATGTATCTGGTAGGATAAGTCAAATTCATGGAAAGTTTAATGAGACATTACAAGAGTAAAGAAAAAGTGATAAGTATGTTTATTAAAAATGGTGATTATTAACGAAAGTCAAGAAGACCAATTTTTCCTCAGCATAGTAGAATAACAAAGATTTAAGCTAAAAAGAATCTTTAAAAAAATCAGTGCTTTAAAAGTACATTATAGTTGATAGACTTTTTCTTTCCATTTTTGAATACTGTTAAAAAAATTTTGTAAGATTTGTTCCTAGTCTACTGATTTGTTTTGACTTGTCATTTATAACATTCCTTTCTTCTGCACATGAATTTCTTTTACTGAAGATACAAGGTTAGGATTTTGGATGATATCAAATCAGATTATATTAAGATGGAATGGGGAAAAACTTTGTGCATTTGTTTATGTCAGTTTTCTTGTTTTGGGGGTGTTTATGTAATTTTTTTTTTTTTTTTTTTTTTTTTTTATTTTAATTTTTTTTTTTTTTCAACGTTTATTTATTTTTGGGACAGCGAGAGACAGAGCATGAACGGGGGAGGGGCAGAGAGAGAGGGAGACACAGAATCAGAAACAGGCTCCAGGCTCTGAGCCATCAGCCCAGAGCCTGACGCGGGGCTCGAACTCACGGACCGTGAGATCGTGACCTGGCTGAAGTCGGACGCTTAACCGACTGCGCCACCCAGGCGCCCCGGTGTTTATGTAATTTAAATCATGGTGGCCCCAGTACAGTACTTGTACTTTGTGAAGTGATTTCACTTACCTTAATTCTTTTAAACCTTACTTATTCTGTAGTTGGCAAATGAAAGCAAACCACAGAGGTCGAGAGTCTAAGATTACACAGCAAGTATAATCTGGGAATTGTGCTATGTGCTGCTGCTGCCCATCTGTGTGGTGATCTATACCGTGCTGTTTTACATGATGCAATCATATATGTCATTAATGATTTTTTAAGGTGCAGCATAGTGATAGATTACTAAACTTTATACTTCATTATTTTTCTCAGAACAGTGTAAGACTCAATCTGTTTTAATCTTGAGCAGGCTAATCAGGTGTTATGGTTAGTGGCAATAAATTAAGATTAGCATCAGATGTGTGAGATAGATACTATTATCTCAATTTACATGTGAGGAGATAGAAGCTAATAAAGATTTACTTAGGGTAATAGGTCACGTGTGTGGCAGAACCAGGAGTTAAACCCAGATCTGTCTGATATCAAAACTTATTCTGTTAAAAATTGCGGTTGGGAAAAAAAGACTTGGTTGTCATTTAAAGATCTATAGATTAATGGATTAAAATTTTAAGAACAGTTGCGATTAGATGGATCCCTAAGAATATTGCATCAATCGTTTTATCTGTTTTTTAAAGCACCTCACTTCCAACCACAAATGATTTATTACTGAGGGCTTTGGTTAAGGATTTGTTTTTTTTTAAGTTTCACTACATAGATATAAAATTTTAAAAGTGCATGAGAAGAAATGACAGGGTTTCTACAAGTAAAATTAGAGATACAAAACATTAAATGCCAAAAAGAAGTTGAGAGTCGGGGCGGCGGGGGGGAAATATTTAAAAAAATTTTTCAATATCTCATTAATTGGCAGAACATAAAATTCAGTATTCCGGATGAGTTTTCAAGAAGACTAAAATTTAATCCCTTTGAAGCCTAGTTATTAGCCATTTTATATGATAATCTTTTATGCATATATTCGTATTTCTAATGAATCACATGTTTCTGAAATTTCTGTTTTTTCAAGTGTGGTACACAGAAATGGGTTGAACTATTCCTGATTCCAAAGGGTCATTGTTAACATCCGACAGTCTTTGCTGTAACACACTGATATTGATGCCTTCGGGTTTTTTTGTTTTTTAAGGAATTTTTGCTGTATTTGAATGTCTGCTGCCCCATGTGTGTTCTACATATTACTTCTTCTTCCTCATCTCTTAAAACCTTGAGGTGATCAGATTATCTCACTTGTTCAATTAAGATTATAGTAGCTGTGAGAATTGGATGTGGTCTGAGGGATAAATGTTAAATCTTGGTTTTCCTCCTTCACCCACGCTTCCATGTCATTTTTAATTTGTAAGTTATTTCTGTGATCTGAATACTTTGGTCAGAAACAACAGTTAAATAAATGGGCTCCTGCTTGGTTGGCAAAGTAGTTATCAGAGGTAGCAACGAAGCGATCAGAATACTTGAAGAAAATGTATAAATATAATTTGAATAATCTCTGAATAGAAATGGTCTTTTGGGGTGGGGTGCCTGGGTGGGTCAGTCGGTTGAGTGTCATGATCTTGTGGTCTGTGAGTTCAAGCCCCGCTTCAGGCTCTGTGCTGACAGCTCAGAGCCTGGAGCCTGCTTCACATTCTATGTCTCCCTCTCTCTCTGACCCTCCCCTGCTCATGTTTGGTCTCTCTCCCTCTTTCTCTGTCAAAAATAAACGTTAAAAAAAATTTTTTTTTTTTTAAAAAGAAAATCGTCTTTCAGAATTTGAAACAAGGCTTAGAACCTGGAAAATAAAAAGTTGATAAATGCAAAATGTTAAAACAAAATTAGCATGACATAAGTCCATGACTGTTTTCTCTGGCCCTGGAGGAAAGAAATAGGACTTAGAGACTGAAGCTTCAGTGATTAATTTTGCAGTCATTAAAATGATTTGAAAACAAAACTTTGTTCAGAGTGAACAGGTGTGGAGTATTTTTTTTTTATTTGTTGTTTATTTTATTTTTTTGCCCAGTGTCTAAACATAGAATGCGTAGGGATTCTGTCATTACATATGTCCCTGTGGCCTTCTGGCTCCATGGTGGAAGTCACAGGGGCAGTTGTTCCTCTTCTGTCTCCTGGTAGCTTGCGTTGCCATAGCATACTCCCAACACTGATGATAAAATTGAATTTGCTTGCTCCATATTCAAATTCCTAGGCTAAAGTATCTGATTTGCTGAGTTTAAATCAAGCTACACCCAGATTGCCTTTCAATACATTGCTTCTCTGGGAATTGACTGGGATATGGATTTAGAAATTAGTATTTTTTGGATGGTTGTCCTGTTTCTCTGCCTTCTCTTGCTAGAACTTGCATTTGTATGTCTTCTACATCAGCCCTCTACTTTCCTTTTCTCTCTACTTTAGATCTGCCTTTTTGCTTAGAATTTCAGGAGTTTTTTTTCCCACTGTTATATTCCAATTTACTTTGATTCTGAATCTCTGCATATTTCTTTCTTTTTAAAATATGTTATGCTATTGCAGGGTGCCTGGGTGGCTTAGTCCCTTAAGCGCCTGACTTCGGCTCAGGTCATGATTTCACTGTTCAGGAGTTTGAGACCCGTGTTGGGCTCTGTGCCGACAGCTTGCTTCGGATTCTGTGTCTCCTTCTGCTCCTCCCCAACTCATGCTCTGTCTCTGCCTCTGTCTGTCTCTCAAAAGTAAATAAGCAATAAAAACATTTAAAATATGTTATGCTATTGGAAGGCATACCATTAGTTATTTCTCAAATGATGTTCATGATAGTTTTGGGATTTTTTTCCCTTCTTTTCCTTGCAAAATCTTTTTCCACTAAGTTATTTCTTACCTTTTGTTTGTTCTGGTCTTTCTTTTTTATGTTGATGCTTTCCTAATATCTGGTGATCCTTGATTATAAATTTATACGTAAGAGTAGAGTTAATAGCTGATTTCAAGTTCTGTGTTACCAGTAGCATTCGTGGAGCGTTGTCTTCCTTGTAGAGGAATCTAGGTAGGTGACTGTAAGAGTGCCTCACATGTGGTAAATACTAGTTGAATAAACTAACGTATTACTAATTAGTGAGTCTCTTTCACTCTTTCTCCCAATGTACAACTACACAAAAGGCATAAATAATTCCCAGAGAACTTGCTTGTCTTTTCAGATAAGTTACGTTCTGAAGTTGTAAATATTTTATTAATTTTTGAACAGAAGTGTGAATTTTGTTTTCTTGTGATCATTTTTGGCTTAGTTTTCAGATAATTATTATCGTGCAGAAATGATTGATGCCCTTGCCAACTCTGTTACGCCTGCAGTCAGTGTGAATAATGAAGTTCGAACTTTGGACAACTTAAATCCAGATGTGCGACTTATTCTTGAAGAAATCACCAGGTTTTTGAATATGGAAAAACTTCTTCCAAGTTATAGACATACTATCACTGTCAGGTATGATGAAAGTTACTTGCTTTTATAAGAGAAATTTATTCTCATTGTAGGAACTTAGGATATAAAAGAAAATTAAAATGCTATATGATTGTACCATCACAGATTATTACTGTTTTGGAGAATAGCCTTCTAAAATTTTCCTCTTGTAACTAAATACATTTTTTAATTATGTGACAGATGTTGTATATGTAGTTTTTGAATTATATCATAAACACTTTGTCATGTCTTCAGAAGTTCTTCATAAGCATTATTTTGGATGTCTGCATACTCTTTTTATCCCATTGGATAGAGTATAAACATCTCTGTTGTTAAGCTTATTTAGATGCCTTTTCACTTCTGTCAACTTGTTAATAAATGGCTATCAAAAAATTCTATTTTTTTAGGAGTTTGCTAAAAAGTTGATTCACTGGTTCAGACATCACCACCAGTTCTCACTTTCCATATATGTTATCGACTAAATTACTGCAAAAAATTAATGCTACAAAATTTAAAAAGATGGATTCAAATCATATCAGTGTTTCAGTTTACTGTTAGAGATTAATTCCTAATGCCTGGGAAATAAGTTTGATACAAAATACTTTTATAAAAATATTTAACTGTAAATACTATGTTTCCTAGTTGTTTGAGAGCCATAAGAGTGCTTCAGAAGAATGGACATGTGCCAAGTGATCCCGCTCTTTTTAAGTCTTATGCCGAGTATGGACACTTTGTGGACATTAGGATAGCAGCTTTGGAAGCAGTCGTTGATTATACTAAAGGTAATGCTTTAGAAATATATGCTCAGGGTCCTTGAGTGGCTCTGTCAGTTAAGCATCTGCCTTCAGCTCGGGACATGGTATCACAGTTCCTGAGTTCAAGCCCTGCATTGGGCTCTCTGCTGGCAGCACAGAACCTGCTTTGGATCCTCTGTCTCCCCCACTGCCCCCCTTTCTGTCCCTCCCCAGTTCATTCTCTCTCTCTCTCTCTTTCTCTCTCTCTCTCTAAATAAATAAATAAATAAATAAATAAATAAATAAATGTGTGTGTGTGTGTGTGTGTGTGTGTGTGTGTGTATGCATGCTCATATCATTTCAGAAATGTTTACTATTTAAAGCTGTCTTCATTATTGGGGTTGCATATTACAAATAATATGAGATATTTAAATTTTAAATTGAAAGAATTTTTGATAAATGTAGAACTTTTATAAGAATTAATAAGTGATAGAAAATAATAAAATTACAGATATCTTTGGTCTTTTAAGAAATCAGTGTATCATTCTATAGGTTTAATTCCATGTTATTAAACTAGAAGAAGATTTTGGGGAAATTTCTAATTAAGCACTCAAGAAAACATCTTGTGCCTTTCAAAAGTTTGTGAAAGTAGAACAAGATACGTACACAGAAGTCTCCATAGGGGGATTAGGCAAGGCTTTGTGAAGTTGAAGAAAACATAAGACCAAAAAATGAATAAAACAATATTATATATCTAAAACATTTAAAAAGATACAGGGCAGAAAAATAAAGAGATGAAAATATTAAAAATAAGTCATAAAGAATAGAGCGAGTAGAAGAAAAGCAATAATCCAAAAAATAATAGAGTACTAAGAAAGGGTATGAATGAAACTTCCTACGCCAGAGTCTGATAAAATTTAAAATTTGAAGGTTAGGGAAAGAATGTGTAAGTTCTTAGGAATATCAGAACTCAGTTATTATATAGGATAAAAGAAAAATGTAACCTGTGACTTCTTCACAATATGAAGAGTTCAAAAGACCATAAACAAATAGCTAACATAATGTTTAGGGAAAACTGCAATCCTGCATTCTCTTTTTTGCCCAATTGTTACTCACATAGACTTAGATTAAAGACTTAGATGTACATTTCCTTTGTAACATTCTTAAAATTCCCAGAGAATTCCCAGCTGACCTGGAAGTGAATCACATTATAACTCAAGATTGGTGAAAGTGTGAAATGTGACTATGCCTGTAAAATAAAGAACTGAGCCTAGGGGCGCCTGGGTGGCTCAGTCGGTTAAGTGTCCGACTTCAGCTCAGGTCATGATCTCGCGGTCCGTGAGTTCAAGCCCTGCGTCGGGCTCTGTGCTGACTGCTGAGAGCCTGGAGCCTGTTTCAGATTCTGTGTCTCCCTCTCTCTCTGACCCTCCCCCGTTCATGCTCTGTCTCTCTCTGTCTCAAAAATAAATAAACATTAAAAAAAAATTAAAAAAAAAAAAAAGAACTGAGCCTAAATATTTGTTAACATGGTTGGACAATTTAATGGAAACTTCAAAAATAATTCCTTAAAAACAACATGCAAATATAAGAAATATGTCATTTTAATTTACATCTAGAATTTCAGATTATTGCACCTAAATATGGGAAGAGTAAAGAAGGTAGAGTGTGTTGTACTTCTCATCTGACTATGGAAAGAGAAGGAGTGGTTAATTTTAATATGTTAATAGAAGAAATATACTCAAATTTTTATAATTTTTTTGTAAATTTCAGAAGTATGTGTATAGTCAAATTATAAAAGGGTAAGAACAAAGTGTGTATCTTATATATGTTGAGCTAAGTTCAGAAAGGACGGTCATTTGTTCTTTTTATTGAGGGTTAAAATAATTCTTTCTTTTAAGAAGTGGTGAAAAACAGTGATCCTCTATCCCTCTATCAGTCTTCAGTTTTGATTTGACATTTTACCAATTTGTGAAATCTAGAAGTTCTGAGATTTACCAAATATGCCAGTATTTCCAACCTTCTTTCCTAAGGGACATGAGTGATGTTTACTGTCAAATAACTACAAAGATTTCATGCATTAGTACTACCTGAAATGAAATAGAATGCTAATATTGTCATTTCCAAAAGAATGCTAAGTCAATAAGTACTTAATTGAGAAGTGCTTTGGTGTTATCCATGAATCTAGATCATTAGAAAGTAAAAAAATGGAAGATATTAGAAATAAAATTCTGATAATAAAGCTTTTCAAATCATAAAAGCATAACTTGTTGAAAAGGTGGATGGAAATAGCTAACGAATGACTTTATTGAGGTATATTTATAGCACGATTTTATGTGTTATTGAAAAGTTAAGGCTGCTCTTTAGTCTCAAGTGAAAGAAACCACTTGGGTAAAAACAGTTTTTCATATTGTATACTGTAATATAGTTGAGGTGCCATTGGGTATCAAGTTTCCCTATAATTTGATTTAAACATCTAGAAACACAGTTTTATTTAAACATATTTTTCCATTTAGAATTGCTCATCTTTAATTTAGGGTTTTTAATATAATTTGCTTTATCTTGTACTTGTCATTGATTTGAACATTAGTGAAAAATATGCACTTGGTTCTGTTTTACGTTTTGGCTATATGAATGAATGAAATTTACAAAGTGACTTTTCCTACGGAAAATGTAAGAAGGTGCGTACAGCTTTCAACTCTGAAGACAGCTAAGGCATAGCCCTAAATATTAAGTGTAAATTCCCTCCTTGTCCCTTACTATTTCATTTGTTATAATTAGAAGCAAATATATTTCTTAAGTTAGAGAAAGACAAATACATGATTTCACTCATGTGGACTTTAAGAAGCAAAACCGATGAACATAGGGGAGGGAAAGGAAAAATAAGATAAAAACAGGGAGCAAACCATAAGGAGAACAAACTGTGGGTTGCTGGAAGGGAGGGGTGTGGGGGGATGGGCTAAATAGGTGATGGGCATTAAGGAGGACACTTGTTGGGATGAGTACTGGGCATTGTATGTAAGGGATAAATCACTAAATTCTACTCCTTAAACCGTTACTACCCTATATGTTAACTAACTTACTAACTTGGGTTTAAATTAAATAAAAATAATAAATAAATAAAATATTTCTTAATTTTTATTTTCAGTGGACCGGAGTTACGAAGAACTGCAATGGCTACTTAATATGATTCAGAATGACCCTGTCCCCTACGTAAGGTTAGTTTTTGTGCTTATACTATTTTGATTTTACAAGTCCTAAAGTAAATTGAATAATTTTGGAAGATTATATATGAACAAAACAAGTTTTTATTATTTTCAAAAATAGAGGAATACGTTATTCATTTATTAATGTCTTTTTTATGTGTTTTTTTTTAATTAGATATGCTTTTGGAAAGACATTTTTAAAAACACGATTTGTTTCCTCTTTTTTTTTTTAATGTTTATTTTTTGAGAGAGAGAGAATGAGCATGAGCAGGCGAGGGGCAGAGAGAGAGAGGGAGACACAGAATTCCAAGCAGGCTCCAGTCTCTGAGCTGTCAGTACAGAACCTGACATGCGGCTTGAACTCACAAACTATGAGATCATGACCTGAGCCGAAGTCAGAGGCTTAACTGACTGAGCCACCCAAGCACCCCCAAAAATATATTGTTAATAAAGTTTATTCCCTGCAATTTTACATACAACTTCTATTATAATTTAAAGAAAAGCTTATATAGCAGTTTGTACTGTACATGGTATATCCCTTATGTGCTGATTGATTCAGTCTGTTTTAAAAGTGAGAAAAGTGTCTTGGTGTATTTCATTTGTTCCTTTCTATCTCATATAAATCTCAATTTTTATTACATAGACTTAGTATTTAAAAAGTATAATATTTAAAATTTAGAAAATAAGGGAAAATAGAAGAAAATCCCAGTCCTGACATAATAGCAGTTTTCATTTTTGTCTTTCTTCTAGTCTTCATTGTCTTTACTTCTGCTGCTTTTGCAAAGTAGGATGTTCATAGTATATTTGAATAGGATTAAATTTTTGACCATGTCTGTCTTCCTTTCTTTGTACATGTTAGGCATGTAAATTTTTGTTCATTTGTTTTAAGATTATGACTTCATAAAATAAAATTTGAGTCATTGAGAGTAATTTAGATTATAGTCCTTCCAGTTAAGCTGCTCTTTTTTTTTTAAGTTTATTTATTTATTTTGAGAGAGAGGGAGAGAGAGAATCCCAAGCAGGCTCTGCACCATCAGTGCAGATGCCTGGCATGGGGCTCACCAACCATGAGATCATGACGTGAGCTGAGATCAAGAGTCAGAGGCTAACCGACTGAGCCACCCAGGTGCCCTACAGTCCCTCCAGTTAGAAACAAGAGCATAGACCTAAAGATGTTAATTATCTTCCTCAACTTTACATATAGGTTGGCAGAGAGTTTTCTTTTAAAAAGTCAAACTGCTTTCTAACCTCACTGAATTGCATCTGGGCATGAGGAGTCCATCTAAGAGATTACAGCTTCCTAACAAAGACATTGTCTTTACCAACAGTTGTTTTTCAAGTTGGTTGTAACAGTGAGTTCTTGGTTAAGTCACCTTATTCAGTGGTTTATGTTTTACATTTCCCTTCCCACTTCCCTTCTCTCTTCCCTCCCCTCTTTCTTCCCTAACCCCAACCCAACCCTAACTATTTCAGGTGCTTATTATATACATATCTTTGTATGAAGTTTTGCTGTTAATTATTTCATAGTTCTTGATTTGTGATGTAAATTGTAATTTAAGTGATTTTTCCTTGTGATTGAGGTGTACTAAAAGGTAAGGTTGACATGGACAAAAATACTCATCCATTCTAAGGTACATATTTATATAATAAATAAAAAAGAGGATAAGCAGGAAACCAGCCTCATCTCTTATCTGACAGAGTTCATGCATTTGAAAATTTATAAGATCCTATTGATAGCAGGTAGGAACAGAACTTATAAATACAGTATAAACAAAGCTCATCATGTATTCATTTCTGTTTTCAGTTCACAACATCAGAACTAACATTAAAGCGTGTATTTCTGAGATCAGGGAATTATGTTTTGAAGACCATTTTTAGCAGATTATAATACTATGTAGTATTTAAAGTTGCCCTATTGTTAAATTATATGCTATGTGATTTAAATGATTGCTTTTGAAATACTGTTGTGAAACAGTGAAGAGCACTGTTATTTATAATCTGAACTGAAAATCTGTTTAAAGATGTATTTCATGATTATATTTGACATTTTTCTTCTTAGTTGATGTGATTCATTTATGTCATCAGTAGGGAACCTCTTAGCCTGTACTTAATATCATCTAGTCTGTAGTTACATTCTAGTTAAAAAATTCAGCACTTCTTTGAAAAATCTTTAATGTTAATGGTCAGAGGATAGAAGTGTTACCATGTGGCAGTTAATGTATGTGTGTATTTTTTGGTATCTTGGGACATCTGTCTATATTTTTGTGTTTTCTTCTGTGTTTTTTATTTTATTTTTTAATTAATTTATTTATTTTGGGAGAGAGAGAGAGCGCACATGCACACGAGCAGGGGAGAGGCAGAGAGAGCATCCCAAGCAGGCTGTGCAGTGTGCATTTTGAGAGAGAGGGAGCATTGTCTGAAGTAGGGCTCAAACTCATGAACTGTGACATCATGACCTGAACTGAAGTCAAGACTCAGTTTAACCAACTGAGCCACCCAGCAGGCACCCCATCTTCTGTGTGTTTTATACTTTGAATAGGAACTCTATCCTTTTTTCTTTGTTCCCATCATTACTCTTTCTCTCTTTTTCTTCCTTCCTTTCTTTCTTTCTTTCTTTCTTTCTTTCTTTCTTTCTTTCTTTCTTTCTTTCTTTTAGATATAATTGACATAACGTTATGTTGGTTTGGGCATATAACATAATGATTCAATACTAGTAAATATTGGGAAATGATCGCCATAATAAGTTAACTGCCGTCACTGTACATAGTTACACATTTTTTTTCTTGTGATGAGAACGTTTAAGATCTACTCTCTTAACTTTCAAATATGCAACACAGTATTAACTATTGTCACCATGCTGTATAATACATCTTTATGACTTACAACTGGAGGTTTGTACTCTGATCTGCTTCATCCATTTTACCTCCCTTCACCCTGCAACCACCAGTCTGTTGTATTACTTTTTCTTTAACTCGGTAAGTAACCATAATACAGATCTGCTATGTTCTGCCATATTTATTGGATAGAATTATTAAAGATAGGTAGGGGCTCCTGGGTGGCTCCATGAGTGAAACGTTCAGCTTTGGCTCAGGTCATGATCTCATGATTCGCGAGTTCAAGCCTGGTGTCAGGCTCTGCACTGCTTTCTTTCTTTCCCGCTTTCTTCCCCGCTTATACCCTCTCTCTCTCTCTCTCTCAAAATAAATAAAGATTTAAAAAAATTTTTTAATAGGTAAATTTTTTTTTAATTTAAATTTTTTCTCTTAAAATCAGTGGCATTACTCTCTCCTACCCCAAACACAGCATTTTGTTTTTATGGCCCTTGGTTGATTTTTTTTTTTAATTTTTTTTTTTTTTCAACGTTTATTTATTTTTGGGACAGAGAGAGACAGAGCATGAACGGGGGAGGGGCAGAGAGAGAGGGAGACACAGAATCGGAAACAGGCTCCAGGCTCTGAGCCATCAGCCCAGAGCCCGACGCGGGGCTCGAACTCACGGATCGCGAGATCGTGACCTGGCTGAAGTCGGACGCTTAACCGACTGCGCCACCCAGGCGCCCCGGCCCTTGGTTGATTTTTAAACTCCTAATGATAAAATGGCCTTCAGTGAGAATTAAATTTTAAAAATGTATGTTGATTTTCTCTGTCATTATTATCATATATATCAGAATTACTGGTTTTGGTAGAATTAGATAAAACTGAAGAATTCTGGGGTGAAACCTTAAAGTCTGGAGGAAAAAAACCCCAGATTACCTGTAATTACTCCTTGATGCTTTAGAGGTGAACGTGAATATTGTTTCTACAAGGATGCATCTTTGATTCCCTGTACTAGGTAATGTCCCTCAAGTCATGATTGCCCATAAAATCCTACAGTTCTTCCTAACCTTAAGTAAAGAAATACTTGCTATATATGTGTTAATTTTATAGCTGGAAATCTTTGATTATCTTTGCCGCATGGGAATAGAATTTCCAAAAAAACAGAGACCATGTTTCCTTTGGTCTCTGTTCTAGAACATAAGCATGGTGCCTTATATACATTTGATTCAGTACGTGTTAAACAAGTGATTGGATGCAATTTTTTACTATTTCCTCTAATCATACAATTGGCTTTTTTCTAATCATATGTTTGTTTAAATGACGTCATATGTTAAAGAGAAGTGCTTTTATCTCTGTGTTGACAACTGTATATAGAAAAAAGCTTTAAGGTATTTATTTTGAATTGTGTGGGGAAGTTCTCAGTCTTTCATGTTAGTTTGATGTTTGATGTTTTTATTTTTTTAATTTAAATCCAAGTTAGTTAACATACAGTGTAATAATGATTTCAGGAGTAGAATTTAGTGATTCATCACTTAAATCTAACACCCAGTGCTCATCCCAGCAAGTGTCCTCCTTAATGCCCCTCACCCGTTTAGCCCATCCTCCCACCCAGCACCTCTCCAGCAACCCTGTTTGTTCTCTGTATTTAAGAGTCTCTTATGGTTTGTCTTCCTCTCTGCTTTTATATTATTTTTGCTTCCCTTCCCTTATGTTCATCTGTTTTGTTTCTTAAATTCCACATGAGTGAAATTATATACTTGCCTTTCTCTAACTGACCTACTTCATTTTGCTTAGCATAATAATACTCTACTTCCATCCACATTATTACAGATGGCAAGATTTCATTCTTTTTTTTTAGCTGAGTAATATTCCATTGTATGTATGTATGTGTATGTACTTATGTATGTTTATACATACACACATACCAAATCTTTATTCATTTATTAGTCAACGGACATTTGGGCTCTGTCCATACTTCGGCTATTGTTGATAGTACTGCTATAAACATTGGGGTTCATGTGCCCCTTCAAATCAGCAGTCCCGTATCCTTTGGATAAATACCTAGCAGTGCAATTGCTGGGTTTTCGGGTAGTTCTATTTTTAATTTTTTGAGGAACCTCCGTACTGTTTGTCAGAGTGGCTGCACCAGTTTGTGTTCCCATCAGCAGTGCAAAAGGGTTCCTCTTTTTCCACATCCTCACCAACATCTGTTGTTGCCTGAGTTGCTCATTTTAGCCATTCTGACAGGTGTGAGGTGGTATCTCATTGTGGTTTTGATTTGGATTTCCCTGATGAGTGATGTTGAGCATTTTTTCATATGTCTTTTAGCCATCTGGATGTCTTCTTTGGGCAAGTGTCTATTCATATCTTCTGCCCATTTCTTCACTGGATTATATGTTTTTGGGGTGTTGAGTTTGATAAGTTCTTTATAGATTTTGGATACTAGCCGTTTATCTGATATGTCATTTGCAAATGTCTTCTCCATTCTGTCGGCTGCCTTTAGTTTTGCTGATTGTTTCCTTTGCTCTGCAAAAGCATTTTATCTTGATGGGGTTCCAATAGTTCATTTTTGCTTTTGTTTCCTTGCCTCTGGAGATATATCAAGTAAGAAGTTGCTGCATCCAAGGTCAGAGAGGTTGTTGCCTGTTTTCTCCTCTAGGATTTTGACGGTTTCCTGTCTTACATTTAGGTCTTTCATCTAAGAACCTAAGAAAGTGGTCCAGCTTCATTCTTCTGCATGTCGCTGTACAGTTTTCCCAACACCTCTTGCTGAAGAGGCTTTTTTCCATTGGATATTCTTTCCTGCTTTGTCAAAGATTAGTTGGTCATACATTTGGCAGTCCATTTCTGGGTTCCTTATTCTGTTCCATTGATCTATGGTCTGTTTTTGTGCCAGTACCATACTGTCTTGATACAGCTTTGTAATACAACTTGAAGTCCAGAATTGTGATGTGTCCAGCTTTGGTTTTCTTCTTCAGGATTGCTTTGCCTATTCAGAATCTTTTCTACTTCCATATAAATTTTAGGATTATTTGTTCTAGCTCTGTGAAGAGTGCTGGTGTTATTTTCATAGGGATTACATTGAATGTGTAGATTGCTTTGGGGTAGTATCCACATTTTAACAATATTCTTCCAATCCATGAGCATGGATAGTTTGATGTTTTAAACGTAGTAATAGGGTTGTCCACTTTAATTGTATAGTTTTCTCTCAGTAAAAGATTTTTAGATTGTAGGTCAGTTCTTCATTAATATATCTTGAGAACTAAACTAAATAAATGCACTTAAGTTAAGCTAGATAGTCACCTGACAAATTACTAATACTTTTTTTCTTCATAAAGTTTGCTGTTCATTTTACAAGTTTGATAAGATAGAGAAATAATCTAGATGCATAATTGTTAAATAAATAAATCTAGGTGTACTATTTTTAAACTAAAATGAAGTTTACGTTTTTTAAAATTACAGTTTCCTTTCAGTGGGCATGACTTTTTAAAATACTCATATAAATTTGGAAAAATATCAAATCACATTAAGAAGAAAACTTTCAAAAAGCCTGTAATTATTTTAACCAGAAACACTTAACATTTTGGAGTTTTGTTTTACACTTATTTCTGTGCATGTATATACTTTTTACATTGATAGGAAGAACTACTATATTCTCATTATAATGGGTAGGGATTATATTTAAAATAACATGGAATGATATTATGGTTTTGGAATCAAGCATACATATGATTACAGCATATCACTTCCTCAAGAGACACACATATGTCCTGTGCTTTTTCTCTTGAGAGATTTTGAGCATGTTTTTGGTTTTGATTTGACTCCATTTCTTATTGGTAGTGATTGGCAATAGATTGGACTAGCCTACCAGGAAAATTCTCAACTGTTTAAGGAAATAATAGGATGTTTTTGCTGCTATGAACTTGACATGATCCTATGACTTTCTCAAGATTTGCTTTAGATCTGTTCTAGTTGTCTGAAGCATATGCTTATTCTGAATTTTTATGTTTAATCTCTGTAAAATTAAGAACAAAATTCTCATTGTTTTCCCTTAAACCTATCTCCTCTGAGTATTGCTTTGGATGTTTTGTCATTTATAAATACTTTGTAAAAGCCTTTCTTCTATTATCTAAACTTTAGAGAAAAACAAAACTTTTGATGAAATGTTTAATTTGATAAAAGTAATATATGTACTGATCATTATTGCTCTTTTAGTGATCAAAGACCTCCTCAGTGCACTCCTTACAATTCATTGGCTCGGCTGTCAAGGGTTTATAATGATCTGAGTAAATACCATAAAGTTCTATCAGTTGGGCCCTCCCACTTTGGTATTTGGGGTAGCTGGGAAAGCAGCCAGATAGAAACTTAAGTTTTCTTCTTAATGCAAATTAAAAGTATAACAGCATTAACATGCTCTAAAGAACAAACTCATCCATATTTTTAAAGATTATTTACCTGTAATACTGGTCTATTCTTATAGACAGATTTTGAGATCCTTAAGGACAGGAATTGTGTTTATTTATAAAGGTACAAAAATATGGATATGACATATCCATGAAGATAAATATCCCTTTCACATTACCCATCTGTAAATTACATCTATAATCCCATTTCACTTTTTGTTCTCATAGCTTTTCAATAGTCTTTTATACAGTCTTAAAATTTCAAAGCACTAAAAGATAGTAAAGAGAGTAAAAGATAGTAAAAGAGAGTCCATCTCTTTTAGTTTTATAGACATGAAATTGAAGCCAAAAGGGGTTAAGTGTCTTAAGCTGCAACCTAGTAGTTTCACTTTCTTCCCATTTCTTTTTTAAGTACAAATCCAGTTTGATGCCTTACCACCAACAATTAAATATAAAAACTTCCTGGGTTCACCATTAAGGTTTTGCTAATCTCATTTATAATTATAATCTAAGTTTCTTTCTTCTCCAGTTATATCCAAGCATCCCATTACTCCGTGGTCTTGAATCTCTTGAGCCCAGGCCTGGCTCTTATCCCTGCACTAAATGCTAGGCTATGGCCATAGCTTCCTTGCTTCTCCTTTTCTTTATCTTTTTCTCTGGCATCTCCTACTCATAACACTGGACATTTTCTTTTTCCAATTTTGTTTTGGTCACATTTCCCTATTTTTAGAAGACTACAGAAGTGTTCAGGTAGCCTCTCACAAGAAGTAACTCTGAGTAGTGGAATTTCACTGTTACCCTCCATGAGGATACTTTTACTAATGAACTCTTCTAAATTTCAGCTCATTTTGAGGAAACCTTTTTGTGTGGTCTCCATATTTTAAATGCTTCTGCACATCTCCATGCTTTACAAAGATATCATAAGAATGCAGTTTATATTCATTTTATTATTTCAGTGTAGACTTCTTGGCCTGTATGTGATCTCCCCCCACCCCTCCACCATGTAAAGATTTTTCTATTTACTTACCAGTCTGTCTTTAAAAATTTTTCAAGGGATGGGGACATGGGTGGCTCAGTCAGTTAAGCATCCGACTCTTGATTTCTGCTCAGGTCATGATCTCACAGTTCATGGGATTGAGCCCTGCGTTGCACTGGCAGTGTGGAGTCTCCTTGGGATTCTGTCTCCCTCTCTCTCTGCCCCTTCCCTTGTTCATGTGCACATGTGTGCTTTCTCTCTCTCTCTCAAAATTTAAAATAAACACTAAAATATATATATATTAAAAAAATTTCTAGGGAATATAAAATGTTCATTTTAGAAATGAATAGGAAAGGTTGGTTAGGAATACATAGAGTCAGTTTTAAAAGACCTCGTTGTACATAAGGCCATTTTAGAAAGAACAAACCCACTAGAATTTTTTTAGTGGATTAACAATAGTAAATATTTAGGATGTTTAAGATAATGTCTTTGAAATGAAATTAAACTTAAACACAAAGGTAGATGTAAGAAGAGAGGATAAAATAGGAAGGAGGAACTACAGAAAATTTTTAAATGTGTTTCATGGTCAGCAAAAGTTTGCTGACATAAGATTCTATCTTTATCTTTCAGACATAAGATTCTAAACATGTTGACTAAGAACCCACCATTTACTAAGAACATGGAGTCTCCCTTATGTAATGAAGCCTTGGTAGATCAACTTTGGAAACTTATGAATTCTGGTGAGACAGCAGTAGCTTTTAAAAAATTTTTATTATTAGAATATTTTCATTTTACAACAGGTTTTCGTACTTAAGGAACTATGGTTAATCTTTTGTCTTTTTTTTTTTTTTTCTTTAAGAAGGATACTTATCACATCTTCCTTCACAGTGGTGAGCATGATAATATTTACTAAGGGTATATTCACTCATTTTGCCTCACAAGGTGGTTGAGGAAACAAAAATATTCATTTATGTGGAAGTATCCCAAATGTTCAAAGAGCTGTAAACATGAGTCTGCAAAGTATTATTATTGTTATTTTTATTTCAGAAGATTACACAGTGGAAAAATAGGTCTAGTGACCTTTCCCAGAGGTAACCAATTTCTTGTGTATCCTTTCAGGAACAGCACATGTTGTTATTGTTGTGCATGCTGGAGACCGTGGTATCTCATCACAGTTTTGCTCTATTTGAATGAGGTCAAAGGGCAGGATAGCCTAATAGTGCTCTTCAGTACTAGACTCTGGAACCAGTTTGATGAGGGTCACATCTCAGCTGAATGATTTACTCAGTGTGACTTGTCTAAGCCTTTGTTTTTCTGTTTATGAAATGGAGATGATGGTACCTACTTCTGCACACTGAAAATTAAATGAGTTAATATTTGTAAAGCACAGTGTATTCATATCAAGTGCCCAAAATGTTGTTAAATTTATGTAGTGATGACATCATTATGCTTCTCAAATATTTGAGCTGTATGTAGTTCCTATTTTGTAAGTCTTTCATATTCTTTGCCAATTGAATTTTTTGGTCTTTTCCAATTGACTTGTAAATGTTGTATATATTTAAAGAAAATTTGCCTTATGGCTCTGATGTGTTGAAATTGGATTACTGGTTTTGGTTTAAAATTCAGTTAAAAGGTAAATTTAACTGTTCTAGATAGATGGTGAGAGAGCAGTTGCTATTCTAGTATGTGTGTTACTTCATCTTCTCCTTACAATATTGGAAAATAACATGTCCTACCTGTTTTATTAGTGGCTACTTCACTAAATCACAACTAAATACCAAGTTCTGGTTCTTGAAAAAAAATTACTTACCAGCATTGTGATGTTAAGTAATTGCACGACTTCTGTCCCTCAATTTCATAATCATAGTGCAGTGCCCCAAGTAAAGACACCATAGTAGATATTTCGTTGAAATACAGTTGTATGGAACTTGTCCTCAGAGTATTTGGAAAACAGCACATAAACCAGTTTATATGATAAAGCTAAATTATTTTTCTAATGGTTTCCGTAATCCCTAGGAAAATGTTTACATGGTGTTTTATTTATATTTTGCTACTTGTGGTCACACTGAAGACTGTTATGATTACTGTCATTTAGATCCAGGGGATGAACACAAGGTCAGGAACTTGTAAAGGATTATTTAACAGTTAATATGTAGCACAAACTATACTGTGTTGAATGTATTCTTTAAAAAAATTTTTTTTAACGTTTATTTATTTTTGAGACAGACATAGAGTGTGAGCGGGGGTGGGGCAGAGAGAGGGAGACACAGAATCCGAAGCAGGCTCCAGGCTCTGAGCTGTCAGCACAGAGCCCGATGTGAGGCTCGAACTCACGAACCACAGGATCATGACCTCCGCCAAAGTCGGAGGCTTAACCGACTGAGACACCTAGGCGCCCCAGTGTGTTAAATATATTCTTAACAAGAGTGCTTGATTCCACGACTGAGATGGATTGTAACTTTGAGGAAGGCATAATGAAATACAAAGAATCTTACCACCGTCTAAGGAAGATTTCTTGAACAAAATAAATACACATTTAAGATTAATGGAACAATTCTTTAAGACATTTGAAGCCCATTGGAAGGTTGTGGTTATACAAATTCAAGCTCTGATTGATGCTTAGTATTTAATTTTGATAGTGTTCACTGTGAAACACAGTTGCTGCTTTGAGTTGGAATTTTCTATGACAGTAATGTAAACAAAACAGATCTGTGAGGTTGTGGTCATAAACAATTTACTGCTCAGCTCTTCAGAGCTATAAATTAGATGGGAGCAGTATGAACAGTGGGAGTGGTGTGAATAGTTGGGAGAGGTTTTTTGTTTTGTTGTTTAGTGTTTTGGGAGAACATTGGACGTTGGGGGACAGTGGTTAGAGGATTGCTCATTTCCCTTCCACACCTGAGCCTCTGAGATACATGAATGAATCCGATCTAGGAAATCCCCTTTTTTGCTTAATTTTTAAAATTTCTTTTTTAAAAATTATAATGGTAATATAATCATGTTACAGAGTTTTATCTGAACAAAAAGAAGAAACAGTATATTTGGCCTATAGGGAAAAAACGTTGTGCGTAGTTTTAATGAAGGTTTAAAAATAGCATTCTATCATAATAATTTTTCATATTACTACGTTATCTTCTTACTAGTAATCGTTTTAAGAAGTTATAATGAGAATTCTTTTGTAACAAGGAGGTAGGCCATCATCTAAGTCCTTAAACCTGCTGAACTCTGTCTGCCCCTCACTCCCTATTGGGGCTCCTGGGTTATATGGTCATTTGAGATAAACATTATCTTGATTTACATATGTAAATCAAACTGTAGACAGTAGGGGTTTAATTAAATACATTTATTTATTTCTGTCCTATTCCAAACTGGATTTGAGATGTCTTGACTTTGCATAGTTATATAATTTGGTGAACCCATTTGAAGTAGCATAGGGAGACAGTACCATGGCAGTTAAGAAAAGATCATCTTAGAATAGGTGGTCATCAGATGCTTTTGAAGAATCAAAGTTTGCTTGCTTAGCTGGTTTCAGAAATTTCTCAGTAAGATAGTAATTTTGGTAGGATACATAGTATTAGAATTTTGAAAATTGTGGGGCACTTGGATGGCTCAGTCGGTTAAGCATCCGACTTCAGCTCAGATTATGATCTTGCGGTTTACGAGTTTGAGCCCCACATCAGACTCTGTGCTGACAGCTCAGAGCCTGGAGCCTGCTTCAGATTCTGTCTCTCTCTCTCTCTCTCTCTCTGTCCCTCCCCCTACCTCACGCTCTCTCTCTCTCAAAAATAAATAAAAACATAGCCAAAAAATTTTTTTAGAAAAAATAATTTTTAGAAAAAATATTTTTGAAAATTGAAATTTGAGAATAAGACTAATTATATGAACTTCTATTCATGTTCTTTTTTCTTTCATCTATCACTCAATGAATATTAGTAATACTCTTTTTAGAAATATACTAGGGAGACTTAGAGCTGAAAGTTACCAAGAGGGACACCTGGTAACTGAGTCATTCTAATGGCCATGTGCTGGAAGCAAGGTTCCCAGACTTCTGTTTTTGAGATCCTAGACTGACTGCCTGGTGTCTAAGACTCTCTGCTTGGTGTATGGTAGCTCCACTTAGCCTTATGTTCTGGGTGCTGCTCTGGTATCATCCCAACGGTTTTGTTTTAAAGCTTCATTTATTTTTTTTTAATAAAAAAATTTTTTTTAAGTTTGTTTATTTTGAGAGAGGTAGAGTGTGTGTGTGTGTGTGTGTGTGTGTGCGTGTGTGTGCATGCATGTGTGCGTGCAAGTGGGAGAGGGGCAGAGATAGAATCCCAAGCAGGCTCTGTGCTGCTAGCACAGAGCCATTGGGGGGCTCCAACTCACCAACCAGGAGATTATGACCTCAGCTGAGATCAAGAGTCAGCAACTTAACCTGTTGAGCCACCCAGGTGCCCTCAACAGTTTTTGTTTCAAAGGTACGCACACACACACACACAGAGCTATCTATGTATGTACACATACGTACAGACATCAAATATCTTGCCCCATTTTTTAGTTTAATTTTCCCCTGTAACTTTTTCTCCCCAAACTTTTGTTTTTAAATTTTTCAAAGTTTAGGGGCACCTGGGTGGCTCAGTCGGTTAAGTGTCTAACTTTGGCTCAAGCCACGATCTCATGGTTTGTGAGTTCAAGCCCTACACTGGGCTCTGCACTGACAGTGCGGAGCCTCCCTGGGATTCTCTCTCAGTCTCTCTCTCTCTGCTCCTCCCAACTCACTTGCACATGTGTGTGCTCTCTCTCAAAATAAACTTTAAACAAAAATTTACAAAGCTTAGAAAAATCTTAAGAATAGTACAGTGAATGGCTGTGTATTTTCATCTTGGGTTATTAGTTGTTAACTTTTTACCATATTTACTTTGTTTCTTTTCCCTTTCTTTCTTTATACATACCTCTTTTTTTCCTGAATTGTTTGAAAGTAAGTTGTATCATGATGCTATTCCCAAAATACTTTAGTGTATATTCCTATGAATAAGGACAATCCTCAATATTGTTAACACACCCTACTCCAATATATATCTGATATTCAGATTTCTTTGTCTCCCAAAATGTCCTTGTAGTTCCCATATAGCTTTTACAATAATAATGTTCCTCATAAAGAGTAAACATTTTTAAACAAACATCTTTCACATTATATGATCTTTGTTCTTAGTGGCTTTAAGAATCTTAATTAGGTGTTTTTTTTTTTTTTTAATGTTTTTTTTTGAGAGACAGCACGTGTACACTTTCAGGGGAGGGGCAGAGAGAGAGGAAGACAGAATCCTAAGCAAGTTCCGTGCTGCCAGTGCAGAGCCTGTCACAGGGCTTGATCCCATGAACTATGAGATCATGGTCTGAGTTGAAATCAAGAGTTGGATGCTTAACTGACTGAGCCACCCAGGTGCTCCTAAGTAGATTTATTTTTAATCAAAATATCACATTGTTCGCGGGCAGTTCTTTTTAAAGGCTTCAGGTATTCATTTATTTATCATTTCTTGAGCACCAATTTGCCACTGTACTGTGTTTTGTGTGTATCAGATACTTTGTGTTAACTTAGTGTACTAGAAAGAGAGGCATAGGAACAGATAAATTATAATACAAATAGATAGTTACTGAAATAAAGCGAAGAGCAAAGTACTCTAGAAACCTGAAGAACAGAACCATGAGCCCTGCCTGGAATGGCAGAATGTTCATGGGGTAGTGACATTTGAGATATCTCTTGAAGAGTGCAAAAGAGTTTGCCACACGAGAAAGACATTTTAGGTAAGTCTCAAGTTCTGAAAGGATGTTTGGCAGATGGTATTATCTGGAAAAATAGATTAGGATGCAAAAGTGAAAGGCCTTAGGAGTTGACATTTTATTTATCCTGTATACAGTGGGGAACAGGTGGAGTTATGACCTGACTGGCTTCTATTAGATGTATATACTTGTTTCCACACAATGATTTTCCTTTCCCAACAAAAAAGGCTTTAAAATTCAGAACATATGAGATCCTACCTTTAATAGCTTTCTGTAAGATACTGGATTATAGACCAACATGACAGTAATTTAAAAAAATACATTTAAAAATTAAAAACTTAGGAATTGGAGATTTTTACTGGTGCTTTACATTTCATTTAAAATATAAGTGCTTTCTCAAGTTTTACCTGTTAAACAGTGTTTTTTCATTTCTTAAGATAGAAGCCTGCATTGAAGAGATTGTATATTATTATGAAGGAAATTTTAGCTGTTACTTCCAAGCTGCTCTTTAGTGTTCGTCACATTACTGTAAGAATGACATGAAAACTTTTATGTAATTACTCAGGACATTGATGGCTGTTTACATCATACTTTTTAGTGTTTGGAAGTGTACAGCTAAACTCAAGGGGTAGAATGAAGGACAACTTCTAATTCAGTTTGGTGGGATTTGCCAAGTTTCAGAGTAAGAAAATAGACAATTTTGATATTAACATCAGAAGATTTGAAAGTTCTCCCCCTCTGTGTTTCTCCCGTAGAACACTCCTTGCTAGGAATAGGAATGGTCAAGAAAATGAAAACATATTAATGCATTTTTTGTAGGAAATTACTTATATATACATACACATGGATATGAATGAAATGTTTTCACTCAGTGTAATATGCATGGAGAGATCAGGACAGAACTAACCTGTGGCAGTTGTATTTGTCTGGCCCAACTCTTTAAAAATGTCCAAGCTTCTTTCATCTGTAAGAAATGCTGGGCTTTTGGAAAACAAAGGTTTCAAAGTGAGCTTTCTTCTTAGCAGCTTTTTATCTTAATTAGCTTTAGTAAGCAATGACTTCAGGAAATGAAGAGATGCTCTTTTTAGGCTCAGGTTTGCTGGTTTGGGGGTTGTCTTTAAGATATTTTATGATATGAATAGAGAACGTCAGTACTGGGTTCCTGCTTTCTTCATGAGTGTTGTCCTTCCGTCTCAAGTAAGCACGGTGGGTCCCAAAGTGTAACTACTAGTGAGGACGGAGCAGTCCACGTCTTAACTTGAGAGAAGAGAAGAATGTTGTTTTCACACATGTGAGGATTCCTTGCCATTTAAGTGATTGGGACCATTTCAGCTAGAAGAAGTTCTTCAAAATGCTGTCACTGAGGACAGAAATCAGGAGTTATTTCAGGGCCTCTTACTAAGGAATGGAAATGATTGCTTTCAAATCATAGAATTTGACCTGTGGGGATATTAAACACCATCTCCATTCAGTGCTCTCATTTTAGGGCCCACCTCCTGACGTGCCCAGGATCACAGAGCTAACATAATTTGGCAGAAGTGTTTTCCTCACTATACCACTGAACTTAATTGCACTACAAATAATGACAACCATTTTAAGATTTTATTTCATGATTTTAAAATGTGATGGAGTTTTGATCTTTTTTTCTCTTTTGTAATTTTAACAGAAGTACTGCTATTAATTTTTTAGCTCCCTCTTACGAGCCCTAAATTTTCATTTTACAAATCAGTTTTTTTTAAATATGAAATTTATTGTCAAATTGGTTTCCATACAACACCCGGTGCTCATTCCAACAGGTGCCCTCCTCAATACCCATCACCCACCCTCCCCTCCCTCCCACCCCCCATCAACCCTCAGTTTGTTCTCAGTTTTTAAGAGTCTCTTATGGTTTGGCTCCCTCCCTCTCTAAGCTTTTTTTTTTTTCCTTCCCCTCCCCCATGGTCTTCTGTTAAGTTTCTCAGGATCCACATAAGAGTGAAAACATACGGTATCTTTCTCTCTATGACTTATTTCACTTAGCATAACACTCTCCAGTTCCATCCACGTTGCTACAAAAGGCCATATTTCATTCTTTCTCATGGCCACGTGGTATTCCATTGTGTATATAAACCACGATTTCTTTATCCATTCATCAGTTGATGGACATTTAGGCTCTTTCCATAATTTGGCTATTGTTGAAAGTGCTGCTATAAGCATTGGGGTACAAGTGCCCCTATGCATCAGCACTCCTGTATCCCTTGGGTAAATTCCTAGCAGTGCTATTGCTGGGTCATAAGGTAGATCTGTTTTTAATTTTTTGAGGAACCTCCACACTTTTCCAGAGTGGCTGCACCAGCTTGCATTCCCACCAATAGTGCAAGAGGGGTCCTGTTTCTCCACATCCTCTCCAGCATCTATAGTCTCCTGATTTGTTCATTTTAGCCACTCTGACTGGCATGAGGTGGTATCTGAGTGTGGTTTTGATTTGTATTTCCCTGATGAGGAGCGACGTTGAGCAACTTTTCATGTGCCTGTTGGCCATCTGGATGTCTTCTTTAGAGAAGTGTCTATTCATGTTTTCTGCCCATTTCTTTACTGGATTATTTGTTTTTCGGGTGTGGAGTTTGGTGAGCTCTTTATAGGTTTTGGATACTAGCCCATTGTCTGATATGTCATTTGCAAATATCTTTTCCCATTCCGTTGGTTGCCTTTTAGTTTTGTTGATTGTTTCCTTTGCTGTGCAGAAGCATTTTATCTTGATGAGGTCCCAGTAGTTCATTTTTGCTTTTAAGTCCCTTGCCTTTGGGGATGTGTCAAGTAAGAAATTGCTGCAGCTGAGGTCAGAGAGGTTTTTTTTCTGCTTTCTCCTCTAGGATTTTGATGGTTTCCTGTCTCACATTCAGGCCCTTTATCCATTTTGAGTTTATTTTTGTGAATGGTGTGAGAAAGTGGTCTAGTTTCATCCTTCTGCCTGTTGCTGTCCAGTTCTCCCAGCACCATTTGTTAAGGAGACTGTCTTTTTGCCATTGGATATTCTTTCCTGCTTTGTCAAAGATTAGTTGGCCATACGTTTGTGAGTGTAATTCTGGGGTTTCTATTCTATTCCATTGGTCTATGTGTCTCTTTTTGTGACAATACCATGGTGTCTTGATGATTACAGCTTTGTAGTAGAGGCTAAAGTCTGGGATTGTGATGCCTCCTGCTTTGGTCTTCTTCAAAATTACTTTGGCTATTCGGGGTCTTTTGTGGTTTCATACAAATTTTAGGATTGCTTGTTCTAGTTTCGAGAAGAATGCTGGTGCAATTTTGATTGGGATTGCATTGAATGTGTAGATAGCTTTGGGTAGTATTGACATTTTAACAATATTTATTCTTCCAATCCATGAGCATGGAATGTTTTTCCATTTCTTTATATCTTCTTCAATTACCTTCATAAGCTTTCTATAGTTTTCAGCATACAGATCTTTTACATCTTTGGTTAGATTTATTCCTAGGTATTTTATGCTTCTTGGTGCAATTGTGAATGGGATCAGTTTCTTTATTTGTCTTTCTGTTGCTTCATTATTAGCATATAAGAATGCAGCTGATTTCTGTACATTGATTTTGTATCCTGCAACTTTGCTGAATTCATGTATCAGTTCTAGCAGACGTGGTGGAGTCTATCGGGTTTTCCATGTATAATATCGTGTCATCTGCAAAAAGTGAAAGCTTGACATCATCTTTGCCAGTTTTGATGCCTTTGATTTCCTTTTGTTGTCTGATTGCTGATGCTAGAACTTTCAACACTATGTTAAACAACAGCGGTGAGAGTGGATATCCCTGTCCTGGGTATCCTCCCTGGATATCGTGATCTCAGGGAGAAAGCTCTCAGTTTTTCCCCATTGAGGATGATATTAGCTGTGGGCTTTTCATAAATGGCTTTTATGATGCTTAAGTATGTTCCTTCTATCCTGACTTTCTCGAGGGTTTTTATTAAGAAAGGATGCTGATTTTGTCAAATGCTTTTTCTGCATCAATAGACAGGATCATATGGTTCTTTTCTTTTATTAATGTGATGTATCACATTGATTGATTTGCAAATGTTGAACAAGCCCTGCAGCCCAGGAATGAATCCCACTTGATCATGGTATATATAATTCTTTTTATATGCTGTTGAATTCAATTTGCTAGTATCTTATTGAGAATTTTTGCATCCATATTCATCAGGGATATTGGCCTTAGTTCTCTTTTTTTGCTGGGTCTCTGTCTGGTTTAGGAATCAAAGTAATGCTGGCTTCATAGAATGAGTCTGGAAGTTTTCCTTCCCTTTCTATTTTTTGGAACAGCTTGAGAAGGATAGGTATTATCTCTGCTTTAAATGTCTGGTAGAATTCCCCTGGGAAGCCATCTGGTCCTGGACTATTAGTTGGGAGATTTTTGATAACTGATTCAGTTTCTTCGCTGGTTATGGGTCTATTCAAGCTTTCTATTTCTTCCTGTTTGAGTTTTGGAAGTGTGTGGGTGCTTAGGAATTTGTCCATTTCTTCCAGGTTGTCCAGTTTGTTGGCATATAATTTTTCATAGTATTCCCTGTTAATTGCTTGTATTTCTGAGGGATTGGTTGTAATAATTCCATTTTCATTCATGATTTTATCTATTTGGGTCATCTCCCTTTTCTTTTTGAGAAGCCTGGCCAGAGGTTTAGCAATTTTGTTTATTTTTTCAAAAAACCAACTCTTGGTTTCATTGATCTGCTCTACAGTTTTTTTAGATTCCATATTTTTTTTTTCTGCTCTGATCTTTATTATTTCTCTTCTTCTGCTGGGTTTAGGGTGTCTTTGCTGTTCTGCTTCTATTTCTTTAGGTGTGCTGTTAGATTTTGTATTGGGGATTTTTCTTGTTTCTTGAGATAGGCCTGGATTGCAATGTATTTTCCTCTCAGGACTGCCTTCACTGCATCCCAAAGCATTTGTATTTTTGTATTTTCATTTTCACTTGTTTCCATGTATTTTTTAATTTCTTCTCTAATTGCCTGGTTGACCCACTCATTCTTTAGTATGGTGTTCTTTAACCTCCATGCTTTTGGAGGTTTTCCAGACTTTTTCCTGTGGTTGATTTCAAGCTTCATAGCATTGTGGTCTGAAAGTATGCATGGTATGATCTCAATTCTTGTATACTTATGAAGGGCTGTTTTGTGACCCAGTATGTGATCCATTTTGGAGAATGTTCCATGTGCACTTGAGAAGAAAGTATATTCTGTTGCTTTGGGATGCAGAATTCTAAATATATCTGTCAAGTCCATCTGGTCCAATGTATCGTTCACGGCCCTTGTTTCTTTATTGATCCTGTGTCTAGATGATCTATCCATTGCTGTAAGTGGAGATTAAAGTCCCTTGCAATTACCACATTCTTATCAATAAGGTTACTTACGTTTGTGATTAATTGTTTTATATATTTGGCGGCTCCTGAATTCGGCACATAGACATTTATATAATTGTTAGCTCTTCCTGATGGATAGACCCTGTAATTATTACATAATGCCTTTCTTCATCTCTTGTTACCACCTTTAATTTAAAGTCTAGTTTGTCTGATATAAGTATGGCTACTCCAGCTTTCTTTTGACTTCCAGTAGCATGATAGATAGTTCTCCATCCCCTCACTTTCAGTCTGAAGGTGTCCTCATGTCTAAAATGAGTCTCTTGTAGACAGCAAATAGATGGGTCTTATTTTTTTATCCATTCTGATACCCTATGTCTTTTGGTTGGAGCATTTAGTCCATTTACATTCAGTGTTATTATTGAAAGATGGGTTTAGAGTCATTGTGATGCCTGTAGGTTTCATGCTTGTAGTGATGTCTCTCGTACTTTGTGGTCCTTGCAACATTTCACTCACAGAATCCCCCTTAGGATCTCTTGTAGGGCTGGTTTAGTGGTGATGAATTCCTTCAGTTTTTGTTTGTTTGGGAAGACCTTTATCTCTTCTTCTATTCTGAATGACAGACTTGCTGGATAAAGGATTCTCAGCTGCATATTTTTTCTGTTCATCACATTGAAGATTTCCTGCCATTCCTTTTTGGCCCGCCAAGTTTCAGTAGAGAGATCTGTCACTAGTCTTATTGCTCTCTCTTTATATGTTAGAGCATGTTTACCCCTTGCTGCTTTCAGAATTTTCTCTTTATCCTTGTATTTTGCCAGTTTCACTATGATATGTCACGCAGAAGATCGATTCAAGTTACGTCTGAAGGGAGTTCTCTTTGCCTCTTGGATTTCAATGCCTGTTTCCTTACCCAGATCAGGGAAGTTCTCAACTCTGATTTGTTCAAGTACACCTTCAACCCCTTTCTCTCTCTCTCTTCCTCTTCTGGAATTCCTATTATACGGATATTGTTCTGCTTGATTGCATCACTTAGTTCTCTAATTCTCCCCTCATACTCCTGGATTTTTTTTTATCTTTTTCTCAGCTTCCTCTTTTTCCATAATTTTTTTTTTAATTTTTTTAACGTTTTTTATTTATTTTTGAGACAGGTAGAGACAGAGCATGAACGGGGGAGGGTCAGAGAGAGGGAGACACAGAATCTGAAACAGGCTCCAGGCTCTGAGCAGTAAGCACAGAGCCCGACGCGGGGCTCAAACCCACGGGCAGTGAGATCGTGACCTGAGCCGAAGTCGGACGCTTAACCGACTGAGCCACCCAGGCGCCCCTCTTTTTCCATAATTTTATCTTCTAGTTCACCTATTCTCTCTTCTGCCTCTTCAATCTGAGCTGTGGTCACCTCCATTTTATTTTGCACCTCATTTATAGCATTTTTTAGCTCCTCATGACTATTTCTTAGTCCTTTGATCTCTGTACTAATAGATTCTCTGCTGTCCTCTATATCTTTTTTCAAGCCCAGCGATTAATTTTATGACTATTATTCTAAATTCTTGTTCTGTTATATTGCTTAAGTCATTTTTGATCAATTCGTTAGCTGTCACTACCTCCTGGATTTTCTTTTGTGGAGAGTTGTTCCATTTTGTCATTTTGGGTAGTCCCTGGGATGGCACAGAACTGCAGGGCACTTCCCCTGTGCTGTCTGGAGTAACTTGTGTTGGTGGGCGGGGCCGCAGTCAGACCTGATGTCTGTCCCCAGCCCACCGCTGGGGCCACAGTCAGACTGGTGTGTACCTTATCTTCTCCTCTCCTAGGGGCAGGACTCACTGTGGAGTGGTGTGGCCCCAGTCTGGGCTACTTGCACACTGCCAGGCTTGTGGTGCTGCTTTGATGGGATCTGGCGTATTAGCCGGGGTGGATCTGCAAGGTGCACAGGGGTGGGAGGGGCAGGCTTAGCTCGCTTTGCCATCGGTGGTCCCCTGAGGGAGGGGCCCTGTAGCACCGGGAAGGAGGCAGACCCGTAGGAGGGATGGATCCACAGAAGCACAGCATTGGGAGTTTGCGCCATGCAAGCAACTTCGGTGATGGTAACTGGTTCCCTTTGGGATTTCGGCTGGGGAATGGGAGAGGGAGATGGCGCTGGCCAGCGCCTTTGTTCCCCTCCGAGCTGAGCTCTGTCTTCCGGGGCTCAACACCTCTCCCTCCCGGTGTCCTCTCACCCTCCCGCTCACCGAGCAGAGCTGTTGACTTATAATATTCCAGATGTTAAGTCCTGCTGCCTGTCAGAACTCACGCAGTCCATCCCCTCCACTTTTGCAAGCCAGACTTGGGGATTTTGCCTTACCGGACAAGCTGCCCCTCCACTGCCCGGCTCCCTCCCGCCAGTCCGTGTAGCGCGCACGGTCTCTCCGCCCTCCCTACCCTCTTCCGTGGGCCTCTTGTCTATGCTTGGCTCCAGAGAGTCCGTTCTGCTAGTCTTCTGGTGGTTTTCTGGGTTATTTAGGCAGATGTGGGTGGAATCTAAGTGACCAGCAGGACACGGTGAGCCCAGTGTCCTCCTACGCCCACAAATCAATTTTTTTAAAGGAAAAATCCAATTGCCCTCAGGATCAAAACAATGTTCATTCTTCCATGCAAATTGAAGATCAACCAAAATCTTCAGAAAATAAGACCAAAAAGCCCACATAGAAATAAAAAGTAACAAAACTCTTCTCATAGGGGTTTAGTGCATTTGGCAGCCTTCACTGTGCTGCCTAATCATCCTCAAACTGACTTTCAAAAAACAGAACACCTTAGCTCATCAGAATGTACATTTTCCATTTGCTAATAATTTTTTTTAAACTTTGAGGAATTTTACACTCAATTGCCTGACTGGTTTCAGTGTCATCTACAACATAGTTCAGGATGGTTATTTGCAGTAGACATAATTAGGTGATACTGATCTTCAAGGCTAAATTTTCTTCCAGTATAAATGTACCCTAAGCTGTTCCAGTTTTCTTTACTGATGAAATGCCTATGGTTCACTCCTTTTCTTGCTGTGCCCATGAATAGATAGTGCTGGCTGCTGTGGCCTGATTCCTTCCCTTCCCTCAGAGGTTTGAGCCACCAGCCCTTGTAATAAAAGGCCTGGGAATCTGATACCTATCCTCTGTGGAGTCTTTACATGTATAAACTGTTTTGAGAAGGAGAATAATGAATGCCTACCAAAATTCAAGCACTGTCAGGTCATTAAAGTGTGCAGATCTGCATATTCTGGAGAAGGAAATGGATTTCCTGTGCAAAATTCTTCTTTTCACTCTGTACTGTTCTTCCTGTTCCTAGTTTCTCTGTAGTTTTTATGACAAAAACTTCATTCTCCTCAGGAGGTCTTGCCTCTTTCTTTTGCTTCTAACAATGGTGTGTATCTTTGACCTTGTCACATAGAAGCAAAATTGAAGATGGTTCAGATAGGATTGATGATCGCCGTTTCATGGCAGGCAAGTTACCTAGCACAGTGTAGTATGTCATACGAACTCTATGAAGTTATAATTCCTCCTATATGAATTTCCTTTGCATGTAATTAATGTCATATTTACTTCTGTTGGAGTAAATCTCATTAGAATCTTTACTTGACTGATTGTATTTTATTTCCTCATGGTAATATTTGTTGTTGAAAACCACAAAGCTTAATATTTATGCTGTCTAAAATTTGCTGCAGCAACTTCTTTCCCTTTTGTTTTTCCTTTTTAAGCATTACAGTCTTTTGAAACTATAGTTCTTGGTCAAAATTAAGAATTTGTAGAGTTTATTTTTCTTATCCAGAAGAATTTACATGTTACTTTTCATTGATTTTAAGTTTTGTGCATCATTTTAAATTCCACCTAGAAATGATAGCAATCGTCTAACCCTAGATGACAAATTTCATCTTATCAGTCAGTTCTATTTGATGGAAGTATCTGCCTGGGATGTTTTATTGGGGAAAAAGGGAAAGTGAGAAAGAACTGTGGTATTGATGTCCTCTCTAATCTGTCATTGATAATAAGATAAGGTATAATCTGAGATCAAAACCCTTATTTTGGAGGTTAAAAAAAAAACAAAACCCGAGATTCATCAAAGAAATTGAAAGAACCTGTCTGTAGTCTCTCATCTACTTTAAATTTAATCTCTACACAGTCAGCTTTCTTCTGGTCATTATGTGTTTTACCAGCTGTTGCTATCTCTGGGATTTGCTTTTTTGTATAATTTTTATCTTTTAAACATGTACCTTGCAGGGGCGCCTGAGTGCCTCAGTTGGTTGAGGGTCCAACTTTGCCTCAGATCATGATCTCGCAGGCTGTGTCAGGCTCTGTGCTGACAGCTCAGAACCTGGAGCCTACTTTGGATACTGTGTCTCCCTCTCTCTCTGCCCCTCGCCTGCTCATGCTCTGTCACCCTTGCTCAGAAAATAAATAAACATTAAAAAAAATTCTTTAAAAACAACATACACCTTGCAGAGCAACACAAATATAAAGGTGTTTAGCAAAAACATTTTCCTCCTCCTCCTCAATAAAAATTTAGAATCATGTTATTTTAAGTAGTTGTAGGGTTTATTACCATATTTAAAACCTGAAAGTAATAAATTTGAGAGGAGAATTTGTTTCAAGTGTCAGGGTTCATAAAGGCTCTTAGAGTGCTATCTTCCTAATGGGCTATTCAAGAAGAAAATCAGACAAGATGAACAGAGAATGAATGAATGTGTAGTATTTACCAAAGAGGAGGAATTAATAGGAAGATCTAAAGCCTGAAAAAATACTGCTTTTGAAATACTAAATGTTTAGTGGATGTCTGATATTCATTTGGTAAGAATAGTGTAATGATAACATGCTTTACCAATTGTAAGTTATTTGTTCGTTCACTACCATTACTGCTTTCGGAACAATTTCTGAGTATCTGTGTTAAGATGCATTTTTAGAGTAGAGGGTTTGCCTGTTGTGCCTAGGTCATTAGACGGCCCCTTTTAGCACAGTCCTTTTTCTCTGTATAGGTTCTGGAGCAGTTCATGGATAAGTGTACGTATTGACTTCTTTATTATTTACTTCTTAGGTACTTCACATGACTGGAGGTTACGTTGTGGTGCTGTGGACTTGTACTTCACACTTTTTGGCCTCAGTAGACCTTCCTGCTTGCCCTTGCCAGAGCTTGGGTTGGTTCTTAATCTAAAAGAGAAAAAAGCTGTCTTGAATCCGACCATAATTCCAGAGGCCATAGCAGGCAACCAAGAAGCTGCGATTAATCCAAGTAGTCACGCACAGCTAGTTGGATTTCAGAACCCTGTAAGAGTCACATGCATTACAGAAGATACAGTTTTATTGTATAGAGCTCCCTAGGGAAGAGAAGTTATTTTTTTGAACTGGCAAATTTTAAAGCCACTGATAGTTTCATGTACCACTTAAACTGCTGGTTGACAGTAGTTTAGCACTTTACAAAAGTTTATAAAGCACTACTGACAACTACATAGCTGCACATAACAAATGATGTGCTGCCAGTCCATTTACCCCTTTTGTGATGATGTAATGATGTTTTTGTACTTGAGTGTCGAATTTCTTAGAGTAGCAGAAAATTGAAGTGAATATTTCATCTTGTCTGTATATCATATTAACAAACTATTTGAACATAGGGGCTCTGAATTTTTTTGCTATTCTGTGTAATACCTAGCACAGTTCTAAGCATATGATAAATGCCTGGCAAATGCTTGTTGAATTAAATAAGTAACAGTAAATGGTCAGGTAAATGAGTACACTGCTGATTTGGGAAGAGATTATGCATTACATGCTTTTGTTTTGTTTTGTTTTAATGTATGCATGCATGTGTTTGCCTTTTAAAAACCTTTTACTTCCAGCTCTGCATTGTGAAATTACCAGATTTTTTGTAGAAAGACTTTTAGCATACTTAACAATCATTTTATTGTAATTCAGAGAAAGTTTTCCAGAAATGATTTTCTTGTTGGTAACAGAATGTCCACAATAATGCAAGCTTCATTTTTCGCCAATATTTAGACCAGATTACTTGCCTGGCAATTCCCTACTGGTGTTTTGACACTTGAAAACTGAGATTCTCTTTATGCAAGTTAGTAATAATCATTTTAAATTACTTATTCACCTGGATTTTCTGGAATATAATCGTACTTATTTGTTGTAAATTTAAAATGTATCCTAGATTTTGGGTTATGAAGAAGTAAGATAGACCTTTCCATAGGAAAAAAGGGTCTCATTAAAGTGCTTTCTCAGATCGGAGTATTTATAAATCTGTATAAACGAATAGGTTTCTAATTCTTGCCCATATATGTTAATTTATTCACATTCATTCTTGGAGTCTTCAGGAAAAGAGAAAATGACACCAAAAGATACATTCTTTTGGGAAAACTCTTCAAGTTTACTTATATACCTCCCATCTCCCCCAAAAAAGACCAGCTGACAGGAAAAGGTGAAGTTTATTTTAAGCCCACTGCTGATAAATTTTAGGCACTGGGCGTGCTCTAATCTGCATGGTTGCTGTAGCTATTAGTGTTCAGCTATAATATGAGCTACTTGTCTTCAGAAATCTAATTTTGATCTTGAATATTGCCGCAGGAAGATGATCACCTTGCCAAGGAAGCATCATGTAATATGTCAGCTCATCAGCAGGGAGTGAAGAGGAAGGCTGATACACCACTGGGGTCCCCACTAGAACCTGGTCAAATACTGGAGAAGAATGAGGATAGCAGTAAAGTCAAACTCAAAATCAGAGTAAGAAATACAGGTTAAACCTGTATTAATAGTGTAGGATATTCACCTTCTTGTAAATCTTTTTGAATACTTCCAATGGTTTTTCCTTAGCAGGAACAGATGGGGCAGACTGAATCATAAAGAAATCCAAATGTCCGTTTAAGACCTTCCATCTGATCATTTAACTTGTATTATCACATATTTCTTCTCTGTTTGGGGGAGGAACTATGTGTATATGATCTGCCTTGGCTCACTACCTCTTCCCACAACATAAGAGTAGATTTTAGTTGCTATTTCATTTCCAGTAATATCCAGTCAGCTTCTTTAAGAGGCTGGACCATGTAATCTTTTCTTATTCTTAATTCTTTCTGAGAAAAAGACTACTTTTCCTTTTAAGATGTGGGGGTATATTCTGTGGCCTCTCTGCTACCTTTTCCTAAGAGCTAAGATCCAAATGTAAAGTGATGTAACGGTTCTTTTTCTCCTTTGTGTATGTGTTGTAGTTTTCAAATTCTCAAGATGAGGAGGAAATTGATATGGACACTGTTCACGATAGCCAGGCGTTTATTTCCCATCATTTGAACATGCTTGAAAGGCCATCAACTCCAGGTGAGATCAGTGCATAGCATCCGCAGGCTCATGAAGAGAGCTCATGCGGTACTGCTCTTCTAAGTGCGGTATTGCTTTATTTACAGGTGAACATTTGAAAGTAGCTAGTACAAAATACTGGTTGTAGCAGATTATAATGCATATCAGCAAAGGAATACATTTTTAAAAAGGGTTTTGTTTTTTTTAATTCTGTTTTATTTTGGTCCTTAAATTTTGGGCATACTTCTGGATTTGTTTTTTTAAAAATCCATTCATCAGATTCCTTCCAGTGGCTTTAATTTTTTTGTGTGTTTCCTTTTTTTTTCTTTTTTTGTAGTAGGCTTGACCTCAAACTAAAATACTAGATCTATTTTCTATTTATTTATTTATTTATTTATTTATTTATTTATTTATTTATTTTAATGTTTATTTATTTTTGAGAGAGACAGAGACGGGATGCGAGTGGGTTAGGGGCAGAGAGAGAGGGAGACACAGAATCCGAAGCAGGCTTCAGGCTCCGAGCTGTCAGCACAGAGCCCGACACGGGGCTCGAACTCACGAGCTGTGAGATCATGACCTGAGCCGAAGTCGGACGCTCAACTGACTGAGCCACCCAGGCACCCCTCTATTTTCTTTTTAATAACGTAACCATAATTTTAAACTTTGACTGAAGTTAATGCCTCCCATAACACTGCTACTTTCTCTTTTTTGTGTGCCCATTTCACGTAATATTGTAGAAGTCTTAGACTTTTTTTGCATGCATCTCCCAAACATCATAATGTTTTCTTTTGAAAATAGTACCTGAGGCGGTATTGAGTTGATGTACTATAATTTATCTTATTTTGGGGGTTGTTTCAGGGTTTTTGTTTTTGTTTTTTTTAATGGGTGATTCTGCACTGAATACCTTCATACAGAAGCTTTTGTTTCTTTTTTGTTAAATTATATTCTTTAATTTCCCAAAATATTTTATTGGTGAAAAGAGTAATTTTAACTGTATTATGAGGTACTTCTTCAGAAGGTGTTCACGGCTCTTGATTCATTTTGTTATAATGCTTTTTGAAGAGCTAATACCTAGTTTATGTCAGCATTTTTTAATATTCAGGGATAAAGCATTGATGTAACTTGCATGTAAGTTGCAAAGCATAGTAATAAAACAAATATCTGTGAACCTGCTCTCCACCTTAACCTGTATGATAGACTCCATGCCGTGGTCATTCCCTTTATGCCTCTCCCCTGATTCTGTCCACCTGCCTTTGCACCACAAGTAAATATGGTCTTGAATTTTCTTTTACTTCTTTTAACCATTCTATTACTTTTCTTTATAGTGTACCACATAGATATAGGATTTCCTTATACTTGTTTTTTTAATTTTATGAAAATGGTATGATATGACTTACGTTTTTTAGTCAGCATTATGCTTCTAAAATGTATCCACGTTGATACATAATATATAATTTAGTAATTTTCACTTATTTCATTTTTTATGCATAATTGTTTTATTGCCATCAATATAACAACTTAAAAGATATTTATTAATTATAAATGATAAATCAAGTGTACTTTTTTTTTAATGTTTACTTTTTTGAGAGAGAGAGCACAAGTAGAAGAGGAGCAAAGAGAGAGGGAGAGTGAGGGTTCAGAGTGAGCTTTTCGCTGGCAGCAGTGAGCCAGATTCGAGGCTCAGACTCACAAACTGTGTGAGATCATAACCTGAGCCACAGTTGACTGAGCCACCCAGGCACCCCAATCAAGTACTTTTTAAAATTTTACCTTTTTTCTTAGAGCCCGCAAACATGAGAGGGGAGAGGGGCTAAGGGAGAAAGAGGATCTTAAACAGGCTCCACTCTCAGTGTGGAGTCCAACATAGGGCTCGATCCTATGACCCTCGGATCATGACCTGAGCTGAAATCAAGAGTCAGACACTCAACCAAATGAGCCACCCAGGCGCCCCTAATTTTTACTTTTTTTAAGTAATCTCTGTGCCCAACGTGGAGCTCAAACTCATGATCCCAAGATCGTCACATGCTCTACTAACTGAGCCAGCCAGGCACCCCTCAAGTTTACTATATAATGCATTTTTTATTGGGAATGTAACTATTTTTTTTCTGGGTGCTCTTCCTGTTTTCATTGGCAAAAAAAAAAAAAAGGGAGTATTTATTTATATCCCTTACTGGTTGTCTTTTATAATCTTTACATTTGAGTAATGTTTTTCGTTTTCTTTTTTTTTCTTTTAAGCATGTTACATCTGTGCAAAGTCCTCCTTACCCACCTCGGTCTGCTTTTTATTAAATTTTAGTTTTGAGACCTAAATTATTTTTCACTGTCTAGTAAACTAGTAGAAGCTAGTAAAATTTGAGAACTGGCTTCAGATAGAATATGAGCCTAAGATTCATTTGAACGTTGACAGGTCATGAACTCTTTGGCTTTTCTAATTCTCAGAGATCTTAACAATTACTCATCTATTCTATCTATTTTATAGATGAGTGAACTTAAGAGAGAGATATTAAATGACTTGCCCTAAATGACACTCTCCAGTAATAACCAACTCAGGGCTAGACCAGCTGATCATAGAACTTTGCCATGTGACAAGTGAAGGAATTGAGACACAGTGAGATAAATATCTCACCTAGATTATGTATCTAATTTGTTGATAATTTGGAATCAGGACCTAGGTATCCTGATAACTGCTACAATGCTGTTCACATTATATACACCATTACAACATTTCCTGTTTAAAATGTCTTCTTACTGTAAGCCCTAAATTATTTTGATGTATTTGTTGAGTAAGTATTACAATGGAATTTATTAGCAAATTTTCAGGGGGAGCAGGGAAAATTTACTATATGTAAAATTCCATATACATACTATAAAATACGGTTTCTGCCTCAAATGTAGAAGCCAGATTATGTATTTAGCAGACCAGTCACACTTTCCTGCCTTTCTTGAACATGTATTGTTCTTAGATTTAAACATATAGGAACCATGATAAAGGATTAAAATCAAATGAGATTTTTAATAGTTGGTAGTATTCTTTTTATTATTACAATTCTATTGTTGAACTGTTTCTGGTTTTAAGGTTAACTTATGAAAAAACGTCAGGCTTTTTTCTTCTTTTGGTAAACCAAGAAATAAATTCCTCTTTTCCCTCTTTGGCATTTTAGGGCTTTCTAAATATCGTCCAGCTAGCTCCCGATCTGCTTTAGTACCCCAACACTCATCAGGCTGTGATGGCACACCTCCCACGAAACCCCAGTGGAGCATGGAACTTACACGGAAGGGAACAGGTGAAATTATTATTAATATTTTATTGTTATTATTTTACTCAAGGACAAATCTACAAACTTTATAAAGTTTTATCAACTTAAAAAAATACATGAAAAATACAGATCTAAGGACTTGCTTTTCTTGCAACATGTTGACTTTGTATTATCTAACATAAAGAATATTTTAAATTAGACTTTTTACTATTTGAAAATAATGCACTCCTATTACATAAAATTTGGAAATGAGATGAGTAGGAAGGAGGGGGAAAAATCATCCCTCATAAGCATTTAAAAATACCCATTGTTGTTCTGCCTTGCGGTACTTTTTCTTAGAATATTATAACATGAAAAATGCCAACTTCGGTAGAAACCATTAAATCTGTGCCTTCTGTACTTTTATAAAATGCAGATGTCAACCACTGATTTCTCTTTTTCCTCTCCCCCTGAAAGTTTTACAATTGGTCATCCATGGTCAGTCATGAAGACTTGATGCTATACTAGAAAACTAAGATATTCTGTCTTTTAAATTATTAAATACAAATTGGACTTAATTTTATGAAAGGTTATTCAGTTCACATGTGTTTGTTACCTATTCTGATTTACATTGTCTTCTGCTTACTCTGGTTCTCTGGTTCTTCCGTTGCTTTTACAGAAAAAAAAAAAAAAAAAAAAGATTGTAATCTAGATAAGGAATAAGCATTCAAGTACTGTTGAACAAAGATTCAGTCCTGAAGTTTTGAGGGAACAGGGAGTGAAAATGAGATACATAAGCAAAATCATTTTTAAAGAATAGTTTTTCCAAAACTCATTTGTCAGGCTTTAAGATTCCAACAGATGGATCTTGTTTATATAACCCATGTTTTTATGATATAAACAAAAGAGTAACTGTTTATTGATTTGAGGAGCTTAAGGATCAGCTGTGATTAATTCAAACCAAAGCAACATCTCAGAATATTTTGGTATTGAGACCCCAGACTGTTGGTTGCTTCTGTCTCTTTGTGTGCTTTATGCATTTATTGTTAGATTCATACAAAATTTATTTCAGAAGGAAATCAGCTGGAGACTTTATCATTTACTTTGATAAGTGAATTTTGACATTTCTTGGCCCTTGCCAGTTTTGTATTTTCTTGGTTTTGTTTTTGATTTTGGTGTAATTTTGCTTTTATCGTTATACTTATTAAAACTTTACTAGACATGAAAAATTTCCCACATTTTTAAAAACAATAAAGCTCCGGGCATTTCAAACCCCTTGATGCTTCTGCCTGTCCTCCATGCTTTTAATTTTTTTTTTTTTTTCAATGTTTATTGGGACAGAGAGAGACAGAGCATGAATGGGGGAGGGGCAGAGAGAGAGGGAGACACAGAATCGGAAACAGGCTCCAGGCTCTGAGCCATCAGCCCAGAGCCTGACGCGGGGCTCGAACTCACGGACCGCGAGATCGTGACCTGGCTGAAGTCGGACGCTTAACCGACTGCGCCACCCAGGCGCCCCCCTCCATGCTTTTAAAAAATGAAAAACTTCTGTCTGAATCCTAGCAGTCCAATGTATTGCTTGCTGTTCCAGAAAAGAATCTGAATATTTTTGTTTGTTTTTTCTTAAACTAACCGATGTAGAAGCAAATCTTAACACCTTTTTGTGCTTACTAATGTGCACATTTGTATCATAGTTCCATATTGCCTTAAAAAACATATTTTTACCTTTCTTGGAATCTCTATAGTCTTACAGTTCTCATGACATCATGTGGGAAGATTGAGGAGGAGATCTAGGGCTAATGGTGGGGAATAAGAAAGTATTAAAATTTTATCTTTGGTTGCTAGGACCCTTTTACATAATGAGGCAAAATGTATATCAGTATATTATTTGTACTGATCTGTAAAACTTAATTGTGAATATACTTTTTAGTATGCCTTTGTAATTTTCTTTAAATGTATTTATGCTTTTCAACACCCTGTGTCCATTGAGCAAGTCTTAAAATTCAATAATGATATTACTAGAATTTAGAAAACCTTCATTTTACAAGTGGTGTAGTTTTTTAAACAATTCTTTGTACATGTATTTATTTTGTAATTCTAAATATGGTTTTCCCATAGACACATTGTTATATTTGATAGGTAACTTTCCCAGACTAGCCAACATATACCATACAGGAAGGGCAAAAGTATCAACCTAGCCACTGTGTATAACAGTGTTTCTGAGAGGGTGCTTAGAGCTCCATCTTTTGGAATGTTAGGAACACAGCTTCAACCTAACCCAAATAAAGTTGGCAGTAAAACAGGAACCTCCTCTCCTTCCTCTCTTCCTGCCTCCCCCAGAAGGAGCCGGGGTCTCTTGCTGCAGTAGCTAGCCTGGCGTGACGTTTTGAGTGGAGGGCTCAGGAGAGGAAGCATAGAACCAGTGTAAGGGAAGCTGTGACCTCTCTTAGTTCTCTAAGGGATTCTAGATTAGAGTTCATAAATGGGTCTTACTTGGGGCCTTATTCAACACATCCAGCTGAGGCATCTTTTACTTTGTCAGTAGAAGTCTTGCAAAAATGTTTGAAGTAGTTGACTAAAAAGAGATTACACATAAAAATCTGGATTTCCAGCTTCTCTTGAGAAAGAGTTAACTGAGAGGTCCTCTTAGGGAGTGATGTGCTTTCCATTTTGTTGGTTCCATTTGTGTTGCACTTAGTATTGTACTTAAATTACATCATTTATGCTATCTCCTCAAGTCCAAGACTTTTGAGATTGGGACCCCTGCTTCCTTTATTTGAGCTGAGGTGAATTCTGAGATGGCTCCCTTAGAGCCAGCAAACAAGGTGATAATTGAGAACTGGAATGTGTTTCAGATGTCATCTTAGGGGGTAGGGGGATAGAAAAGGGATGGGAGTGTAGGTAGGATAAAGAAGAGGTGGGAACTAAGGTAGCAGGACAGGTCCTGGTTTCCTTGTCGCTCTTTTTCCCTCCAGTTTTCTCTTTCCACGCATATGATAGAAGAATATTTTAGGGGTGATATATAGGTTAAGCCATTTGCGGGTAAGAAAGCAGAAGTGGCAGAGGAATTTTCCTTCTTCCATCATGACCTTTCCCTCTGCTGAGGTGAGGAAGGAATATGGAGCAAGGGCTGTGTAATTCCCATGTCCTCTGCTACTACCGCAGCCCCTGTCCAGCTCTGCAAAGGCCTCATCATGTCTGCCTCCTGACTTGCTCGAGGGCTTCTAGTGATGGAGCACAGAGGAAGAGTGACAGGCATGGAGCAGAGGGAAATCCTTAGTGGTTTTGTGGGGAAGAAAAGGAGTGTTCCTGCTTAGCTTGGGCTGCTGTATTATGTAACACCTTCTTGCAGAAGTCAGAAAAGCACTATTCCAGTGCATGAAGTCTACCCCCTCGCCCCCACAAAAAATCTCGAGAGTCCTAGTTCTTTCTTTTTTTTTTTTTTTTTTCAACGTTTTTATTTTTTTATTTATTTTTGGGACAGAGAGAGACAGAGCATGAACGGGAGAGGGGCAGAGAGAGGGGGAGACACAGAATCGGAAGCAGGCTCCAGGCTCCGAGCCATCAGCCCAGAGCCCGACGCGGGGCTCGAACTCCCGGACCGCGAGATCGTGACCTGGCTGAAGTCGGACGCTTAACCGACTGCGCCACCCAGGCGCCCCAAGAGTCCTAGTTCTTTCTTTTGAAACTCTAATATGAAAAATAGACATTGATATTGTTTTTGCTTAAATTGTAGTGATAAAGTTTTACACTTCATTTTTTACAACGATCTCAAGAATCCAAAGACCAGACTGCACTTTTCCTAATAAAAACTGCAAGTTCTGTGTTAAGTTCATGTAGACACGTAATGTGAATGAATTTAAGAGAATTAGCAGATTATTCACTATTACTAGCACTTTAATCAGATGACTGAAAAGCTTCCACATTAGGCTTATAGTAAGTACCTCTTTCAGTTTATTTTGCATTTGTTAAATTGACTGCAGCTAAAATCCTTATCTGCAGTGCATTTTACTAGATCTCTAGGAACAATTTTATGTTGGGTAGAACAACAAAACAGAACATCTGTTTTGTTCTTTTCATATAACATGAAATAGGAAGATATAATATTCTGAATTATATATATCTCCTTTTTTTGATATGTGTGCTATCATAGACACATGTATTTCAGGTCACTAAATACGAGGGCTTTCTTTAGGTTAAAAATGAGTGGCCCTCACCTTGGGTGGGCCTCAAGTTCCCAGGCATCTTGTAAACCCCTGAAATGATATGTGAAACTATGTGTGTAAATGTGTCATGGGGATGGTAATGTGTGCATTTTTCCCCAGGAGCGATTCCATAGATGATCTCAAGCCAGTGTGAAAGTAAGCTCCTGTGTGTCCCAAATCTGACTGTTAATACAATTCCACATGGGAAGGAAATTGTACTTTTATATCACCTTGGATTATACCTGGGAAAAATGATCTAGGAAAGACAGAGATTAAGCAAACAAAAAAATATGTATTGTGTATAATGAAAACTTAAGAGCTAAAGTTTATTGGTGGTGGTGGTATAGTAACATTAGGTTTTATCAGATGTTCTGTTGTTACTATTCTGGTGAATATTTTTCATACGTGTGTTTGCACATATGCATGACCACATTTGTGCGATAAATTTCTAGAAATGAACATTCTAAATCACAGAATATGGGCATTTAACATTTTCACAGATAGTGCCAAATTGCCTTAACTTCTCCTTTTTTAAAAAACACTTTTTTTGTGGAAAACTGTAAAGGAGTCAGACTAGTATAACAAACCCCCATGTATCCATCACTCAGCTTCTGCAGTGATCAACTCATGGTCGATCTTCTATAATCTGTACTCTTACCCTAATGATTATTTTGAAACAAATCCCACATGTCATCACTTTATTCATAAATAACTTAGTATATATCTCTAAAAGATAAGGACTTTAAAAAATCATAACCACAGTAACATTCTTATACTTAAAAAATTAACAGATATTTTTTGTATTATTAAATACCTAGTCAGTATTTAAATTTCAATTGACTTCTGTCATTATTCTGATATTTACTTTTAATACTTTATTTTTTGAATCAGTGTCCACATAAGGTGTACACATTGTAATTGGCTGATAATGTCCTTTACATCTTTTTAAATTTAAAGTTTTAAGTTTATCTTTTTCTCTCTTTTCTCCCCTTTTACAGTGTATTTTTGTTAAAGGAACCAGGCTTTTGATCTGTAGTTTTCAATTCTTGTGTTTTGCTAATTGTTTACCCATGGTATAATTAACGTGTTTGATAGAGTCTTTATTTGATGTAAATTTATAGTTGGATATAGAAGCTTAATTGGATTTAGATTTACAGATGGTGGTTTATTCTTCCATGTGGAAGCATACAGTGCCTGGTCGACTTTTTTATGATGTTAGCCACTAAGATGTTTAAGGCCCAGATCCATTATTTCATTAAGGCTTGCATGATGGTGATATTCTAATACATTTTCTTTCTTTCTTTCTTTCTTTTTCTTTCTTTCCTTTCCTTTTCTTTCTTTTTTCTTTCTTTCTTTCTTTCTTTCTTTCTTTCTTTCTTTCTTTCTTTCTTTCTTTCTCTTTTCCTTCCTTCCTTCCTTCCTTCCTTCCTTCCTTCCTTCCTTCCTTCCTTCCTTCCTTTTGAAGGAGGGGTGGGGGAGGGAGGGGCAGAGAGAGGGAGAGAGAGAGAATCCTAATCTGTGCTGAGAGCGCAGAGCCCAACACAGGGTTCAAACCCAAGAACTGTGAGATCATGACCTGAGCTGAAATCAAGAGTCAGACACTCAACTGACTGAGCCACCCAGGTACCCCATATCTTTCCATTTTTGTTTATGAGCTCGTTTATTTCTATAAAGCAAAAATCCCCCTCATTTATTATTATCCAGTGGTATGGTATATAGATCATATGAGAAGAGAAAGATAATAGCTTCTCTTTTTATTTAATAATTTTCCAAAAAATGAGTTGGCTAACTATATCCTCCAATGGTGATCTGTTAGTTCCAGTTCATTACAATTATTGTCCTTATCAGTATTCAAATTATCCCATCTTTGGACAGTGAGAAACTCTTAAATTGACTCTTGGGTCTGTTGAGAAGAATTTAACTTCCTTGCTGTCATACCAGATGTTTTAGGTTCGTCTTGTAAATATTCTGCCCAGACCTAAAATCAGCCATTTGTCCTAGGAGCCCTTGTTCCTAACACCCTTATCTTTGGATCTAGCTAATCCATTGTCTTAAGAATAGACTAAATACAAATCAAGAGACATGCAAGATTTATAGTCAGTGTATCTTTAGTGCAAAATATAAGAGATTGGATTTACTTTTGAAGTGGTTGTAAGTATTCCTTGGAAAAGAGTACGCCCAAGTACACTTGGTTGTCCATTTGGCAGTTGCCTCTGCTGAGAAGTACAGTTTCCAATGTAATTATTGGCTTTTCTGCAATCCAAGTAGGTTGGAAGGTATTTAGGATTGGATGATGAAACTTCTCTCAGTGTGGAAGAGGACCTCAGACTCTTAATGCAGACTCTTGGTGCAGACAGCCAGTTGGAAAGCTGTAGAGTCTGTTGTCGTAGACTGATTAAATAATGAGGTAGGATCTGAAGGCATTTTTTCTTGAGACTTTTAAAGTCTCTTATCACTTCTCCTTGTCATCTGGCTCTGTGTCCTGTTAGGTATGGACCCATTTTCCCATATTTATAGAATTGGAAACATAGTCATGTACTTCAATTAAAACCTAAATTAAAATCATATAGTGGCATATTTGGCTGATAATCTAAATCAGATCTCCCTCAAAATTTATCATTTTCTGAATACTATCTGGGTAGCTAGTGATTATGGCAAAAGATACAGATCCCTAAACTTGCTTTTGTATATATATAATCTCTATAATTAGTTTGTGCATTATTGTTAGTGTTATCTTTACCAAAACATTATGAATATAAAAATATGATTTTGTAATAGTCAATACATACATTATTTGAATAATCTGTGAGGACAAGAGCTTTGTCTGACTTGTTCATCTATTCTGAAATACTGGAACAGTGCCTGACACAAAGGAAGTATAGTTTCTGTGCTTTATCCCTCTCCCTTCAAAATTGATGACCTTCAGATTACACTTAGATGGACTAAGCTCACCTGACATCCTGTCTAAAAGGAACGCAACAGTTAAATATTTCTGCTATTCATTCACTCATTTGTTTAGCAAGCTTTGGCAGGCGTGGGGAGGTGAGATGTAGGGGATGTTGGACACTGTGTGACACGCTGGGATACAAAGATTAAAAAGACAGACTCCTTGTTCTCCAGACCCAGACGCTCTGAGTCTGATGGAAGAGACCCAGAGGTAAAAAGAGGTGCTACAGTGTCCTCTCTGCAATGTGCCCTCGGGCACAGACTCTGCAGTCACGTTCTTTGGGTTTGTGGCTCAGACCCGCCGATGTCACCTTGGGCAACTCACTTCAGTTCTCTGTGCCTTAACTTGCTTTATGTATTACGTTGTGGGAACGTGAAAGAACCGATTCTGTTTGGGCAGTTGGGGGAAAACTTCCTAAAGAAATGACATTTGAGCTAAGTTTTAAATTATTAAGAAGTCTAAATTTTTGTTGTTGTTGTTTTCTTTCGTCTACTTTAGGTTACCATTTAAACATTACTTCCTTGGGGAAATTTGCCTCTGATCCCCCCACAGCTAATTTAAGTCTCCCGTTTTGCTACTGGTGTACTCTGTGTTTGTCTTTTTATTACTTGGGTGTACTTATTCAGTTACTTTCCTGTTGGCTAGTGTGTAAACTCCAGGAGGACTGAGATCTGTCCAGGTCATCACTGTTTTCCCCAGTTCCCATGCAGTTCCTGATACTTGTTAAATAAATCTGAGAGTCAGGGAAGTAAGGGAAGTGCATTTCACGCGTAGGGAATAGCATTTATAAATACACAGTTATGAAAGGGCTACCCTAGAGCACATGGAAAGGGATAGTGGAAGATAAGGCTAGAATGGTAAGTTCAAGACAGGTTGTAAAAACTGTCAGTAAAATTAGTGCTGGAACTGATTTTTAGAACGCTTCGGCAGTGATGCCTGTTTTGGTAAGAACCATGGTTTGGGGCTAGTTTGGGTCAAAATTAGTGCGGAGAATTTACTTGAAAAAAAAAACTTGCTTGGAAGTCCATTTTAGTGAAAATTTGGTTTTTTAGCTACTTTGAATAAAACTTACATATTTTTTTAGAAATTGCTGCACTGGAGCCCAAGGAGTTTTTGCTTTTATTCTGTTGGTAGAACCAACTGAGTTGGAGTTTTTTGGTTATTTTTTGTTTGTTTCTTAAGAACCAAAGGAGTTTTAAAGCAGATAATTATGAATAGCTTTGTTTTTAGGAAGATCACTATGCCCCAGGGTTTTCCAACCTGAACACTATTGACATCTTGGTCATGAGAATTTCCTGTCGGAGCTGTCCTGGGCATCCCTCGGCTCTACCGGTGGGATGCTAGTAACACTTCCTCCCCCGACCCTACCTCGGGGTGACAACAAAAGTGTCTCCAGATATTCCCAAATAACCCCCAGGGGCAGAATCACCCCTGGATGAGAACCACTGCTGCGCAGCTGTGTAAAGTGTGGATTTGAGTAGAAGACACGTCAGGCACGAGGAGCAGTTAACAGGAGACTAGTCCTGTAACCCAGATGAGGTGAGGTGGTCTGAATTAATACAGTTGCGGACAGGATGGAGGCAGATGTAGGAGATATTTGTAAGTGAAAACCAATGAGATTTGGTAGCCACCTAGATTTAGAAAGGAGGGTATTTGAGATGATTCTTAGGCTTTTTTTTCTTGGCTGGCAGCATATAAAGTAGTACCATTAGTCTCCAGTAATACAGAGAGAACTCTTTCTCAGGGCACGTCGCAGGGATCACAGCATCTGGAGAAAGCAAGAAATTGTTGTACGCTAGAGTCCGAGAACTACGATTGTCGATTGCTAGACTGATAAAATGTTAGAAATGGAAAGAACCTTCCAAAACGTTTGATCTGTTTTTTAGGTGAGATAAAAAGAAAGAAAATGCGAGCTGAGTGTTAATAGCAGAATCTGTTCAAGAGCACAGGTCTCCTCATTCTCATTCACTTTCTCTCTCTCTCTCTTCTCTCTCTGTCTGTCTCTCTCTCTGTCTTTCTCTTTGTGACACTTCTCTTTTGTCTTTAAGTAGAGATGTTCCCTTTATAGACTCCTGGCTTTTTCTGGGTTTTGTAAGCTGCGTGTACTGAATCTATTTAAAGAGTGCACTTTTGCCCATCCCCAGAAATTACCATCAGGAACTAGAGAAATTTGATTTTTGCTGAGACATCATTATCCCTAACTAGCATAACACGTTTTTGTGTGTATAAGTGGTTCTTGAGGTGGCAAAAACAAAGTACTGCCATTTCACCCCCAAAACCGTAGGGTTGAACTACAGTTAAAGGAGCTACAGTTGAAGGATGAATGTGGGTCTTAACTTACAACACGTGTAATCATTATTGTTGCCTAATAATACTTTAACATTAACGTTGAGAGGATGGTTTGGTAACACACTGGTATATATCATAATTTTTATAAACTGTAAGGAATTAATATTCAGTTTCCTGGCCACAGTGCTGAACACTTATCTGCATGTGACTAATTGAATGCCTTATTTATGTACTTCTCCCATTCCTGATGATTCCTGCGGAAGTGATAAACACTTAAGAGTCCCTTTTTAAAAATTTTTTTTAAACATTTATTTATTATTGAGAGAGAGACAGAGCATGAGCATGGGAAGGGCAGAGAGAGAGGGAGACACAGAATCCAAAACAGACTCCAGGCTCTGAGCTGTCAGCACAGAGCCCGACACGGGGCTCGAACTCACAAACTGTAAGATCATGACCTGAGCCGAAGTTGGACACTTAACCAACTGAGCCCCCCAGGCACCCGAGGAGGAGTCCCTCTTTTCTATAGTGTCCTCAGCTCCCTCTTACTTTCATTTCATTTTCCTTGTGATCATCAGGAATTCATTTGGATGTTTTTAATTTTGAAGGTAAAGAACAGTCACCTTTGGAGATGAGTATGCATCCAGCTGCAACAGCTCCACTCTCAGTGTTTACTAAGGAATCCGCGTCCTCCAAACACAGTGACCACCATCACCACCATCACCATGAACACAAGAAAAAGAAGAAGAAGCACAAACATAAGCATAAGCACAAGCACAAGCATGATAGTAAAGAGAAGGACAAAGAGCCTTTCGCTTTCTCCAGCCCTGCTAGCGGCAGGTCCATTCGTTCTCCTTCTCTTTCAGACTGAGAAGGGGACAGAGGAGACCTTTCCCTCAGTGTCCAGAAGAATATATATAACTAAAGCTTTGTCCTCTGTAAAGAATGATAAAAGGAAGCAGAGAGACAAAAAAATCGTTGCCTTTCTCATTCAGAATCCATGGAAGTTCTAAACATTTGATTTGTGGTTTTTATGCAATTGAGATCTAATTAGAAAAACGTTTTACAGTTCTGAATAAACCATTTCACCCCATTTCCTCCTGAGAACACACACACACCCACACCTCAGACTTCATAAAGGCCCTCGTATCCACTGGCAGTTACCATCCACATTATGGTCTTCGTGTGGACTGCCAAAATCAATTACGTTTTGAAGTCTTTGATGGATGCTTTGGGGCAAAGTTGTGTTTTAAACAGAAGCTACTGCCAGATCTGTGGTGAAACCACTGTTTCCAGTGAAATACTGTATAACACTATTTGGAACTACTGAAAGAGACTGAGGCTTTTCTATAGGAATCTTCTTTATTACATGGTATTTTTTGTGTTAACCATAGAGGCCAAACATCAGAATTTGTGAACAAGAATACATGGTATTTTCTTTTGCCCTAAAATACTGAAATTTTCAAAAGCAGCTCTTTAAAAAAAAATTTTTTTTAATAGCTTTTTTGATAGTGCATTCGGTGATTATGATGTTGGAATTTAATAGAACTATCAAATCCACAGTTCTCAAATCAAGATATTTAAATTATAAGTTCTTTTTTTCATTAAGTGAATATGTTCATATGTAGAATATGTTTGCTAAATGTGGACAGTTTACACACCCAACACATAATCTAAAATTATTTCTATAGAAGACAAAGTCTGATACCTTAAAAAGGTGTTTACATGGTGTTTATTAACTCAGACAAGTCAGCCCTCATGTGAGTATACCAGAAACATTTAGAAATATGAAACATTTTGGTTTCATACTCAAATAGTTTGTACGTTTGTGTGTTTTTATTTCTGAATTTACCATGTGCTTTATTGTTTAAAAATGTTTTTCATACCTGTTCTATTTTTATCATTTCTCTTATCATTAGTTTGACAAAATACTTCTTCCGGAATAGATATTTCAATGGGATCCAATAATGTTGGACTTTTAAATATACTTTTAGTTGCATTTAACTTGTTTAATAAATAACTTTTTAAATTGACCATTCTCCCTTTGTATCTTTTTATCTCTTTTGTTACCTTTCTCCTTGTGTACGTATATAATGTACCTGGCCCCAAAGCTCTCTGCAGGCTTTATAGATAAGGCAGGATTTGAGCTGGCCTTGCTAGGAAGAATGATTATAATAGAGATGGGGAAAGTTATCTCAGTAGAAGAAACGGTGTTTTTTCAAAAGGATGGAGGAAAGCAGATATGTGTTCAGGAGTTGTAAGGCAGTGCAGTTGACCTGGAGTCTTAAGAGCAAAAGGAGTGTGGTCAGATGTCAAAGGGCCTAAATGGCAGTTATTTAAAGATTCCAATTAATTGAGTGTTGCCCAACTGAAATTATTTTTGGAAAATGGAATATTTTACATCATGGTGTGCAGTGATACCATATAGAGAATTCCCAGCTTTGAAAATTGTAAGGATATATTTCAAAGTAATTAGTGTTGTAGGAAGAGGTGACAAATACCAGCCATCTTTATAACCTAAGTACCTCTTGTATATCCAGCATTATGTAGGAACTGTATGTTATGTATGTTATTTCTAAACTGGATATTTATAGTGGATGTTTCTTGGGAGGAACATTTTGTCATGGCAGGCTTTCGGTTACTTAAGTTGATGGTTAGAAGCAGACAATACAGAAATCATTCCTAGTTCTGAACTATGTAATGATACACAAAAACACAGAGTTCTCGTGGAGTCTCATTGTTTAAAAAATTGTTTAATTTTTATTAAACGGTATATACATTGTTTAAAAAAATGATATTTGTAGAAATTTTTAATTTTGGTATAGTTTATCTTTTATGACATTGGTATATACATTGTTTATACCAATTATATACATTGGTATATACATTGGTATATACATTGTTTAAAAAAATGATATTTGTAGAAATTTTTAATTTTGGTATAGTTTATCTTTTATGACAACACATTTTGTGTCATACTAACAAAGGTCTTTCTTATTCCATGATTATAAAAGAATTCTCCCAGCTTTTCTCTTGGTTTTAAAGTTTTATGTTTCAGGTTTCTATCCAACTAGAATCCATCTGGAATTTATTTTGATAGAAAATAGGAGGTAGAGATCCAATTTTTTTTTTTTTTTTCCTTCCAGAATGCTACCCAACACTGTGTATTTAAAACTCTGTCTTTACGGGGTCCCTGGCTGGTTCAGTCAGTAGGACCTGTGACTCTTGATCTTAAGAGTTGTGAATTCAAGTTCCACGTTGGATGTAGAGTTTACTTTAAAAAAAGTTATTAAAAAGAGGGCGCCTGGGTGGCTCATTCAGTTAAGCATCTGACCTTGGCTCAGGTCATGATCTCATGGTTCACGAGTCCGAGCCCCGCGTCGGGCTTTGTGCTGACAGCTCAGAGCCTTGAGCCTGGTTCAGATTCTGTGACTCCCTCTCTTTCTGCTCCTCCCCTGCTCACGCTCTTTCTCTCCTGCAAAAATATTTGTAAAAAAAAAATTTTTTTAAGTTAAAATAAAATTCCTTTTCTCTCTAAATTTCAAGTATTACATACTAGTACTAATTCTGTAATTATTTGGGTCCATTTCTGGACTTTGTAGCTGGTTTCATGGATCTGTTCATTCATCTGCCAGCACCACACTGATTAGATCATTGTAGCACAGTGATATGTTTTGATAGGATAGAACTAGTCTCCCTTCATCACTTTTTTTTTTTTTTCTGTTCTTGGGGGTTATTTCCTTTTTCTGGTTGACTCACTAATTTATACATAGTAAAACTCAATTCTTGTATACATTTTTATGGGCTTGATAAATGTTTAGACTTTTACATCCAACCACCGTAGTTTCATCACTGCAGAATTCCCTTTTGCTGGCCCTGGAACATCAGCTACCCCACCACCCAATTCCTGTCTTTTGCTGATAGATTTTCCATCCCTGTAATTTTACATTTTTGTGGGTTTATTTTTCTATGTGAATATTAAAATCAGTTTTTAGTCTCTCCATGAAATTGTTTTTGTACTGGGTATTGGTTGTGTGTTAAATCAAGAGTTAACCTAGAATTGGTATCTTGATGTTGATTATTTCAATTAGTGATGTTGGTGTTACTATCTATTAGTATAGTTTTTTTCTAAATGTTTATTTTTGAGAGAGAGGGAGACAGAGAGTCCAAAGCAGGCTCCGTGCTGGCAGCACACATCTCGATGCTGGGCTTGAACCCATGAACCGAACCGTGAGATCATGATCTGAGCTGAAATCAAGAGTTGGACACTCAACTAACTGACTGAGCTACCCAGGCACCCCAGCATAATTCTTTTAACTTCATTATAAGGTAGTTTATTTTTTATGTTTGGTATTCTATAAATGAATAGTTATTTTATGCTGATTTTTGGTTAGCTATTGCATTAATTAGGGTTCTCGATATATATGTACATGTTTGCTATAAGGTATTGACATAATTTGTTACAAGATACAATTTTGGGGGCTGAGAAGTTCTACAATCTGCTGTCAGCATGCTAGAGACCCAGCAAAGCTAATGGTGTAGTCGAAAGGCCTGAGAGCCAGAGAGCCTACAGTAGATTCCAGTGTGGGTCTGAAGTCCTGAGAACTGAGACTGTGAGAGCAGAAGATCTGTGTCCCAACTCTCAGAGTCAGACTCTAGAGGGGGAGTTTAAACTTCCTCTAGTGTTTTGTTGAGCTCAGCCCCAACAGCAGTTTGAAGGAGGCCCATCCACCCTGGGGAGGGCCTTAGGCTTTCCTCATTCAACCAATTCAAATGCTGATCTCTTTCTGAACCACCCTTATGGACACACCCAGAAATCATGTTTAACCAGCTATCTGGGCATCCCTTGGCCCAGACAAGTTGACACCTAAAATTAACCATCACAACTCCATTACTAAATTTTCATTGTTTGTAACATTTTAAATGTATTCCTTGGGGTTTACTTAAAAGTATCCACATCTTTAAATGATAGTTTTATTACCTCCTTTCTAATGTTTGTAAAGTTAATTTTCTAATTTATTCTTTTTTCTGACTTCTTTCTCTTGCCAGATTTGCCCGAGAGCTGCAGGGATGGCTATCATCTCTGAGCATTTGCTGTCTGCATTTGGCAGACCTTCCTCAGAGGTTGTGGATTTGTGTTTCAAATTTCTTGAACTTCTTCAAGGTTGAAGTTTACAATATTTGTTTCTTGTCTTATTTCTTTTGGCTGATTATCAAGGAGAGAATTTGGAGAAGCTACCTTACTACCAAAGTCTTAACGAAGTCCTTAAAAAGACATTTGTGATCAAAGTATCAATCATCCTTACATTGAAATCCTTGTAAACAGTTGGAAAGCTACTTAATTTTCCCATCCTCCTCTCCTAACTCATCTCTTCTGTCTCCAATCTTTTACTGTAAATAAATGAAATTTCTTCCTATCAGATATGCTGCTGGCACCCCAACTTTGAGTGTCAGCTGGAGTTAGTAACTCACTTCCAAAGGACAGAGTATGGAAAGGGGAAAATAGTCACTTGACAGTTAAGAAAGCTGACCTGGGCACCTAGATGGCCCAGTCATTTAAGGATCCGACTTTTGATTTTATTTCGGCTCAGGTTATGATCTCACAGTTCAAGCGCTTATCGGGCTCCTTGCTAACAGTGGGGAACCTGCCTGAGATTCTCTCCTCTCTGTCCCTCCCCTGCTCGTATGTGTGCACGTGCTCTCGTGCTCTTTCCTCTCTCTGTAATAAAATAAATAAACTTAAAAAAAAAAGCTGACCGACGCTACCTTAACCAAGTGTCCATGGTAAGCATCACTAGTGGTAAGTCATGTTAATAATATGCCCTCTTTCAGATGATGTGAGAAGGGCAGTGCTGTGGGTATAAAACCCCACAGTGCCATCTACCCAGTCTCATGAGAAAAACATGAGACAAACCCAGCTGAGGGTCACTAGAAAATATCTGACCATTACTCGTCAAAACTATTAAATTTATGAAAAACAAATGACTTAGAGACTGTCGCACCAGAGGAGACAAAGGAGATATGACAATAGTGCAGTGAGTTTTCCTGGCTTAGATCCTGCATCAGAACAGAACATGAGTGAAAAAAACTAGTGAAATCCAAGAACATTCTGGAGTTTCGTTCACGTACCTATGTTGGTTTTTTAGTTTTGACAAATGAACCATGGTGATGTATGATGTTAATGGGAAATGGGATGGGGGGGAAGGATATGTGGGAATACTTGCTAAGAAGGAAAATGTACTAATAGAATCCTTCTAAGCTATGCATATACTTTGATCATTTCCTAATGATCAGAACCTAATTTTTTTTTTTTTTAATTTTTCAATGTTTGTTTATTTTTGAAGGAGAGAGACCGAGCACAAGCGAGGGGGTTGGGGCGGAGAGAGGGAGACACAGAATCCGAAGCAGGCTCCAGGCTCTGAGCTGTCAGCACAGAGCCCAATGCAGGGCTTGAACTCACGGACTGGACCACGAGATCATGCCCTGAGCCGGACGCTTAACTGACTGAGCCACCCAGGCACCCCTATAAATGACATTAAAAGAAAAAAAAGTTCATTTGCTTTTTTTGAGTGGGGAGGGGCAGAGAGAGAGGGAGACCCAGAGTCCAAAGCAGGCTCCAGGCTCTGAGCTGTCAGCGGTTACTTACTTTTTGAAGAGATAAGAGATAAAGAGACAAAAATTCGCTTTCTTCACCTCAGGATTTTAGAAGATAATGTATGCACTTGGAGGAATATTTGGAGAGAGGTCAATGACAAAGATCCAAAGGGTGAAAACTGTAAAGCTTAGGAGCAGAAATATAAAAGGGGTTCTTCTAAAGACAAGAACAGCCCATGGGGCTAGCCTTAAAAAAGAAACTTTTAACTCTCTAATTAGATGCTGTTAAAAAAAAAAAAGTCAGGATTTTATGATTGGATATAATTGAGAAACTGCATATTCCCTCACAGAGTTTCTCTGTGACCGTCAGACGCCTCTCTCTCATAAGCTCCAAGTTCTGTTGTAAAGAAACCTGTTTAACATGGTGTTTTCCCAAACTTACTTGACCGTGGAACTTTGTCCTGTCACATCTGTGAAAATCTAAGCAACACCTGCTGTAATTTTGGAAAATTCTATTCTGTGTGAGTGATTTTTACTGTTAACCCTGGTATTTATACTACTTGGACTATTTTACCACCAAAATAGAGATTTCTCAACCAATTATTCCAGAGAATTTACTGTCACTTAATGATCAGGACTTACTTAAAAATATCCTTACTATTTAATAAAACATAATTACTGAGAACCTCCTCTGTTCATCATGTTGGAGTATTGTGACTTTTAAAATTTCTTGGCAAACTGATTCTTTAAAAAATGTTTTTAACTCTAATTGTCTACATGACTTAAACATAGTAATGAAATGTTGGTACACCCAGCACTGTTTTTTGGGTTTTTTTCTAAAACAAACTTACTTCTCTTGGGTTAGCCCAGTAATCTCTAAACATTTTTGGATGTTCACCCCATTAGTTAAAAACAAAACAAAAAACCTGTATATATCTAATAGTTGGTATATAAAATATATATTAATATATAACATGGTTTGGGCTTGAGTGGTGTTTTTTAGATTCTACTGATTTAAATACTTTTTATTGGTGTATTTAATACCATGCACATTTAAAGTAATTATATGGCTTATGTAGTTGGAATAATACCTACTATTCTCATTATAAAAGTATACAAGAAAGGATAGGATACAGATGAAATAAATTATTTGTCAATATCGTGACATTTGTGATAACATCATACTATTTAATATCTTAAAGGCCAATATAAACTTTGTTCAAAGTTCATTAGTAGCAAGCTTTTGTCAATTTGTATTTCAAATTGATAATTTTTTTCTTCTCTGATCTGATTAGAAGATAATAAATACTTCTATGTATTATGCAATATTCTAAGTACTTTTTATGCATTAACTAGCTTAATCTTAACAACCACTATATGGGATAGGCAGTATGATTATTATGAAGAAATTGAGGCATGGAAAAGTTAAGACAAAGGTCACACAGCTTATAAGTGGCAGCATTTGGATTCAAACCTAAGAATTTGGCCCTACTTGTTACCTCTTATGTATAGTAGCCACTAACCACATGTGGCTGTTTAATTTATGTTTAAATTTTTTTTTTCAACATTTATTTATTTTTGGGACAGAGAGAGACAGAGCATGAATGGGGGAGGGGCAAAGAGAGAGGGAGACACAGAATCGGAAACAGGCTCCAGGCTCTGAGCAGTCAGCACAGAGCCCGACGCGGGGCTCGAACTCACGGACCGCGAGATCGTGACCTGGCTGAAGTCGGACGCTTAACCGACTGCGCCACCCAGGCGCCCCTAATTTATGTTTAAAAATTAAACATGTAGCTCCTCAGTTTCACTAGCTGTATTTCGAGTTTAATAACCATATTTGGGGAGTGGCTATCATATTAGACAGCCCCTAGAACATTTTCATCACAGTAGATTCTTTCAGACAGCATTGACTTGGGTAGCTGCTCATCATGTTTGTATCTTGCGATGTGGCTTCGGGAGAGCTCATGCTAGGAAACAAGCATTGGCTTAGCTCTTTTTCAGTTGTTTGCATGTGCTTGCGTGATTCATATTGTCTTCAGTGTTTTTTGTAGAGATTTTTGAAAGACCACTGTCTATTTTTTAGTGTTTGGTTTAGTTAAAACCGGGTAATATAACCCATAACCCGACACACTAACTACAGGATGTCAAAATAGAGGGATGGACACCTCTGTCCAAAATGAGTGAGGACACCACTGTCCCAATCCCTTGATGCTGTGAAATATCTCAGTATAGTCTGACACAGGATTCAGGAGACAATCTGCATGTCAATTTATGGGCAGATAGAGAAATATAACTAGAGGTTCTAACAGTCATCTTCCATCTACTTGGAAGGTCCCTATTCTAGATCTCTGACCTTACTTTTGAGCTGTTTATCCCTCTTCGTCAGAGCCTTGCTCTTTTATCATTGTTCCTCTATCTTCCTCTTTGCAAAGAAATAAGCAAAACTTAGGCTGGAGACCAGCAAGACTATTGCTCAGCAGGGGAACTAAAATCTTACTTAACGGGACGCAGATGTTTACTATGTGGAATACAGGGCCAGAAGGAGACAGTACATGAAAAGATGAAAGTGGGTTTTCAAAGTTGCTTTCTTTGATTCTGTTAAGAAAAACCTTGGTTGCTTCTTTGACAAAAACCCTTTCCTAATGTTTTTTGCAAACACATTTTCTGCTTTTAGTGCCACATTTTCTGTTTGATTTACTATTTCACAAGAACTTTTTTCCTCAGTGCAATCATAAAAAATAATTGACATTTTAACTGAATTTATTTTATACTGCAATAGAACCTGATATTTCTTTGTCAACATGTGTGTGAGACAACAAAATAGAGATAGGTGTAATTTCACTTGCAAATCTTGCAAATACTTTTCATAAAGTTGTATACACAGTATTTTAAAGTGAAAGGTGGCAGGAAACTAGTAGACTCCATTACATCTCAAGACTACACTGTTCTTCTCAATAGGAGCACAATGGGGTATTTTGTGTAGGACTGTCCCACATGGCACTGGACATTTAACACTCAGGTCCCAGCCCACAAACCAGGCCCAGTCATTGGAACAATCAGATTCCTGGCCTATCTTCAGTGCCCCCCTGGGAGTGGGTACTACTCGGGTTGAGAACTCTTGGGCTAACAGTTTCACTCCAGACTCTCATTACTGCCTCAGCTTACAAGAGAGAAGATTATTAAAATTCTCCAATTACAATTAGACAACAATTCCCATTCAGGGCACCTGGGTGGCTCAGTCAGTTAAGCGGCCGGCTCTTGGTTTTGGCTCAGGTCACGATCTATGGTTCGTGAGACTGAGGCCTGCGTTGGACTCCCCGCTGACAGCATGGAGCCTGCTTGGGATTCTCTCTCTCCCCCTCTGTCTGCCTCTCCCCACACCTCTCTTTCTCAAAATAAATCTACTTAAAAAAAATTCCCATTCAAAACAAAACACAGCCTTATTGTTTCTAATCACAGCTCCTATTCTTTAAGCATCTGTCATGAGCCTGGCACTGCTACATGCTGTATGTGCATTTTCTTGTTCCGTTCTCCTTGTAGTATGTGAAGTGAGGGTCATTATCCTTGTTTTACAGATGAAGAAACTATGAAGTATGTAGTATACGATTAAAATTCATCATCTAATATTTTGTTGGTATGTTCTACATGCTAGGCACTGAGATAAATTTCATGAACAAGATACACACAATTGTTGCCCTCAGTGAGGTTGCATTTAGTTTATGCAGCCAACTAAGGGGAAGCATCAAGATTTTAACCCAGATCTATCGTTTCTAGAACTGCCTCCTAATTTCTACCTCTACCTCTATCTTTTTTTTTTTAAACATTTATTTATTATTTTTGAGAGACAGAAAGACACAGTCTGAGCAGGGGAAGGGCAGAGAGAGAGGGAGACACAGAATCTGAAACAGGCTCCGGGCTCCAAGCTGTCAGCACAGAGCCTGACGCAGGGCTCGAACTCACGAACTGTGAGATCATGACCTGAGCCCAAGTTGGATGTTTAACCAACTGAGCCACCTAGGCATCCCCCAGATTATCTCCTTGAAGAAGAATTTAGTCAGCCAAGCTAATCCTAATCAATGAACTGTAAACATAGGTAGCAGATACTCAGCACTATGCAGCTATGGTCTTTATCCTCCTAGGGATTGCTGGACTCCATGTAGACAGCCCTCTGTTGAGCAGTGCAGGGCACAGCCTGCGTGGCTGTAGATGAGCAAAAGCCCAGTGGTCCCTGCCTGGAATACTTTCCCCTGTTCTACAGGATTCTTTCCTGCCTAAGGAAGTTGTACCTTGCATTGAGACTCCACTAAAAAACCTTCTCTGATACTTGGATTTTTCTGGTTCTAATCAACCAACCTCTGTCCCTCTCTCCTTCCCTCCCTTCTTTTCTTTCACTGATGCATACAGTAGTTTTGAATGCCCATTATTTTTTCATGTTCTAGGGCTATGGTAATACAGTCAATGAGACAGCCCTTGTCCTCAAAGACCACACCACAGAACTACTTCTGTCTTTCCTTTCTCACTGTGTAACTCATATCGTGCCCACATAGTTTATTGAGTTCAGTTGTGTCTTCCAGTGCTTTTACTATAATGGTATTTGTAGGAACATTGATTAGGGTAACACTGATGTGTGTTCACTTAAGTGACATTCTTAATTTGGTTGGTGTTGTAAGTTTGCATGCCAGAGTGTAGATTGGTGTGCAGGGTTTTGTACAGAGGAGAATTGCATACAGTATATTATTTCATTCCTACTCACAAACACAGAGAAGCCACCGCTGGAGGACTTTTCTTTTCAGCAGGGATATCTAGTTGCTGATAGCAGATATTCTGTGTAACATGCACATGTTAGACATTAGGAATATAGTAAAAAAAAGAGGAAAGGACTCAGCAAATTGGGTGGGTCGAAAAGTTTGAAAATTTTATTATTTCTCAAGATAAACTTTTACCCCAAAAACATGTTACTTGGGTGTGTGAAGTCCTTCCCGTTTGATTATGACTCACGGAGGGTGGAGGTCATGTCATTATCCTGTTTATGATGCTTATCGTCCCTTAACTATCTAATGCCACTGCAAGTCACTGTTGGGACTAAATATGGGCTCATTTTTATTGACTTGAATATGAAAGCAGAAGGTGTTTTTATCAGCCAGAGAGTAAATAATACTGTGGAGAGATCATGGCTCTGGAAAACAGAAAACCTGGGTTTTATGTCCCAACTTCTTGAGTGTCTCATGTTGTGGCCTCAAATAAATCACCCAACCTCACTGGGGCCAGTTTCCTTGAAAAACGAGAGGACTGAATAAGACTTTCTCAGAGTTTCTTGCCTGCTGCCAAACTTCTGTGATTATTCTGTTACCACTGTACAGTAGATACCTAGAGCAGGTCACATGAGTGTAAGAAAATTTAGGTTATAAAGTCCTTATTTCAGTTTTTAAACATGGATAGCCTTGATTGGTTTTATTTCAATTTTCTAGAGAGAACTTGTATTTCAGCCTCCGACGATCTGCATATGCTCAGCCCAGGCATAAGACATCATCAGGTGGTTACATATGTGAGCATGAAACTTCTCAGTTGACGGTAAACAATTTTCTCTTCTCTCATCTCTTTGGACAGACCCAACTTTCCCCCAAGACCCAAATATCATCACAATGATCTCTTCAGCCGCTGTGATTGGCTTTTAGAACTTGTACAGACTCCACAATCATCAAGCTCACACCAGGTCAGTAGGTATCACTGGATGTATGTGAGGCCCCTGCCTTCAAGGTGCATAGGTTCTAGTAATAGAGTTCGAATGAATACATAATTAGCAGTAATTGGTACTTGAACCTAGAGTCTAACTAACTATTAAGATACTTTAAGGCAGGCCATGAAGGAAGGGCATGAGGGAAGCCTTGCCAAATTCTCTGCTCCAATTACAGATAAACACGATAAAAATTTCCAGTAAAGATTTTTAACTTCATGTATCCTGAAACTCCTGGGGCCTGTCTGTAATCCTACACTGGAGAGCCCTCTTGTCCTTACAATCCAGCATCCAGAAAGTCCATCCAGAACTGAGAAAACAATGCCAGGAATGACTCTGTGACCTGTTAGTCTGTGCATATCAAATAAGAAAATTTAGGATGAGGCAGTGAGACTTTAATAAAACTCATTCGATTTAAGGTACTGCCTTTTACTTTGGGAATTAGTACGTCCATCCTAGTAGCTTGGTGTTTAAAATGTCCTTTTATGAAATGATGATGGCCGTGGTAAGTGGTTTGTTGTCGGTGGTTGATTGTTGCTTTGATTGTCAGTTTCATGTTCCTACTTGGCAAGGTCAAAGTTGATGGTGCTTGAATTCCTCAAGAATAACAAGCCATCGGTGCTTTGTGGACGTAGTTTGTGTCTTTACGGGACTTATCTTCTGCTCTTTCACCCTATGGGAAGAAGTCAAGTCAGCAATACTCTGCTCATTTTATGGTTAAGCAAACAGATTTGGAACCATGTGTTCTGTATTTTCTATTAATGCAACACAGGCTTGTCCTGGCATTGATTAAAAATCTGCTCTCCAGACACCTCTGTACACAGTAATTATATGTGTGGGGTTATTACATATGAGGTCACCAGACCTCATGTGTTCCTTACACCTTGCAAATATGGAACCAGGTCCTTTCATGCAGTAGGGGAGGCGTCATCTTCAATATTGTGGTTTTAATTAGCAGTGGTAAGTTTTTTAAACTGAAAAATAGAGATGTCTATTTTCCTGGCTAAAGCTTCTAACATCTCTTGAGTATCTTGCTTTGAGGGGACACTTCACACATCAGGTTTTGATTCTCATGCTGTTGTTTTCCATTCTGAGGGGAGCCAACTATTATCCTAAAAGGTCAGTATTTGGCTTCCATGCTTAATCAAACAATCAGGCCTCATGGCTATTTTTCTATTAAATACAAGGGTTTTTTGTTAAATGCAGATGCCTTTCTGCTGCACGTTAGGTAGTTGCCTGGTGATCCAGAAGACTTAACGCAAGAACTGGCCACTTCACTTCCTTTTCCACTAATTAATGCAGGGGCTCCAGCGGAAGCATACCTTAGCATATCTATGGAGGAAAACACTGAATCATAAGTGGAGCACAAAAAGTAATTCAGGAGGAAAAGAACTCTTTAAATGCCTCTACCCAGTTGCCCTAATGACTTCTTTTTTTAATTGAATTGTAATTACCATGCAGTGTTATATGAGTTTCAGGTGTACAATATAACAATTCAACTGTTCTATGCATTTCTCAGTGCTCATCACAATAAGTGCACCCTTGGTCCCCTTTATCTGTTACTACATACACTTTGGAGTCCACAAGCCTGCCTTTAAATCTTGTCTCTCTTGTATAGGAACTATGATTCAAGGTAAACTGTGTAACCTCTTCATTTGCAAAGAAAACAGCTAACCTGTTGTCCCTGGATGAGGACCCCAGACTGTGTTAAATTCACAGCATGAATTCTCTCAACTGTCCCACCCCTAAAGTAGTGTGGCGGACACTGCTTTGAGGTGCTTATAGAACCCCAATTTTGTGTGGGTAAAAGTGTGTCTCCTACATATTTGCTCCTCAAGCCTCATTGTAGCTCAAGTGGCCACATAGATAGAGTTCTCTGGCCGTAGAGACATGGGCAGAGAGCTGCTGGGGTTCTGACTTAGTTTTGCTGATCAAAGAGGACCCCTGTGGCTGGTTCCCTCTTCTGTTCTCTTTCTGCCCTAAATCCTGACACGATGTTGGAACAGCAGCTAGCTGTGCTCCTGAAGAAAAGGCTGAAAGAATCACAGAGAGCAACCCTCACATTGTTGAAATGCTAAACCAACATCTGCAGTTCTCATTTTTCAGACTGTCAGTTATGTAGAAGAATAAACCCCTATTTGGTTAAGATAGTCCTGTACTGGCAGTTACATATATTCCTATCTGCTATGGGAAGTATCATTATTATCTTCAGTCTCCAGATGAGGAAACTGAAGCCCAGAAATGTTAAATAATATGTCTGATTTGCACAGCTAGTCATTGATGGAACTGGAATTCAGACCCCACAGGGCTGACTTACAGCCTGAGCTCTTAACTACTTCTGGTTTTTGGAGGAATGAAATGAAATTACTTACATAAAGCATTTTAGCTTAACATGGTGCCTGGCTTGTATTACGTGCTCATTAAAATCTTAAGACCTTTCCCACAATCACATCTATTGCTTAACAACGTGACTCCTGGGTTTTGATTCTCATGAAGTTATTTTCCATTCTAAGAGGAGTCAACTTTTATCCTAAAAGGTTGGTATTTAGTTTCCATACTTAATTGAATAATCCAGCTGCATGGCTGTAATAGGTGCTCAGAGAGTTTGTTGAGTAAGTGAATGAATAATTCCTTTAGAGAAATTTTCTTAAGTACCACTCTTAGGAGGTTGCTATATGCCTGTTTGGTAATGAAACAAAATTTTTTTTTAATATAAGCATAGTACAAAGTTTGAGCAAAGTTCTGCAACGAGTCTGCCTTGGTTCAGATCTAGCCTCCACCACTGATTGATAAGCTGTGTGACATTAGGCAATTAATTTAACCTCTCTGTGCTTTATCTATAAGATAGGGACAATAATAATCCAAATTGCCTCATAGTAATATTGTTAGCATTAATTGAAGTAATACATTTGAAACAGTTTTTAAAAGGCCTGGCATATGTACTCAACAAATGTTAGCTTTGACAGCAGTAACTATTAATTATTTTCATCAATTCACGTGTACCCTGTTAAAAGTGGTTCCAGTTAATGAAGCCACATTGAAAACAAGATCCTCATGGCATAAATGCAGCAATTCAAATGTGGGTTCATGGTGACTTCTCCACGTTCAAATATAGTAGGATCAGAATAAAAATGGTGAGGGGGAAGAGTCTCAGCTTGGCAATCAGTACCTGAATTCTTGAATTCCTTTGTAAAATGTAAATTCACTTTATTCTTGGTGTGTGCCTTTTAAAATTAAAAAGTAAAAACACTGCATACTTTTAGTGACAAATTACAAAATGTGGTTCCCACTTGGTTCCCTTTGCCCGCTTCTGTTTTCAGATTTGCATGTAAGTTAGTTTGTTTGAGAGGAGTCAAATCAACTTGATCAGGAAAAAATAGCATCTGTCTATCTTACTAGCAACAATCATTGCAACTTAAAAATGAAACAGCAATGATGACAACAAAAACTAGTAATTATAATGTTAGCTTATGGAATTCTCTTTTTTTAATATTTTTTTAATGTTTATTTGTTTTTGAGAGAGACAGAGACAGAGACAGAGTGCAAGCGAGAGAGGGGCAGAGAGAGAGAGAGAGGGAGACACAGAATCCAAAGCAGGCTCCAGGCTCTGAGCTGTCAGCACAGAGCCCAATGTAGGGCTCAAACTTGCAAGTGGTAAGATCATGACCTGAGCGGGAAGTCGGATACTTAACTAAGTGAGCCACCCAGACGCCCGTGGAATTCCTTCTTTTTTTTAAAGGGGCTAAAGCTTCTGGAAAGATGTGAAGAGATCTGCAGACCTCTTCTCTAGTGGAACAACCGTAACTGGTGAAAGTGATAAAAACAAAAACATGACTATTTAAAGTCTCTGGAAATTGTCCTACGAGTGTATAGTAAATGGAGAAATATTTATTCCGCAAAATCTACTACCTACGTAAGACCAGTGAGAGTCAGTGGCACTTGGATCATCGCCCTTTCCCTCCCTGTCTCTCCTTGCTCACTGTGCATGATAGAAGCGCCACTCCATGCAGGTGTGGCTGGGAAGACCGAGCTGCCATTCCCCCTCTTCCCAGTCAAGGGATATGGTATTCTACCAGAAGCAGCAGGCCAACGACATTTCTAACCACCTACAACTTCAGGCTGCAGAGGCTGAGTTCTTGGTGAGTGCATCCATGAGGTTAGGTACTCCTCTCTTCCAAGAAGTCCCCACTCATAGGGTGGAGGCTTCTCTGAGCATGGTAGTCTCAGCATAATGGGTTGCTGACCATCGTGACTCATAGGGTGAAGATTCCATGCCAGGAGAGACCAGAGGCTACACCCTCTCCCCAGGTCTCTGTTCATAAAGCATAGGTGTCATTCCAAGAGAAGCAGGCCCCTGTCACTGTCCAGCAGCTAGATCAGTGGCTCAGAGATCTTGCCCAGCGGGCTGTGATGCAGCCAGAAAGAACAGAGAGCTCTGAAGCTTGCCCCCAAAGGAACTGAAACAGAAAGTTCAAATCTAAGGACACTCTCTAAAACAATGGAGATTTGGTTGGAAGAAATTAAGAGGGGCTGGTAGTTCTGAGCTTCAAGCTAAACCATAAGCCAGCTAACTAACTAGAGAGAATCAGGAAAAGACATAGCTTCTAAAAGTTCCCTAATGTCAGAAAAAGGCTTCAAAGACTGGCCCCAAACTACCCCTGCCTGCACTTAATCAGATCAACCTGAGGAGCAATTTATGTCCCAGGACAATGTCAAAAAGAAAAGAATAATCACAAGCAATTAACAGAGTTTAACAGTTGAGTGTGATACCAAAAAGACACCTAAACAGGTCAGGGAAAGAAAATGTCTCTTTGACCTTGACAGTGCTAAAACCACTGTCATTCCAGACTGACTATGTATGTATGCTGAGGCTTCACACTGCTGGAGGCAGGAAAAAGGAATTAGATTTCATTAAAATAGTATACCCAAATCACTAAACAAATAAATAAGTGTGCATGCTCACACAAAGGCCCAGAAAGGGAGTAGAAAAATCAGCACTGAGAGTTACTGCTCTATATTACCTAAAATGTCCCATTTAAAAGAGAGAGAGAGAGAGAGAGAGATGGAAAGAAACAGGAACGTGTGACTCAACAGAAACTATGAGGGGGGCTAGATGTCAAATTTAGTGGACAAAGACTTCAAAGTGGCACTTATAAATATGTTTTAAGAACTAAAGAAACCATACTTAAGGAAGTAAACCTCATGGCTAACAAAGCTATGATGACAATATCACAGCAAACAAAAGAATATCAATAAAGAGAAATTATTTTACAAAATAGCCAACTGGAAACTCTGGAGTTGATAAGTATAACTGAAATGAAAAATTCATGAGAGGAACCAACAGATTTGGAAGAATCAGTGAAGTAGAAGTTAGATTGATAGAAACTGCAAATTAAAAGGCAGAAAACAAAAAGAAAGAAAAAGAAAGAAATGAACAGAACCTCACAGAACAGAAATGTAGAGCACTATCATACCAACATACACATGATGGGAGTACTGGAAGGAGAAAAGAGAGGCAGAAAAGAGCAGAAAGTAATGTCCAAAAAAAGAAGGGCCGAAAACACCCCAAATTTGATGAAAACCAATCTATGCATCTCAGAAACTCAATGGATTGCATGCCAGATAAACACAAAGAGATCCAATAAGAGACACATCACAATTAAAATATTGAAATACAAAGGCAAAGAGAACATTTTGAAAGCAGCAGGAGAAAAAGGGCTCTTCATAGATAAATGAATCCTGCTAAGACCAAAATCTGACTTCTCAGAAACAGTGGAGGAGAGAAGGCCGTGAAACAACATATTTGGAGTGTTGAAGGGAAAAAAACTGTCAACCGAGTATCTTATGTCCCGCAAAGCTATCTTTCACAAATGAAGGCCAAATACAGGCAGTTCCAGATAAAGACTGAGAGAATTTGTTGCTAACAGATCCACCTTACTAAAAATAATAAAGGAAATTCTTTAGGCTGAAGGCACAGGACTGCAGATGATAATATGAACCTTTGAGAAAAAACAGCAGGCACTGGGACTGGTAATCACGTAATTATAAAAGACAGTATGAATGTATATTTCTCTTCCTTTCTTCTCCCTGATTTAAAAATCAATTAGTATAGGGATGCCTGTGTGGCTCAGTCAGTTGAGCATCTGACTTCAGCTCAGGTCATGATTTCACCACTTGGCTTGTGAGTTCGAGCCCTGTGCTCAGAGCCTGAAGCTTGCTTCAGATTCTGTGTCTCCCCCTCTCTCTCTGCCCCTCTCCCTCTCGTGCTGTCTCTCTCTCAAAAATAAATAAATAACATTTTTTAAAAAATAAAAAAATAAATAAAAATCAATGGTATAAAACAGTCTGTATATAATTATACTGTTGGGCCTAAACATAAGGCAGTGTGATATATCTGATGTAACAACACAATGGAAGTGGGTGGGAACAAAGCTGTATCCAGGTAAGGAAATGGTAAAAGGAGAGTTGAGGAGTAGGAGGGGGGATAATGGATATTAGGGATTTGAGGAAATCCTAAGTAGTCCCCTACAGTATTTGCAAATGCTCGCACTTGCAGGGCTTTAGATGGCATGTTTTCCTCTTTGTAAACTGGAAAAATTCATTGTTGATTTAATATCTACTTGTGTCCCAAAAGGCACACTTATTTTTTGACGCTGAAATGCAGCCAGTTGGAATAATTGGTTGCTTGGGCTCTGTGATTGCATCAGACCTTGCTTTTCACCTCAAGGAAAGAAACTACTGGAAATTTACTGGCCACAAACCATTTTTATGCAAAAATGAACCCAAATTTTAAAAAATCATTGAATGCATTATGAATTTGACAATTATAAATCAAGCTTTGTCTGTCAAAGTATATTCCTATGATTGGGTCTTTGTTGAGATTTATTTAAAATTAAAGGCATCACTCTGCTATTTTGGGATGGTTTTGCTTAGAAACCTTTTAGCAATTACAGTTTTGAGAATTTTTTTCTCACTGAGTCAGCTGAACAGCAATCGTGATATGATTTATTACTTCAGTTTTGTAGTTTCCACTTCCGAGGTGACTTGATTTATTTGATTGATACATTTCCGAAGGAAACGGAAAAGTAATTTAGACCCTCTACCACAGGGTCGTGATACACTGTGGTACGTGTTTGCAGCATTAGGTTTAATATAAACACTACTTTATACTCCGTAGCGAGGTAAGTTCTGGGGTTTTGAAGATATGAAGGTAAGTAAGATAGGATAGTCCCTTGTCAGCAGGGAAATTGTCATCTCGAGGGACAGTTTGTGCTGGAAACAAGTAATTTCAATGCAGTGTGGTACCGTGTTAGAAGGAAGCCCAGATGCTCTGTGACAAAGAGGCGGGCATCAAGCAGGCAGGGCTGAGCAGGGAGAATTCTAAAGGAAAGTTCAGTCATGGGGGATTTTCAAAGGAGGCTACCAAGTCTTTGAAAATGTGTATTGGAGGCAGAAACATACATACTTTCTCTCTTTTTCACATCATGAATTAATCATTAAATAAATAGTAAATAATGTTTTAGAATAATTTTTAAAGAAATGACATCAACGATACATGTTTTAGTCAGGGATTTCAAATGAAAGGGATAGATACCTAACAAAGACCAACTTGAGCAAAAGAGGGAACTGAGACATTAGGCTTCAGGCCTACTTGGATCAAAGAACTCAAACGATGCCATCTCTGCCCTGTGGATCTGCTGGCTTTTGTGTGTTGGCCTCATTGCCTCCTGTTGCAGGTAAGAACTTATTATGTGTAGCTGAGGTGAAATGGATGTCAGTAGTCCCAGATTCACTAATTCCCAGTTTAGTAATCCCCAGGCAAAAAGACTTTTCTCTTCCACCATTTATATATAAATCTTAAAGAAAGTTCTGTCTCGCCATGCGTACTCATCCCAGACCTTGCTTGGGTCATGTGCTCATTTCTGGATCAGTCAATGGGTTGAGAATAGACTATGATGACTCATCCAGCCCGAGTCACATTCCCACCTCTGGTAGAGGAAGTACTGTGTAGACCATATCTCCAGGACCACAAGAAATGGCATAGGGTGAGGAGGAATTTCTTAATAAAAAAGGAATTCCATTATGAGAAAAAGAGGACAGGCTAAAATGATGGCTACCTATATCAGATACTGCTAACGGTCCCTCAAAGTCTATATTTGTCTTTCTCTTTAACCCCAAAACTCCTAGCTATGTATGTGTCCACCTAGAATAAAGGTATATTTCTTAGACTCGCTTGCAACCAGGTGTGGCCATTTGATGCAATCTGGCAAATGATTGTATATAGGATTGTTGTGTAACAGTTTCTGGAAATATTCCTTTAAAAATAGCTGTTATATACCTTCTGCTTCATTTTCCTAGTTTTTTCCTTCCTTCCTTTTGGAATTAAAATATAGTGGCTGGCTCTCTACCTGCCACATTGGACCAAAAAGAAAGGGCCATGCCATAGAGTCTCTGGGGACTTTGTAAAGCAGAGCTTCCATACCTTCCCTAGTTCCAAACTTTTATGTGAAAGAGAAATAAATGTCTGCCTTGCTTGAAGCACCATGTCTGATACAAACACATCACAATCCACGTCAGGGCAATTCAGTACTTTTCCCTCATAACTGTGCTTCCTCAAACCTTAATTATGATCTTAATTCTATACAGATACTGTGATGCAGTTATTCATTTAATCAACAAATATTTATTGAGACCTAAACTGTGTGTTGGTTCCCGGCACTGGGGATACAACAGGGAACCAAACTCTTCAGTAGTCTAAACTGACATTTTAGTTGGGAAAGGAGAAATAAAAGAATAGGTATATAATTTATAAATAGTAATGCTTGCTAGGAAAACATGAAGAAGAAGCATGGTTAAAGAGATAGAAGGGATATGGGAGTCTAATATTATTTTACATAGGATGGTAGAGAGGAACTTCTTTCTGATAAAATAATATTTGAGCAGCGACCCAAATGAATGGAAGGTGTGGTGGTTAATTTTATGTGTCAACTTGATTGGGCCACTGGGATGCCCAGATGCTTGGTTAAGCATTGTATCAGGGTGTGTCTGTGAAGGTGTTTCTGGATGAGAGTAACATTTTAATTAAGAGACTGAATAAAGCAGATTGCCCTCGCTAATGTGGGTGGGCCTCATCTAATCTATTGAAGACCTCAATAGAATAAAAGGCCCCGTGGGAAAGAATTCTTGCTCTCTACCTGGCTGTCTTCTAGCTGGGGCATCAGTATTCTCTTGCCTCCAGTCTCACTCAGACTGGAACGTACACCATCAGCTCTCCCAGGTCTCCAGCTTGCTGATGGCAGATCTTGAACTTGGAATTCACGTGAGCCAATTCCTTAGAGTAAATCTCTTTTTGGCACAGGAAGGAACAGTAGGAAATCCAATGAGTTTAGAGCAGTGGTTCTCAAACATTTTGGTCTCAGGACCCCTTTGCATTCTTAAAATTATTGAGGATCCCTGAGAAGTTTGGTTACATGGATTCTATCCATACGTGGCATACTAGAAGTTAAAACAGAAAATTTAAAAATATTTATTCTTTCATTTAAAATTACAATAATAAACATATCACATGCTAATGTAAATAATATTTTAGGAAAAATAACGATTTTCCAAAACAAAAAATAAATTAATGAGAAGGGTAACATTGTTTTGCATTTTTGCTCATCTCTTCAGTGTCTGACTTGCTAGAGGACAGCTGTATTCTCATAGCTGCTTCTGTATCCAATCTGTTGTAGTATCTTGCTTTGATTTTAGTGTATGAAGAAAATCTGTCCTCACGCAGATACATGGTTGGAAAATGGAAGTATTTTAGTAACCTTTAGGATATTTGCAGTTATTCTCCTTGATGCTATAATTGACCCTTGAACAGCATGAGTTTGAACTGCATGGGTTCACTTATACATGGATGTTTTTTCCCCACTAAACAGCACAGCACTGTAAATGTATTTTCTTCTCCTTGTAGTTTTCTCTTTTTAAAAAATATTTATGTTTGCTTATTTGTTTGTTTGTTTGTTTGTTTGTTTATTTAATGTCTACACCCAACATTGGGCTCAGACTCAATACCCTGAGATCAAGAGTCACATACTCTTCAGATTGAGCCAGCCAGGTGCCCCTGCTTTTTTAAAGTTTATTGTTTGTTTGTTTGTTTTAGTAATTCCTTATATTTTTAAATAACATTTTCTTTTCTCTAGCTGACTTTATTGTAAGAATACAGCATATAATACATATAATATAGACAATATGTGTTAATTGACTTTATTGGTAAGACTTTTGGTCGGGGCACCTGGGTGGCTCAGTCGGTTGGGTGTCTGACTTCAGCTCAGGTCATGATCTCACAGCTCGTGAGTTCGAGCCCTGTGTTGGGCTCTGTGCTGACAGCTCAGAGCCTTGAGCCTTCTTCGGATTCTGTGTGGGTGTGTCTCTCTCTCTACCCTCCTCCGCTCATGCTCTGTCTCTCTCTGTCTCAAAAATAAATAAACATTTAAAAAAATTTAAAAAAAAAAGACTTTTGGTCAACAGTAGGCTATTAGTAGTTAAGTTTTGGGGGAGTCCAAAGTTACACACAGGGGTCAGTGCCCCTAATCCTGCATTGTTCAGAGGTTAACTGTACATCAAAACTCAACAAGCGGTAGTCTTTTAGAGGGTACTTACAATGTGGAATCTGAAACTATATCAGGAAAGTATTTGCTCTGTGTACCCCTGTGACAAAATAGGCATGAAAACAACACAGTCGTTTTAGAATAAAAGTAATTTTGACCTTCAGCCCCCTGGAAGGGTATCAGGAGCCACACTTTGAGAACCATTGCTCTAGAGCAGAGGAAGTGAGGAAAGAGGGGTGAAGATGCCATTGGGGAGTACGTGTAAGAACCTGTTGCTCGGGATGAGCACTTGGAAATATATTCTCCATCAAAGGTGAAGTCCTTGTGGAGTTTTGAGTGGTGAAGTGAGCTGTATAACATTTAAAAGATTCATTCTCTGTGTACATGGAGAATAGACTGTGGGGGGCCCAGAGTGAACAGAGAGGCTGCTTAGGGCACACTAGTCCAGGTGAGAGAGGATGGCATCTTGAACCACAGAAGACAAGATGGGGGTGGTGTGCCTCACCACATAAACATTTGTGGAACAATGTAAATGGGCACCTGTCTTTGCTTGAGGTCATTTTGCCACGCTATTAAGTGTGATTAAATGAATGTATACTACAGCCTCTATTTTTCTTTGTGATGCTTCTGATTCTCTACAAAAGCTCTTGATGTCTCAGGGAATCAAAGTAAGAGCATAAAAGAATCTTGGAGAGCATCTGCATCGATAATTTTTAAATGATTCTCTAAGGAGCCATAAGACCTCTATGAAAGTGGTATGTCAGTCATTATGGGAATTAAAGGAAACTAGCAACGTAGTGATTCAGGCTCATCTCTGCTCCAGCCTGAGCAATTCCACTTTTATCTGTTGTAATAATGGAGTCTTTAAAAGCTTTTCTTCAAGGAATGCGTTCTGTGGCTAACTAGCAATTTATGAATACGTCTTGGCACTCTTTGCTTAGTCAAGGTGCAGCCTCAGAGTCCTCAAGACAGTTTTCCACTCCTATTCTAATAACAGCTCAAAACTGGCACTTCTGATGAATAATATTTGCCATTCCTTGGGGTGCCTGGATGGCTCAGTCGGTTGAGCATCCGACTTTTGATGTCGGCTCAGGTCATCATTCACGGTTTGTGGGATCGAGCCGCGTTGGGCTCTGCACTGACAGTGTAGAGCCTGCTTGGGTTCTTTTGCTCTCTGCCTCTCCCCCACTTGTTCTCTCTCTCTCTCTTTCTCTCTCTCTCTCAAAATAAATACATAAACATTGACAAAAGTATTTTTTCCCTTCCTCATGTAAGCCCAAACCCCATATCTCATCATATAGCCATCAGTTAATTTCAGTGCCCCTCACACTGACTTTACTAGTTTCTACATTACACCCCACCTGCTTTCATGGCCATATTCGATCAGCCATGTAGAGATCATAGAATGGTCAAGCTAAGGAAATTTTTATAGAATGTTTAGGGTTTGAAAATTCACATGCCCTTCAAAAGACAAGTGGACAGCAGGCTAAGAGTAGGACCTAAAGCAGGAGATGGGCTCTGGATAAACAGAAGTGTGGATGGTCTGAAAATTCTGGCAAACAACGACAAAACAGAAACAAATAACGCCCTGCAATGCCTCATGGACTCTGTTTGGGCTCTCTAAAATTTCGAATTGGTTTAATTTGCCCATTTTTCATATAAGGCTCGTAGAGGAGCCATGACTTGGAGTCTGTAGAGGTTGGGGATTTAGAGCTTGAATTTTAGAGTCAGATTCACCTCAATTGCACCGTGGGACCACCGTTTGCTAGATGCATGATCTTGGAAATAACAACTTCTGTAAGCCTCCATTTCCTCCACGGGAAGCTCTTGGCCCAGGGCCTGGCACATCAAGTGCTCAATAAATTGTAGCTTCTTGTGTTGCTGTCGGACAGGGTCACACATAGCTAACTTGGCGCAAAGCTGGAAGGTTCCCCATTGTCCTGAGATTAGATGTTGAGGAAGTCTGCCACCGGACTTCTGGTCACTGTGGTGCACCTGCGCGGACACTGCTTCTAAGACGTCAAAAAGAAGAGGATTAGAAAAAGAGGGGACCTCGACAAGGGGATGAATCAAGGGATAGTTTGGGCAGGACGCGAGCTTCCCTCGAGCCTGATGTTGTTTTTCAGGAGCAGCTGTTTTGCCTTAAGCATGGAGTCCCCTTAGGGAATGTTTTTAAAGGAAACTGATCGCTTCCTCAGGTTCCCCGACTCTGCCACGTGGTTCGGGAAAGGCCAGTGGCAGTCAGAGTTTGTGCACAGACCACTCTGCCTCCTGGGAGCACCAATTTACCGAGAATGAGCATGGACTGCTGAATGGCTGTCAGGAGGAACAATTTTCTGACGGTTCAAATCTAGAACAGATTTGAACTAATGCCCTGGAATTAAAAAGCCAGCCAGTCTCTGGCTGAATAGAGAACGGAGTTTGCAAATGAAGTTTTAAGCTTGTTGCTTAGATGGGTTTTATGTTGCAGTATTCCCTTCTCTAGTGTGTTAAACACTTTACGAATGTCTGTTAGCTGTTGGGGCACGGTATGGTTTTGATTAAATTATATTCAAAATTCTGGGGGAAATGTGCCTAACATATCCACATAGTGTGGGTTTTCAGTAATGAAAAGGAGATGCTTTTATAGAGTATCCAGTCTATTAATCCAGGACATTGGTACTCGCAAATGAATCATTTCTAATGAAAGAATTTTCAGGGCACCCAGTGTCTCACTTAAGTGTCTGACTCCTGATTTCGCCTCGAGTCATGATCTCACAGTTTGTGAGATAGAGCCCGGCGTGGGGCTCTGCACTGACAGTGAGGAGCCTACTTAGGATTCTCTTCTCTCTCTCTTTCTCTCTCTTTTTCTCTGCCCCCTCCCCCGCTCATGCACCTGTGCTCTCTTTCTCTCTCAAAATAAATAAACTTAAAAAAAAAAAAAAAGAATGTGCAATGTGCTAAGGAGGGAGGCAGCATGGTATGATAGTAAGAACGGGGGCTTTTGAAGTCAGAAAAGCAAATTCTAGCTGTCTGCTTTCCAGGTGTGAGGCTTCATCCAGTCACTTCAGTCTCTCTGAACTTCTCATTCTTCATCTGTTAAATGGGCATAATAACATCTCCCACTCAGCGCAGGGCAGTTAGGAAATGTAAACTGTACAATGGGTGTTGAGTACTTAGCCCAGTCTCTGGGACTTCATTCGTGGGTGCTCCGAACAGCAGAATCACCACCCCCTAGTCTCTTAGTGGCCTTGATTAGCAAAAATGATGAGTCACATTGGGACAGCCTGCATCAGAATGCCTGCGTTAGGTGTCTTCAGTTCAGGAGGAGCAGTCTTCAGTCATTTTCTCACCAAGCGGCAAGTACTGGGAGGCGAGTGCCACAGAGAATTGAGGACATCATCTTTTGCACTTGCCAGGGCTTTCTAATGATCAGTGATATTTTGCATTGGAAAAGTGCAAAATAAAACACAACTGCAAAAGAAATCGATAACTGATGACTCCCAACCAATCAGGTTTGATTCACAACTCTGGTGGGTAGAATGTGGGACAGGAGCCAGCTTCAGTGTGGGCATAAGTCTCCTGAGTAACTTAGAGAATTAAGAAAGAGAAATTTGGGGTTTGGGGATAGATAGGTGGAAATGCCAAAGAGCCGGGCACAGTGGCTCCCTGCCCGATAGGATCACCAGCCCTGGGCTCAACTGACAGACCCGGACGTGGGCTTTTTGTGTTCATCTGTTCTAGCTGGCACTGCACCTGTAGTGATTTGTGAGCAGGTACCTCCCTAACTACTCAGAGCTAAACTGTCCCCTTCCTTCACCTGCTGAAATGCTCCTAATTGCCTTGGGTGTCCACCTTTACGTTTTTTTGTTTTTTTGTTTTTAAGTTTATTTATTTACTTATTTTGAGAGACAGAGCAAACAGGGGAGGGGCAGAGAGAGAGGAGAGAGAGAATTCCAAGCAGGCTCTGTGCTGTCAGCACAGAACTCGAACCCACAAACCACGAGATCATGACCTAAGCCAAGATCAAGAGTCAGATGCTCAACCCAGATGACCCACCCAGACGCCACCCCTTTCCTTTATATGAAGGTTTTTTTTTTAATTTTTTTTTAACGTTTATTGATTTTTGAGACAGAGAGAGACAGAGCATGACCAGGGGTGGGTCAGAGAGAGAGAGAGGGAGACACAGAATATGAAACAGGCTCCAGGCTCTGAGCTGTCAGCACAGAGCCCGATGCGGGGCTCAAACCCACAAACTGTGAGATCATGACCTGAACCAAAGTCGGACGCTCAACCGACTGAGCCACCCAGACGCCCCTTTTTGTTGTTTTTTTTAAGCCAACCATTCTATTCCCTCTCTCTCTCTCTCTCTCTCTCAATCTCACTCTCTCTCATTAAAATAGGAAACATTTCTGGGAGAGGAGTTTTCCAGTTATCACCTCCTTTGCTGTGTTAGATTGCTGGTTTCCAGAGAGAAAGCTAGTTGAGGGTGAGGATGAGGACGTGGTGCCTGACAGACTATCCTGGAAAGTCTTTCAGAAAGTACGGTCTGAGCATATGCTCATAGTCCCACCTGGCCCGCTTACTAAAAATTCAGATTTCTTTGCCCCACCAAATCAATCTCCAGGGGGGCAAGATCTGGGAATCTGCATTTAACACTTAGGGTAATTTGACCACAGTTTTGTTTGAGAGCCCCTGCCCTTGTGGAGAGGGGGGTGAACCATGCTTGGTTTTAAGCAGCCAGATATCTGATAGCTTTGCTTACTTGATTGTTCCTGAAGACGAAATTCATCTACTGGGCCTCACCGTTTTTGCTAGAGCGCGTCCTGCTAAGTATGCACCATGTGGGGGGTGCGTGCGCTGACTGGATGAGGTGGAAACGTGGGAGCCCCGGGGAAGATGCCCTTTCTTGTCCCCTCCACAGCCACTCCTTATTCTCTACTAACAAAGGCACTACTCCCAGGTAGAAATACACATGTCCTTTGATCCCAGTTGTGTTCAGTAGACCACCACTGTGAGCATATCTGAATTGTTTTGCTTGGAGTTTCAAGGAGGAGAGAAAAGGTGTTTGGCAGCTTCTTACGAGATCCTCAGGACAAGTCAAAAAGATCTCCAGGGAGCTTTAACACAATCTGCTGTAACTCAGAAACTCACTCAATCCCGTTCCTGGTGTGTGTATTCTGTAAGTTCTGTGGCAACCTTTTGCTTTGCTTTGTTTTGTTTTATTTTGTTTTGTTTTGTTTTGGCAGGGCTGAAGGAAAACTATAATGGGGGTTATTTTCCATATTTTTACCATAAATTTTTACCCATCAGGAAAGAAAAAGAGCAGTAAATTGAATGTTCTGCTCTTAAGAAGGACACATGCCAGGGAGGAAGGAAACTCACAAGGCTCTTAATGACATCATTTACAAAAGGAAGTCCTTAGAAACCTCTAGGGTTGCCAGTTAGACTTGACTGGTTGATGTCTGAAGGAAATTATTGATTCCTGTTTTTGTATCAAGTGGAAAGGGCATTAGACATAATGAATAATGGCTTTCACCTTCATGCCTGTCCTCCAATCTTGCAAATAGAAACAAACAGAAACAAACACCCTGAAGTATTTTCTCAGAGAACTAGTTCAACGAAGTAAAGGGGCAACTCTAGGGGCCTTCATTTCTGGTTGGAAAGGAAGGATTTTTTGTATCTTTGAAAAAAAAAATTTTAGGGAACTAGTAATATATGAATGTTGAGGTTTGACTTGTATAGCTGCGTATGAAGAATTTACATGATAACTTTACATATCATGAGCTTTCTTATAATTTTTACCTCTACTTTTCATGTTCATCACATCAAGATCATATCAAAGGCTCTGCATTTAATTTCATAACCATTGTAATGTCACAAATGTTTACTTTATCCCAAGCTTAGCAACACTCTAGACATCTCATATTGTTAAGAGATCAAGAGGGGCGCCTGGGTGGCTCAGTGGGTTGAGCGTCCGACTTCAGCTCAGGTCATGATCTCACACTCTGTGAGTTCGAGTCCCGTGTTGGGCTCTGTGCTGACAGATCAGAGCCCGGAGCCTGCTTCGGATTCTGTGTCTCCCCCTCTCTCTGCCCCTCCCCTGCTCATGGTCTGCCTCTCTCTGTCTCAAAAATAAATAAAAACATTAAAAAAATTAAAAAAAAAGAGAGATCAAGAGGTAGGTAGGTACTCTACCTAGTAGGTACTCTAATTTTTATTTTATAGAGAGAAACCTGAGACTTGGAGATGTCCAAAGTCAACAACAACAAACAACAAACAACAACAACAACAAGTAGTTGAAAATTTGTGATATGAACCCAGACCATCTGCTTCCAAAGTCTGTGGAGTTAACACACTCCTAAACTTGTAGCTTTCCACAGTACTTGCTATACATTCACACACATATGCACATAGAGAAGGATGATTATTAGGGACAAAATATTTCTTTATTTCATTTTATAGGGACCAGGTTCAAGAGAGACAGGAATTAGAGGAAAGAAGCAAAAAACCCAGAAATATGTTGCCCCTTGGAAAAAATAGGTCAGAACTGTCAGCCTCCTGATTAATGACTATTTCAAATCATTTTGGCTTTGCATTATAGTTTTGTTCTTTCATTAGCTCTATAAGTTCTTATGGGCAAGTGGCAATGTCCTTGACTCTGGGTTTTCTCACCTGTAAAAGACGGAGTTGGGTCAAATAACCATTAAATTCCTTCACCTCTAACATTCTATGAGTATACACAGTATCTACTTCAGGAAGCTCGAGTCTCTGAGCTGATGTGAATATACAAGCAATGCATGGTGCAGAATGGAAGTTCAAGTGAACGATTGAAGTATCTCTTCAGGTGGTGTTGGAACCATTGCTAAATCAATGGTAAAAACTGTAAGGGTGGCTCAGTTGGTTAAGCGTCCAACTCTTGCTTTCGTCCCAGGTCATGATCTCATGGTTCGTGAGACCGAGCCCTGTGTTGGGCTCCATGCTGACAGCGCGGAGCCTGCTTGGGATTCTCTCTCTTCCTCTCTCTTTGCCCCTCCACCGCTCATGCTCACTCTCTCTCTTTCTCTCAAAAATAAATAATCTTTTTTAAAAAAAAGAAAAGTAAGGCAGAGAGAGAACATAATCCTGGTGTTATCAAAGATTTCCCAAAGGGGATAAAACATAAGCTGGGCTTTTTACAAGTTGAGACGATTGGACTTAGAAAAATGTATAAGATGAATGCATGATCTCTGTAACAAGTCAAATACCCTGGAAGTCTTGAAGCTGAAGGCCAGATAGGAGAAGTAGGGAGGAAGATGGGAGCCCTTGCCCTAGTATAGTTCGGTTTTTTATTCTGCTGTGTTCCCACTAACACTTCACATACACTGCGGCTCACTTCGTATCACGTCAGTGCCTTTCACTAATGGCACTTTCATGTGGTCTGGAGTTCCTTGATGACACTTCTAGATCACCATATCTGGCACAGTGCCAGCACTGACGATGCACTTAAACAATAATTGGTTGAATGAATGTTGATGTATTTTGGAGATGTTCGTTCATTTAAACCACACAACAACAACAACTGTGTTGGTCACTCTGGGGGCCAGGCATTACATGCAAAGATTAAAGTGATGCAGACCCTGCTTTCATACAACTCCATAGTCCTGTAGAGGTGTGTTGAGAAAGAGCTGAAATGCAAAGTAGGAAGGCAAGAATGCCTCAAGAGAAACTTTGTAATTGGGGTCCCTTCCATTTGGATGGACCGGAAGGAAGAGTGCAAGTAAATTTTCAACTCAGTGAAACGTAGAGAGAAGACACAGAATGGGCAAGGTGGGGCTTTTTCCTATCAGCCTCTCAACTCTTAAAGTGGATCAGTTTCCTTAGGCCTTGGATGCTGACTCTAAATTTCCTCCACCCTGCCAGCAACTTGTCAGATCAGGAGGCGCAGATCACATCCTGACTTTTGGGTAGAAGTGTATCTAGCTAGCACAACTCTTGAGCACGTATAAGAACAATATGAGAAGAGTATCAGCTCTCATCACAGACTGAACAAGAATGCAAATGGAAATGCTGGCCAGAGATTGAGGGAAAAGGAGGGGAGAATGAAAGGAGAAACAGCTGGTCTTTTCATTTCCATTTATCACCACCCAGAGAATTAAGCATGGGAGGTCTAGGTGACCTGTGGTCCCAGTTTGGAATTAACTAAGAGGCGCTTGGGTGACTCCGTTGGTTAAGCATCTGACTCTTGATTTCGGCTCAGGTCATGCATGATCTCTCAGATCATGATCTGACTGTTAGATGGAGCCTTATGCTGGGCTCCAAGCTTTAGCTTGAAGCCTGCTTGGGATTCTCTCTGTCCCTCTGTCTCTCTGCAGCCCACTCTGTTTCTCAAAACAAAACAAAAATAACCTTAAAAAATTAACTAATTCGTTTGATAAACAAATGGAGTGTTTATGATGTCCAGGGCAATGTGTCAAGCTCCGAGAGACTTTAGAGACTCACCATTTGTGTAAATCTGAGATTGAATATTCAAGGTGTATTAGTTTGTTAGGGCTGCCGTTGCAAAGTACTACAACTCGGGGGGGGGGGGTGCTTAAACCACAGCAATTTATTTTCTCACAGTTCTAGAGGCTAGAAGTCCAAGTTCAAGATGTCAGCAGGGTTGTTTTTCTGAAACGTCTCTCTTTGACTTGCGATGGCCACCTTCTCCTTCTGTCTTCATAGCTTCCTCTGTGTTGCTGCCTGTGCCCTAATCTCACCAGTCACGGGGCACCTGGGTGGCTCAGTCAGTTAAGTGTCCGACTTTGGCTCAGGTCATGATCTCCCTGCTAGTGGGTTTGAGCCCCACATCGGGTTCTGTGCTGACAGCTCGGAGCCTGGAGCCTGTTTTGGATTCTGTGTCTCTCTCTCTCTCTCTTTCTGCTCCTTTCCTGCTTGCGCTCCCTCTCTCTCTCAAAAATAAATAAACATTAAAGGAAAAAAGAACACCAGTCGGATTAGGGCTCACCCTCATGACCTCATTTTACCTTACTTATCTCTTTAGAAGTCCTATTTCCAAATATAGTCACCTTCTGAGGCCCTGGGGGTTACGACTCCAGCATATGCGTTTTGAGAAGACACAGTTCAGCCCATAACCTGAAGCTTCAAACTTTCAGCCTCAATACAGGAAAGGGAGAAGCTTAGGACTGTTTATTTTATTAAAGTTTACCTTTAATAGGTAAACAAATATATGTTCTTCTAACAAAATGAAAACCAGCTTGAAAAATCCAAACCATTAAAATTTTCCATTTACTCAGGATTTTATTGTTTGATGAAGATAGTAATTTTTCAGTTTTTTTGGCACTCAGCTATGTTAACCAGCCCTGTTTTGTTTACTAAGGCCTTAGTTACAACCCTGGAGTTGACGTAGAATGTCTTGCTCTGGCAATGTGCACACAGTATACAAGCGCTCGAAGAGGAAAAAACATACTCTGCTGGCCTGAGGCTGAAATTTACTATAAAGGAGGATTTCAAGGGTGGTAAAAGAAGGGATAAATGATGCCGCATGATTTTCTTCCAGTGGCCATAGACAATGTGTTTGGACTTGGATAAGAAGAAACATTTTGACCTGGGCTCAAGGGGAACAACGTGCCATTAAGATTGTTGGTTATGCTTATCAACAGGAACCTCTATTCCTTTTAAAGGCACTACTGTTTCCATAGAGGACGTTTTCATTTCTGACCTTAGTCGTGACCTTGAAGTGCCTGTGTGAAATGGTGAAAGACACTGCAAAATTCCATCCCTGGGCCAATTTTGTTTTTATCACAGCGTGGTAACTTAAAAAAAAAAAAAAAAATCTTTATTTTGTGTATGTATGGAATGCAGTTTGGGATTATTTTGAATGGTGCTACCTATTCATTTTAAGCTTAATAATATTATTAATTTTTTTCCATGAGTAAAACAATTTTGCATTGAGTATTTATAGAATAGTTGAACTGCTGGAGATGTTATAAAGCATATCTCTTGTTCATCTCCCTTATCTTACAGGGAGGAACCTGAGGTTAGCAAATGCTGTGTGTCTCTCTTAAGGTCACCCTGTGAATCAGTGGATGAATCAGGATTCAGCCCAACTGCATTCAAGGTTCCCCAACTTCCTACTTGAGGCTGGTTCCAGCCATAGTCACAGAGCATTTGTGCTCAATGAGACCTTAGAGACCACTGAGTCCAATCCTCTTGTTATAACTAATTAATTCATTATTAATTAAGGGACTTGTGGTCCAGAAAGGTGAGACAATCTGTTGAGGTAACAGGAAATTGAAGTCAGAGCCAGGAACTGGAATCTACATCTTTATTCTCTTTATTCTGAGAACTCTCCTCCAGGATTTCTCCCCACACATTCTGAGTGTATATTGTGCACAGAGCTAGTGAAAGGGACCCTGAGTCTGTATCTCACAGTAAGAGAAGGAAGCATGGACTTGGGGCTCCCCTCCTTATAATCTTTATCTTCCTTTTGTACAGAAGGCTGATGGCACAGGGCTAGAGATTCCAACAAGAAAATAGACAAAGTTCCAGTTTTATTTTAAGTGCAGTGGATCCATTGAAGAATGTGTTTTTCAATTGGTCAAACTATTGACTACCTGTTAATACGCAAGGATAAAAAACAAAACAAAACAGAAAAGCGATTTTGTGCTCTCCCCTTGTCGGTGTAGGAGAACTAGATATAAACACTTCAAAACATACCTAAAAATATACTATGCATAGAACTGACTCACATACCAGTTATCCCCTTTATCGTAGTCTCATGGACATGTCTTCTCTTTCCGTTTAATTGAAACCTTCTTGAATTAAGACTGTATCACAATTGTTTCTATCTACAGTACTTAGCATGCCCAATACCAGTTTAACTTAATGAGCGTATGTTCAACAACAATACAAGATGTCATCATACACGAGATTTCATAAGATTGCTGTATCAGTTAGAATTAGACCCAACTGTGGTAAACAGGAAATAAAGGCAGTAGCTTAAACAAGTAGAAATGTATTTCTACCTCACATTCAAGATGTCTGTAGGCGGTAGCCAGTGCTCCATGGTGATCAAGACACTTTCTTCACTTTCTTTCTTTCTTTCTTTCTTTCTTTCTTTCTTTCTTTCTTTCTTTCTTTCTTTCTTTCTTTCTTTCTTTTCCTTCCTTCCTTCCTTCCTTCCTTCCTTTTTTCTTCCTTCCTTCCTTCCTTTTTTCTTCCTTCCTTCTTTCTTTCTTTTTTCTTCCTTCCTTCCTGTTTTCCTTCTTTCTTTCTTTTTTACTGTCTATTTGTTTTTGAGAGAGAGAGAGAGAACACACAGAGATGAGTCGGGGAGGGGCAGAGAGAGGGGGACAGAGGATCCAAAGTAGGCTCTGTGTGGACAGCAGAGAGCCCAAAGAGGGGCCTGAACTCATGAACTGTGAGATTATGACCTGAGCTGAAGTCAGATGCTTAACCAACTGAGCCACCCAGGCGCCCCATGACACCTTCTTTCTTATAAACTGCTGAGTATGGCTTCCGATCCACAATAGCTGCTAGAACTATAGTGATTACATGTAAATTCTAGCAAACAGGAAGAAGGGAAGTGATGAAGAATGATGTACCCCCTCCCTTTAAGAGTACTTCCAAGAAATTGCGCGTACCACTTCTGCTTATATCGCATTAGCCAAAATTTAGTCATGGCCAAGCTGCAAAGGAGGCTCAGGAATGTAGTCTTTTTCTTCAGAGGGCCACCTATATAGGGATTTCGTTTGAAGGAGAGGGAAGATCAGGAAGAAAACTGGCAGGATCTGACACAACTCCAAGCTCCTAAAAGAAATGTTTCAGTTTTATGGTTTTTGTTTTTGTTTTTGTTTTTTTTTTTTTTTTTTTTAGTTTTTAGTTTTTGTTTTGTTGTTGTTGTTGTTTTAACTTGGGGAGAGGGTCAGTTGTCTTTAGTCTTATGATAAAGGTGGTAGATCTAGTAAGAAGAGACCTGACTTAACCCTGCTTCTGCCGGTTACCACACGTGTGTGACTGTGGTTAAGAAACTTAACTTGTAGGATTGTTGGAGGAATTAGGCACACGGGCCTAATTTATAAAAGGAATTTATAAAAGGAATCCAGCAACAATTTTTTTCTTTTTTTTTTTTTAACGTTCTTTAATTATTTTGGGAGATATAATGAGAGAAAGCAGGGAAGGAGCAGAGAGAGGGAGAGACAGAATCCCAAGTCCTGGCACACGGGCGATGTGCAAGAAATGATGGTGTTTGTTGTCATTTGTTCTTGTTAATTTCCCTGCTGAGAAAACGTATACCCAAAAACACATCTAGTAAAAGATGTGAGGAGCTCATCCTCCTCCCATCAGCTGGAAGAGGCATGCATGACAAGCCCAGTCACCACAGCGCCAAAACGAGGAGTTGTGCTTTCCTTCTGATTAGGTCGGCATGGGGAATTGTTCCTGTGAATATTCTGTATATGTGGGTCCTGCTCCTGTGGCTCCACGGGAAATGCCATTACTTGTCAGATTCTCTGTGTGTGGGGGCTGGGTGCTCTGGGTAGAAATGGCACAGAGGAATTCCAGAATCCTTAAATATGTTCCCATTATTAAGTATGTCCATAAAACATTAAGTACGTCCTTTTTCCCATCCTGAGGAAAACTATAAAGTTGCCGGTACCCCTGTCAGCCAATTTCATTGGTTGGCTGGTTTTGAATTGGTTTAGCAGTGAAGTTGAGCACCAATTATGTGCCCCTGTCTTGATGTTTTTGGACTTTTTTAAAGACAGGCAAATGCATTATAGAACCACCTGCAGTGGCCTCAGCCTAAAAACAGCAACAACAACAACAATAACAACAACTCAGGAGAACAAACATTCATTGAACACTGCTATGTGTCAAGCACAATATTCAGCAGCAAAGAGCACTGATGTCTTGTAGGAGAGACGGAATCCAAGAGAGGACATGATACTTCAAGAAAGAGGAATTATAATCTCTCAAGTCAAGAAAGTTTGTGTATTCATCATTCTATGACATAGGCGGAAATTCTACAGAACTCAGGATGGAGACATTTCTGCTAAAAAACGGGCAGGGAAAAATATAACGATATTTGCATTGTTGCCTTTCTTTTAACACTAATTTTGTGACCTCTGTTAGTTTAGTTACTATTTACTGAGTGCTCACCATTGTCAGGAATGAAGCCAGTGCAGTCCAGCTAGCATCAAACCAACATAGTCCTGACTGCTGTGATAAATGATGTTAGGCATGACAGCCAGAATTTATAAAAGGAATCCAGCAACAATTTTTTTCTTTTTTTTTTTAACGTTCTTTAATTATTTTGAGAGAGATAATGAGAGAAAGCAGGGAAGGAGCAGAGAGAGGGAGAGACAGAATCCCAAGCAGCATGGAGCCCAACTCAGGGCTCGAACTCACAAACCGTGAGATCATGACCTGAGCCAAGATCAAGAGTCAGACGCTGAACCGACTGAGCCACCCAGGCACCCCTCCGGCAACAATTTTTTAATAGAAGTTCACTAGGAAACTATGATCTGAAACACATTACATTTCTCAGGCTGCAGGCGTTTGTTAATTTACTATAGTCTGACTTGAAGGTTAACATAGTAAAGACAGGAAAGTACTTTAACTGCAGGATTTGTGTGTAAATCGAGCTGCCTCCTTGGCTTCCTCATGATGGTGCAAGGGTTACTTAATGTTTGTTAGCTTCGGTTTTCTCTTCTGGGGGATTTTTATGGAAATTAACTGGAATGACATATGCAAAACACCAGTGTATTGCCTGGTATGTATTGGATCCTTAATACGAGTTTAGCATCTTCCCTTCCACTTGCCTTCCTTGCCCTCCAAATTGCTGTCACCAATTACCGACTTCAGTGGGCAACTGTCAGGGCTTGCTGCAGAACCCTCTTCAACAGCTGACATTGCTGACTCTACAACCTTTCTCGGTACGTGCCTTCCTTGCTTTTCACGATGCCACCGTCTCTTGTTTTCTGCAAACCTACAGTTCTATCCTTTGCCGGTGCAGCTTTCTGCATCAGCCCCTGAAAGACTGATATTCTCCAGCCTCTATCTTCATCTTCCTCTTGTTTCATCCCATCTTTCTTCGCAAGTTAACCTATTTCACGACTCCAGCCACCACAGCGTTCAGTCTGCTGGAGACGTCTAATTTGACACCCGCTGCTCTCTTTTGGTAGTACGTTTCCAACAACCTGGTTTGTATCTTCCTCTGAATGTTCCAGCAACTTCAACATATGAAAGCATGAACTTTCTCCTCTGCTATATTTTCTCCCTCAGCAAACGCATGGCCATCTACCAAGTTACCTTTCTTCTCCGTGTCTTCTCCACATCTTTTCTAACCTTCCTTTTTAATTAGCTACAGAGTTCTGTCGATTGGCCGGCAGGCTTTCTCCCAGACGTTTCTTCCTCCAAATGCCACCCTAATCCACCTTAGCTTCACCTCTTTTCCATTTTCTTTTTTTAAATTTTCTTTATTTTGAGAATAAGAGAGCACAAGCATGACCTGGGGAGGGGCAGAGAGAGAGGGAGAGAGTGAATCTCAAGCAGGCTCCACAGTGTGTGGAGCCCAACGCAGGGCTCCATTTCTCAAACCATGAGATCATGACCTGAGCCGAAATCGAGAGTCGGACACTTAACTGTCTGAGCCACCCAGGCGCCCCCACCATGCTAGCTTTCTAATTGGTTTCCCTGCCTCCCTTCTCTTTCCCCTCCAGTCTGCCTGTCAAAAGCATCATTAGTTTTATATCGATATATTCTCTCCTGCTTAATTATCTTTACTGGAGAAATTCTGGCAAAAACAGGAAGGTAAAGCTGTTCCCAGCCCACTTCTGTCTTTTTAAAACCAACTGAAAAAAGGAAAAGAAAGTTTCTGTCTTCGCATAAGTTAGAAAATACCTACAACCCCAAGCTCTGAAGAATAATTGCTGAACCCAGTAACATTTGGATCTAAATGAGGGAAGACACTTCGAGTAAATCCACTTTTCCATAGTGGTCGCCAAAAAGAGGCAGCACATTGTCAAAGAGCCAGTTGTGCCTGGAACAGCATCGTGTAGGGTTGTGGGTAGACAAGGACAGGGTGTCCAAGTCCCTCTTGTGCACTGGGAAGTGTCATGAGAAGTGGTGCCAAGAGAGACTCCTGCAGATGGCCATCTTTACAAGAGTTCTCAGAGGAGAGGGGACAGTAGAGAAGGTAGGTGTCAACCACATCCTACCAACAACTGGGGGGGCCAATCGCTATATACAGGCAGACACATACGCATAAAACACTTCTCACATGCGAGGCTTCCTTGTTCTTCCTTAACAGTCTTCCATAAGGAAAAAGAAAAAGAAAGAAAGAACAAGAAAAAGAGGCAGAGATATCAATGAAGATAAAAAACAGACCATGCAGTAAAAGTTGGAAAACAGAGGAAGCATTAAAAACAGAAAAACAGAACTGAGAAGGGAACTCAGAACAAACATGTCTTACTCTCAATAAATTTAAATGGGGGTAAGATCATCTATTAAAGGAAAGTCACAGAGAAGGAATAACAATGAAATCCATATCTGATGCCTTATAGCAAAATGAACTCTTTATCAACCAAAATTATAAACATAAAATGGAAGTCATAAAAGTATGAAAGAAAACATGGGTGGACTTTAAAATAATATTGGAGTGGAAGAGACACCTCTAAGAACTGGATAGAGCCCAGAAGCCATAAACAAACTCACGGTCAATTTGCCTATTTTCCTAATATATAAAGAGCTCTTATAAATCAGCAAGGAAAAGACCACAAACTAATAGAAAAACTGGCCAGGACAATAAAAAAAAAAAAAAAAAAGCCATTCCCAGAGAAAGAAGGACAAATGGTTTATGAACATATGAGCAGTTGCTCGCCTTCACTCAAAAAATTGTAAGTCAAAACAGGAAATTAAAAAAGCTTAACTTGCTAGAGTGGCCAAGATTTAAAAGTTTGATAACAGAGTAAGGTCAAGGATATGTAGAAACAGATACAGTCATACTCTGGTGATAGAAGTATAAATAGGTACTTTTTCTAATGACCAAGTTGAAAATAGCTCTCAGATTTTAAAAGCACATACCTTTTGATCCAGCAATTCTGTTTTTAGTGGGTTTTTTTTCCCCTACAGGAATATTCTCACATATTTCCAAAGATATGAGGAGGGATTGCAGCCTTGTTTGTAATAATAAACAAGTGGGGACAGCTTAAATATCTACCAACTGAGATTTAGTTAAATAAAAGATATGCAACAGTCTAAAGTGTGGACTACCATACAGCTATTTTAAATAATGAGGTGAAATGATATATGCTGAGTCGTAAAGATACATTGCAAAGCAGGAAATAAACATGTACAATGCAGTGTATAATTATTCATTCACAGGCAGATTTATAAGAGTATTTATGCGGAAAATTTCTGGAAGGAGAGAGAACAAAGATTTAATGCTGAGGAGTAGACACAGTCTGGGATGAAGACAGATTCATTTTTTTTAAGTTTATTTATTTATTTTGAGAGAGAGAGAGAAGGGAAGGGACAGGAAGAGAGGGAGAGAGAGAGAGAGAGAGAGAGAGAGAGAGAGAGAGAGAGAGAATCCCAGGCAGGCTCCATGCTGTCAGCACAGAGCCTGACTTGGGGCTCAAACCCATGAACTGTGAGATCATGACCCAAGCCAAAACCAAGAGTCAGATGCTTAACCGACTGAGCCACCCAGGCACCCCTTTTTTTCAAAAAAAATTACTTTTTAATGTATGTTTGGTTTTCATAATGAGAATAGAAAAATGCTAAAAACAAAATACAATAAGACGCAAAAGAGAAATTTTCATATTTCTTTAATGTGCTTGCATTATTAATAGGATTAAGTCCAGACGCTCCGCCTAGCATGGTAAACACTTGGCAAACTAATCCAGTTGACCTTGCCCATCACTTCCCCCAGCATTTCTTTCCTTTGCCTCTCCTCTAGCCATATCTAACCAGTTATTGTTTCTTGAGCACATCATGACCTCAATGTCTTTATTCATTTACCCCCTTTGTATGAAATATCTCTGATTCTATCCCAGGAAATGTTGCTCATCCATTAAAGCCCAGTTCAAATGGTGCCTCATCTCTGAGGTCTGACCTGACTGTTCAGACCCAAAGTGAGCTTTTCCCTCCTCCTTGCTCTTACTTGCATCTGAGGAAGAACAGATTTATTGTCACCTCACCTGCTCTGTGAGTCCTGGGAGGACTCGGTGAAATTGAGCTCTCTACAGAGCACCCTGATAAGTTCTCCAGTTGCCTTGTACATTGGAACCATTCCTTTGAGACTTCTGTGAGTGGGCCTGTGTTAGACAGTTTGGGCTTCACATTTGCTTGGACAGGTCATCATACAGAAGGAAGGGGCAAGAAGGCTCCAAATCCATGTTTGCTAATATCACACACATGTATTGTATGTGTTTTATATAAATTACCTCATTTTGTCTTCACCCTTCAAAGTAGGTCTTATTATCCTTGTTTTGTAAATGAAGAAATCCGTGACTCAAAGAGGTTAGGTAAATCACCCAAAGTAAATGGTGGAGTTTGGTTCAAATTTGGGACTTTCTGGCTCCAAAGTCTGTGCCTCTTCCATTCTGGAATCTGTGTTCTGGGGAGGAGGGGGTTCAAGATGAAGCAACGGTGTTCTCACTTGAGAGGCTATGTCCCCAGAGTCTCTCTTCCTTTGTAATATAGAGGTGAGCTTGAACTGGGCTGAGGGCCGGGGTGTGGAGGGTAGTACACGGAGCAGCGTTGTGGAAGGTGGGGAAAGTTCTGCATAGCACTTGTTTGCTAATTCTCTGTCTATGGAAGTCCCAGATTTGTGGATTGTCTCCTATCCGAGGTCCTGTCCGTTCAAAAGGCCAGCTGGAGTGATTCTGTTTTCTGGAATAACACAGGGAGGATGATTAATACTTGGCCAACTTCAGAGTAGGAAATGTGAAACACGTGCCTGTTTAGGGTTTCTTCACATGTTTCTAATCAACCAACCAGATTTCACTTGAATCTTTTATGGCTTCTCTGAAATTTGTAGTGGAATTGCAAGCCAAGTGTAGCCCTGGACCTATTTGTGGTTGCTATAATATCCCCTTTCCTGACTCCTTCCACCACTTAGTGAAAATTATTATTGCAGTAAAATCTCTTAGTCATACTTTCCAGGGGGTTGAAATTTCTTAGCTTGTCATATGGATAAATGTTATATTATGTTAATACAGAGCAGTATGGTTAGATGGGTCTTTGCTTCGAATTTGACAAAGCACATGGTTGACGTTAGATATTGAGCATTCTGTAAGTAGGATGTATTGCACCTTTGATTCAACTCAAGAAACATTTTGAGAACCTACCATGTATAAGGTATGCTGGAAACTGGGTATACAAATATGGTTTTTACCTTGATTTCTTATGGATTTCTTGACTTCTAAGTTATGGAAGTTCATAACTTAAACTGAACACATCTTAAAGTGAACTCCCTATCTTCATAGTTCCAGGTTCAAATGATGTCAGATGATGACATGAGGAGCAACCCAGTTGTTGAAGCTCAAAACACTGGAATCATCCCTGATTCCTCTCCTTCATTTGCAACCATATTAAGATTTTCTTTTTCTTAAATATTTCTTGATTTTCGTCCTTATCTCCATGGCCATGATCCCTTCAGGACTTCATTTCTTGCCTTGTCTGGTCTAATAATGGCTTTCTTTCTCTGCTCCCTGCTGCCAGGCTCTCACCTTCCTTACCTCTGCTCTAGCAATTACTCAAAACACAAATATGATATACCATTCCCCTGCTTAATATGCTTTGTGAACTCACTATGACCCAAAGGACAGATGTGAATACTTCCAAAGCCTTTCACTACGTTGCCTTGGGTGGCAAGTTAGGGGAGGGTGGGAAGACCCATAAGTGAAGACACCATATAAAGACCATTTTTCCATTTGGAAACATTCAACTGTTTGTAAAATGGGGAAGCTGTGGTTTTGGATGAACTAAGATGAGTGAGTTCCCAATTCCTAGAGATCCAACCTTTGAAGTGCATTCTGTGAAGGCAGACAAAAACAGATTTAAGACAAATATGGGATGATAAGTATTAAAGTTTTGGAGCTCTTTTAGTGAAAACGTGATGTTTATGGGAAATATGAATTCAAGGGTTTTTTTAATATATTTATGCATCCATCCACTTACTCATTCACTTCTTTGATCAACAGATAACTACTGAGTACCTAGACTGAGTACCTAGACAGATTACTGTGGTACAGTCTCTGCTCTCAAGGAAAGGCAGATAAATAGGCAGTTATAAGACCATAGGATGAGTGTTGTGTTATGAAAAAACACATGGTATTTTGAGAACACATATTAGGAGCACCTAACACAGTCCAAGGAGAGTCAGGAAAGATGATGTTTAAGAGGAGAGCAGAAAGAAAATGTGACTTATCCAGGTGATAGGAAGAATGAAGAGAAGCACGAGTGGAGGAGGACATGGGCAAAGGGTCAGAAGCAAGACAAAGGGGAGTTTCGAGATGCTAATATGGTGGAATTATAGTGCTGAGGTTAGGATGGAAACAGTGTAGGGGTGATTAGATATGAATCTCCAGCAGGAACTAATAGGCCCTGCAGGGGACACCTCTAATCCTTCCTGGGTCTTAGGCAGGAGTGGGACAGTGCCAGGGCTCATGGCTTAGCATGTGGAATACGGACTAGGTTTCAGCTCAGTCACCTCAGCTATGGGCAGCACCTTTGTCTGTTGGCAGCACTCTTGACCAGGTTTTTGCTGCATTATATTAAGGAGTTGACCCTTTATCTTCAGGACAAATGGGGAACCCTGCAGGATATTCAGCAGAGGAATTAGGTGGGCAGGTTAGAACTTTCAGATGATCTCTCTGACTGCAGCATGGGAGGTAAGTTAGAAGACTTCAAATTGGAGTCAAGGAGACTTTCTCAGCAGTGCAGCTGAGAGATGATGGTAGCCTGACCTAACACAGTGGCATTCGTTGGAATTAGTGCTGTCATGAGTCATTAAGGGAAACTCATCAGCAGCCTTTAAGGAGGTAGGCAGGAAGTATAGTCTTGCTCTTTCTTACCCAAAGTTTGGCTTGCTGAGGAACACAGAACACTGGGCTTGCTGGACCATGATTTCAACACAGTGAAGAAACAGATTCTTTAAAAACAAAACAAAACAAAACAACAAAACCTCTATTGAGGTATAACTGATATAAAAAACCTGCGAGTATCTAACATATATGATTTGATGAGTTTGGACATATGCCAATCAAAGTAAGAAACCTATCCATCGCCTCCAAAAGGATTCTTAACAATAGAAATTCAACAAAGGGGTAGGAAGAGAAACAGAACCAGATTCAGTGTGTCTCCGAAGCTCGTCCCCCTGAAACTTTTAGTTGTATAATAACCTCACCAGAGCCTAACAGGGACATTTATGTTTGTGACAGCTTGTTCTGTATTTCTTCCCACTGGAAACATTTTCACGAGGCAATTAAGGAATCATTCATTACCTCAAAAAGCAACTCAGGCTTTCACGGTTGTGCAATCACATCAAGTTAAATTTTTACAGGCCCTTGGTTGGCCTGGCGTGGGTGAGATGTGAGCAAGCAGGGTGGGGGTGTAGAAGTACAGAGAGTCAGACAGTAGTGGCATTAGCAATGTTGCATTTTTGGGTTGGTCTGTGTTAATATCCTTGGTCACCAACTCAGGGGTGCTTTCAGGGCTATCTCTGGAGTTCAAAAAACCATTAATGAACAAAATAATCATTCATATTTTCTCCAGTTTTCAAAGCACATTTAAAAGAAAACCTATCATAAAAGAACAGGGTGTCAGGAGAGTTGAATTCTATCTCCAACATTCTCTGTACTCAGCCACTGGGACACTTGATAAGACACGACCTTTTCTGGGCCTCATTTTCTTGTCTCAAAATTCCTTTCAGGGTTAAAATCCCATGCTTCTATGAATGTCTGCATCTTAAAGTGTCAGCACCTAGTAGGCCCTCGATATATATATCTGTAAAATTAGAGGAATGACCGTTGTGTGCTTGGCCCAGGGCTGTTAATGGGACACACAAAGATCAGTGAAAAGTGTCCTTGTGTGTTAGTTTTTGGCTGTTCACAGTCATCTACACAGGGGATAACTGGAGACTGTCCAGGCGCTGCCCCACAGGCATGTACAGGGAACTATGAGATCCTAGAGGGAAGGAAGTCAAGAAAGAGAGATAGTTGAGCAGAATCTGAACAGAGGCTGGCCAGATGTGCCGGAAAACCCATTCAAAGCAGCGGAAGTCAGATGAAGGTCTACCAAGGCCCTTGATACTTACGTGTAAGGACAGCTGCCCTGGAACTGCAAGGATAATGGTCAGAACAGTTGCCACCACTTGGTAGCAAACTCGGCGAGCCTGTGACCGTTTGCTATGGGTGATTGTGTCTGATCACGAGATTGCCTGCCAAGAGTCAGCCACCAAGGGCTGATTTCAGATGTACTTAAGAGACACCCCAGGAGGGCTTAGCAGAAGATGCCACAGGCAGGTCTGTATGCAAGAAGAGTAGAAGGAAAATAAAGAAATTGCTGCAGAGGAGTTTAGTTCCTCGGGTCCACGGAACCTGTAACCTCTGCTTGCTAATGGTACCCATGTACCCTTGGTGGGCAGAACAAGGGTATTTCCATCAGCTTTTTATGCCAGGAATGGACTAACCCACTACCTCCCCACTTTCCACTAATGATTATTCCTCAGCTTCAGCTAAATCTTGCCATTGTCCCCACTCTCATCAAGCAGAACACAGATGACCATCTGGCAGTGGCTATCTGCATGGTGCGTATAGTTTTCCTAGAATAATGGCTTGTGTTATTTTTTAAAAGCACCAGAACCCTCTTTCCACATTAAATTTTACTTAGAAGAACAATATATAAACAGCTGTGGCCAAACTTCAACAGCTACAACAGCATAAATATTTATCAGGCATTGATAATGTCCCAGGTGCTGTGCTATGCACTTGATATGTGTCGCCTCATTTACTCTTATAACAGTGCTGTGATGTGGTGCTTATGAGACAAGAACTATTTGTATCCTCTTTTTAGAGATGAAGAAGCAGGGAATCAGGAGTTACAGCTAATATGTGGCAAAGCTAGAACTTGACCTGTGGACAATTTGCCTTCAGTATGGAGTCCTTATGGCACAGAAGGTCCTGTCCTAATGGTGTAGTTTGGACAGGGCTGGTGAGGCAGAGCTAAGCCATCCTGGAATCTGTCCCCTTTCCCTTTCTTCCATGGTAGCATGTATAGCTAAGCTTGTATATCTTCCTTCTCCCAGCTCAGGAATTTGGGTAATTTATTAGATTGTTGTGTAATAGGTCTAAGAAATTCTACCTGTTTGTCCTCCAAGATCTCTTCCAGGGTCTGTATTCTGTCACATCAATTCAATGTGAAAGGGATGCTTGTGGCCAAATAGATCTTCAAAAGTGGAAGTAGATGCCAACCACACACACATAAAACCATGATTCCATTTATATGAAGTGTCCACGGTAGGCAAATCCATAGAGACAGAAAGTAGGTTGGTGGCTACCTAGGTTTGGGAAGCAGGGGAGACAAGGAGGTGGCTGTTAATGGTTATAAGGTTTCATTTTGGAGTGAAGAAAATATTCTAGAAATATCAATTCTGTGAATATCTGAAAAACCATTAAATTGTACAATTTAAATGGAGGAATTATATGTTATTTGATGTATAGCTCAATAAAGCTCTTAAAAAACAAAAATTAAAAACAAAAAATAAAACATAAATGTACAGTTATCTCTTTAAAAATTCATCAATATGGGGGCATCTGGGTGGCTTGGTCGGTTAAGAGTCTGACTTCAGCTCAGGTCGTGATCTTGCAGTTGGTGAGTTCGAACCCCATGTCAGACTTTGTGCAGACAGCTTGGAACCTGGAGCCTGCTTCAGAATCTGTGTCTTTCTCTCTCTGCCTCTCTCCCACTCATGCTCTGTCTCTCTGTCTCTCGCTCTCAAAAATAAATAAACCTTAAAAAAATCATCAATATGTTACCCAAAAGATACAAAAATACAGATTCGAAGGGGTACATGCACCCTGATATTTATAGCAGCATTATCAACAATAGCCAAGCTATGGAGAGAGCCCAAATATCTGTCGACTAACGAATGGATAATGAAGATGTGGTGTGTATATATATATGTGTGTGTGTGTGTGTGTGTGTGTGTGTGTATGTGTGCGCACGCGTGTGTGTGTGCATATATATATATATATATAATGGAATATTACTCAGCTTAAAAAAATGAATGAAATTTTGCCATTTGCAATGACATAGATGGAGCTAGAGTGTATTATGCTAAGGAAATAAGTCAGTCAGAGAAAGACAAATACCATATGATTTCACTCATATATGGAGTTTAAAAAAAAACAGATGAACATATGGGAAGGGAAAAAGAGAGAGGGAACCAAACCATAAGAGACGCTTGATGGAGGGAGGTGGGTGGGGGCATGGGCTAAATGGATGATGGGTACTAAGGAGGGCACTTGCGATGAGCGCCGGGTGTTGTATGTAAGTGACGAATCCCTGAATTCTACTCCTGAAACCAGTGTTGCACTGCATGTTACCTAACTAGAACTTAAAATAAAAATTTGAAAAGAAAAAAATTCATCAATATGTTAATCCATTGATTTGTGAATTCATTCCACAATATCTGTGGAGTGGCTGCTGTGGCTGGAGTGGCTGCTACACATGAGGATACGAGGAGAGAAGAGCCCCCGGTCAAGAAGGGTCCTGACACAACATCAGGCGGCAGCATGCCTTCTCTCATAGGGATATATGCAAGGGTAGAGGAGGTCCAGAGCCCTGTGGGGACATGGCGATGACCTGGGAGAGGCAGTGGTACCGAGCCCAAAGCCAGACCTTACCAGGGAGGCCAACCGCAGGTAGCCAAGACGGGGTATGGGGGTTCTAGGTCGAACTAGCAGCATGGGAAAGCTTGGAGACATGAGAGCACAGGTGCGTGTTTGGTGCTTTGCACGCCTGGATAGCAGATCAGGTGTGGAAAGACCAGGGAGAAGAGAATTGCAAGATAAGCAGGAGCCGAGTGACTCTATTCCTTGAATCATTCCTTCAACCATTCATTTCTTTAAAAACATTTTTTTAACGTTTATTTATTTTTGAGACAATGCGAGAAACAGAGTGCAAGCAGTGGAGGGGCAGACAGAGGGAGACACAGAATCTGAAGCGGGCTCCGGGCTCTGAACTGTCAGCCCAGAGCCCAATGCGGGGCTTGAACTCACGAACCGTGAGATCAGACCTGAGCCAAAGTCGGACGCTTAACTGACTGAGCCACCCTGGCGCCCCCAACCATTCATTTCTTGAGTGAGCATCACCTGTGTGTAAGGCAGAGGTTAGGTCAGTGGTCTTGAGGTTGGCTTTGAGAATTGCCTGGAAAGCTTACAGAAATTGATAGGTACGTCTCACCCCAGAAGTAACTGGTCTTGGGGTGCTTTGGGCATCAGAATTTTTCAAAGCCGCTCAGGAAATTCTATTTGCATCAAATACCAGTAGGCTGTGTAATGGAGATTTAAAAAAAAAAAAATTAAGAGGGGTGCCTGCGTGGCTCAGTTGGTTAAGCATCTGACTTGGGCTCAGGTCATGATCTCACGGTTTGTGGGTTGGAACTCTGCCTTCGGGCTCTGTGCTGACAGCTGGGAGCCTGGAGCCTGCTTCAGATTCTGTGTCTCCCTCTCTCTCTCTGCCCCTCCCTTCCCTCACGCTCTCTCTCTCTCTCTCTCTCTCTCTCAAAAATAAATAAAAACATTAAAAACCTTTAAAAAATGTTTAGAACAAAGATGGTCCTGGCACTTAAAAGTTTAGGGTCAACAAATGTTTTCTGAGAACGTACTAGGTACACCGTGGGCACTGGGAATACAGCAGCGAATAAGAGAGTCCCAGACCTCATAAAGGTTCACACTAGTGGAAAGTTCACACTATTGTCTGTTGAAGATATGCAAGCAAGCAAATGGAGGAGTCTCTCATTACAATGTGAGATAAATGATATGAAGTAAATAAGAAAGATTAACAGCAACAACGAGGGACAGAATGGTTCCCTAGATTGGCTGGTCAAGGAGGGTCTCTTTGAAGTGACTTTAAGCCAGGTTCTAAAGGAAGAAACTGGCCTCAGAAGACTCATGGGGAGTGTGTTCCCGACAGTGGGCGTGTGTGTGTGTATGTGTGTGTTCATTGTTGTTGTCGTTGTAAGGAACAGGGTCATATTCAAACACGTTAGGAAAAAGAGAGTTCATTGTATGGGAGAAACTTGAATGTGTTTGTAGGTTATGGTGTGTTATTTATCCTCGTATGCCTAGAATCAAAGATGCTGACTGCATGTAATCGTTTTATAAATGTTTACTGATTACACGAACTAATGAAATCAGCAGAGAAGAAACTGAAAGATAGGGTGAAGGTTGATGAAAGAATGTTCCAGAGGAAATGGGAAGGGGGGATTCCAAAGCACACAGAAGGAGGGGCATCTCTGAGGTGGGAGGGAAGGAGCAGGGCAGGAAATACCATTTCTGGTGCAGAGACAGGAAGTAGCATTCCTTCCCAATGTCTACAGTGTTCTGTGGGGGGAGAGGAGGTTGTTTGCTGAAAGGGAGCCAGGTGGAAGTGAGCTCAGAGTTCTGAGGAGGTGGGAAGAGTGACTTTGTGTGACTGGAGAGGTGGGACGGCCAGGGACCTTTGGAAAGATCACAAGCATGGGTATGGGCGCCCAGCCGAAGCTGCCGAGCACATACAAATGGTGGGACCCGTGGCCATGGCTGTGTGGTGACGTGTGGCGCGAGCCGATGGCTACATCTTGGTGGGATTTGCAGATAGAGGGGTGTGGCAGTGGTTTAGAACAAGGAAATGAACAAACTCAGAGTTTGGACGGAGGGAAAGATTGCAACTGATATTAAAGTCTAGACCGGGACCTTAAGGAAGTCGTGTTGAGCTGAAAGATAACAAGTGGAAGGAACAAAGGACAAACCCTCATGAGTCAAAGGCCAAAAGTGCAGTGGAGAGAAAACAAGGGGCTCCTTCCCTTCCAGCTCTCTTACTGAGAGAGAGAGAGAGAGAGAGAGAGAGAGAGAGAGGGCTCCTTGTTTTCTCCTCGGGTCTCCGTGGCAGGCACTGCACACTCAAAAGTCCTGTGAGACATGACAAGAGCTGCCTGTTTTCAAATGCCACCGTATATCCAAAGAAAGGTCAAGAGTGTTACCTACATAACTGCATTTTATCCGCATAGCAGATACCACAATCCTCATTTTACTGGTGAGAAAACTGAGGCACAGTGAGGTTAAATAGATTGCTCACATTTTTGTAGCAAGGAAGAAGAAACCTCGTGTATGAAGTTAAGGCCCATAACTACCAAGCTAGGTGGAGATATATATATATATATATATATATATATATATATATATATATATCGATCTGTCTTTCAATCTATCTATCTATATGTTTTTTTCTTGTTGTAGAACAACATATGACTCCTGCATCCTTTTCTTGTGAGCTGATAACCCGGGCCAACTGTATGAACCCATTTGGCCCTGCAGGGTGATGTCCAGATTCCCTAGAGTGGCACAGGAGGCTGGTCAGAGTCCAAACCCACACCCTCCTCTCTAGAATCCGCCTCCCACACCTGGGGCTCCTGCCTGCAGGAACTATTTTCAGTTCGCTCATGGCAATGGACAGCCTTTGTCGGTGGTGTTGTGTTGCTCCGTGATGTCCTCCTCCCTCTTCTCCTCCTGGCTGACTCCTTACAGTCCTTCCAAAATGAGTGTGAGTATCACCCCCTTTCCCCTTCTATAAGCTGAAAAAAAAAAAAAATGAGAATGATACCACCCGACATGTTGCCGGGGGGCTCCAGGGCATTTCTGTAGACCTTCCTCAAGCCCTTCTCAGCACAATAAAATTCTGGGATGCTGACTCCTTGTTCATCATCTGGAAGGACCCAGAAAACAGAGGGGAACAGACTCTGATCATCATTGGTGATAGACTCTGGCAGCGGCCCAAGGAACCCCTGGTTTGTACCCACACCTGGGAGTGGCCAGGCTGGTTCCCACAGCATCTTTTTAACAGCTGCTGAAGGAAAAATTTAGACAATAGAAAAAAAAAAAAAGTAGTCAATGAATTTGAGACATCTGTGGACATCAATAACCAAAACAGCTACTTTATTAAAACAATTTCTAACGCTTTCATAATTCAAAAATTAAAATAGTTATAGCCATTACTACTTTGCATTACATGTTATAATAATGTGTTAGTGTTTTTGTATAGTGTCTTTGTGTTATACTTGACTTTGAGCAGTGGGTCACCCAGCAGGGAGGTGGGTGCCTTGTGGAAGTGGAGAGGATGCCAATTTAGAGGACCCAGATTTCACTTTCTGGTTGAGTGATTGGGCAAATACCCAATTTTTCTAGAGCTTCTGTTTCTTTTTGTCTAAAATGTCAGTAATAGGCGAGCCTCCCCGGCATTGTTTGGAGGCCAAATGATAGCATGATTGTGAAAAGCGCTTTTGTAAATTGTAGCATGCTCGAAGGAGAGTAAAAAAAAAATGGTGGTATTATTTCGGAGAATGTTACAGGAACTTATACAGTATACCGCTGCCCACGGTTAACCTGGAAACGCTAATTCAGGGAACTCGTCAGCGGCACCGCAGGAAACTTGTGCAGCAAAATCCTTTTGGAAGCAGGGGAAAAAATCCCACGGAATGAAGGAGAAACGCAAATCAAACCTCGCGGAGACTCTCCTTGAAAGATTACGGGATGAAAAATTAACTTGGCACAGTTGGGGGTGGGAATGTGGACGCCTGCCCTGGATGCCCCGTCTTCGGCCTCCGGACACTTTCCTTCCCCAAAGCCATTTTAGTCAAAGGTCATGTGTGAGTCTTGTCAAAGGCCAGCTTCCAATGGAATCATTGTCCCCCGGGACAGCGGCCCCCTGACTACATCTGCATTGGAGAAATCCCAAAAGCAAACGGCCCAGTGCAAACAAGAGCAGCCCGGGGCAGCCGTCCCGGGGCAGAGCTCACAGGTCCGCCGGGCCGCAGCAGAGGCCGCGTCCGCAGCGCCCGGGGCCCGACCAGGCGCCCAGACGCCCGCAGCATGACCCGCCGCGCCGATCGGGTACGGTAGGCGCCTCTCTCTTCCCGTCCTCCATTGCTGGGGCTCCCGAGTCCAAGCTGCCGTTCTGTCAGCCGGGAAACCTTGCAAGGGGCCTCCAGATTTGCCGGAAAACGGTCCCTGTTGGGCTGCGTTCCCGTGCACTCAGCTGGAGCATTTGCAGGCGCGCCGGATGCAGAGCTTAACTCGTTCCGAGTTTCCGTTGCCAGGGAATGTTTGGGTTTGCGAACACTGCGCCTCTCGTTTCTGGAAAACGAGCCGGTGGAACTGGCGGAGAGGGGTGGTGGACGAGTCTCCGTTCACCAGAGCTCGAACCCGTGCCAAGCGGGAGCTCCCCGGGGGCACAGCCAGTCTCGGGGTGCTGTGAGTGTGAGTTCTCCCCTCCCGCGGCCGCGAGAGGCTCCGCGTTTTGTTTATTACCTGTCGGACAACGGCTTTTTGCAGGAGGGATGGGGAGTTTTAAAGCCATCTGTTTCGGTAATGTTCTCTGGGAGCCTACACTTGCGTCCAAAGGAAACAGAATCATCTTGCAGATGGAGGGAGCCCCTTCCACAAGGCGGGGTCCCCCTCCCGGGCGCCACAAAGGAAAGATTTGATTGGCGTGCACACAGCCGGGCGGCCGGTCTCTCGGCCCTTTGTACTTAACTATTTGAACAAGTCTTGCAAATGGATCTGGCTAATTTTGGATAAGAGTGGAGGGAGCCTGGGGTCTCGGCGGAGTAGGGGTGCTTTTGATCTGGACTTGAAAACCTCCCAGGGCAAACAGAGCAGGTGGGGAGGATCGGAAGGGGCGGTGGGCACAGCCCGCGCTCGGGCGCTAGCGGCGGGTCAAAGGGTTTCGGCCGCTGCACTGCCACACTCTGGTTTCAGTTTAACAGGTTAAGCCCAGAGCCATTTCTCACTGATAAAGGGAATGAAAACAAAAGGCTTTCTAGCGCTCAGCAGGACGGAGAGGGAAGCCGGCGGGGGTATTTGTTTATGTCGTTTACCGCACGCACCCCCAGCTGCACACAGCACCGCAGCTCTCCACGCTGCAGTTCCTGAGATGTTAACTGAGCCGCTGCCCTCCCTCCCCTGCAGCTGCCATCTCCATTTTGTCGTCCACCTTCCCACTGCACTTCTCCAAACGGCGGGTGACACTGGGCGTCTCCACGCCGTCACCGCCCAGTTACTGCTTCCCTGCTCTTCAGCTGGCGTCCACCCTCGCTTCTGAACATCCACCCTCGCTTCTGAACGCAAAGCTCGGTCAGGGCCGCCGGAGACCTCTCTGAACCCTAGAGCAAGTTCATCTCTCCGCTGGCCTCTCTGTGTCATTTTGAACTGTTGCTCGTCCCCTCCCCCACCCCCGCTCCATGTCATCACTCTCTCCTGGGTTCTGTGATACCACACTTTCCTGGTCTCCTCTGACTTTGTAGTGCCTTTCAGAGGTCCTCTCTGCATGGGCATTGGCGGATCCGACTGTTCAAGATTCTCTTCCCTTGGGAGATCTCATCTATTCCCATGGCTGCAACCATTACGTACAAATCTGGGGCCCACCCTGATCTTTCTTCTAAATACCAGCCTTTAATACAGAACATCTCCACTTTGGTGTCCCTAGGAGCACATTGAAATCAGCATGCCCAAAACTGAATTTGTCTTCTCCCCCCTCCTCCCACGCCTGCCCCTCCTCTTCCACCGGCCACTACTCAAATGGCCTCCCCAGTGTCTGGGCCAGACACAACAGAATCGTCCTAGGTGACTTCCTCTCTTTCATTCACCACACCTGATCAGTCTCTACTCTACCTGCTCAATATAATTCACATGCACAACCCCCCTCCGTCTTACCTGCCACGGTTTTGGTTGAAATCAGTACCACCCCCAAATGGATTCTGGTCACAACTTCCCATTAGTCTCATTTGAGGCCAGCACTACCCATCTCGTGCCCTCTATCTTGTCACCATACTATGTCCAATGAGCTTTCTAAAATGCAAATATCATCGTACAGATCTGTTCTGAAAAGTCGTCTGTAGATTCCTTTTTTTTTTCCTTTTGAGAGTAGTGTTGGCAAACACAGGTTCTCCACAACTTGCCTTTTACCGTCCCCTTCTTATCCTTCACTTCCTCTCCGCATTTTATGCACGTTTTTTTGAAAATGTAGGCACATTTGGGGCGCCTGGGTGGCGCAGTCGGTTAAGCGTCCGACTTCAGCCAGGTCACGATCTCGCGGTCCGGGAGTTCGAGCCCCGCGTCGGGCTCTGGGCTGATGGCTCAGAGCCTGGAGCCTGTTTCCGATTCTGTGTCTCCCTCCCTCTCTGCCCCTCCCCCGTTCATGCTCTGTCTCTCTCTGTCCCAAAAATAAATAAACGTTGAAAATAAATAAAAAAAAAAAAAAAAAAAAAAAAAGAAAATGTAGGCACATTAAATTATTTATAAAACATGACTTTCCTCCTTGTCCTTCTCTTAGGTCAATGTCTAACTTCTATTTTCTCCTGAAGAATCAGCTGAGAGCTACTTTCTTTTAGACACCACCCAGACCATCTGCTCTCCATCCTCCAGAATGGGTTAGGTATCCCTCCCATATTTTTCCAGAGCTTTCTTTATTCCTTCTTTCAGAGCGTTCACCCTTCTTTCCTGCAAATATCTATTTGTCTGCCTCCTACTAGCCTGTAAACTCCTCAATTGCAGGGATCAGCTCTTTTTGTCTTAGCATCAGCCCAGCTGGGATGCTCAACGAATTTGCGTGAATTCTTGCGCAGTTCTTGCCAGTGACTGTTATGTTCAGGCATTGACTAGGATGATAGAGATACAATCTGTAAATACAATATGATCAAGAACAAAGAGCGAAGGTCAACAGTGATTATCAGGAAAAGTCATAGTCTTCATGGTTTTAACAAAGGAAGGGTTTAGACTTTCTAGGTATTTGAGATAATCCCCCAAGTCTCCAGTTCTACCAACTCACTCTCCAGTCCACATCTCAACTAATGAGTGTCTCAGACTGCTACCTGCATCTATCCTAACCTTATCCAAGACCGGGAAAAGCTGCAGGAAAAGTCTTTTCCAATTTTGCTTTGGCTTTGTGAAGGCAAAGGAATCCTTTTCACTTGGAACCTGGCATGGGAAGAGGGTACTGAAGGCCAAGATAGGTGGGCTTCTGAGCCTTTTGATAAGGTGGTACCTGAGACACAAGCTGGTGTCTTCTGATACCAGAGAAGGTCTGCAAGGCCTGGGAAGGCGCCAGCAGGTGAGATCTCTAAGGGCGGCTTGGGCATGGTAGAGGCTGTGGGAGACGAGAGATGAGAAAATGCAGCTTTGGTTTTCCAAAGAGAGAAAGATATGTGTCTGAAACTCTAGACAGAGGTGAGTGACGATTAGGTTCTGTAGAGAGTTTTTGAAACTGCAAGCTGTTCTCACTTGGACCCACGGTCCTTTTGAGATCTGGATGGACATTACCCTTCTCAGCAAAAATGGACAATATGCAGCACAAGGCACTTTCTGTAAACTTTCAGGAAGTTCATACAAGTCCACTCTTGGATTCCTTTGAGTTGACATGAACCTCAGGTTAAAAATCTCTAGTCAAAGGATTAATTCATTCAACAGACATTTGGGAGGGTAGGTGGTGATTAGTAGGAGCCAGCACATGTCCAATTAAGTGTATTTTCTCTTTTGAGAGGATCCCAGTGTAATGTGTGGTATTGAATCTGGAGTCACAGGACCTGGGCTCACATCCCTGCTCTGGCACTCACTAGGTGTGTGACTTTCTCTCTGAATCAGAGTTGTATTATTTATTAAAAAGGGATAATAGGTATTGGGGGTTTTAACTAAAATAAAGCACCTTGAATATGGTTGTACGGAATTATCATCGATCAATTAAAAAACCTTGATTTTAGGAAGGGCCCTGATCTTGCAAAATTCTTCTGGATTAGAAGGATGCACGTGGGTTAAATTAATACCTGGGTGAACGCATTTGTTAAAGGAGATTGGATTGGCAGGTGGATGTCTTTGGTGGTATGCTCTGGGCTGTGTCCTTACCCCGCTTTTATTCAATGTCGTTGATGTCCATGAAGGCGTAACACATTGATCACATTTGCTTAGAAAAGGGCATAAGGATTAGGGGTCCAGAAGCTATCAATCAGTTGTGGTCTATTTTGCCTTTTTAGATTGTAGGGAAGTATGCAGAAACAGATACAAAATGTATTTTGCGTGGATCATAAAAGTCAATTGCAAAATTACTGGGTATATCTGTGTGAGACAGAGAGCGAGAAAGGGATGGGAGAGTGAGAGATAAGAGAGGAAGCGGGATAGAGAGAGGGGAAGAGAGAGGAGGGACAGAGTGGAGGGGGAGGAAGTGACAGAGAGGGAAAGTTCGGGATGGAAGTTGTGGTTTCATATAGTTAAGATTTAAGAGTTTAAACTGACAATAAAACCAATAGTGATATGTTTCTTCTAAAATAATGTTAGGTTTTATGTAAAAAGATATAGAAAATAGAATATGGAAGGTGACAGTCATTCTCTGTATTGTGCAGACTGTATCAGAACAATTGTGTCTAGTTCTGATGGATACATATTAATTCATTAGCATTTATTAATTTTTGTAAGTTTATTTTTTGAGAAGGAGAGAGAGAGAGAGAGTGGGGAAGGGGCAGAGAGAGAGAGGGGGACAGAGGATTGGAAGCAGGCTCTGTGCTGACAGCACAGAGCCTGATGTGGGACTCGAACTCACAAACCCTGAGATCATGACCTGAGCCAAAGTTGGACACTTAACCGACTGAGCCACCCAGGCACCCCCATTAGCATTTTTTAAAGCATTTATTATGTACCAATCATTGTGCCAGATGCTGATGATTAATGGTGCTGAAAATGGTAGACCTGCCTTCATGGAGTTCACAGTCTGACAAAGGTACCAGAAGAATAAGGAGATGATTTCAATTCAATGTCATACTTGCTTTCATAGGGGAAGCTCAGATCCCTGTGGAACCACCTAGGAAGAGATATTTAATCCAAGCTTAATGGGACCAGGGTAGACTTTTAGAGGAAGTGATGTTTAAACTGAGACCCGAAGGCTGAGTAAGGGTTCTCAACAGTGCAGGAGGGAAGAGTTCCAGGCAAACGTAACAGTACCCTTCAGTAGGCTGAGGGCAAGAAGCCTGTTCAAGGAACTGAAAGAGGGGGTGCAGAGGGCTGAGGGGATGAGAGAGATGAGATAGAGTGGTGGTAGGAGCTAGAACTAGAGCTGTAATTGATCCTCAGGAGAATAGGGAATCATTGAAGACTGTGAACAGGGCAGGGTCCCATTCAGTTTTGTGTTTTGGAAAGATCATTCTGGCTGCTGAATGGACAGTGGCTTGGAGAGATGGTTGACGAGGGAAGTGTTGTGGTAATATAAACAAGAGAAGATGGTGGCCCCATCCCCAATGGGAGCAGGAAAAGGACAAGCGTGGAACAACTCAAGAGCGAACTAGGAGATAGGAAGCAAGTAGTGACCTACTGTGGGAATGCTGTAGGGAGGGCGCCTACAGGACATTTCAGCTGCAGAGGAGAGGATCTAGAAGGCTAGGATGTCTGTCTTTACATCTTTTACTCTCATGTGGAAGAGAGATTAGCATTGTGTTTCTCTCTCTGAGATGGCAGAGCTGGGCCAAATGGGTGGGAGAGTCAGGGAGATAAATTTCAGCTCAATACAAGGAGGAATTTTCTTTCTTTCTTTCTTTCTTTCTTTCTTTCTTTCTTTCTTTCTTTCTTTCTTTCTTTCTTTCTTTCTTTCTTTCAAGAGAGAGAATCCCAAGCAGGCTCCACACTGTCAACATAAAACCCCACGTGGGGCTCAAACCCACGAACTGTGAGATCATGACCTGAACCAAAATCAAGAGTCGAACGCTTAACCGACTGAGCCACCCAGGCGCCCATGAGGAGGAATTTTCTAACAGAGCTGTTCCAAGGCAATAAGCATTTTGTCACAGATATTTGAACAAAAACAGACACTTTGTAACTATTCTTGGCCAAGTTGGAGAGGCAGGAATAGAGGTGGCCTGGCTGGATGGGCACTGACATTTCCTTCCAACACAAAGATTCCAGGATTCTGTGTATGAAATTCCAATATCTCAGCCTGGCTGGTGTGATCCAAGCCTTTGTAGGGCAGCCATGGGTCCTGGTTTCCCTGCATAGTCCTGGTGCCTACTGTCTCCTGGTAGCTACTTCGAGTCCTCACTTTCACTGCTGAAGGGCCTTAGTTTGAACAATAAATTTCCTAACAATTCATGCCCTTGACTTAATATTCCTGCCTGGTCCCCTGGCATCCTGTTAGAAACCCTAGGAACTACTCATACTGAACTATTTGTTACTTTCAGAGGAGACTCAGCGTTTTTGCTGCCTGTTTGTTTACTTATGACCTTTCTAATGTCAGGACCACCCCTCCTCTGTCTAACCTATTACTTCATTGAGAATATACTTTTTCATTAAGGCCTAACCTAAATTAAATGCTGAATTTTTGTCAAGCCTTCCTTTAACGTCATAGGCTGCATTTTAGTGTTGAGTATGTAATTATTTTTTATACCTATTTGATCTTCTTCTATTATCCCCTAGAAGCCCAGTACTAAGAACTGTGAAAAATGCAGTAACCCTATGGTATGAATGGTGCTATGTCTAAGGCAAGAACCTTTCAGAAGGGAATTTCTATTTATTAAAAAAAAAGTCATATTTTCATTTTGTAAGTGATACATGCATTTTGTAGAAAAAAGTTAAATAAGGAAAATACCAAGAAGAAACAAAATATTGTCCACATCTTAGTACCTGGAGATAAGCATATTAACACGGGGGTGAATATCTTTCTCTAGGTTTATGCACATGTAGATTTAAAATCAGAATCATGGGCGCCTGGGTAGCTCCGTCAGTTAAGTGTCCGACTCTTGGTTTTGGTTCAGGTCATGATCTCATAGTCCATGAGTTCGAGCCCCACAACAGGCTCTGTGCTATCAGTGTGGAGCCTGCTTGGGATTCTCTCTCTCCCTCTCTCTGTGGCCCTCTCCCACTTGTACTCTAAACAAACAAACAAACAAATAAATAAATAACTTAAAAAGAATAAAATCAGAATCATGCAAATCCTTCTGTAACTGTTTTTCCTTTAACAACATACCAAGAATATTACCCGATGCCATTTAAATATTTTTCAAAAACATGATCTTCAATGGGTGTATTGTGTCCCATTCTGTTGCCTCATTATTTGTTTAACAAACTCCTCTTGGTGGACATCAGGCTGTTTCCACTTTTTTGATAGTATAAAGAATGTTATGATTACCCCCAGAGACACATGTCCATGCACCCATATATCTATTCTGTAGGGGACATTTATAGTTTCTAAAGTGGTAAGACAGTTTATGACAAAAACAGGATACTGAGTTGCTAAGAAAGGATGAGTTAAAAAAAGTCTGATTTCACTTTTAAAAACTTAATTCCTATTCTGTGTTATATAGATGTATTTATAAGATATTTTATTTATATGTGTGGACATACTTATTAGCTTTTTTTTGAAATTTAATGAAGGCATCTGATTTGGAAACGTGTCAACAATAGGTAAGCTTGATGCAGAAGTGAGACGTAGCCAATAAATGTCTTTTTTTTAAAGAATTGAGTTTGAAATCTACAAACTTCAGTATCTCTGTGACTATCAGTATGACAAAATTTTATTCCCAAGCCAAATATAAGGAAAAATGGTGACATGTATGTTATAAGATAAAGATAATTTTCTAAAAAGAAGGACACTGCCTAATGTTTCGGTGTCTAGAGAAGGTATGTGGCCATGGCCTTAGATCCTTACTCTGAAGTAAATAATTTATCATCTTAGACACTCAGCAAGCAGGTATGTCTCCATTTTAAAGTGAAATGTTTTCATCTGGAAGCAGGCGTTGGTTGGGAAACACTGTGAATGAATTCGGTGACTTTTTAACAAAATAAATAGAAGATGTTGTCACGGGTTGAATTGTGTCTTTCCCTTGTCTTCCCCTACCCCCAACCAGTTGAAGTTCTAACCCCGAATACCTCAGAATGTGACCTTATTTGGAGGTAAGGTTTGTATTAGTCTGGACACAATCAATAAGTCTGACACACACACACACACACACACACACACACATCTTCTATTGATAAACTCTATCTTTATCTCTCTGTCAGCTAATATAGAAAGAGTTATTATAGGAATTGGCTCATATGATTGTGGAGGCTGAGAAGTCCAATGATCTGTTGTCCACAAGCCGGAGAATCATGGAAACCGGTGGTGTAATTTAGTTTGAGTCCAAACAATGAGAGGCTGATGGTGTAAGTCCCAGTCTAAGTCTAAAGGTGTGAGAACCAGGAATGTAGATATATGAGGGCAGAAAAAGATGGTTGTCCCAGCTCAAGCTAAAAGAGCAAATTTGCTCTTCCTCCTCCTTTTTCTACTCAGGACCTCAGTGTATTGGATGATGCATTGGTGAGGGTGATCTTTTCTACTCAACTGATTCAAATGCTAATCTCTTCCAGAAACACCCTCACAGACAGACCCAGAAATGTTTTACCAACTATTGGGGCATCCCTTAGCTCAATCAAATTGGCACATAAAACTAACCATCACAGGGTCTGCACAGAGGTAATCAAAGTAAAGTGAGATCATCAGGGTGTGTCCTACTCCAGTATGACTGGTGTCCTTATAAAAAGGGGAAATTTGACACAGAGATATTCATAGAGGGATCTCTTCCCTCTATGAATATTCTTCCTGTGGGAAGAAACACAGGGAGAATATGGCCATCTACAAAGCCAAGAAGAGAGACTTGGAACAGATCCCGCCCTCACAGCCCTCACAGGGATCACAGGGAACTGACCCTGCCGACATCTTGACTTCGGACTTTCAGCCTCCAGCACTGTGAGTCAATACATTTGTGTGGCTTAAGCCATTTGTGATACTTTGTCATGGCTTTCTACAGACTTAGATTAATACAGATTTCATGAGAGCTTAATTCCCCTAGCATGGTTTCAGCTGGTAACACTCAATACATTATTTTGCTCTTCAGTCACCAGAGATTCTGCTGTTATTCATAGGAATGATAGATGACAGAGTCTTGCTATTTCCAGTTAGCAAAGCATTTCCATATCCATGATCTCCTCTGACCCTGACCAAAGCATAAGAGATGATAATTCTTAGATCTCTGTTTTAGGGATAGGAATTGGAAGTTGAGACGAGATCAAGGTTGTACAGCTTGGAAGTGGTCGAGCTGAAACTCAAACATGGACTTTTGATTCTAAATACTATACTATTAATTAAAACACAGTGCCTCTCACCTTCATGGACATGCCAAATACCATCTTTTGTCTTTAAAGTTTGAAAAGATATGGGCTGTGGCATGCTAAGCCACATCTCTCTCTCTCTCTTTTTCTAAATCCCCTGAGAAAGATTTTATAATCTGACTTGTTGGAAGATATCTGATGCCTGAAGGCACCAGCTCCTCCTCCCACATCTTCATTATCAAATATTTATCAGGAATTTAGGCGCCAGTGTTTATGTGCGCAGAATATTTCTTCTCCACTCAGAAGCTTTGTTTACTGCCAAACTGGGCTCTCTTAGTACACAGTTTGATTGCTGACAAATCCAATTGCAAAACTTTGGACGTGTTGGACATAATTGGGTTTTTCCATCATTAATACTGCTCAGATATTAATTCAACATAGTGACATGAGGGGTGCCTCACAGTTTCCAGAAGCTGCTTGACTCTAATCAGCAGGAACAAATGCAAGATTATTGCACTTTTTCCTTGGGTGACCTAAGCTTGTTCTTGGCACCCGTGAGCGCAGAGCACTGGTTGTCTTATAAGTATTTCAGTGGCTTCTACCCAGGGGACTTATTAGTTTTGAACCTTGGGGATAATTCCATAAGAATGTAATTCTTTTCTTTGCTGAAGGAACAAAATGTTGCTTGTGTTGGGTTATTCTTGTTATGCGATAAAACCGGTGATTTCCAAATTGCAGAATCATAGAAGCCTATAGGTAGTTTGTCAGATTTAGGAAAAAACAGACAAGCAAAACAAGACAGGCAACAACAACAACGGGAAACCTCAGGATTTCCCGGTTAAATTTCTATTTCAAATAAACAATAAATTATTTTTTAGTTTAAATATGTCCAAAATATTGAAAACACTAAAATCTATTGTCTCTGGAAGTCCTTCCTATAAAGCAAAATTAGGAGTAGAGTGTTGGTAATTTCTCAGTATTTCAAAAGAGTTTATGAAAGTTATACATTTACCCATGTAAGGCTTCAGAGGTTCCTGACAATGTTAAATTAACTTAGTTTTGGTTGGGTTTTTTTTGGATCAACTTGAAAGCACTAGTCATCTTATGATGAAACCATAATTATACTATCTTTTTTGATGACTTCTTGTATTCTAGGGATCGTGCAAAGCACATACATTATCTCATGTAATCTTCAAAGCCAGAGATTGGCAAACTATAGCCCTGCTCTGGTGGCTGTTTTGTAATAAAGTTTTATTGGAACACAGTCACCCCCATTTGTTTCTGCAGAGTCCGTGTGTGATTTTACGCTACAATAGCAACTTGAATAGTTATGATAGTGATCATTGCATGGCCTGCAAGACCTAAAATATTTATCATCTGGCCCTTTACAGAAAAAGTTTGCCTACATCTGCTCAAAACCACCCTGGGATGGAGTTCCTGTTATTCTCATTTTTAGAACGAGGAAAAGTGAAGGCCTGAAGAGGGTAAATAACTGGCCAAGGTCTCATAGTTCTTAGGAGGCCAATGCCTTATCCATGAGGCATCTGGGGCTTCGCACAGCTCTTAGAATTCAAACTAAGGTCTGTTAGATTCCAAAACTTCTGCTCTTACTACAGGTGGTCTGGAAGGTTGATTGTAGATTGCATTTGTCCTAAGTGGGCTTAGCAGTGGGGAACTGATTTGTAATTTTTTATTTAATACCCTTCATCTCAAAGACAAGGCAGATCTTGTGGGTAGTGTTTAAGTGCTCAGGCTCTGGAGCTGCCACTGTTAAAGGCCCGTGTCTACCACTGAATTTCTCTGTACCTCAGTTTCTGCCCCCATCAATTACAGATGATAACAGTACCTATATGCGTGATTGTTCCTCAAGTTCAATGAGTTGATGTCTACAAAGAAATCAGAAAAATACATGACATGTAGTCTACATTTGTTACTTTTTTTTAAATTATTATTTTTTAAAATGTTTATTTATTTTTGAGAGACAGAGAAAGACAGAGCATGAGCAGGGGTGGGGCGGAGAGACAGGGAGACACAGAATCCGAAGCAGGCTCCAGGCTCTGAACTGTCAGCACAGAGCCCGACGCAGGGCATGAACTCACAAACCGCGAGATCATGACCTGAGTGGAAGTTGGACGCCTAACCGACTGAGCCACCCAGGGGCCCCTGTTCTTTTTATTTCAAATAACTATCATCTCAAACTTGGGGTTAAAAAAGAGTTTGGCAAAGTTGAGCTTATCTGCTGCGGTTGGTTGACAGGACACCTCAACCAGGAGATCTACAGAGCATGGCGGCCCCTGCTTGTCAGGTAACAGCTAAGATAGACGCTCTTCCAGCTTCTCTGTGAGAGACGTCTTCGGCCTATGTCTTTTAGTCCTTGGCTAGCCACGTTTGCCTTGGGAAGGCATGTTGTGAGATGTTACAGGATGTTCATCCAGTGCTCACTGGATCCTAACCCCCTTATTACTATTACCCTCGATTATTTATAGTCTTGACGTCCACTCCCCGTGGCTCTAAATTCACTAAAAATGTAGTCAGGCTGCCAGAGGACGACCTTCCTAAATAACACAAGGCAAGCAATTTTCCTAAGAAACACCTCGATCTATAATTTGATCCTTAGGCAAAAACAAGGAAAAAAAAAGTTTTTCCCAGTATTCCTCACCCTCCAAAGCAACTTTTGTGTATGGAATCACTGGGAGTAAAATCTGTATGTAGAACTTAATAAGCATGTTAGAATGGCCTTGATCTTTTGAGGGGATTAAGGATTAAAGTTATTCCCTGAGAGGGATGGGAGCAGAAGGCTTGAAAAATCTAGAAAAATTTCTGACATTGTATACAGACACTTCAGTGGTTAGTCAACATGAAGTAACTAAAGACATGGTTGAGGCTCCTGGAGGCTTTGTTAAAGTGAAGCGACATAAGTGTGCGTGGGCATCAGCAGCAAGGTTCTGCAATTTTCCCAGCATTTCTTGGGTGCCTGGGGACAGGGACAAGAAAGTGGCATTATTTTTCTAGCGTTGAGGCTTAGCACTCCTCTAGGATCCAGAGAGTTCTTGAGAACTCTGGCCTTGGGGGCCAGACTGGGTAGGGACGGAGGGACGGAAGAAGGCCCAAGCCAACTCTGCTGCCATTTCACAGGAAAGTGAAACTGTAAGACACTTTCCTGATCCCTTTCCTCCTCTGTCTGAATCCTCTACACTCTCTTTACAATTTCTTTCCTCTTTCTTCACCGTCCTCTTCCTTTGTTAATATATTCAGCCAGTATTAATTGAATGTCTCTGTGTGCCAGTCACCATGCTAGGCTCTGAACGTAAGAGGAAAGGGGCATAGACTCACTAATATTGTGGAGCTTACAGTCCAGTGGGAGAGGTGTACATGCCAAGAGTTAGGGTAAGTATTCAAAGACAAATAGGGGGGGGGGGGGGGGAGAAAGGGAATAACAAGATGACTGGGAAGCAACAGGGTCGAGGGCTCTCTGGGCTGAGAACTGAGGGTTGAAGGAGAGCAGAGAAGTCTGATGAATTAGTTTCCAAACCCATCCAGCTAGTGAGTGGCCACACTGAAGTTTGAACCCGGGTTTGCCTGACTCTAAGCTCTATCCACTTTGCCCTAAATCTTAACCCAAAGAGAATTATACTTGCTCTCAAAATGTTTCCACTTAGTTGTGTTGTACTCCTGCGAAGCAACCTGAATAATATGAAGGAAAATCATTCATTCATTCACCCCATCTGATCATCTACGATGGGTTAGCACAATGTGCACATAAGTGCAAAGTGCAGCTGTGAGCACCATTGCTGAGGAGTGCTGAGGAAAGCATTGTTAGGCTGGAGTTGACGTGATACAGCCAGTCAGCAAGCCCTTCAAATTCATCACAATGCCCCCTTTACTCCACAGGATCGACCCTCATTAACATGCAGGCCATGTGCATCCTACTTGCTTATTCCTTTGATTCCTAGACAAACACCAGCCTAATAAAGAGGCAAACAAGTCTGTGCAGGACGCAAGTCTGCCTGGGAATGCAGGTATTTCTGAGAGATTAGGCTGAGGCTAGCAGGTTGCCACTGGGTGTCTCTTGGCATTCTGGGGGTCAAGGGTAATATTGCTCACAATGCTAATTATACACTGAGACCCACTGCCAAGTGAGGCTGAGAAGGTCTGAAAATTAGAATGGGCGGCCATCTTGCTTTCTGCCTGGGGAATGTGGTTGGTCCACATGCAGAAAGTTCAACACTTTCTGTGCCAGATGCTGTAGAACTTTCAGGAGATGGTGGAGATGCAGTCCCTGTCCTTAAGAAACTTTCAGTTCAGTGAAAAGAATTTCAGATGGAACAAATACAACAGAAGGGGCAAGGTCAGGTGGAAAGATCAGGGACTTCAAACCATTCAGACTGCATTTCAATTCTATCCCCATCACTTACTGTGTAGCCGTGAGCAGATTATTTAATCTTTCTGGGTCTTGGTTCTTCACTCGTAAAATATGATTCTTTACTTCATGCTATTTTATAACCACCTTCATAGATGGTGTTATATTTATTATTGTCACCATGAGAATATGGCAGATTGTTGTTTTAACACTGGACGACTTTTGGCAAATTATTCAAACTCCATCTGTAAAATAGGATAATCCTAATGGCTTTGTTTGTGTAGTTCAAGGGCCAACTGCATTCTCTCCTTGTTCCCACCATCCTGTTTTATTCTTTATTCATAGCTCTTGTCAGTAATTGACATATTTGTATAATTTATGACTTTTCCATCCAACAAAATATAAGCTCCATGAGTAGGCACTTGGGTTATTTTGTTAATTGCTGGTGTCTTTTCTGCCTAAAACAGTAGTTGCTGCATAAATGGATGAATGAGCAAGTTCATGTTCGATGTTTGGCCAGTGGTTGACTCCCGGTAGGGGTTACTGTGCTCAGTGCCCTTATTATGATTAGATTGTGTTGGGTGCAGTGAGAGGAACCAATACAGAAAGATTGCTCCCAGCTCCGTCAGGCGGCGATCTTTGTCCTTACACTGGCGTCTCAACTGTGTTGTAGTTGAGTAGAACAACTGGGTCATTGTCAATAGGTCACATGAGATTAACTGCAAAAGTAAGAGTGAGAGAATTTTTATCAATTCTCCGCAAGAAGGGGAAACAGCAGCAGGAAGGGAGAGAAGACTGGGAAAAAAAGAGAAAACAGCATCTTTTGCAAAATGCTTTGTTACCTGAGACCATAGGCTACAAGGCTGTGACTGAGACTGGCCAGCCACAAACCTAGAAGGCATGTAAGACAGGCTGCATCAGTCAGATGACACAAATAGAATACATTGGTATAATGGCTCCAACCTGTAGTTGGTGTGAAAATGAGAAACCATCCTTTACAGAGTCCTTCTTTATCTGAACTCTTAAAGGCACTAGAGAAAAACCCTTCAAATGCCCTCCAAATGTGAGGTTAGAGGAATTTTTGTAATAAACCAAATGTATGGTAGCGTAGTGTACTATGAAAAGAAGTACTTAGAAGCTAGACTTTGGTTAGGCAGACCTGAGTCTGAATGAATCTGCATCACCTTGGGCAAGTTACTTAAACTTCTTGAGTTTCTGTCAAAAAGAGAAACCAATACGTACTCTGCAAGACTGTGGAGAGGATTTCTGTGCAATGTCTGGCACATTCTATGTGCTCAGTATATGGTAGCTGTTATTATTAACAATCAATACTACAAGGACTATTTTACTTAATCCCCACAACTCAATGAGGGAGGTGCTGGGTTTACTCCCATTTTACATATCTAGAAGCAGAGGTCTGGAGAGATTTCCTAATTCAGGCCACACAGCTAGTGAGCATCTGAGCCATGACTGTAACCAAACCCGACAGCCCAGGATTTTAGTAATTAACAAGTTGTATAACATCTCTCATTAGAGCCACAGAAGTTTAGCGGGACAATATAAGGTCCAGAACTTCTGCATTGTCTTGCATAATACTCTAGTGGCAAGCTGAGGTCATTTGTATTTCAACTTTGCAGTGGCTCTCTGTTTATAAAGGATTATAAGAGACCTGTAAGGCTAGGAGAGGCAGTATAAGGTCAGCTTGTCTTATGCCTGTCTTTTAGATGTACCCAAAGTAGATTGCTTAATCTCTTGCTTAAATCCATCAAATGACTTTGTGGAAGGTGTTTCTCCTTTTCTTAGCCTAATCCTGACCAGTGTTCTCTTTCTTTGGCATATTAAATTCCACATGCCAACCCTATACCTGTTTATACCCACCTATAACTATATGTACATTTCCTTCAGGCGATGAAACAGTAAGAACAAAGTGTGTATAAGGATCCTTCCCTTTCTTTTTGATTTATTAAGAAAAAAATAAAATTGAATTCTGGTTATTTAATTTAATTTGAGTAGCTCTTTGCTGGTCATTACAGAGAGAACTCAGCCTCCAAAGACAGTTTTAAAAAGAGAGGTAACTAATAGAAGCCTAGAGTTGGGAAGGACCTAAAATGTTGTATTAGCCAATCTTCTTCTGAATTTCCATACTTTGCCATAATTCTTGACCTCACCTACCCAGCCTTTTCTTCGATAGTAACTGAGTTCATTTTTGATGAGAGAACTCTGGCAGCACTGATTGCTAGAAAGTTCCTCTTATTGTGAGATGAAGCATGCTTCTCTGTAACTTCTAGTTTTGTCTGAGGAAGTACACAAAATAAAACTCATCTGTCTTGTATTGCCCTTAGAACATTTGAGAAGGACAACCACACCCACCTTCTTCCATCGTCTATGCAAGGCACCCAAGCTGCACAGTCTTCAACCATTGGCCATGGGGGAGCTCATTAAATATCCATTCTCTAAACATCCAATGAGCCTTTTGAAACAAATCGGATTATGGCACTGCCTGATTGAAATCCCCCCAGTCACTTCTCATCACACCCAAAATGAAACACAAAGGCTCCACTGTGACCTGTGAGGTCCTGCATGGACCAGCACCCGATAGCCTCTTTGAGATCATCTGGGATTATTCCCCTGACTCCACTCTAGCCACACAGGCCTTCCTGAACATACTCGGCTGCTCCTACAAATTAGGGTCTCATTTGCTGTTCCTCACTCTATCCAGATTTTTGTTCAGATGTCATCTCTGCTGAAAGACATTCATTACCACCCAGTTGAAAGTAGCTACTTCCATTACTCTTTGCTCTCTTGCTTGGCTTTGTTTCCCTTATCATGTATAAAGTATCTGAAATTATATTACATTTCTTCTCCCACTAGAATGTGGGATCTTGAGGCAGAGGATTTGCTCTGTTCACTTTGCATCTCTAACGCCTGATGGCATACAAGGTGCTCAGTAAAAATTTGTTGAGTAAATAAGCAAGTGAATGAATGAATGAATGAATGAGTGAATGAATGAATTGGGTAACACGGACTCCTCATCATCCTGGTCATGCCTTTCTCAATGCTATGTAGTTTTAGTGACTTACTAAAACAAGACATCTAAAATGAAGATGGGAGCCCAGATGGGAGTCTAGGCGGTGCCACCTGAACTTTTCTCTCCTGGGTTGGGCAGTCATTGTCTACTAAAGGGACCCAAGATATAATGAGGTCACTTAGAGTTGTGATCAAGCATGGACTTCTATTGGACTTGCAGGTAACAAAAACTCCCAGCTTTCTTTTATAAAAATTGTTACCAGAGAAACAGCTAAAGGGACAGGAGGGTGGACCTTGTCTCAATTCTGCTGTTTATTTTTTTTTTAATTTTTTAAATGTTTTATTTATTTCTGAGACAGAGAGAGACAGAGCATGAGCAGGGGAGGAGCAGAGAGAGAGGGTGACACAGAATCGAAAGCAGGTTCCAGGCTCTGAGCTGTCAGCACAGAGCCCGACGTGGGGCTCAAACTCATGAGCTGTGAGATCATGACCTGAGCCGAAGTCAGACGTTCAACCGACTGAGCCACCCAGGCGCCCCTCAATTCTGCTGTTTAAATAGCATGTGCAGAAAGACCACCTCAGGAGCATAACTGGCAGAATATATGAACTGTATCTATAACACATCCTACAAAAAATCTGTAAGACAAGAAGGTTCCCTGGTACTGGAGTAGAGCAGAGATTGAGTGAGCGTATACTCAGTAGCCCCCACACATACCCACTGCATACCTCTATGACTTAACAGAGTGTGTTTAACAGACTTCCACGTCTTCCACTTAAAACATGCTTCTTATCTCAGTATCCTTGACATCAAGCAGTACTTGGCACAGAGCAAGGTTTCAATAACCATTAGCTTATGTTGTAGGGAGTGCTCACTAAATCTGCCTTGAATCAATATTATATGAATTTGTAAAATTCTGGTTTCTGGAAGTTTAGGTCACTCGTCTGACAATGACCAGCCTTCTCTCTGATCTCCTAGGAACCTTGAAATGATATGGCCATGACGCCCACGGTTCGGGCCAGTCACTTCCTCATTACTACCCGATTCTGTTTTTGGGTGAGAATTAGGTCAGCCTAGGATAGAAGTTAATCTGTGGCTTCTGGTGTGTTCTGATTTAGGAAACATTATCAAGTATTAAAACTTATCAAACATTTATCAGATTCTCTACTTTAAAAAAAAAATTTTTTTTTCAATGTTTATTTACTTTTGAGACAGAGAGAGACAGAGCATGAACAGGGAAGGGGCAGAGAGAGAGGGAGACACAGAATGTGAAGCAGGCTCCAGGCTCTGAGCTGTCAGCACAGCTGGGGCTCGGACTCACGAACTGTGAGATCATGACCTGAGCCAAAGTCAGACGCTTAACCGACTGAGCCACCCAGGCGCCCCTGGATTCTCTACTTTTAATAGACTCATGTTTCTTGCAGCAAATAGTTAATATTCCCATTCCTTTTAGATCTTGTCAGTTTATAATCCTCATTAGGAAATCATGGAGAAGAGAAAACTCCTCCATTTAACAGGTGCTTGAACTTGGACAAGGTGTCTGATATATTTGACTTGTTTTCTCATATATTGACAATGATAATAGTGTGAAAGCTTTTAAGGAGATTAAATAAGGCAATATATGTATATATAAGTGTCTCTAGTGTGTTGTCCAGCAAAGAGCAGGCACTTAGGAAATCCTAGCTACCACCTATGGAGTATCTGCTCCATTCCAGGTATGGTACCATTCATCCACACTTGATTCCCCTCCCTTCATCCTGTCCTGAACTGTCATGATGTCCCAGTCAGAGGTACGTTAGCTCTGCGACTTTGCCTATGAGCGGGCTTTCAGTTTTACTGATCGCAAAGTAGAAAGAGTGAGTGAGCCTTCATTCTTCTTATAGGGTTTTTTGTTTTTTTTTTAAGAAGTGTTCTTCAAATGCAAGGCATTAAAAAAATTGTAGTATAATTGACATATAATATTATATAGTTTCAGGTGTCCAATAGAATAATTCTGTATTTGTATGTATTACAAAATGATCACCATAATAAGTTTAGTTAACAGCTGTCACCATACATTAACTACAGAATTCATTTTCTTATGATGAGAACTTTTAAAGATCTACCCTTTTAGTGACTTTTAAACATGCAATACAGTATTATTCATTATAGTCACCATGACCTGTACATTACATCCCCATGGCTTATTTATTTTATAACTAGAAGTTTGTATCTTCTGACCCCCTTCGCCCATTTTGCCCACTCCTCACCCCCCCGCTTCTGGGTCTATGAGCTTTTTTTTTAGATTCCGCCTATTAAGTGAGTTCATTCCATGTTTGTCTTTTCTGTCTGACTTATTTCACTGAGCATAATGTCCTCAAGGCCCATCTATGTCGTTCCAAGACATTGTTCTTAAATTCCCACAATTGTCCCACAAACTCTGATTACAGGTTGTTGCCATTAAGATTCAAGTCCCTTGAGATCCGTAGGCAAGAACTGGGTTTTCATTTTATTTTGAAATAAAATGAAACAGGAAACTTGATTAAAGTCCTATGGCAGAGGCCCCGAAGTACTCTGAAAGAGATCCTCCTATTTTTAGGAATGTAAAAGGTTTCATCACATACAGGGGCTGGTTAAAAAAGGTTCACACCACCACTCAAATGCTTCAGTCCCTGTTAATTGTAAGTTTCGGAGGGTAACTGAGGTGACTCTGCACACAGCTTGGAAGGAACTGACCTGAGAGCTGAAGGTCAGGGTTAATGTTCCTTTCCTGTGGGTCCAGAGACTTTGGAATTTGCTTCACTGCAGGGATAATCTCACTAGCTCTCTCTTTTTAAGCAGCATTTTTGGAAATATAATTCATAAACCATAGAAACTCACCCTTTTATTTTTTTTATTTATTTTTTTTTAAATTTTTTCAACGTTTATTTATTTTTGGGACAGAGAGAGACAGAGCATGAACGGGGGAGGGGCAGAGAGAGAGGGAGACACAGAATGGGAAACAGGCTCCAGGCTCTGAGCCATCAGCCCAGAGCCCGACGCGGGACTCGAACTCACGGACCGCGAGATCGTGACCTGGCTGAAGTCGGACGCTTAACCGGCTGCGCCACCCAGGCGCCCCGAAACTCACCCTTTTAAACTGTACATTTCAGTGGTTTTTATTACTTTCATGGCGATGTGCAAACAACACTGTAACTTTGGAACATTTTCATCACCCCCAAACAAGACTTCATACCCAAAGCAGTCACTTCCACATCACCTGACAACCACTTATCTACCTTCTTTCTCTATGGATTTGCTGTTCTAGATGTTTTATAGAAATTAAATCATACAATATGTAGCCTTCGTGTCTGGCTTTTTTCACTTGATATTTTCAAGGTCCATTCATGTTATAACATGTGTCAGGACTTCATTCTCTTTTATTGCTGAATAAAATTTAATTGTATTGGTATACTTCATTTTTTTTTTTACCCATTCATCAGTTAATCATTCTGCTGTGAACATTTGTGTACAAGGTTTCATGTAGGCATATATTTTCAGTTCTTCAGGGTATAGCTAGGAGTAGAATTGCTAGGTCATATGATAACTCTATGACAAACTATTTTCCAAGGTGGCTGCGCTTTTATGATCCTATCAATAATATAGGAGGATTCGCATCCTTTCCAACACTTGTTATTGTCTGTTTTTAATTTTAGCCATCCTAGTGGGTGTGAAAGTGGTATTTCATTGTCATTTTGATTTGCATTTCTCTAATGACTAATGGTGTTGATCATCTTTTCATGTATTTATTGTCCATTTATGTATCTTCTTTCTCAAAATGTCTATTCCAATCCATTGAAAAATGTGGGTTATGTGTCTTTTTACTGCTGAGTTGTAAGAGTTCTTTACATATTCTGTATACTAGGCCCTTATCAGATATTGATTTGCAAATATTTTCTCCCATGCTATGGACCACATTTTTACTTTCTTGCCATCTTGACAATGACGTCATTCAATCTACGAATGTGGGTGTCTTCCCATTTATTTAGGTCTTTCATAATGTAGTTCAATGACATTCTCTAGTTTTCAGCGTACAAATCTAATACTTCTTTTGTTAAATTGATTCATAGTAGTTTAGACTTTTTGATATTATTGTAAGTGCAATTGTTTTCTTAATTTCATTTTAGATTTTCCATAGCTAGTGTACAGAAATACAGCTGATTTTTAAAAATATTTAGCTTGCATCATGCAACCTTCCTGAATTTCTTTATTTGTATAGTTTTCCTTCAAGTTTTTATTTAAACTCTAGTTAGTTAACATACACGGTAAAATTTGTTTCAGGTGTATAATTTAGTGATTCCTCACTTACATACAATATCCAGTGCTCATCTAATAGTTTTTAAAGGATTCATTAAGATTTCTATATACAAGTTCATATCTTATATATAGATAGCTATATTTGTTCCTTTCCAGTTGGAATGCCTTGTATTTGTTTTCTTGCCTAATTGCCCTGCCTAGAAGTGCAGTGTTGAATAGAAGTGGTTAGAGAAGACATCCTTGTCTTGTTCTGGATCTTAGGGGGAAAGCCTTTAGTCTTTCACCATGAAGTTAGCTGTAAGTTTTTCACAGAAGTCTTTTATCAGGCAGAGGAAATTCCCTTCTGTTTCTAGATCGATGAATGTCACTAGCTCCTGTTTGCTTGCAAGGGGAATCACAGAAATAGCAGTTCTGCTTCCTCTCCAAGAGGGCACCATTGTGCTGCTAAGCATGTGATGATGGCATTCTAGTAGCAAGCATAAACTTCCTTTTAGGTTTGTGTTTATATTCAAACAAATTTCTTGAGTTGAAGCTCAAATTCTTGGGGCTTTCCAGTCCAAATAGAGGGTCTTTGTTATTGTAGTTCAAACCTGTGCCTTCAAGGCTGTCCCCAGAGTCACCCCACCCTTTACCAAATAAATGCTGCTCATTTTCTCTTGAGGTTAGAGAGAATGTGACAAGGGGTTTGTAACATCTCCAACTTTAATCTATACATAATCTCCCTAAAAGTAAAGGAATTTTCCTAGAACCTATGTCACTGCTAAGCACCTGTTATGTGCTCAGTTCTTTGCTTAATGCTGAGAACATGATAACAGATGTAGTCTTTAGCCTCCTGTATGTAATAGTGTCTAATATTTGCACGTTTTCTAAGTTTCAAGCACTGAGCTACTTGCTTCACATGCATTATATCAGTTGGTCTTCATATCAACCCTGTGTTATAAGAACTCATGTTATTTTTATTAATAATCCATAGCTTTGGGAAGGCTGTGAACTGACTCAGATTTGGATGAGTGCCATGGAAGAGGAGGACTTCAGAGCTGAGAAACACCATGAGGAGGCTGGAAATTTGGTTGGACTCCTTAGGGGAGGAGCTTGGCTGGAGTGAAAGATTCTGTCACTTGTCAATGAAAGATCTGGCCTGGGGGGTGATTTGGGTCACATTTTGGCATGTATGTATATATCTGAATACTACAACAAAAGGTTGGATTTAGAAAAGTAGGTAGGGGCACCTGGCTGGCTCAGTTGATCAGGGTCATGAGTTTGAGCCCCCCGTAGGACATAGAGATTACTTAAATAAATAAAACTTTTAAAAAAGTGTTTAAATAGTGGAATTAACTTGGTTATTGTCTTTGTTTATTTTCACAAATTGCACTCCTTGAATGTCCGGTTTTCTGACAAAGTACTGTAGGGAGAAGGGGAGGTGGCTGGTCTGATAGCATCTTGGCTCCCCACTCCCTACTTAAAGTAGAGCAGCTCCGCATTTAGATGTTGGTATTCATTTTAAGATTTTCTTTGAAACTAAGGTTTCGCTGCTTCAAAAAGTGTTACAAATCACTGATTAGCCCAATAATCCTGCTTTACAGATGAGGAAACATGGGCTTGAAGTCACACAGCTAGTAGTAAGAGAGTAAGGATTGAAGTTCCAATTTGAATTTCTTGATATCAAGTAATTCCTTCAACAAACATTTATTGCCTGCCTATTACATCCCAGGAAAGATGCATAGCTCTGTGAAGCACAAGAATGACTGATCGCTGCATTCAAAAATATCACAAGGGACAGAGAGGCCTAAAAACGGATTTGTAGACAATATGGGAGCAGAGTGGAGGAACCCATTGCTCTGCACAGGAGAGGCAAAATCGGGAGGGAGGGGGGCGCTTCACAGAAGAGTGACACCTGACCTGAATCTTCATGAATATGTTGGAGTTTGCCAGGGAGATTAGGTGGAGAAGGGCATTCTAGGCCAAAGCAACAACATATATTAAAGAATGGATGTGTCACAGGGTACAACTTAATCAAGGCACAGCAAATATTTCTCTAATTAAAAAATTTACCATTTGCTAAGCATTCTTCTGTGCCAGGCATTGTGCTAGGCAATTTACATGGATTATTCCATGTAATACTCTTAAGATTCCTATGAGCTGCATACAGATGAGAAAACTGAGTCTTAGGATGGAGAAGTAATTCGCCTAAGGGTCATGTAAGGTCTCACAGTTAAACAGTAGTAGATTTGAATCCAGGCAACTTGATTTCGAATTTTTAAAAAATATTTTATTTTCGAGAGAAAGAGAGAGAGAGACAGAGTGCAAGCAGGGGAGGAAGAGAGAGAGGGAGACGCAGAATCCAAAGCAGGCCCCAGGCTCTGAGCTGTCAGCACAAAGCCCGACGCGGGGCTTGAACTCACGAACCGTGAGATCATGACCTGAGCCGAAGTCGGATGCTTAATTGACTGAGCCACCCAGGTGCCCATAGGCAACTTGATTTTGGATTTAGAATCCTATTTGCGTTGCCAAGGGGTTTGGATTTTATGCTTTAGGTCAGTGGTTCTCAAACTGGCAGCAGAATTTGCCTGGTGGGCTTGTTAACACAGATTCTGGGCTCTACCCACCCTGCCCCCAAGTTTCTGATTCCATAGATCTGAGGTAGGACCTAAGGATTGCGTTTGTAACAAGTTTCCAGGTGATTCTGTTCCAGGTAGCCCCCAGGATCACCTCTTGAAAACTGCTGTGATAGCAGCACTAAAAACTGAAGGTTTTGAGATTGGGAGGAGCATCATCAAATTTGCATCCTACGCAGGGCCCTCTGGGAATGAATGGGAATGAATTAAGAGAGGCCTGAATGAAAGGGTGTTTGAAGGGGGCAGAGGGTGCAAACAGGAAGGGCAATTTTGAGGCGAACTGCTCATGCATGTCCTGTAGAATGAGGATGAAGGGAGAATCTAAAATATTCACATAGAAAGACAATTTAGAGGGGCGCCTGGGTGGCTCAGTCGGTTGAGCGTCCGACTTCAGCTCAGGTCACGATCTCGCCGTCCATGAGTTCGAGCCCCGCGTCGGGCTCTGGGCTGATGGCTCGGAGCCTGGAGCCTGCTTCCGATTCTGTGTCTCCCTCTCTCTCTGCCCCTCCCCGGTTCATGCTCTGTCTCTCTCTGTCTCAAAAATAAATAAACGTTAAAAAAAAAATTAAAAAAATTAAAAAAAAAAGGAAGACAATTTAGATACTAAGAACGGTCAGCAAGCCCTGAGAAAGATGGTAATAACTGTAATCAATAACAAGACCCGGTAGACATGGTGTCTGATGAGAAACAAGAGATGGAAGGATTGCAGAAGATTTCCAGGAAAAGAAAAGAAGCTGGAAGGTGAACCGGTTGTTTGGGTAGCTGCGTGCTGCATGTGTCGAGGCCCCCATGTGGTGTAGTACAGGGACGTCATGCCATAGCGGGAAGAGGACTAAGCTGGCTTAGGAGATCTGGTTCCTCAGACCTGGCTCAATCACTTACTGTCCCGCTTTGGAGATGTCACATAGTCTTTGAGCCTCCATTTCTTCATCTGCAAGTGGAACTGACAGGAGCTTCTCACCTGCCCATGTGAGAGCCTAGAAGGCAAGGGTGGTGAAACTCTTTTCTAATTTTTTTAATGTTTTATTTTATTTTTGAGAGAGAGAGAGAGAGAGAGAGAGAGAGAAAGAGAGAGAGAGAGAGTGGGGGAGAGGCAGAGAGAGAGGGAGACACAGAATCCAAAGCAGGCTCCAGGCTCTGAGCCCGATGTGGGGCTTGAACCCACGAACTGTGAGATCGTGACCTGAGCTGAGGTCGGATGCTTGACCAACTGAGCCACCCAGGCGCCCCTGAAACTCTTCTCTATAGTGTCATGCCCACCCATCTGTGGCGAATATCACACAGTGCGCAGTACAAAGCGGACTCACGCATGAAACCAGGAGGCTCTCACACACACCATCTCGCCATCTCGCCAAACTGTTACAACCTTCTTCCACTCGCCTGGAAATTTAGCATGCAGCTTGCAGAGTAGCTGAAAAGAAGCAGACAAACCGACTTTCAAGTTTTAAAATGTACTGTAAGCTATAGTTAGCAACAAAGGTGAGTTATTTCCAGGCAGTAATTCCTTTTAAACCTCAATTATGAATAAATGTATTTTCAGTGTTTAAAGTCCAAAGGAACTTGAAAACAACTGCCTTAAGTGGTTTTTAAAACTACTGACATGTTTTAAAGCTATTAGCCGTATCCCTTATTTGAACTAAGTCTAGAATGTTAGCAAGTGGATATCAATCTCCACGTCTTTTTTGCAATCCAATTAAACCTTTAGGAGTGACTTTACTGAGTACTGTATGTCTTCATAATCCAATTACATATTCATTAGCTCAGGAGTCACACTTCTTACTTTCCTGCCCCTGAACCCGTGTACCCAGTTCATTAATGGATCTTTTCCCCACCTGCCCCAGTTTTCTCCCAATCCACCACCATGGCCCTCTTGGTGCAAGGTGTCACTAGCTTTTTCCTGGATTGCTTCATCATCTCCAAACTGATTTTCTGTGTCCATTCTTGACTCCCTGCACTACATGTCCACACCAGACAGAGATTCATCCTTCAACATTGGAGTAACTTTCACCTGCTTAAGCTCTTTTAAGGCTATCCGTCACTTATAAGGCAAAGACAATAGCAGCCAACACGACGGACGGAGCCCCACACGAACTGGCCCCTACTAATCCCTTGACTCATTTCACAACACGCCCGCTTTTGCTCTTGCTGCTCTAGTCAAGCCAGCTGTCTTTTCATATCATGGGTGTGCTGTGCCTCTACCCCACGTGGAACCTCTGCACACCCTGTTCGCTCTGCCTAGAATCTTCTCCTGCTCTTATTTAGTTACTCCCACCTACCCTGCACATTAGAGCTCAACTGCTACTCCACAAAGTCTTCCATGATCCTCCTGACTAGATCAATCCAGAGTTATATGTTCTCATAGCAGTGCTTACCTCTACCTTTCTGCACGTAATCAGTTGAGATCGCACATTTATTTCTGTGTCTGTTTGATTCATATGGAGGGCAGGGGGCTATGTTTTGGTTCAGCTCCCCATATAGTACGAGTGCCAGATCAGTGCTTGGTACACAGTAGGAGCTGATGAATATTTGTGCAATGGATGAATATTCTTAGAAGATAGAGATTGTTCTGGCGTGGGGGCTTTACGCTTAGATCCACCGGGAATAAGTGTCATGCATAGAAGTTTACGATGTAAATTGTAGTCATTGAAAGATGTGCCGGTGTTGATTTCAGCTTTCAATTGTGTAATAACTAATAACACAAGTCCTGTTTGCATTTGAACAGATATATGCTATTTCTCCACTGGAGAACCTCCTGGGACCAAAGATTACCCATAAAACTTTGCATCTGTGGTTCAGAATCTTAAGTGGTGTCTACTTTATACAATCTGCGGTCTTGAATTGTGGAGCAATTGGGCCAGCTTGTTCCTCCATTAGCCATCATAATTTTTTGCTCAATTCAGATTGGTAAACCCCTTTTGCAAAGACTGCTGTCCTGTTTTTATTCTGAATTTTCTAATAGCCAGCAACCACAGCAGAATTAAAAAGCAAGACTTAGCTCAAAGAGTTTTAAAATGAAATAGGGAGAAGACCTGTGGGTATTATTTTCTTATTTGCTTAGTGTATGTGCTGTATTTGCTGCTCAACGATACTACTGAAAAATCAGGCGGTTGGTAATTGTCTAACACTAAAGTTTTAGAGTGTTCTGGGAATGGTGTTAAGTCAAGACACCATCATGCAGTTAACTCTGCATAATGAGAAACTGGATATAGATAAAGTTTGAAGCAGCTTATGAAAATTTCATAATTACTGCAGGCGGCAAAAATGACAACCGTCAATTATCTATCTCTCAAATCTCATTATGAACCTCAAGCCCTCTTACCTTAATCAGCGCTTGGGAACAAGGATCCACAGAACCATTTCATGAAAAGATAGACTGTGCATTAGTATAAATGCAACTACTGTAGTGTAATTAAGCAATACACACACTGCTGCTTTGTGCCACCAGCAAAGTAAATAAAATTCTGTTTTGCTGCTTACAGTTTGGAGATGATTCCCATGGAGGAACAGCCATGGAGATCTAGACTTTAATGTCCAATCAATAGTGAATGCTCTTAATAATATATGAAAATTACATTAGCATTAGACCAAGCAACTCAACATCCAGGGCATAAACAAATTGATTCAGAGTAATTTCTTCCAGTGCTCTATTTCTCTAGATGTGCGCCTTACGTTACTTACGTCAGAATAACCTATCGTGCCAATTCTTGCCTGACTTCTAGAATCCTTGGTTTTTCTACCTTCCCCCCTAGACCTGTTGAATCCAAATCTTGGTGAGTAGACCACAAGCACGCACATTTCAGACAAGCTCCTGAGGTGATTCTTATTCTCGAGAAAGCTTGAGAACCTCAGAATGATTTCTAGGGCCTAAGACTGTTGCAAGTTCTGGATTTCCTTCTGCCAGGGGGCAGTGTTCTCTGAAATGTAGCTGGATTAATAAACCATTCTGGAAGTTAATTTTAGGCTTTCTCAAACGCTTTCTTGTTTACTGACCCAACTATAGGTGACATTGTTCCAAAATCTTAAACACCAGATAGATGGACTTTCTCAGTTTGGTTTTGTTTACAGAAGGTTTTGAACGATATTCCAGTCATTTAGCTGAATTTCTAGACCTATGGTATTTATTACCAGACTTTTGTTTTTCTCAGTTTTAGATAAAGAAGGGTAATTGTATTTTGTAGTTGATTTGATGCCCGAGGTAGAGACTTTGGTCATCCTCCTGCCAGTTAATTTATAGGGATGTTTTAGTAGTAAGATTCTTTTTAACTAGGGTTAGATGGTGTGTGTGTGTGTGTGTGTGTGCGCGCGCGTGCACATGTGTACCTGTGTATGTGTGTTTTTTTAATGAGTTCCGTGTGCATAATGACCTGAAGACAAAGTTCTTTGACAGAGCAGTTGACGGAAATAATGCCTGAGCTCAACCCTCTTAGATAATTGGTAACAAGTGCTGTACAGAAGCCAATTATGGATCGACTATTACACTGAAGCCTTTTTTCTCTGCACAGCTATGCTGCATGTCAAAAAAAATTAATGGATGATGTTCAGCTTCTGAGTCTTTTTTTTTTTTTTCAAGGAGAGCCTTCATTATCCTCAAGCTGGGTTTCTACACTCAAATGTCAGATAGAATCTAAAGTTGTTGGCAAGGGCCGGGGAGGTTAGAGAGAAGGGGAGGCAGGTTTCGGGGGGAACGTTTGGAACACGTGGCACACAACACAAGGCAGTCGCAGGCCTTTGCCTTGATTTTCCTTTTCGGTTTATAGTTTTCTACTATAAAAGCCAGGGTCCATCTTGAACTTGAACATCAATAGTAGAAAAATCTTACATGCGGTTAACATCTTTCATAAGACTTGCTAAATACCCAGCTCCAAATCATTTCAGTATGGCACACAAACTAAAGCAAGGGACTTCTCTAGAAAAATCCATAAGCCTGCCATCTCCGCAAGAATACAAGACTAAAAGGATTTTTAGAAAGGCAACTTCAAGTTTGGCAGTGCGTTTTCTTTTTCTCAATTAGCCGTTACTGAATTCTAGAATATATAATGAAAGCCAGGCCTACTGTGTAATCCACAGTGCTTGCTTTCATGCTATCATGTTTTATTTGAGCAGAGCCACTGCTCCGTTAGTAATCTGTTGCATGGTAAGTGCTGTATTTGTTTATGTACGCGCATATGCTCAGTGCGAGATTAATGGTGCCCGGGCCTGGTGCGGGGAAAACCAAAGGCAAGCCTTCTTCCCTCATTCTGAATCTTAAAAACGGATTATATTTAAATAACTTTCAGATTTAGAGACCTCAATTTCTTTTAGAAGTCTCCCGGTTGCCAAATGCTTAGTAAAGAAAGTTGAACATTGGCAATAGCCTTGAAGGACACCGTGTTTGGTGACTGGATGACAATATAACTGGGAAATCATCAAGGAAACGATGTTTAAAGCTAAATTCTGGCTGCCATTGAGATTTCCTTCCTAAATTCGATCACTAATAAAGCTGCCCCATCCAACCCCTCCCCCCCTGCCCCCCCCTCCCCAAAACCAAGCTGACAGTTTTTTGTAGGGAAGAAGAGCCAGGCTCTTCTTATTCTGTCCTTCCTCACAGGGCAGAAGGACTCTCTACTGCTTAGCTGGCAATTCCCAGCATTTTGATAAAAGTTACTTCTCTAAACCCTAACAACAACATGGGGAAAAATAGTGCTATCTCTTGTGTTCGTTACAGTCCTGGGAGATTTTATCGTGAGAAATATTTGAGTAGTCGGGAGTAGCTGAGAATGTGGCAGTAGGGACAGGGTCATTTAAACTGCCAGAAAAAATAAATACATGGGAAAGACAGGGAAAGTTATTAGGTTTATAAATTATAAAACTTTCCTTGTTTAAAAAAAAATAAAGTCGTGAGGTGGACTACATTGAATAACTACATTGTAAACCTTAAAAGCTTAAAGCTGGTGGAAACCCTTTTACGGCTCTGTTTCATTTTTATCGGATCAAATACATTTGGTTTCTTTTTTAAAAACCATGTTTTTGTGAGGGAAGGAAAATGAACATGCACTGTTATTGGCCACAGCAACATAAGAAACCCTCATGTTACCAGAGGAAACCACATGAAAGTGTGTGTGTGTGTGTGTGTGTGTGTGTGTGTGTGTGTGTTAGGGGCGGGACCGATAAGGGGGTGGAGAGAAGGAGAGGGGTGTTTCAAGCCTCTTAGGCTCAGAGCTGCCATTTGTGAATCAATCGTGATGAAATCAAGCTCCGGACAAATCAGGGGAGGCTGTCAACCTCCCAGGTGGGATTACTTGTAGTTAATAGACTGAACTCAGAGCCCCAAAAAGCAGTGCATTCAGTGTAGGCAAAAGAGAACACACTGCAAAAGGCTTTCCAAGAACCCTCTGCCATGGCAAGGAGGAGTCCGGTCCAGTCCTACCAGGTAGGAGAAAGATGGCATGGGGGGAAGGACTTGATGTTAAGAATCAGTTCCTGATTTGCAATTTTGCTTTTTGTTTTAAAAATCCAGACAGAGCTTTACAGTGCATTTTGGAAGTTGTAGGACTGGGTGGTGATGTTGAAGTCCTTTCATTTGCCTTCATATAATTGGATTCATTGGTTTGACACCTCAATCTCCCTATTCCCTTAGGTAATATCCCTGTTCACTTTTGCTGTTGGAGTCAATATCTGCTTAGGATTCACAGCAAATCGAATTAAGAGGGCAGAAGGCTGGGATGAAGGGCCTCCTACAGGTAAGTGTAGTGACTATCAGCATTTTCAGTCCTTTTACAATATTATGGACTGGATAATCAATAGAAGCTCATTAAGAAATGCATCTTTAAGATAATCTTGCGGTATAACTAATGTAGTCCTAGTTTTCTTTGGAATAAAACTAGCTGTGTGTATAATTCAGGTGAGAGAATGTGGTTTTAATTAGAGAACATTTATGCTTGCTTCGTGATAGCAGGCTATTTAAATCTTTGCACTCCGATATTTATAAATGTTAAGATAAAATTAAAACTCTTGTGAACAGACAAGGCTAAGATAGAAGTGGTGAGAACAGGTGCTGGTTTAATATTGCAGATACACGAATTTGATTTCTTGGCATGTGATATAGGATGTAGTATTTTTCTCCAGAAACTTCTGACCCAGAAAAAAAAAAAAGAGGAATGGAAGTTAAAAAAAGTAGTGAACTGTCTTTCTTTAAAAAATCTTTTTAACACTTATTTATTTTTTTTGAGAGAGAGAGATAGAGTGTGAGTGGGGGAGTTGCAGAGAGAGAGGGAGACACAGAATCTGAAGCAGGCTCCAGGCTGTGAGCTGTCAGCACAGAGCCCAGTGCGGGGCTTGAACCCATGAACCGTGAGATCATGACCTTAACTGAAGTCAGACGCTTAACCTAATGAGCCACCTGGGCACCACTAAGAAAAGCTGTGAACTGTCTTTCTGAAACTTCAGAGTTTAGGACTATGAAATCAAGATTTAGCTAAAGTAGGAAAAATATAAAAGAGAGGAGGTGCTTTGAAGAACTTACAGGATTCACTTGCACTCAGTTTTTTCTTTTGGCATAAGGAAAGGTAAGTTTTAATAGTGTACCTTGACTTAACTAATAGAACCAACGTGAAAGAGTTTCCTTTTACAATACACTGTGCCGTAAGCAGTGTGGGAATTCTTATAAAGGAGCTCCTTGTGCGAACCGAGGGGGCTTAACTGACCAGGTCTTAAGTAATGAGTTGGTTAATTTCCTGGAAATTGGAGCTGCTGATGGTTTTATAAATAAAAATTACATATTAAGTAATGGGTACTCTAGGGGGCAATATTTTCTTGACTTTTTCTGACATCTCAGCATGTTTGTCTGCCTTCCGGTGAATTTTGAATTTTTCTGTATTTTTTTTTTTGACTTGACTAATCTAAAAGACTATATCACCTGTCTCTGTTTAGCCAGCATGAGCTTTTATTAACCACCCTATGCTACATATATTGACGGAATACTAGGTCTTCCTTACATCAAGTAAGTTGCTTTTAAGTCATGCCAGAAAGTTGAAAGAATGATATTAGAAGGAGTTTAGTGAGTCAAAGTGGGGTGTGGTCAGGGTGAAAAGTAAGAAAATAGATCATAAAAATTGCACCCCCAGGGAGCCAAATGGACAAAATGATTTGTCTTTTCTGTTGGGGAGGGAGAAGAGAGGAGATCACCAGGCTGGAGAATCCTGTTTTTATTGGTAACAAATGCTGTCTTCAAAGACCTCTTTCTCTTGTTCCAGACGAGTGTATCTCCCATTAACACTGACTGTAACTGTGCAGAGTGGGAGGGGGATCGGATCCTAAGTATGGTCGTGTGGGCAAGCTAGCTGCTTGAGAGCCCACTTCTGGTTCTTTCCAATGCACCTTGAAAGGAACCTTTCTTTCTGTTTCATATTAATGTATTACTTCAGCCAAAACTGATATTAAAAGCTGTTTTCATAATGAATGTGTAAATTCAAGTCACTCATTATTTTCAAAGTTGACTTTTTTGGAAAACAGTCATGAAATCCCTGGACTAGCATCTTGGATCCACGTAACTTGCTGTGTGGCCTTGGGCAAGTCACTTGTGACGTCTGTTTCCTTAGCTGTGTAATGAGAAGCAGGACTAGATGATTTCTTTCTTTTTTTTTTTTTCAATTTTTAAAAATGTTTTGTTTATTCTTGAGAGAGAGAGACAGAGACAGAGACAGAGCATGAGTGGGAGAGGGGCAAAGAGAGAGAGGAACACAGAATCCGAAGCAGGCTCTAGGCTCTGAGCTGTCTGCACAGAGCCTGACGTGGTGCTTGAACTCAGAAACTGTGAGATCATGATCTGAGCTGAAGTCGAATGCTTAACTGACTGAGCCACCCAGGCACCCCAGGACTAGATGAGTTCTAATTTTCCTTATGGATTTAAAAAAAAAAAAAAAGCTTATGATTTCCAACCATTCTGTTTCATTGACTCTTGGATTCGTGTGCACTCTACAGGAGAACTTGCCAAGTATAGAACAGATTTATTAATCCTTAAATATATTTTGTGCGTAATTATCTCCCTGTGTTATAAGAAACAGCTATAAGAGCTAATGAGCCTATCTTATTTCTGTAAAAATAATATAATCTATATTATAATCTGCAAATCTAAGTGATTTTTTTGGATATTTTTTAATGTTTATTTATTTTTAAGAGAGAGTGAGAGAGAATGCGAGTGGGGGAGGAGCAGAAAGAGAGGGAGACACAGAATCCCAAGCAGGCTTTAGGCTCCGAAAGTCAGCACACAGCCCAACACAGGGCTCAAACTCACCAACCATGAGATCGTGACCTGAACTGAAGTCGGATGCTTAATCGACTGAGCCACCCAGGCACCCCTAAGTGATCTTAAATATAGTACCAAATATTTGCTTCTCAAATTATTTAGTTAAGTCATTGATTATTTTAGGCCTTTATGGTTATCTTCTAAAATAATTTTTAGTGAAATTTCTACCTTTGTGAAGCTTTGGTGGGATACAATACCACTTAAGTCTGAGTTTGGGGATTTTTGGTATGCCTGAACACTTCTTATTTTTGATTTTTCTGTTGCTATAGTTTACCGGCTTTTCAGGCACTACTATGGTTGCTTGCTCCTGAATAAAGACCAGAGATGTACTTTGGAAACTGGGTGAGAGCATAGTACAGAGAGTTGAAGCATTTTCATCTTTTTTAAATGTTCTCTGTGCTTAGAAAGGGCCACCCTCATATAACACATGTGGTTGGTGATTCTGTCAGCAAGGCCTTCACATCAGAAAACACTGGGTGAACTGTTATATATGTATTAGGGCAAGATAGTAAGCAGAAAGGCAGCCATGCCTATTTTCAACAATGCTTTCATGTTCCAAAGAAATCCTGGGAAGTTTAGCAGTTCAAGACTGTTTCACCAAATGGAACACAAAGGGTATTAATATACGGCCAACTTCCCACTGACCAGAGCAAGATCTCCCATTTAAAAGCATGTACCTTCTTGCTTAGTCAATGTAGTTCCTCAGAGTCCTCAACAATAGGTGAGAATGTTCTACACACAGGCAGACCCTCAGTGCTGTACTATGGACTGGGGTGTTAGTTTCAAGGCTGTGGCAATGCAAACAAACTGTTATAATTAACCAACTAGCACACTTGTTAGCTGGATTTATTGTTAGGACCTAGTGATCTGTTGGAAGTAATAGTAGAATAGGATTTCTTCTACCAGATGATAACAGATCTATGAATTTATTACAAGATCGGAAATGAGCGAAGCTAATTACGGTTCTATTGGGTAAATATAATGGGCAATCAAGTACATGGGATGGCTGGAATAAATTTGCAAAGAAAATGTAAATAATAAGTCCAAATCAGTTTGACATCTTTGTCCCATACATCCAGTGTAGCCAGCTTGATTTGCCTTGATGATTGCGAGAGAATGTACGTGTGTGTGTGTATATATATATATATATATATAGGTGCATGTGCACTCATAACTATGTGCATAGGTGCACGTTTGTGGTGTTACAGTGGAGTCTATTTTCCTGAAGCTTACGATAAATGCCCTTTCAGTCTGTAGATGGAAGTGGGATATTACCTGAAATATAAGCAACATACTTGGAAGACACAGAGAAATTGGTGAACTTGTGAATAGTTAGCAAGTAGAGATTTGAAAGCTCAATTCAACTCACTGTCATTTTTAGTGGCTCCAAAGTTTAAAAGTATGTGGATGGGAGTAAAATTCATGAGTAAATGTGAAGTGAAGAATGTCGCTTGATGAGTAGAGTGTTTCTTTGTGAATCACAGAGAAAACAACAATGGTAATAGGAACGAGAAGGTGAGTTCATATGAGAAGTTTGGGGATTTCATTCTACAGTGAAGAGCTTTCTTGATGACGGGATAGTAACACATAGGAAACTGCAAAGCTGACAGATAACAGCTGTGACCCTGACCCTGTGAGGAGACCTCTGTCATGATGAAGGTCATGTTATGGGGCTTTATGTTCAATCTAATGTAGAGTCAGGGGACATTTTAGAGTAAATGAAATAAAACTATCTGAATTAGAATCTAAGAAGGAGACAGCTTTTTCAGTTTTTTTGTTTGTTTTTTGTTGTTGTTATTGTTGATGTTAAATGGAGCTCTGGAGTAGGGATTTTTCACTTCCTTAACACTGTACAGAATCTTCTGTCTTGTCTGCATAACCAGAAATCTCAGTCCTCAGTGGAGTTCCACAGAGATTCTTGAATGGACAAATCGTCCCAAATCATGTCTTTATCAAATTCATAGCCTACGTACAAAATTTGAAAAATCCTTTGTGAATGAGGACAGTACCATAGTTGTATTCGGATGATCTAAAATTTTAGCCAGGCCCTGGCTATCTCAAATTAGGCTGACAGTTCTGATTTTCCAAGCAGGAAAATGGGGATAATGTTGCCTCTTTATCGGAAAAGTTTTTTGAAAACAAAATGCCATATTAGGGTTGGAGGGAATATAAGGTGTTAAGTATGTGAGGCTAAGTTTAATTTATCTTCACTTCTCTTTGAAGGCCAGTGTCTAAATTTTTACCTTTTCAAGTGGACAATACCTGTGCTTTCAATGACAGCGTTTCATCGTTTGGGAGCAAATTTGCAACCCAATCAGACATATTCTACTGATTACCATCATAAATGCTACTTGAGAGGTTTAAAGTCGAATTAGAGTTTTTAATCTCTTTTATTTACATCACATAGAAATCTCTTTTCTTGTAGTTTATGGGGTCCTTCTACATGAGAATGTTGTGTTTATAAATGCTTTAAAAGTCCTGGTATCTGAAAACTTCCCAGGTGGACCTATTTACTGAAAAGGTTGTCTACGAAATCTGGTTCGGAAGCTGAGGAGGAGGAGAGAACAGAGAGGCTCCGGGAGTGGGTGCTGACAGGAACTGATGTATTTTGGAAGCCGAGGTCCTGACACACAGGCCTGTACGTAAGTGCGGCTCACTATGAGATGAGGTCGAAAATATCAAGAACGAGTGGCCACTGCAACACAAGAAAGTATGGCCAGAAAGGATGAGTCATATACTCCAGAAGGGGCAGAAGACAGTATGAAATGCTAGAGTTGGTCAGCGTCTTGAATGTCATCCATGTTGACCACCTCCTTTCCCTGTGGTTTGTACTTCAGACGGGCAGGCAGACACAGGAGAACCAGTTCCGTTTCAGTGCCCTTGAACAGGAGGTGGCAGAGCCACGCAAGGCTTTCCCCTCACTTTTAGGAAGTACTCGGGCTGAGGACCACGGAGAACGGGAGGAACAGACGGGGTGCCTATCTCAAACCCTGACCGCAGGACCACGCAAAGCTTCGAAGAAACGATCTTCCAGCTTTTAGGAAGCTAAATGTTTTCAAACTTAGGTACCGCTTCCCTCGCTGACGGTCATCCAGATCTGAAAAGTTCCATTTTGCAGAGGGATTTAGAGGAAAACATGATTGGGAGTCCGGGATGAAGTCATGTTTGGGTCACAACTCTTGTCATGAATTAGGTTCTTTCCAATAGTCTATTGAATCATCTGTAGTTTTTCCACATGTAAGTGGCACCAGAACTCTACAACACTGCCTCTGTATATGTATGGTAAGATGGAATGTTATAGATATATTTTTTAGGCTTATTTATTTTGGGGGAGAGGGAGAGAGAGAGAGAGAGAGAGAGAGAGAGAGAGTGCGTGCACAAGTGGGGGAGGGGCAGAGAGAAAGAAGGAGGGAGGAAGAGAGACTCTCAAGCAGGCTCCACACTGTCAGTGCAGAGCCGGATGTGGGGCTCAAACTCACTAACCCTGAGATCATGAGCTGAGCCGAAATCAAGAGTTGGACACCTAACCGACTGAGCCACCCAGGCGCCTCTAAGATGGAATGTTTTAGAAATAAGATTTTACTTAACTGAGTGAAAATAATTTTACTTGTTTCTATCAGAATTATGAATTTGAATGGAATAAATCATGTTTTTACATTGGTGTCTTTAAATCATGAAATGCTTCTGTGAAAAATAAGGAATACGTAGCACTTTTTTATGCCTATCACAGATGTATGTATATACATGTTTTAAAATTTGAAGTCCCTATTTTAAGAAAACATATGTCTGTATAGACTGTAACATTTATTTTTTAAGATTCTGGAACTGACTTGCATCTTAGAAGTAAAATAACATTATTTAAACATGTAGCAAGGGGCAGCAAGGGGTACCTGGGTGGCTCAGTTGGTTAAGCATCCAGCTCTTGATTTCGGCTCAGCTCGTGATCTCACGCCCTGCGTCGGTCTCCACGGGGAACAGTAGAGCCTGCTTAAGATTCTCTTTCTCCCTCTCCCTCTGCCCCTCCCCCACCAAAAAGAAAAAAGAAAAGCAGCAATAGAATTTGAATCTCATAAAAGTATTGGCAAATGTGTCATATGAAATTCTAAACCTCCATACTTATCACACATTTTTGACTGGATCCTTTTGAGGTGTTTTTGTCTTTTGTCTTCCTTGTTGGTTCTGAGATCCTGTGGAAGTCTCAGTATTTGTGAGACACAAGTTCACTGATCCTGCAGTTTTCATCACGCCGTTCAATAAATTATAGAACCTGGGTTCTCAGATTGATATTCTTCTCTTGATTTAGGTCAGGTAAAGGAAAGCTTTACAGATTTTAGAATTTAGACTTTTATAAGTAAGAAAATCTTTCTATATTTAGCCATGGAACCAGGTATAGTAAAAAGAGAAATTCTAAAATCTGTCCTTAGCCTGGCGTGGGGATGTGAGACCTGGTCATGGAGTGAAAAAGCCAGAGCCTGGAGGATGAACAGTAGAACCACGAAAGCATTGGGACCAGAGCTTGTCATGAAAGATGGCAGGGGTGAGGTAGGCCCTCCCTGGAAAGGTGAAGTGCTGTTATTCTATTCTTTCACCTGATTTTATCAAAGGAGGTACAGAAGTTCAAATTCTGGAGACTATTGGATTGGAAGAACTATGTGGATCAATTCACCTTCCCATTTCTCTTCCTGCTGTTGTCAGCTGAGTCCAAGCCATCCAAGAATGAATTTGGTATATGTGTGCCTCACCCGTACAGACCCGGGAATTTACTCTTGCTTGAGGGCTGTTGGTAAACCTCGAGTCCAGCCCTTTTTATGATCCATGTCTTTGCAGGATGAGTATAAGTGCAACTCTTTCTCAACAAAGCTGTCTTCTGTTTAAGGTATGGCAAAGCAGATTATCATTAGAGGGAAGGCTATTGAGCGAGAGTTGATTATTTTCAAGAGCAAAGTGAGGGATACACTTAGAGAATAATCAATGCTGTAAGCAAATAGTAAAAATCACGTGGCCAGCATGGATGGAGAAAGGTTTAAAAATGGCTAAAAATCCTGACAGATTATTTTGAAAGTAAAGAAAGAAACAGGGAAGAGATTCTGAGGAGGGAGAAAGCAGAGGGCACGATCGGAAAAATATTCCAGGTGCAGGCTGGACGCCATAAAGGGAAGACGGGACAAGGAAACACTTGTAAACATAGTGCCTTTGGATCGCTTCCCCTTATGTTAGCTATCAGCATAGCCAAGCAGATTGATGTAAGCAACTCACGGGAATGAATGCTGCTCAGAATTTATTAGATGGCTACTGATCCTTAAAAAGGGAATAATTCAATTATAAGCGTTTTTCTTATCTTTATTTTCGCCATAGGGCTTTCTCTGCTTTCACTGTTTCCACCGTCTCATCCCCACCTCCCCCCACAGTTTCTTATGGCCAGCATGCACTGTTGATAGGTTGGCCAAAGTCAATAGAAAAGTCTGTTTTTGAACCAGAGGTAAGGAAGGCACTGGAAGCCTGATTATTTCCTAAATGGAGCTGGTGTGGTTTGTATGTATTTCGACATCCCAGAATCAACCAAGCAAAAGCGTTTCACATCTCATGGTCTAGTGAATCTGTTTGCTTTCCTTGAACTGATCTGATGCCATAAAGGCCAGGATTGGGCGACTCTGATTTTTAAAAGCACAAAGGACTAAGGGATGAACCGGATGTTCAGGTAAATGGCTTCAGTGAACCTGGAAATGTTCTATAACATCTGTTCTGCCCCTGCTTCTTACATTTGCTTGTTTTTAAAAGTAATGCCTAATTATTTTTAAAAATAAAAAAATTATAAACATAAGGGAATAAAATTATACATAGCATGTCATAAATAATATTTGTTAGGATATTTATATGTAATATATGTTATATAATATATACTTTATACCCCCCCCACATATATATACATACATACACAGGGATATAAACATATATGTATGTATGAGGGAAATAGAAGTAAACAAACAGACGACTGCTCAAATGTAATTCCTGTAAAGAGTTTCTTGTGAGGAGGGTGGGAGGTGTGGGGGAAGGTTATTGACACCTGCATCTTTTCTCAATGCCACTGCCCACCCCCTCTCTTCTCTGGCTCTAGCTCTGTTTTTATTTTTATATTTATCTCTATCCTTATTGCTCTCTTTACCTCTATTTTTCACATAAAATATATAATATTTAATACTATAACACTGTTCTGTGCTTTGCTCTTAAAAAAAGCAACTTGTACATATATTTTACAGATCTTTCCATATTAGCCTACACAGTTCTGATTCACTGTTTTTAAGGGCTGGGTAGTATTCCATTTATGGATACAGTGATTCTTTCTTGTACAAATATCTCGGTCAACTTTCGCAAATATATACGAGAGAGAAATTCCTAGTAATGAAATTTCTGCAGGGAAGATCCATGGGCGTTGTGTCTGTTTTACAAAAATTTTCATTCCTGGCACCAGGTATGATACTGCTTACACTTTCCATTCATCAGAAGTTAATTATTTTGTAAACTAGGATGAGGCTACAGCTTAACTTTTTCCAGTTGGCCAGTAGTTATTCCAGCACCACTTACTAATTAAACCTTTCGCCTGCTGATAATTCCTTCTTTCTTTCTCTGACTTATAATGTTGCTTTCCTTATAAATACATTCTCATCTTTGTGGCCCTTTTTCCCATCCCCATCCCCAGCACTCATCTACTTCTTTCCTACCAAGCTGTTTTAATTATTTAACTTTAGAATATATTTGACTACCTAGTCTTCACCCAATGACTCGTCCTTTTCAGTTTTGTTTCATTTTCATATATTTATTTTTTATAAACCTTTAATATCCTCTCCAGTTTCCAAAAAATCCTCCTTAAATCTTTATTTCAGTTGCATTGAATCTTTAGGTTTATTTAGGAAGGACTGACATTTTTATAATATAAACTATTTTTTTTTTCTCCAAGGTGGTATATCTTTCCATTTAATTCTATCTTTTGAAATATCTTCTTGTGGCATTTTAATGTGTTCTTCATGTAGGTCCTACACATGTCCTAGGAAATTTATACCTAGATATTTTATCTTTTAGCGACTATGATGCATGGAGCTTCCTTTTGATTTTTGGGCTTAATTGGTTATATCTCTCAAATATGTGGACTTTTCATCTCGCTGAATTTGTTTTTTTCAGATTTTTGGCTGATTCTAATCAGATCATAGAAAATAAAGAAGATTTATTTTTGACAAGCTGAGATTTTGGTGTTTGTTTTTGCGTTACTCTAGTTATAGGTGTAGATTTAATGGCTGGAAGAAGTCTTACGATTCTTTTATTTTAATCTGGTATGTTCAGACTGTTCTCAGAACATTTACGCTCCGTTCTCCTTACAAAAAGTTATGGATTTTCAAATAGGACAATGAACTCTTGTTTCTAAGCGTATACCTCGATGTTCTCTTCTCTGTTGCCATCATTAGCATCTACAGAGACACTAACTCTCACAGATTTGTAGTAAGAATAACTGTAAACAGTAAAATAAAACCAATAGCCAACATTTGTTGCACTCCCTGTGTCTGATAGCCTGCTAAGTGTTCTGCTTGGACTGTTTCATTTAATTCTCGTCATAATCTCAAATTACTTTCGTTAATCCCCCCACTTTACCTATGAGGAAACTGGCACCGGAAGTTTAGCCACCTGCCAAGGGTTCAGAGCTAGTAGGTGATGGCACCAGACTGCTCAGCTAGAGTCTGACTGCATCATCACACCGTACTCCTTCCCAGGGCCACCTCTCCACAGTGACGTGACCCATTTCCCAATCTCATTGCCTTTGCCTCTTGTATCTTGCAGTGTTATCGGACTCCCCCTGGACCAACACCTCTGGATCTTGTAAGGGCAGATGCTTTGAACTTCAAGAGATTGGACCCCCTGATTGTCGTTGCGATAACCTGTGTAAGAGCTACAGCAGTTGCTGCCATGACTTTGATGAGCTTTGTCTGAAGACAGGTAGGTAACTTTTGAGTCCTCTCAAGACGAGGCCCTCTGCTGTTATCCTCCCTGGCCTTGCCACCCTGCTTTGGCCAAACCAAACTGTGGGGTTTAGTTTTGCTTCTTGAATGATTGTCGATTGCATTATAAGTATACCCCCTGTGACTGTTGTTTGCATACGAGACCTACCCAAAGGAGGTTTTTTGCAATTGCAGTCATTATCTACTGGTTTTGGAAGTATTTATGGCCAGGCTTTTTTTCCCCCCCTTCATCTTCATCATTTCTATCTTTTGCTGTCGACTCCCACACTCACTGCTAGGGCACCTGGGCTGAAACTGTGAACATTCTTTTTTTTTTAAATTTTTTTTTTCAACGTTTATTTATTTATTTTTTTGGGACAGAGAGAGACAGAGCATGAACGGGGGAGGGGCAGAGAGAGAGGGAGACACAGAATTGGAAACAGGCTCCAGGCTCTGAGCCATCAGCCCAGAGCCTGACGCGGGGCTCGAACTCACGGACCGCGAGATCGTGACCTGGCTGAAGTCGGACGCTTAACCGGCTGCGCCACCCAGGCGCCCCGAAACTGTGAACATTCTTAAGGGTTGGGTTTTTCTGCTTTAATTTTAATTTTTTATTTTTGCTTGTCTGCCCAGTTTATAGCATTTGTTTTATTTCATCTTATTATATGGTAGCTATTGGTCTACCCTGATGTAATTCCCCATTCTCTGTGCAGGTGGAAAGTTGTTATGGAATTCTAACATGCTCATGGGGTCACATGCTCAGGGTAGTTCTTAAATATTCCTTTACAGTCTTCCTGACCTTTCTTTCCATGTCTTCTATACTGGAACCATCAATAGAACATATGAGCTTCTGAATGTGCATGAGTTGAGAAGAAGCACCTTCGTAGACTTTTGCCACTACACCTTCCCTGGTTCCACATCCTGATGCTTTACAGGACTCTGGAGGGACCTGGTAGGCTCTCGGCCATGCCTCTGGGGCAACATCGTATTCAAACTCTCCGAGAAAGATGACCATCAACCCCGTTCTTAAGATCACTAGAGGAAGAGATTTAATAGCTTCCTTGACAAGTTGTTACTGGTTTTTGAACTTTTATAGTTTAGATGATTCTTTCAAAAATCTAACTCATATTATCTTTGATATTAGCCTTGTCTTTCTAATAATATCATTAGAAACAGAGACATTATTCTCCTTTACTAAAGAAGTAGCCCTTGATTCATATGAAAACCAGCACCAGCTCCCTTACTGGTTCTGGTTTGTTTGTTTTTCCCCCCAAATAAGGAGAGTTTTATTAGGCTGTTTTCTGTATAATACATTTTCCAAACATGTAGCCATTTTTTTTTCTTGTTACTTTCCTTTGGAATTTCTCCCAGGTTCCTTAGTTGTGGGCCTGCAAACTTAAATGCTGAGAACCTTGTAAACTGAACATATGGATGGAACAGATGTTCTAGTTGAGTTCTTTGGCTCTAAAACATTATTTCAAACCAGCAGCCTGTGATTGCTTGGTGCCGGGAAACTGATGTTGTGTTTCCTCTCTACCATGAGCATCTGGCCTCAGACATGTCATTTCAGATGCCCGGGTTCCTGATCTTGGGGCTCCTTGCAAAGTTTCGTGGATGTCCTCACCCCAGCTTAGCTCTCTTGAGTGTAGTTCATGCCTCTCTTCCGAGGTTCAATAAATATGGACTTTAATAACATTTTTAAAGTAGTTTATTTTCCTTTGTACCAAGATAACATATACCAAATGTGGAAGAATCAAATATCAAATAATAACAACAGGTTGAAGGAGAAAACAAAAGTCTCTGAGGTTCTACTCCAACAGCACAAGCACTCTCTAGAGATAAGCACAATGTTTCAGTACAGACCCTGACTACTCTGTGTGTATGTGTATTTATATGAGTGTGTGTGTGTGTGTGTGTGTGTGTGTTTGTATTATATACACCTGTGCGAGGGTATGTCTGCCTTTTGCATGCCTACACAGTATTCCATTGAACAGATGCAACCTGCTTCATTGATCATCGTTTAGATTTTCCCCAATTGTTGTTATGAACAATGTATTAGTGAATATTTTTCATGCGTATTTGTATTTTTTTTCTATCTTCTTTAAGATAATTCCCAAGGAGTGGGAGTTTGAATCAAAATTTATTTATTTATTTAATTTATTTTAAATTTATTTATTTATTTTGAGAGAGAGAGTACATGCACGGGGGTGGGGGGGTGGGGGGTGGAGGGGGAGGGGGAGAGAGAGAGAGGGAGAGAGAGAATCCCAAGCAGGCTCTGTGCTGACAGGGGTGCTTTATCCCACGAACCATGAGATCATGACCTGAGCACAAATGAAGAGTCAGACGCTTAACCAACTGAGCCACCATGTGCCCCTCACAGTGCAAATTTTTATGTATATTACAAAATTATACTTCGCAATGTTTCTATTCCTCTCGAAGGCACAAGAGCCTTCCACCACTCCCTTTTCAACATGTTCTCACTTTTAAAATGTATTTTCTCATTTAAAAAAATCTTTTTTATCTTACCTGATAGGTAACACTCTTATTATTCCATAAGATTAAATGTTTTTTCTCTTTATAGCCATGTTTGCTGTGAAAATTCTATAGCTGACTGACTCATACCTTGCTTGTAGTTCACACTGAACCCTGACTTTTTAAAATTCCATTCTTACTCAAAGCCAGTAGTTCCTCAATAATTTTAGCTTGTTAATAGTGATGCTTTTTTGTAAACAAAGGGATTTTCTTATATACCAGGGCAAGAATAAAAGCATATTGATTAAGAGTTATCCTTGAATTGGGGGGAAAAATCAGTCAAAGTAACCTTGGAAAATTGCTAACCATTGGGAATAGCAGTTCCTGGATAAAGGGATTCCAAGCATTTAATCTGTTTGGGAATAGAAGGCAGAGGAAGTAGGGGATATCAAAAAGCAGAGAATGGAATTCGGATACAAAGGTAATTCTAAAAGAGTGGAAAGTCAACAGTAGTTGCATGGTTTTCTAGCATGGCAACGAATACCTCCGTATCCATTTATTCACTTAGCAGAGTGTCTGTTGGTAGAATATTGTTTTAAAATTTTTTAAATGTTTATTTACTTTTGAGGGACAGAGAGACAGAACATGAGCAGGGGAAGAGCAGAGAGAGAGAGAGAGAGGGAGACACAGCATCCGAAGCAGGCTCCCTGCTCTGAGCTGTCAGCACAGAGCCTGACGTGGGGCTTGAACTCACCAACTGTGAGTTGCTTCCTAAAATCATTGCCTTCTACATATGACAAGTTTTAAGAGATGAAGACCTAAAGTATCCTTAGCTCAAGAGGTCTTTCTTGACCATTCCACGTCAAGTAGCATCCCCTTTCCACCCTATCACTGTCAATACCATCCGGTCATTTCCTTCATAGCACTTAGCACAGGCTGAATTTATCTTGTTTTTGCTTATGGTCTGTCTTTCCCAGTTGGAAAGTAAGCTTCATGAAGATATTGTGTCTTGTCTTTCTGTTCTTCACAACCTCCCCAGCACGTAGAACATGGAGAACATAATAGAAATATTTATTGAACAAATGAATTAATTATAAAGTTTCTCAATACATCAATCCTGAATTTAAAGAGTCATATTTTATTTTCATGGTAATTTGCAATGAGATTTAATGAATGTTCATGGAACACCTAGCATGGGCCAGGCACAGTCTCAGGCATCGGAGAATCAGTGGTGAAAAGAGAGATGTGATTTTTTTCTTTTCTGCTTCGGAGGTTCCAGTCTAGTGGACGAAAAGTCAAACCAAAAAGTACAGCACTCTCTTTAAGATGAAAACAATTTTCTAAATATTTTCTCTTGATAGAGTTAAGCCATGATGTTCAGACAGAAATCTGTAACTCACCTACTGGTCTCCTTGAGAGTAGGGACTGTGATCTCTCACTGTATAGGCAGGGACCACATTTTGGTCAATGGTTGGAACTGTGAGTGTTGTTATATCCCTTTATACTCTCTACATTCCTGTTTCAGACTTTAACCTTGGGTTGCAACTGAAGGCAAGTAGAGGCCATTTGGTTACATTATCATTTGTATTTAAATCCAGCTCATTAAAGTCAAGTAAAGCTACTTTGGGAAATAAAAGAGCCCAGCCAGCTATGTCGTGACTATGCCTGTAAGGATAGAAACTCCTGTCACAAACCTTACATACCATGCATTTTGCTGGGGTTTTCAGTACAGTTCATAAATGGTAAGGGTTCCATTGTGCCAAAGGAGCCCAATTATGTTCGGCTTTGTACTCTGATTTGAAAAATTAGGAATTCAACCTATTTGTAAATCCTCCAAATATCATCTAGGCCTTAGGCCAACTCTAATTTCACAAGCAGATTAAATGACGTGGGATTTTAGCTCTTTTCGTTGGCAACGCCTGTAAGCAACCGCGGCCTCTTTCGTTTGGTTTGTGTGAAGGAGTGAAAGTGTTTTATTGTGCCGATTTCAGCCGGCGGCTGGGAGTGTACGAAGGACAGATGCGGAGAAGTCAGGAACGAAGACAATGCTTGTCACTGCTCAGAAGACTGCTTGGCCAGGGGAGACTGCTGTACTAATTACCAAGTGGTTTGCAAAGGTACATGTTTCCGTGGGTTGGCTGGAGCTCTGAACGAGTAAAAACTGGAGATGCTCCAAGGAATCTTGGATGTTGTGGATATAACACCTTGGATATGGGTTTGGGAGGAAGGAATGAGTTGTGTTTTTTAATTTCTCATGTTTCTTTCTTAGTTTTGCTTCCCTGCATTTCACTGATCCGACATAATCAGGAAATACCCCCACATTCCATAATTTGGTGGAATCATAATAATGAAGAGATTTCTTTTTTTTTTTCAATATATGAAATTTATTGTCAAATTGGTTTCCATACAACACCCAGTGCTCATCCCAAAAGGTGTCCTCCTCAATACCCATCACCCACCCTCCCCACCCTCCCACCCCCCATCAACCCTCAGTTTGTTCTCAGTTTTTAAGAGTCTCTTATGCTTTGGCTCTCTCCCACTAAAGTTCCTGTGTTGGTCTTCCATCAGGTTTTCTAAAAGCGGTGCCTGAGGCAGGAGTCCATATTTGGAGTTTATTGAGGGAATGCTCTCTGCAGCAAAACCATGTGAGGGAACAAGGGAGGCGGGGCAGGGGGGGAGCCAAGCAAGGACGTGGTTTTAGGTGAAGTCTCACCTTGGCCCATGTTCCTGCAGGCTCTGGAAATTAAATTGCAGAGTCCTTACCCTTGAGGCAAGGGGGCATGGCTTTTGTACCCATTGCACGTGAGCTGTAAACCGAGGCACGAACAGCAGCCTGAAGGTGGGCGTACTAGCTGGTAAAGAGGATCAGGGCACCGGCAGCTCCTGTTATATCCCAAAGCTATGTACACATATCTGCTGACTTTGTATGGTTGATTGCAGAATGTGATGGTTTTATTCCAGTAATAAATACTAGTCATTGGATGAAAGAAACTATGAAGGATGCAGTTTCTGTCTTTAAGGAGTTTAAGTCGCCCTAGCGTTCACTTAACAGCAATGAATGGCAAGATCCAAGAATCTTTATGTGAGCTTTGTGAGTCCCTTTTTCTTGTGTCCTTCTTCCTAACTGTGACACGGAACATTTAAGAAGAGTTTCTGTTAAGAGATTTCAGGGAGAAAGCAAATCTGTTCTGAAATGTGTTTAGTGTTCAGTTTGTGGCAAGAAGGTATTGCATTAATCCTGAGTTTGGAAAATTTCCCCTACCCAAACAATTATCGTAATTTTGGATAAAGCATAAAATTGATCGGGAATTTTATCCCTTTTTTATTTCCCTATGTAATACATGAAACAATAAACCACAAAGGCTGTTAAAAGACAGAATAGAGAAAGAGTCCTAAGTGTCACCAGTCATGGAATCATTAAACATCGGCTTTTGCTGGTGTAAAATTCTAGTTGCAATACTTTTGTGAAGCCCAGTGTGAGCCCTGGGTTGCTTCGTATGTGGTAAAGCTCCCTCTGTTTTAAGGAGCCTGTTACTAACTTACCCAGTTGTCAGGAGTCAGAGTCTTGATGACCAGGGACATTTCCAGTGCTCTTTACATCGGACCCATTTCTCCAAAGTCTTGATCACAAATTTTTCTTATAGTCAAAACACATGATTTTTATTTGTCTTAGGACAATTTGAAGCAAATGCTTTGTGATAATTTTCCTTTTCTCCTAAGGAAGCCTCGTTTGTGTGTGTGTTTGATTTTAAACCTGAGCTCTTTTGTGTTCTCCGTTCTTGATGGGTTAACTCAGGAAAGCTCTCAGACCTTGGTGGAAGATGAAAGTGAAAGATGGCATTGATTTTTATTCCCAAATTCATGGGCTGTACACAGATTCACTGGCAAGCAATCTCTTTCGTGCAGTTTTCCATCTATCATCCCTGAGTAGTCTAAGCCTTTTCCCGCAGCTAAAGGGAAGTTGTGCCATCCTTTCTATGGCTTTGAGATGTCCGGTGGTGGAGAAAAGAATGTTCCATCTAATGACCAAACAGTTTATTTCTGGAGGGAAACAAACATGGAATTTTGTTCGCTGACGCCACTGGTGTTTTTATCTACAAACCATTTAGACTCAGAAGGCTCTTGTAAACACCACTTGGGGCTATTAAATATTAGCTTTCCCATTATGTATGGGTGTCCTTCAGTGAGCCAAACCAACATTGGACTTCATTTGAGTGTTTCTGTTTCGATGGTATCCCATAAGCAACAAATATCAAACAGGACACAGGTCCTGAAATTGCAGCCTTTAAGGCTCTGGCTGGCATTTACAATTAGATTCACAAGTGAATTGACCCACTTTTTCTTCTAGGAGAGTCCCATTGGGTCGATGATGACTGTGAGGAAATAAAGGCCCCGGAATGCCCCGCAGGGTAAGTGCATTTTATAAAGATTATGAAGTTTTATATATTAGTGGACAACCTGTCACAGGTTTGTCAGGGTAAATGGTTACAAGAAATGTAAAGCTGAAATCCTCTTATACAGGCAAACTTATACTCGAGTACCTATAAGTGATTAATCAATCAAAAGCTAAAGTGTACCTCTTTCTCTTATTGCCTCTGCCTGTTCCTGGAGACTGAATATCCTCTGTGTTTCACTATAGTTGAAGATTTTACAAAGTGTGTCCAAATATCGCTGAAGACGGAAAGAAACATTTCTGGCATTGATTTGGGTTTTTTGGGGTTTTTTTGTTTTTGTTTTTGTTTTTCAGTGTGTTTTCCTGAAGTGCTGCTTTTGCCTTGTAGGGGGCAGGGGCGGGGGTGGGGGGAGGAGAGGAGGACCATAGAGCTTCTCAAAAATATCCAAGATGGTAACTCCTACCAGATGCTGCAGAAACTTGACAAACTACGGAAGCAGGGTTTTGCTGGGGTGCGGCCAAGCTGGAGCGACACCCCACAGCTCAAGTGCGACCAGCATAAGGCACTTATTACGCCTTCCAGGAAACTGTTGAAAATTCATGGAGCCTTAAAATGCCTGGCAGAAAATACATTTTCAACAAGTGTGTTTTCATGAATGTATTTGCGCAAGTGTATTTTTGTCTTAGGCAGCACGGCCTGTGTCACAAAATCCAAGCATTGTGATACTGTCTTTATTTTCGTTTCCTTTTTAGTTTTAATGAGCCACTTGAACTTCTTTGGACTTTTAGAATGGAATGGCAATGGTTTCTGACTGCTTAAAATATGTTCAGTTATTTTTGAGACAAAGGCAGTCTAGTGGTAGAATGAAACGATAATAGTAAGGATTAGAATGAACTCTTTTATAGTATTCTTCTAAGTGCTTTATATGTGACCCATGTGAAATACACCTCATTTATCACGTGGCTTCCAATAAACTCAAGCCGGTGCTTGCTGAGTTATCTTCAAGCTATCAGAAAAAGTTTTGCACCTAGTTTAGTTTTCTTAGGTCTGACTCAACAATTACATCCTCAGAATATAACAAAGGACAAAAGAATGTAACAAATGTGAACCTCACATTTCATCAGATTCTGCCTTAGATGGGTATGGATAGTCAGTGCCTTTACTGATGAACTTTCTAAAGATCTTCAACAATTTTAATTATTTTTAAAGTTATTTTAGGATTAAATCTAAAAGAATTCTTTTGTAAGTTTTAGTTCCAGTGACAGGAGTACTGTTGCTATTAATTTCATCTTCATTGACTTCAGTCATCCATTCATTTATGTGTCTGATAAATATATTTATTGAAGCCCTACTATAGGTCCACAAAATGGAAACATAAATAAGATACAAAGAATGACAAAAGAGGTATGAATTAATATTTTAAAGGAATTGAAATATGTGAACAACTAACATTATAGATGAGGAAGCTTTCAGCTGGATTTCAGGGAATGCATAGGAGTTTTCCAGGCAGCAGATGGGAGAATACATATTCCAGGCAAATACAGCAACTTTATACCCTGTGAACAACCTTGTTTGCAATGCGAGAGGCAACAGAGGAGAAAGTCTATTAGGGGAAATCTGGAGTCGGTCCCTTGCCTGGCCCTTTTATGATCTTGGTCATTTAACTCTGGGCTTTGGTCATCACAAATGTGACGTGGCCGGAAGCCCAGGCTTGTATGGATATCCTCATTTGAAGTTTCATCTTGGAAATTTCCTGGTCCCAATTGTTGAGAATGACTAGGTGTAATGGACCCTTTATAGCAGCAAGTTTTCTAAAGTGGAATATGTTACTGTTTAAGGTTTGTTCGCCCTCCATTAATCATCTTTTCTGTGGATGGTTTCCGAGCATCCTACATGAAGAAAGGCAGCAAGGTCATGCCTAACATCGAAAAGCTAAGTAAGTCATTTTCGTGCTGTATTCTCATCAGTATTCGTGGTCAGCACAGTAAATGCTTAGCTGTGGGCTTTGAGAGCTATGGACACGCGGCTTTAAATGTATTTTATTATACGAGAGTGAAGGTAACACAAGTCTTTGATAGTTTATAAAGCAGATTCCCACACGTGAGGTAGCTCCTGCTGGTCCTCTTGTCCTAACATCTGAAATTCTGTTCCTAGGGTCCTGCGGCACACACTCTCCCTACATGAGGCCCGTGTACCCAACAAAAACTTTCCCTAACTTATACACTTTGGCCACTGTAAGTATTTTTTCAAATAATATAGATTCCGAGGGTGTGGATGTAGACCTCATCCTGAAGTGACTTAAAGGGAGATTCGCAAAAACATGTTTCTTAGTGTTTAAAGACAATCTTTTCGTTTTCTATCTTGTCTGTGTGAGCCGTTCCCAGTAAATGTCTTTTACAGTTGTGTGGACGACTGAACTTCACCGCAGGTTCAAAACCGAACACTTTTTTCCAGGCGCAGTTCGGTTGGAGCACGTACATTAAACCTCTCTCAAATACCACAAGATCTATTATGTATTTTCAGAATTTTCAAATAACAGTGTTGACTTCAAGGCCGTTCTGTTTTCGTTTGTAGATACTCCCAATCCTATCTTGCTTTCTTCTTTAAAAACATAATTTGTTTATTTTATTATTATTATGATGATCATTATATTTTGAGAGAGAGGGCACAAGTGAGCAAGGGGAGAGAAAGAGAAGGAGAGAGAGAGAGAGAAAGAGAGAAAGAGAGAGAGAAGTGGGACTCACCCCATGAGGGGCTTGAGCTCGCCCGAAGCGGGACTCGAACTCACACACTGTGAGATCATGACCTGAGCTGAAGTCAGATGCTTAACCGACTGAGCCACCCAGGCAGCTCTATTTATTTTACTATTATGATTGATTTGAGGGGTTCTGGGATAGAAATAGAACTTAAGGAAAAGGAAGAGTGTATTTGTAAGTAGAAGCTTCTTTGGAGGCAATAAGTAAATTTCCATCTCAAAGTTAATTTACTGTAATGAAAGTTATTGTCATCTTATTAAATTGCAACAGTTAAAAAAACCCAAATATTAAATTTCTTACGATCATGTTAAGTCTCTCAGATAGCTTATAATTAGTCCATAGATAATACTCATGTTTGCTCAGACATATATAAAGTCTCTATATATCTTATATAAATTTGGAAATTAAATATTGTTATAAAGCCTCCTATGACAAAAAAATTTATGATAGATCAAACAGGTACAGACTATTACATTGTTATTTTAACAATAAATTTGCTTTTACACAAAGGGACTATATCCGGAATCACATGGAATTGTTGGCAATTCAATGTATGATCCTGTATTTGATGCCACTTTCCATCTGCGAGGGCGAGAGAAATTTAATCATAGATGGTGGGGAGGTCAACCGGTAAGTTTTGCATTTTTTATGTGTGTATTTGTGCGCTGAAACATTTCAGCCCCAAATTTGTTACCTGCAAAAAAGATGCCTAAAATTTCCTCATACTTGGCAATGTTTCTGTCTTTTGGTATTTTATATATATGTGTACACATAATATTTATGTGTATATGTGTGCACACAATATGTATATATATCCATATATGTATATACAGTATTTATGTATGTGTGTATACCTATTACACACATGCATAAATAATGTGTGTACATATATATGTTCATATGTCTACGTGTGTGTGTGTGTGTGTGTAGGTGAGGTTATGATCATAAAAGTGTGAGGTGATAAGTGTCTTCATTAGGCAGGTGGTGATGGAAATGGTGACAGGGGGCTGAATTTCAGAAACATTTTGAGGAAGGAATATATAGTCATATCTTACTGATTTACCAGATTTATGGGTACAATGAAAAAGAGAAGTGAATGACTATGACTACCCCAAAATTTTAGCTCAGGTGCCATATGAATAGAAACAGGGAAGCTTGCTGAAAAGAAAAAAAAAAAAAAGAACTCAACAATGAAACCCACAGTAAGTTCATAAATTCTTTTGTTTCATCCGTTTTTTGAAATTCTTGGAAGTTACATGTAAGTGGAATTATACCTTAATTTTGGACCAGCAAATTAATACTTTGAAAGAACTCATCCTGTTTACTTCAGCTCCAATGGGTGGGCAGAAAGTAAAGAGGGAGGTAGATGGCTTTCTACATAGTATTTTTCCTATGACTGTGTGTATGCTTGGGCAACTTGCTTTGGTCAGACATGAGCAAAATAGCAACATGAGGCCATAGTTGTTGAATGTGCAGAATTGAACCAAGTGCGCACGACCCTGGGTAGAAGGGTCAGAATCTCCACAGGAGCACAGCCCCGTACACACAGTCATTGAAACGCATGTAGGAGAAAGATGGCAAATGGTTCCACCTCGTGCCCACTCTGATTGGAGGCTCCCACCTTTGTGCAATCTGCTATGGCAGAGAGAGTGACCAGTGTCTGCATGTACCCATGAATCTACCTTCCCTAAATGGTCCCACAGCTGGAAATGTTTGCTGCAATCTATGGGCAAAATGGAGAATATAAAGTAAGAGGAAAATGGTAATGCTCTTTGATAAAAGGTCATTTGTGATAAAAAAAATTCATAACCAATAAGTATGCAAGGTTAAATATGGGCTTTTCATAAACAAACAAACAAACATTGGAATACTTCTTGTATGTCTGCAGAAGTATTTCTTTATAGTAGAGGTTTTGATTCTGCTGTCTTCATTCAGGCTGGACTCCCAGAAGTCTGTGATGACCTAAGTTGTGAGCATAGTAAAATTTGTTTACAAGGTGGATTTCATAAAGTTTATGATAGAGGAACATTTTACGTGTAAATGAAATGATTGAAATTAGAGTTCTCTCAAGCTATTATTATTAGTTGGTTTTTTATATTAATTTTGTCATGGAAGGAAACTTGCCTGAAGAACCACAAAGGATATAGAGACAAATAGTAATTTTATCAAAGTGGATCACCTTACACCAAGTGTTGACCTTAGTTTCCCTCTAGGTTGGCATGACTCAGAAGATGAGTCCACATCTTCATTAATTTCTGCAGAAGCAGAGCAGAGGCAATGCTGTTAACTTGCCCAATGGAGTGAAGTCTCTGTTTCAATCCTGTTTGCCTGTTTCCCATCTAACTCTCAAAGTTGATAGATTTGACCAAGTTCAGTATTTTCCTAGTGTTGACAGAGATTTAGAGAGAAACTGATTTGTGTTTCTATCTTCTTGAACAAGAGGACACCATAAGAATTTCAAGGAACATAGTAGCTATCATTTAAAAACATCTTACTGAAATTTGGCATAGAAGAAGAACATATGGACGGAAACTCTAAGAACTACAGAATAAGAGTATAAGAAACTATAAATATTATAAGAAAAGATGAGCCTTAATAAATATTTCTCAAACATTTATCTCATCCTCTCAGAGGTTTATACATTTCACAAAATCACCAGTGAAAAAAATAATTGAGGTAGAGAAAATATTTATAAAAACCTTAGGTATTTACATTAAACTTAACTTATTTTTACTGAATGATTAAAGCATGAAAGACATTTGGCTAAATAATAAAGGAGCCAGATTAAAAGGTAAACAAGAACCACTCTTATCCTAGTTTGAAATTTAATAGATGGGGTGAGGCACTTGTATAGTGTCCCATCTGACAATTTGAATCTCACCATTAGGCTTCCAAAAAAAATTTCTATAATTTAATTTCACCTTATTTTTAAAGTTTATTTATTTAATTTGAGAGAGAGAGAGAGAGAGAGAGAGAGAGAATGCATGAGTGCAGTGGTGGGGCAGAGAGAGAGGGAGAGAGACAATCCCAGGCAGGCTCCACACTTACCATAGAGTGCTATGTGAGGCGTGATCTCACAACTGTGAGATCATGACCTGAGCTGAACTAAAGAGTTAGATGCTTAACTGATTGAGCCACACAGGCACCCCTCACACTTTTTTTTTTAACACTGATATAGCCATTTTAGCAAACTCAAGTCTGCTTTTAATTTGTTAATCTTCAGAATGTGCTATTAAAAGTTGTTATTCACTTTATGATGCCACATTTCTCATACATATTTTTATGGGATTCCTCTTATTGTTGTTGCTTTACAGTTGTAGTTACTTTTTTCCAATTACAAAAGTATGTTCTGTACTCTTCCTGGAGTTCCTTAAGTGTGTTTGTTTCTTTGAAAAATCTCTCTGCTATAATCGTGCAATTTCTGATAGTAAGGTATCTCAGTGGGAAATTCCCCGTTCAGTTTCAATCTGGACCCAGCAAAGTGGAGAATGAATGAGACTCCAAGGGGTGCACGAAACATGGAGATTTGAGAAAAAAAGTCCAACACCCCACCATCATGCAAGTTCTCTAAAGCCACAGTTTCCAGAGCAGGGCATTTCTAAGAGAAACAGAGGCATTCTTATCATTCCTTAAGCTGCTTAGTCTACAGTTGTTTCTGCCAGTGTTGGTGATGCAGTGAGTTGGTCCTGAGACCATCCTCATGAATTACGGTAGTGTGAAAATACAAGCACAATGGCATGTTGGAGAAAGAGACGGCAAAGAGAAGAATGACATTAGAACAGAAGTGGATTTCCAGGTCAAAGGGATGCCTTGATGCAAAGCACAAGTGGTTGCTTCCCCCTCTTCCTGTCTATTTTATTAACCTGCTAGTGCGTGGTTTTGCTTTCTTTTAAGGAAAGTTTTACCCTTTGTTTCTTTTCCCTAGATTGCTCTAAATCTGGTTTTGTTCTTTTTTTTACTGTATTAATGTATTTAAGATGGGCTCTGCTCTGTATTTAGAGTGCTGTAAATGCTCACGTGGCCACTTTGCTACTGGACTCATAATTATTTATAAGCCTTTCAAATGTCAGTTGAAGTCTCTTTCCCTAGGTAGTCACTAAATTCCCCCAGCCCTGGCTAAGCTCAGAGACCCTCCTTTGGGTTTTCATATTATTTCTGTCATAAATTCGACCATATATTTTTGAAATTATTCACGTATCTGCTTTAGTCTGTGGGTCCCCTGGGGGTAGAATCTCTTTTTTCTCCATCCCTAACCCACAGCCTGACACAGTTAGGTGTCCCACTACTGTGTCTTGAATTGCACTGCACCCTCTCTGATGCCTGGTTTTTATCCTGTACTGTATCACTCACCTTCTTCTGGCCCTAACCGCCTGTGAAGAGCCACCCACGCCCACAGTCTGTCCTGCTGCAAACCCACTCCTGAATCTCAGTGAATGATTTATTCCGGCGTCTGCTATGGCCCCATCCACCCCTCTGGCTTCCCAGAATTCTATGTATCCTGGCTCCATGCTTTTGAATGCAAAGGAATAATTTCCCTGCAAAGAACTGCTAGAAAGACCACGGTTGTAGTTCATGTGTTTGAAAAATGTTTTTTGCTTGTTTTCTTTTTCAAAACTTCTCCCCCTCCTCCCACAGCAGCATACTTTCATTTCAGAAAGTATTGGATTTCACAGTTAAATCCTTCTGATTCCAGTGAGACAGCTTTTATATATAAAAAAAATTCCTGATAACATATCAAATAGGTACAATACGTTCCCCACTTGTCCCCTCTTCAAAATACAGCATGTAAGACACAAATATTGAAAACTGCCTCTAGATAAAGCAGAGCAATGGAGAAACGCTGGCATTAAAGGTGGGAAATCCAAACCCAGGGTCTTGTCAGGTTATTTTAGTTGTGCTGTTTTACCAGTCTGTGAGGAAATTTATTTTACATTCAAATTCAGAGAAATACTGATTTCCCATTTCTCTGAATTAACAAGGAACTAGGAACTTCTCTGTCTCTCTCTTTTTTAAATAGCCCCAGAGGCTTGCTTTCACTTTTCTGTTTTTAGACCAAAGTTTTGGTGCCTTTTTTTTTTTCTGTGTAATTACTAGATTTAACTTCTGAGCTCAGAAATATAATGTATACGCATGACTGCAAGGGAAGTTTTATAGCTACTTATGATCTGATAACCCAAGAACATTATGTTTCAATCTCCTACCATTTGCTAGACCCTGACAGAATGGCTTCATTACTGCTACGGTCCTTTTGTTTGAGGTTTTTAAGTGTTTTTTAATCTTAAATATTCTCTCATTTGTTCACTTTTTGCACTTTTCTGACCGTGCTCCCATTTTTCTTTTATTTTTTTTTTTAATTTTTTTTTTCAACGTTTATTTATTTTTGGGACAGAGAGAGACAGAGCATGAACGGGGGAGGGGCAGAGAGAGATGGAGACACAGAATCGGAAACAGGCTCCAGGCTCTGAGCCATCAGCCCAGAGCCCGACGCGGGGCTCGAACTCACGGACCGCGAGATCGTGACCTGGCTGAAGTCGGACGCTTAACCGACTGCGCCACCCAGGCGCCCCTCCCATTTTTCTTTTATAAAATATAGTCAACATGACTCATATCAAAAAGCAGGAAGATGGGGCACCTGGGTGGCTCAGTTGAGTGTCCAACTTCAGCTCAGGTCATGATCTCACAGTTTGCGAGTTTGAGCCCTGCGTAGGGCTCTCTCTGCATCCAGCTCATAGCCTGGAGCCTGCTTCAGATTCTGTGTCTCCCTCTCTCTCTCTCTCCCTCTTCCCTGCTTGTGCTCTGTCTCTCTCAAAAATAAATAAATATTAAAAAAAAAAAAAGCAGGAAGAATGTTTTGCTTCTTTTTTGGAGAAGAAATGAAATTTTTTAAAAAAGTTTATTTTCAGAGAGAGAGAGAGAGAGAGAGAGAGAAAGAAAGAGAAAGAATACCAAGCAAGCTTTGCGCTATCAGCGCAGAGCCCAACACAGGGCTCTATCTCAGGAACTGTGAGATCATGACCTGAGTTGGACACTTAACACTGAGCCACCCAAGCACTCAAATATATATATATTTACATATATATATATATATATATATATATATATATATATATATTTTAACCTTCTTATTGTCTTTGTGGTCCACTTGCTTTTTACAACTGGCTAATTTTTTTCTGATGACAAAGATTTTAATTGTCATTGTAAAAAGTTTGAGAAGTTCAGAAAAGTATGAAGAACAAATGATCCTGACTTTGCCATTGGGAAAATTTTAGCACACCCACTTCTGCCACCCTCTCTTCCAATGCACTTTTCTTATAGCACCGCAAGGACCCCTTCTGGTGAACTTTTCTCGTAAGCCTTATGGAACTAAAATTTACCCATAGGGCTTCCTGTTGTCCAGATAATGCCAACATCAGCATATATTCCACAGCATAACTTTAGAAAGTGCAGGTTCATCATTTGACAAAACTGCATTTAAAATTTTCCATTAGAAAACCCCAGATTAATCTTACATTTCGTAACTGCCAACTATTCACCTAGTACAACTTCCTTATGAATATCAAGACACTAGATTTTGTATGAAGTTGTTTGGATGTGAATACGCTAAATTTGAATCTCTGAAATTAAAATGAGTATAGAAATAGATCACTTAATATAAGAAACTGGTCTCTCTGGGATCTGATGTAGTTTTGAGGCACCTGCAGGATGTCCAGCATTTAGTCGCATTTAGTCTGAGCGCATCTTCTTTATAATGGAGGTGCTGGATGGAGAGGCATGGCCACGCTCTTTCCTTATAGGTCCAGCCTACTCCCCCACCCCCTGGAGCTCCGCCCCAGCCTCAAATGACCAATGAAAACTGTACAAAGCAAGACCGTGCATAGCAAATTTCTTTTCACTCTCGGCACATTGCATTCCCTCGTTTCCAGAGACCACGGGGCTCACGTTCTCTCGCGAGAGGCGGGAGGGGTACAGGGTTTGAAACATGGCGGACGACTAGGACCAGCAACAAACTACCAGACCTGTAGAAGTGCCCCTGGATCTCATCAGGCTCAGCATGGATGAGCGAATTTACGTGAAAGTGAGAAACGACAGAGAGCTTTGAGGCAGAGTACATGCTTATGGTCAGCATTTAAATATGACATTGGGAGATGTGGAGGAAACTGTGACTACTATAGAAACTGATGAGGAAACATACGAAGGGATGTATAAATCAACAAAATATTTTTGAAAATATCAGAATATTCCGATGCTCTTTGGGGAGATGATGGTGTACTAGTTGCCCTCCATTAAGAGTTGGCTGAACCAAAGAATTTGTCGTGTGTGGAATATAGGAGACTTCTTATGATTGCCTTTTTAAATGCAGAAGACATTATAAAGAGAACTCTGTGTAAATTTTGATATTAAGAAACGACCAAGGATTCTTCCACTCCTGAAATGATTTGCAGATAACTCAAAAATACTTAAGCTAAAGGACATCCCCCCCCCCAACCATTTAAATAAATGTGATAACCAAGAGAAAAAAAAAAAAAAAAGAACAAATGGACACATTTTGAACCCTGGTTGGCCTGTGTGTCGGTGCCAGTTTGTCCGCAGGCTGAGATCCTCATATCTCTGACCCATCCCCATGGAAGGAGGAACCACCTCTCCCATGCAGATGACATTCTAGCAGTTCACACCTCCTCAAATCTGAGAGGTCACTCTGTGCTCTCCTGCCCATTCCTTACTTGCCAGCTGCAGCAGCTGTGATTTTGCGGGGCTCTCAGGATCTTTAGTCCCTCCAAAGGAGCTTGGGAATCCATGTGGAATCCCCCGGGCCAGGCCACCAGACCTTTCTGAAACCATGGCCAACCTCCTGGAGGCCCCACACCTCCAAATATCCCCTCTCCCCCCAAAACAGAGGTTTTCACTGGAGTCGGTAAGACACTCTGAAAGTCCAGATACAGTGAAATCAGAAAAGGGGCTGGCTGCAATTCCTAGACCATTTTGCTTGGGTCTTACAACAAATGAGCCATATATTTCTTTCTGTTTGCCTCGCAAAGCACAGGGTGGGGGTGGAGGGTTGGTTCTTACAGACTTATGTTCAATGGGACACTGGCCATCTCAAGCTGTTTTTAATGTTCCTAGAATAACTGGATTATATTTATTTCCAATGCATAATAATAAAGATTAAAATAGATCTAGTGTTCACCAAATGCTAAGACACTGCTTTAAGGGCTTTAAATGTATTAACTTATTAAAGCTTAGAATAATCCTATGTGCTAGGTAATATTACCTACATTTTAAAGGAAACTGAAGCAAGGAGAGCTTAAGTCATTTCCTGGAGGACTGCATACTTGGTAAGTGACAGAGAAGAGGCTTAAAATCCAGCAGCTATCTGGTTGCAGAGCTCAGGTTCTTAATTGCCCTGTCTTCTGACTCGCAACAGCATGTGCTGGAAAGAATATTTCAAAAGCCTCAAAGAAATGCTTGGGTCACCTAACTTGTCCCAGGAACTTATTCTTAAATTTCCATTTATTGAAAAGCTAAATAAAAGACACAAGGGAAAATCCAAAATAAAAAATAGCTTTTTTCCCCTTCTCATTCACCTAGCTTAAAACAAAACAAGACAAAGCTGGGTTCCAGGATTCTGGCATCTGTGTACCAAATTGGGGTTCTCCTCTATAGGCTTTCATAGGACAGGAAACATATGGTCCACTCCTGGGTCCTTTTATGAGCAGAATTCTGTCATATAAGTGAAATGTTCAAAACAATGATCAGAAAAGACAGGTACAGAAGAGACTTCTGAGATGAAATAGGAATTAAAAAATGCCACTAGAATCACAGCAGAGGTTTTGAAAGCTTTTGCAGAGAATGTATTGAATGACATTCATGGAAACAATGCTTCTGACTTCCAGATGTGAAAACAGAATGATTGCAAATAATGTGAAATTTATGACGGGGTGTGGGTAAAGTATAAGAGATCTGATCTAATATATTTTAAAACTTTTTTCTTCTTTGAGAAGAAAAAAATCTCAGAACGTGTTGTAAGCCTCTTATATTTTCCTCATTAGCTATGGATTACAGCCACCAAGCAAGGGGTGAAAGCTGGGACATTCTTCTGGTCTGTGTAAGTTGTCTTTATTTTGTCAGTGTTTGTAAAATTGCAATTATGATCAGCTTATGAAACATTAACTCAATTTGATTTCATTTCAGTTAAATGCAAAAGCACTTGAGCTTTTCTATATTTTCTGATTGAAAATAATCTTCCAATCATTTTTTAGAGGTCTTCCCTCCTTTTTCCTCCATCTTGTCTTAATAGAATATGAAGATTTTCCCTTCTTGTCATCCTTCAGATTTTTCTGTCCATTTATAGGGTCTGGTAACTTACCACCAAGGATCGTATATTTCTCTTGGACTATTTATTGCTGTGGTTTGCATTATCATTTTCTATAACTATATTATAACATACTATGTTTATTTTGGTTCACAACATTAAAAGTCTAGTGTGGTCTCAGACAGCTGATGTAGTAGTCTAGAGATTGGAAATTCCAGACAGGAGACAAGGGGAAGCCTCTGTTTCCACTCCATTTTCCACTGAACTCTAGGATTTCCCTAATAAGAAAAATGGAACTACCACTTGTCTTCCCCACAGAGCTAATGGGGGGATTAGTAGTTAATGTTCATAAAGTAGTCTTTAGGTGAAACTTACCTAATAAAAGTGTCAACATGTTGATTATTTTTAAGGCTCCTTAGTGAGAAAAGGAATCTGTTTCAACTTTCATGGGGATTTTGTTCCCACTGAGATGTTCTTTCCATCTTTTTTTTTTTTTTTTTAACCACCTAAAGCTGTTTCCATATTTGCCTCTTATGCCTTAACAAAAATCTGACTATTCTATAATAGTAGTGTGCTGAGAGCAATCACAGGTTCAGATTAATCCAGAATGGGACCATCTATATTCTCCAAATTCAGGAATAAAAGTAGCTTTTTCAGATTTGAAGGGCTGCGTTGAAACTGGGTTTGGTGACTTTAAGACAGTGACCCTTTAAAAGTCTCCCCCGCCCCTATTTTTTAAAGAGCTCGTCTGAGTTGAGAAATAAGTGTGGGTATGTTAGAAATGACATGTAGATGACATGTTGATCTACCAATTTAATCATCTGCATTACATTTTTGTAACCCTTGACTGTCATAGATGCTTACAGAAATGATTTCTTCTGTTCCACAACATATTTGCTCAGCAGAACGGAAAGGAGCCAACAACATAATTAATACCTAGGTCCCACCCTTACCCCCCGAAACTGCTGCAAAGCTTCGTTGAAAAGGCCCAGTGTTCTGATTTTGAATGGCAATTTTCTCCACCCATTTCAAACTACTTCTAAGAAGGTAGCTTTTGTGTGCTCTAAAGATGTCCTTAGTTTGGCTTTGCTTCTCAGGCTATTGTTCTTTTATCTCTATATTCCAGGAGTGACTTGGATTTAGTTTTTTTTGTTTTTTTTTTCTTTAAAAAAAAAATCTTGTTATAACACACACACACACACACACACCAGGGTCATACTTTCAGTTTTTTAATGGAATATATGTCAGGGGAATCTACACATGATACATTCTGAAAAATTTTAAGTTTAAAACCAGATTCAAGGTGCAGAGTTAGACTTGGAAGGCCATCTTTTTAACGTGATTCTGTACTGCAACCTAGAATTATTCTTGCTTTTTAAATGATAGTATTCTATTCCAAAGTACTGATGCTGCTCCATTCCATTTTGTGTGTGTGTGTGTGTCAATTCATGTTCAAAAGCAGTAATTCCTTTTATGTATGAGTGTTTAGATTGCTTCTCATCCTAGCGCTGCCACTTAATAGATTGCCGGCTGTAGACAAGTGATTTAATCCCTCGATAACATAGGGTGTTGTGAAGATGGAATGAGCTAACTTATTTAAAGGGCCTAGTAGGGTGCTTAGTACACAGAGAGTAACCAATAAGTGGTTTTTGTTTTCTAGTCCACATCATCTCTTCCAACACTGACCATACAATGGCTATATGTGTTCTAAGGTAATTGGTTCCCTTTAACACTAAATGCCTCATCTGGTCCTTCATTTTCCATCCCTCCTATTTTTTTTTTTTCTTTTTCTGACCATCTCTGACATACTTGGTCTCAGAACAAATTCTATATCAAACAGTGATGGTAAAGACAGCGACACAAGCACCAATTCCCTTTCCATTCGGACACACACTGTTCCTTTGCCACATCTGTTTGTGCTGTCTCTGGGTTGTGTTTTAAACACTAATGGCTAGGGGCTATGTCTTTTTGGTTCCTGGGCAATTTCATAAAGATACTGTAGAACTCGTAGGAAAGTTAGAGACCACTTTGTCCAGCTCCTCATTGGCAAGGTTAGAATAGTGTGGCCGAGAGAGGTGAAATGTCATGCCTGAGGGTCACAGTTTGGATGGATATTCAGGCATCTACAGTTCTCATCTCTGGTTCTTAGGACACACACATACTCAGCTCCTGCCCAGAAAATGGTAATCCCCTGCTTATCTTTCTAAGAAGAGAATGGCGACTCCTCCGTAATGGTCTTTTTAGTAGGAGAATTTTGTATCTTTATTTACATTCATACAAATGCCTTGAACATGTTATACGTTTAACAAATATTTCATGAGTGTGTGTGTCATCTCTGTGGACCTGTGGATCCAGTACATGATGATAAAAGCTAACATTTTTCTAACTTCTGTGTGCCCGGCACTATTCTAAGTGCTTTTCGTGTATTATCTCTTTTAATCTTTAAAAGAGCCTTATGAGATAAGAGCTATTGTTATCCTCATTTTATGGAGGCACTGAAACGTTAAGTAACTTGGCAAAGTCTAGTCACCAGCACATGTTGGAGTCAGCATTCAAACGCAAGCATTCCAGCCTCAGAGTGGATGCTTTTATTCCTTGCTGGTCAGACGCCCCATCCAACAAAGGTGTTAGAGGATGCGTGTTCTGAGCTCGACACAAAATCTATTAGCTTGTATTTTTCCATTAGCATCAAGGGAGTCCATCAGAGTCCATTTTTGTGACTTAACACCAATTATGTAAAATAAAGCAGCTGGCAGGTAGGTCGTGAAATAAGGTAAAATGAGAAGGCTACCGCATTTGGCTTTTTTTTAAGTTAGGAAAGAATTCTAAATATGTAATTATTTTGCTCAGATACAGAGGATTTCTGAGGCTGATGAATTAAATACCTTAAGTGATGATCTTGGCTTTGCTATGCCTATTTCTCATTCAATTATAGGCTATAATATACAGGGTCACATTTATTCAGTAGCCTTGGAATTTGTTTACATTAAGACTCATTTTATGTTAAACATGATTTTCTGGCGCTGTTGGGATAGTTCTAGACTGGGAGGGGGCCAGAGGAAGGACAAAGCTCCGATCTAGGAGAGTTGGTGGGGCTTGGGGGGTGGAGGTTGCCTGGGGAGAGGAACTGCTTGATTAGGGCTCCGGCCAGCTCCAGCCTTCCACCATGGCTCTGGAGCTTGGTTTTTCTCCCAGCTTTCTCTTGTTCACCTCCACCAAGAGTAAAAGTGTAAGTGCCTCACCCAACATCCCACAATAAATTTCCAATAGAGTTTATTTTTTGGAGCAGTTTTAAGTTCACAGCAAATGAAACTGGAAGGTACAGTGACTTACCAAGCCCCCCTTTGCCCCTGTACATGCATAGCCTCCCCCATTATCAATGTCCTCTACCCGAGTGGTGTATCTGTTACAGCTGATGAACCTACATTGACACCATTATCGCCCAGGGAACACAGTTCATATGAGGGGTCACTCTTGGCCACAGTAATGTTTACTGACCGCAATTAAACTTGGGCTTTAGTTTGAGTTCGTCATAAACAAGCTCTAATGCCTGTTCTTGGATGGGGGGGGGGGGGCAGAAAAGCATGTCGTGCTACTTGTTAGGAAAGAATAAGCCAATTTCCCCGTAAATAAAGACATTGCTCAGCTTGTGAGCATCTCAATGAAACTCAGCCCAGGATACAGTACCGTCACGTTAGCTGAGAGCTCCCAAAGCTGGTGCCAGATTTTGGGTAATTATATTTCAACAGAGGAATGAGACTTAAACACAAAAGTCATTGTGGATGAAGATTATACCCTTTCTGTCAGTCTCATAATTATAGGTGCCTATTCTTGATAGATTTTGATAAGCTAGAAGAGAATTTCATGAATACCTTTCCTAACCCCTTATTTTATAGAGGAAGAATGTAAAGTTTCAGATTAAATAATGTTTCCAAAGTCATATAAGTCTTTAGAGATAGAATGATAACTAATTATGATCATTAATAAAAATAAAGGTTTTTTGTTTTTTGGGGTTTTTTTTTGGAACTTACTATGTGGTAGGCCCTGTACGTGCCCTTTGCCTGTTTTGTCTCATTTTATCTTTATGACCAAGCTATGTGCCGTATGCCTTGCTATTATCTCTCTTTTACTGATGAGTAAACTGAGGCCCAGAGAGATCAAAGTGGGGTAGAGGTTAAGAGAGGTCATACCACCAGCAAGAAGCAGATTGAGGTGTCCTGGTAACCTCGGTGGCCATAGCTAATGGCTTTACTCACTGGATGGCAATGCTTCTGAGCCCAGGGTCCTTTTCTGCCTGTAGCAGAATCTCTGATCAGCCAGACAGGTTGCTCACTTGATTGTGAGTGAGAGTTTCCAGTCTCACCTTCTATGACAGAGGTTGAGCAATATGATATGTTGCAAATGGAAGTGGAAGTTTAAACACTGATTCGAAAGATGGCCTTTTATGACGAGGATGTGAAAGCAAATGGCGGTAAATAGAGAGCCCTTGGTCCTGGTGCCAGCGTGAGCAGTCATCAGGCTGAAGTTTGTGGAAATGCAACCTAACATCATGCTTTACTTGTTATCACCCTACAGAGTCATCCCTCATGAGCGGAGAATCTTAACCATACTGCAGTGGCTCACCCTGCCAGACGATGAAAGGTATTTGTTTCCGTCTCCCTGACTTAACCTCTCCTTTCTTCAGTCTGTTTCCATTGTAGGTTAGAATTGGGTGAAAACTAGATGGGCTGTGAAGTAGAAGCACGGTCAAGGTTTGGTATTATTAAAAGTTTTATGGTTCTCAGTCTTGAACGTTACCTTCCCTAAGAAGGGTATAATGGACGTAGGCTATTGGGGACCATTTAATTACATGGATGGACTACAGCTGTTAATCCTGGCCACTACAGCAGAGGTTAAGGGAGTTCCTGGCTTTGATAAATGAACCAGCAGCATCCCAATGATGCCAGGGAAGCATTAAGACTGACTTTTCACTTTAATGGAGTTGTTCTTTTAAGCTGCAGACTGCATGGTCCATGTGAATTTTCACTGGGCTCTGTTATCTTGAAGATCAAAGACCTGAGTATGCGTTCAGATAATCCTTTGTGACGTTTGGTCCCTGAGAGCGGTACCAGGCGGTTACTACAGTGCGGGTGGTGTAGGGGGCAGTGGATGTGGAAAAAAATAGAATTCCTACCCCCTCAAAAAACAAGAGACATTTTCCATGTTAATACTAACAGTGGTTGGGATATTAATTAACTTGATTTGAGATAATTTTCTCTTAATGTGAAGAGACACTTGATATTCTTTGTTATATGTGGTTTGGGGGAGATTCTGAACCTTCCAATTTTCCCGTAGGCCTTCAGTCTATGCCTTCTATTCGGAACAACCTGATTTCTCTGGACACAAATATGGCCCTTTTGGCCCTGAGGTTAGTAGCTTATCATCTGCTTGAGGAGAATCTGTGCCCCTGGCTACCTGACCTGATGACCTTATTTCAGGTCTCGTACAAAGTGTCTCGTATATGCAAGGTTTATATATATACTACAAGACTAAAAACATTTAAAAAAGTCTTAAGCATACCTGTTTTTCTTATAAGAATTTCATTTCAGATTGATTTGATATTCAAACATATCCTAATCTTGGTGTTCACAGGAGAAGTATATGCCATCCCTGAAGGCATTAGTCAAAAGGTGAAGGATCAGGGAGGGTTGGCATTTGCCATCACTGGGATGGGAGTGGAAAGGCATCTGGAGATGAAACACACAATACAAAACATTACAAATGAATTTTAGCTCTGTTACAATGATTATGCAGTCAGAGAGGATAGGTCAGCTAAGTAGGTCTAATAGCCTGAGCAGGTGCAATCAACCTGGTATATGTTATAGCACTGGACCCTTCTTTATTTGATAAATTTAGGCATAGATATATACCTGTGAAACCATCACCACAATCAAGACTATGAATGTATCCATTATTCCCCCAAATAAAATTAATTCTTTTTTTTTAATTTTTACCTTTTATTTATTTTTTAGAGAGAGAGAGAGAGAAGGGGAGCACAAGCAGGGGAGGGACAGAGAGAGAGGGAGACACAGAATCCCACGCAGGCTCCAGACTCCGAGCTGTTTGCACAGAGCCCAATGCAGGGCTCGAACTCACAAATGGTTAGATCATGATCTGAACTGAAGTCAGATGCTTAACCAACTGAGCCACCCAGGTGCCTGAAATTAATTTTTAATTGAGAGAGATGCACTATTGAATGAATCTGTTTAGCAGAGCAATGTAATGCCCTTTTATCAAACAGTAATCTTAGTTGGAAGCAATCTGTTATATGATATCCAGTATAACTTCAAATTCAGAGGTGGGAAAGAGATAGTTGTGTTTTGTTATGTTCCTCATTTGTCCGGAAATGGAAATCTTCGCAGTGTTGCAGCATAGATCACTTTAAAACATGACAGGATTTGCAAATCTAAAACGTTTTCCGTCTCTCTTTCTAACTAGTGTGGTGAGATCTACATCGACACAATAAAACTTGATTTGGGATAAAAAATCATTTCAAAAACTCTGTTAATGGAAGCTGCCTTCCATTCTCTAATAGGCTGTGACAACACTGCTCGTGATAATTAAGTTCATTGTGTTCAGCATAAGATTGAGTAGGAAATACAGAGAAGTGTGTTGGTTTAAATACTTTTGAACAAAACCCAGTATATCTAAACAAAGGCAGTAAATACCAAGAAGCTATAAATATTTTTGAATGTTTTAACATCAATTCTGTCATGATTTTTTTAAACACTGGAAACTAATGGCTATGTGAAACCATTCTTAGTTTGCCTTAAATCATTGAAGTTATATAAGTCTGATGCTCTTTTTCCTGTCCCTTTGATGTTTAACGAGTGTTGCATGATTATGAAACACAAATGATAAAATGAGATAAACATCTGCATGAAACACAAATCTTATTCTTGCCAGAACAAGCATGGCTGTTTTATCTTTAGGATGACTTTCTTTGAGATTAATCTAAAGTGAACAAAAGGAACTACATTTTATGAAAATGCTAAAAAAAAATCCTAAGTAGTTCCATGTGCCTTATTTAAAAGTTCAGCTTTGCTTGAATAATAATATCCCTTAAAAGATCCCATGGCATAGGCAAGCCAGAGGTTGGTTTAGCCATTCTTTTAAAAGGAAGAAGCTGGACTGGGGCCGTTCGAGTCACCTGGCGGGGAAGTGGACTGAGCAGTAGAATCTCAGAACTCCTGGGCCAGGGTCTTTCCGTAGAACCATTTATCTCTCCTTTAGTCCAGGACATAAGCAGAATGGTCATTAATAACCATGTTCAGTTCATACAGAAGATTTTCTTCATGTCAAAAGTTGGCATTTGACAATGTAGATGAAGTATAACTCTTACGGTCCTGATTTCCTTAAAAGTCATAAAGCTCAGCAATGTTTTTTATCCATGAACATCTCTGGATTTCTAGAATGTGTAGTTCAGTTGTAATTGCGTACTTGAAAGTGTCTGTGTGCATGTTTTAATCAAGAAATAAACTGAAAGGTTTCTTTTAAAGTACTGAGCAGTGATAAATGCAATGTAATATAAGATGCTTTAGTTTGTTGTAATGATGATGCTGTGCTCAGGGTTACTCCTAAATATACAAACAGAGATATTTTTCTTCTAGAATTTTTGAATTAAGACTTGAAGGTATTCATGCTATGTTCTTTTTAGTATTAATACTTCCTTTTAACTGGGATATTCTCATGTATCCCCTGAGTAAAACACTCTTAATTAGGTCCTTGGAATGTATCTTCAGTTACGATAACTTGGTAACCTGGTCACTTTCTTCTGGTAAGGCAAGAGATATTTTCAGATTTCAACTATTTTTCATTTGGTTCTAGGAATCCTATTTCTACTGAAAAATAAAAACAAAACCATTTATGCTTTAAAAATGCAAAACCAAAACAAGCCAGCAAAACCTCTTTTCTGTAGTAGACGAATTGGTTTATATACCTGTAGATCCGTTATATACATGTGGTGTGCGTGTAAAGGCTTTACAAACGGAAATATTATTCATAAAGTCAGTAACATGTCTTCACTTACATCTAAGGAGAAAATACCTTGCATCTGAAGTTTAATTGAAAAAAATTCAAAATGCTGTGTGCTACAACGAAGTGGAAATCTGTGCATTATTTGCTTAATGTCTGAGTATACTTTTTCCAGGACGATTCTCAAAGACTATTAAATGAGATGACCAAGCTTTGGGCTAATAGCTTCAAGAAATGGTTTATTGCTCCTGGTTTCATAGTGTAATGGTGAATGTTCAGAAACATGCTTGCTTTTGATTGTTGGCGCAATCTTTTTCTCTTTGACCTGTGCTTTCTCTGTGACTCCTCGTTCGGCTGCTCTTCCAGGCCTAGAGGCAGAGCTTTGGCTGGCTAGTTACTACCTTCAGATGGCAAAGTATTCTTCTGAAAAGCAGGGAAATTTGCCCCTCTCCCTCCGGTCCTCCTAATAACCTCAGGCTAAATCTTCTAAAGTCAGACTAAAGTATGGCTGGTCAGTGAAATCTTAGCTTTTGTCTACCTCTAACATTTGAAGAAGGAAGTACGTGCAATATAATCACTGGATGAAAACTCATTTTGGCTAAATCCTGTTTCTCCCGCTGCTCCTCTAACCTGCTGCAACCAGAAGGGCTGACCTTTGGAGTCTTCTGAATGGTGGGGTCTCTTGCAAATGGCTGGGTGTCTGATGGGCCGACTTGAGCACTAGCTGAAATGTATTCAGTGACCATGAAATGGGAAACTGTCGTTTTCCTTTTGCTTCTCTTCTCGTGGAGAACTGCCTGAAACTAGATGCATTAAAAAAAAAAACAAAACACCAAACACCACCAAACCAGAGTCCATGGGGCTGTGTCTTTCAATTGCTCTGCCAGGGACAGAGGATGAGGCGGAAACGGAAGTGCCTTTGCAGTGGCTTGCTCTGGAAACGGTGAAATGGCATGGCAGATGGCCTCCCTCTTGGATACACTAACATTGGTCCTCCTTCTGCCCCTTCCTGCATCTGAACGATTCTTGGAGCAGCAGTCCCACCAAGAGAGACTCAGCCAGGGAGACGTCAGGGCTTGCTGCTTTAATTCACCTTTGCACCATCAGCAAATCAGGGGCCTGTTTTTCTCTAGCGTTTGGAAGTCCCAAAAGTTATCTTCCTTACTCAGGTTCTGTGTCAGCCTTCACCACTCTCTCTAGATTTTCACAACGAGTGTATAGAAAGAGTATAAGCACATAGACTCTTTCTTGAGATCTATACCAAGATGAAGAGATCTTGATGAGTTTTAAATTTTACCTAATTTTGCAAGATAGTTTTTTAAAAGACAGTTTTATTTATGGTTCTCTCTTGGCTTTAGAGGTCCTCTGTACCGAAAACCTAAATTATCAGTGGGAAGGAAGTTCTCTCTCCTGCTGAAAGTCCTGATTTATCTAAGTATACATTTATGTCCAAGGAGGATTGCTTATTATTTATGCTCCATTCCATCCTTGGTTTAAACATTTTCCCCTAATCCTTGCAAATGAAGGTGACACTTGCTTTGATATAGTGGTGGTGTGAACAGATATCCATCAGATTCTGAATTGGAGCCACCTACATGAATCCCACGGTTACCTTGAAATGACTAAATGGCTAGTATTTTATTTGGTTTTCTGCTAGTACTTTATAAATGGAGAGCTCTTCATAACCAAAGACCACTCTCTCCCTAATGTGGGATTTAATGGAATGCAGAACTGTATGTCACCTTCAGTATATCCACAAGCAGTCTCCTTAGCCCAAGAGAAACCCGCATGACTAGATTCTCTTAAATTATATTCTTGCTTGCAGCCTCATGATGGGTTTAGGAAGCTTCTCTCTATAGAGTTCCATGAATCATTTCTCCTACCAACTTTTTCTCACTTAAGGAGCCTTAGTCTTTTTAACTAAGGCTCTGCTGACCCAAGATGGCAAAGTGTGAGCTTTATTATCTGACCCAGAGGGACAGACGACTTCTGAGTCCAGACATCTCTATCCGCCAGTACAGGAGAGTAGTTATGGCTCACCTCTTACTCCGGCTAAGAGACCTAAGAGGAAGGTTACCCCTAAGAGGAGACAGGAAAGACCAGTTGCTCCTCCAAAGAAAAGAAGAAGAAAATTACATAGGATGGATCATTATGCTGCGGAAACTCGTCAGGACAAAGTAAGTTTATCTATTGTTCCAAAGCTTTGTGGCGGGTAGGTCTGAGTTGAAGGTTTTCTTTAGTGCCTTGCTTTGAAAATCAGATGAATATGTTTCAGAAAAACTCTGGTTTTGTCATTCTTGGCTTTGAGTCCAGAAGAATCTGGCACTTCAGAGGTTAACACTAACGTGAAGACCTCCTGAACTTTCAGCAAGATGGGAAAAAAGAACCTTCCACTTTCTTTAGAATCAGTTGCCCTAAACCTAGTATTAACATTTAGGCTTGAACGAATGTTAGGAAGGCTGTTGGTTTTGCTTGCACTTATTCATGGACTTGGTTACAATGGTTTGTAGCCTTGGTTCTTGAGACAATCTAGCAAGGCAGCGAGGGGATTCCTCAAAGACCATATAAATTCGAACTCAATAGAAAATTGGCTCAGATTAATGGTGCATACCTTCAGAGTCCAGAAAAGGTCTTAGGTTATAGACAAGGGAATAGCTGAGGTGGAAAGCAAGAGAAAACAATGGGTAGTTGGAACTGTGTGTATTTTCTTATAGAGACATGAATAACGTCGACTCTTTTCAGTACATTCAGAAGAGGTTAGAAGTTGTCACTTCTCTCGAAACCTTCAGGTACCTCTGAGGCACTCTCTTGCTTATGACCATCTGAAATCGTCACTGAGAAGCAGGTCCTGGATTTCACCTGAGTTGTCTGGTGAAAATAAGGCACTGCCAAGCATTGACATATTAATGCTTTTGGTATGTTTTTGTTGAGGCAAAGGTCTTAGAAGAAAGCATGGTTTTCCCCAAAGCAAATACCATTTAGTTCCACACGTGGTAGCCCTTCAGGTGATGCTGGCGCATATCATTCTGAGACTTTTCACTTGTGACTTACTCCTTGGGACAGAATTTGAAATACTGACTCCTGCCATGAAGGAAAACAAGTTTACGGCTGATTTTACTGAGGATGTGATTTGAGGAAAGGTCTTGAGTCATCTGAGAAGACACTAATGGAGGATAATATTATATGTCTGAAATAAAAAATGACATGCAGACCCTTCTGTTCTTACCAGTCATCTTGGGTGTATGTGTGTGGTTGCAGCTAAGTTGTAAAATTCACCTGAAGTACAGCCAAGTGTTTGTCGATGAGGTGTTTCTTGGAAATCTTTCCATCGCATAGAGATGACAGTGAGAGGGAAGTCTCTAGTGTGTGGGAGAATTCATGCTGTTAGAATCTTCCACTGGAGGCAAGAAAATGAGAGATGGATTATATATCTTAAGATTTGTAAATCTTCAGACAACTGAGTTTTTGTGTTTCCTTAAGCTGAATAAGAATTCTAGAACAAGCTCAGTGGTTCACTTCTTCTGAAGTTAAGACTCTTGTAGATTCTCATTCACTCAAAATCAGCTTGAAAGGGACTAAACTGAGAAGCAATAGCTTGTTTCTTAGAAGAGATTCTTCTAGTAACCTTGTTTCTTGGAAGAGATTCTATTACGGGATCTATTATTCTCAGACATTGACAGTTAAGTTCTTGGAGACATTAGATGGAGTCCATTGTATTAATGATGTTCTAATTTAGCATCAAATGGAAGGGTACCATTTTACCTCAGAACTGTTTTTGATTCACTTAGCCTCCATCGTCTTGCCATGGTTCAAAACCTGATGTGATTTCACCTAGCAAAAAGAGGCTTAAACTATCCATCTGACTTTCTGCTTACTCTCGAAATTCTTGGATTTAAATAACATTGTTACATTTTAGAAAGGCCAGTTTATCTCTAAAAAAAAAAAAAAGAATTTACCTTCATCTTTCTGATATTTTTGTATCACAGAATCTTAAAAGGGATTGAATGAGGGGAGATTTTACGTTCCTGAAATAATACAAATAAAAGTGATCAGAACAGATTTCCATTAAGAGCAGCAGACAGATCTCCCTAGACCAAGCTCTGCCTCTGGGCCTGAAGTTTTCTTTCCAGAATGTTCTAGGGGTAGAAGATCTATGAGAAACTAAAAGGAAAAAAAAAAACCCCAAAAACCTGCCGGGCCTGATTTGCTCTTTTTTTCCAGATGACGAATCCTCTGAGGGAAATTGACAAAACAGTGGGGCAATTAATGGATGGACTGAAACAGCTGAAGCTGCATCGCTGTGTCAATGTCATCTTTGTTGGAGACCATGGTAAACCTTTGTTTCTTCTTCGCTAATAGGACAACTACATAGATCATGTTTCTGATGGAGAACGCTTGCCCTCAGAGTCCCAGATTGTATTCTTCACCTTCTGCCCTCTTTCTTTAGGGTAGGAAAGAAGTCAGGCCATGACTCAAAAGTGTGAGATGACATGAGATGACCCTGGATCATTCTGACCCAAACCAGGGACTTCCTGTGTCATCCTTTTCTTTGCAGGAAAGAAAGTCTTTCCACAAAAATCTGTCTCTTGCCAAAGTGTGGCAGACAATTTTCTTGTGGTATTAATAGCTTCCTCTCTGTGACATATCAGGTGATACTACTTATCTCTGCTAGCCACATCCCCAAAAAGAGCCTACAGAGTTTATGTGGCTAAAAAAAATTAATCTAAATATGATACGGAGGAGGAGACATAGGATTCTTGTCAAAGAAGAGGTATATAAGTACAACGATTTCCCTGTATTCACTGAGAGAATTCAAAACCAAAACCACAGGACCTTGCTTCAGTACAGAAACTGTTAAAGAGAGGAAGAAGCAGAGTTTTTCTAAATCACTGTATAAAGTAAAAGAATTCATAACCACTTTGTTGAACATCATAAACATTAGATATTATGGAGCTGCAGGGAGTTCCTCAGAGGGCGTTCTTATTCACAGCTGTGTACCCTGAGTTCTATCTAGAGAGTGCCTCCTGCATTCCAGAACTATCAAATTGAAAGAATGACCCTGGAATGTGGGCCTGCTCCCTTCTAGGAAAGGGCTTCAGAGAAAAAAAATTGGTAGACTCTTTGGTAGTTGTGTTAAGAATGGCAGGCAAGGGTCCCTAGTCAAAGGTCTGCTTTGGGCCTGTAGTTTTCTTTCCAGAATGTCCTAGAAAATCTAGGAGAAGTTAAAAAAAGAAGTTGGGGGACTTGCTTGCTCTTTGGCAGGGGCTAAATATGACCCTCTGCAAAATCATGCTCCATAAGATTGACTTGGGAGAGAGCTACAGATAAGACAGAGATTCTGGAGCCTGTGACACAGCTGATTCAATTTAAGTTGCCCAGAGGTGTCAAGAGCATTTGGTCACAGGCTGGAGCCTCATGTCTAAGAAGTGGATGGGTGCCAGCGAGTCACATGCTGGAGCATTGCAAAGGTCTTAGTTTAAAACCTTGTCTTACCAGGTGCAGGCTTCTGAGATGAGTAGATTGCTTTAGTTTTGGGAAGCCTTTGCGTCTCTTTCTTAAAAGGTAGTATGGTCTAGTATTTCAGAGCCTGGGCTTTGGAGTAAGAAGTAATTTCAGTGGAGTTCAAATTGCACTGTGCCACTAAGGAGCCACCTCGTCATATGCGGCCTCCTCATCTGCAGAATGAAAACACTAATACTACCTACACAGAGTTAGTCCAGAGGGTGAGAGTGATGACGCTTGAGAAGCTCTTCACATATGGTCTTTGAAAGCAAGAGAGATGGTTCACCGCTACGATGGCAAAACTGACTTCCTAGACGTGTAACAAATGGAAGATTCTTCCAGTCTTCCACCAATATGTGTTTTGAGACTTGCTTTTTCTGAGTTAACAGTGTACTAAAACAGTAGCTGTTCATTGTTTTTTCTTTATGATGGTTTCAATGTTAAAAGACAAGCTGTATAAACTTTGTGTTATGTTGGGATATGTTTTTGTCTTTCTTCATTCCCATTTGAATTGCAAAAGAGATGAGATGTCTTGATCTGGGATCCCAGAAGGTGATAATTTGGAGTTTATCAGGTCTGCGCCACTCTGGGTTGTATTTCTTTATTCCAAAACCTTACGATGTCCTTTACAGAATCACTTATTTTCCCCCTCTTAGAGAATATCTATATATTGGATTGTGCAAAGCAGTATATTAAATCTTCATCGTTCTGTGTCATCTCATAAATTCCAAAATGACCATAAATGTGTCTCCCAGTCCCCATAGTCTATTATTGTGACATTTGAGTTTATGTTGTTTTTTTATTCATCTATTTTTAATATTGATTAAGAATTTTTTTTTTTTTGATGGGGGAAGAAAACCAGTCTTGGGTAGGGCAGGAATATTTGTCGGTTAAAAAAATTCCCTACCTACACGCTTTTTGTGTTTGAGTTGCTAGCTTTCAGTTTTGACTGATTACATTGTTTACAACTTGTTTTCAGCAATATTTTGTTTTTCAGTTTGGGTGGTCATTGGGGCTGACATTTTTTTCTCATCTCTTGTTGCCAGTATTGTTTTGTCAGTAACGTCCAAGGCCACCAGTGGAGACAGGCTGAGGACTGGTGATTATGCACTCAAGTCAGGAGATACATTAGAGAGAATTGGAAAATGACATTTTGTAAAAGAGACACAGAACTATGTATTCCAGTTATTTACACCACCCCCAGCTGGGAAGAGTTTGAAGCAATCTAGGATTTTTTTTTTTAGAGTAGATCTTTTCCATAATGACTGTGTAAATAGCTTTTTAAAAAGAAGATCGTAGTCACTTCCTCTGTCTTGCTGTTCCTGCTGAACGACTTAAAATGATCATTGAGATGATGCATTTTCCACCTTCTGGCAGTGCAAGATGATGTGACTATATCAGAATCTGGTGAAGTGATTATAGAAAGGAGCATTAAAAAATGTAAAGTCAAGTTAAGAAATCTCAAAAGAGGGGGATCCTCACAGTAAGTTGTTAGAAATGAATTAGGGACATGCCTGGGTGTTATTTTTAGTGTCTGTGTTAGGATATTAAGTTTACAATCACCTGAAAATATGTTCTTTGCCCCCTACAGGAATGGAAGATGTCACCTGTGACAGAACGGAGTTCCTGAGCAATTACCTGACTAACGTGGATGACATTACGTTAGTGCCTGGAACTCTAGGAAGAATTCGGTCCAAATTTAGCAATAATGCTAAATGTAAGTTGCTTCTCAAAATGCTAAGTTGTTAGAATGGTAATAGAGTAGAGTAGGTGCAGCCTCGTTCTCTGAAGCTGAAATTCTTGCGTAAAAATCCTCACTTTGCTACTTCTTAGCTGGGCGACCTTGAATAAGTTATGTAAAAACTCGAACCCTCAACTTTTTCATCTGAAAAATGGGATGTTAACAACAGCTACTGGATCGAGCTGTTGTGGAAATGAATCTATGTGTATCACTCAGAGAGGGTCCTGGCACATGACAGCATTATGTAAATATTTGCTCTGGTTTTCTTTATGTGGAAAATACACTTAATTTGAGACATGCGCATAACCATAAACTTCTGTTTACAGCAGAGGAACATTTCAACAAGAGGTTCAAGCTTACTCTTTAGCTGAGGCAGGGGAGTCTGTGACAGGTTTGTCAGAACCACACTCAGACCCTGAATGTCCCTAGGAGCCCAGTTAAAGGGGACTCTTCAGCTTTATGAAAGTGACCAACACAACCCTGGGGTCCTGCCCTTGGGAAGTGGCAGCCATTTTGAAAGATTAGAAATAAACAGGAACCGTCTTATCGCTTATGTTGTACACACTCAGGTTATGATATGCCACTGACAAGAACATTTATCGATAGAATAGGATGTCTTAGGTGGTGCCTCCCTAGCCCCTGAGAAGTCCACAGTTTTATTGGAGACATGCTGCATTTGGGGGAAAAAATCCTTTAGAGGTTTCAACCTTGGGAATAAGAAACCATCTGCGAAAGTGTAAAGCTTTGGAAAATTAAGTTTTTCCCAAACTGCGTTCCTGAGTCAACACAAATGGGAACAGTTCCAAGGTCAGCTCCAGGCAACGTTGTAAAATAAACAAATCCTCTGTGTTTCTGCCGTCTCTCTTCCATGCCCTTTCTGTCCTCCGGATCCTCCCTTCTCCTCTGCTCACTTGAGACAGGAAGGCCCTGGCCAGGGACAGGACACGGGTCACTGTGGTATCTCTTGAATCGGTGCTTACATTTTAGGGCTTGTGCAAGAAAGGTTTTGTCTATATTGAAAGGTCTTTTCAGTAAATGAATGGTAAATGGAATGACGAGGTTGTTTTAGGGGAAAAGGAAAACCTTGGGGCCAATGAAGTAATAAGTACCAATAATGAAATATTTCATACTTTACAAACGCTTTCCTATATGTGATTTCATCCTGTGAGAGTCAGTAGAGTGGATGGTTAGCAGCACAGACAGGGTGGCAGGATGTCTAGGTTCAAATCCCTGCTTGGCCAGGTGGTCACTTTATGATCTTGGGCAAACTAGTTACATGCTCTGTGCCTCAGTTTCCTCATCTATTAAAAAAGGATTGTTGGAAAGATTGATGAGAGATTATCTACATATCCCCTTGGTCAGTGTTTAGCACATAGTCAAAGTTGTATAAATGTGAGCTATGATGATGGTGTCTTGGCCATGTCACTATTTCAGCTAGATGTGTAGACAGTCTTCTTCAATCCTTCTAATAACCCTGTGGGACGGGTGTTATTATCCCCTTTTGCAAACAGTAGAAATCAAGGCTCAGAGAGAGGTGAAGTTTCTGGTGAGAAACAAGAGAGCTAGGACGTGGCGGAGCTGGGATGTGAGCCCACATTCACCAGTTCTTAAGCACCGCCATGTGCTGGGTGACCACTTCCGCTCATGCAAAGCAGGAGCTGCCAGCGTGAGAGGCCTGAGAACTTGAGAACTCGAAGTTGGTGTCTTAAGCGTGGACTCAGGCAGTTGTTATTTTCCAGTAGTTCTCTGGGATTTATCTGAGCACAAGATTGCCCCGTGCTGTTTATTTTTCTTCATCATCAAAGAACGTGACTTAGCCTGTTTGGTCCCTTTGAGGATTGTGGTTTATGAGTCCACAGAGTATAGAAGTTCAGAGGATGGCCCGCTCATTCAGATTGCCAGGGTCCCAGTGTAAAAGCACCCCTCTTCTAAATGCCCTTTGGCTTGGTGAGGATTCTGTTAGCACCTACCTCCCAGAGTAGCTGTGACCAGAGAGAAAGTGCCTGCACAGTTCTCACAGAGACTGCACATGATAGGGACACAATTTGGGTTCATATTGTTGCTACCATTATTACTTTCTTGCTTTCCATTAAAAAATGCAACTAAAATTAAACCCCAATTTAGGTAGGATGGAGTCCACATTTTAGCTTTGGATTTCATAGCTTTAGAATTAAGATTCTGAAAACTGTCTCTGAAGTATGTGTACTTACACTGCAAGACAAGCTTACTTTTACATTTTTTCCTTCTTTTTTTTAAAATTTTACTCATTTATTTTGAGAGAGAGAGAGAGAGAGAGCGAGAGCAGGGGAGGAGCAGAGAGAGAGGGAGAGAGAGAGAATCTCAAGCAGGCTCCGCACTGTCAGTGCAGAGCCTGACGTGGGGGTCAAACTCATGAACCATGAGATCATGACCTGAACCAAAACCAAGAGTCAGCCACTTAACGGACTGAACCGTCCAGGCACCCCAGTGATGCATTTTCAAAAAATAACAACAAGTATTTATTTATTTATATTAGCGAATGCTTACTGAATGCCTACCATGAACCAGGCCCCGTGGATACAGCCAGAAATGACATAGACATGACCTACTCCACTGATACTTAAATTTCAGGGAGGGCTGGGGCACCTGGGTGGCTCAGTTGGTTAAGCGTCCAACTTCAGCTCAGGTCATGATCTCGCAGTTTGTGAGTTCAGACCCCACATCGGGCTCTGTGCTGACAGCTCAGAGCCTGGAGCCTGCTTCAGATTCTGTGTCTCCCTCTCTCTCTCCCCTCCCCAACTCATGCTGCCCCCCCCCCCCCCCGCCAAATAAGTAAACATTCAAAATTTTTAAAAAAAATTTCAGGGAGGGCTGCTTCATGAGCGTTGGTATCTCTTCCGTATGCTGCTTTCCTTTTCTGCTGATTCTGTAATGACACACTAAGGCAAATTTTTTGAAAACAAAACAAAATCCAACCAACCTACAATCTGCTCTTTCTCTCCACACCCCCCAAAAGGGGACCTTCAGATAATGTAATCCTGTCCACAGTTTAAACACAGTCATCATTTACATAGTTTTGCTTTTAGCTAGCTCAGGGTACTGACTAAAATACCTTTTGTTTGCTGGTTAGTAAAAATAAAGGAGGTGCATCCCTGTGTGTGACTGTGGCTGGAGAGGGCAGCTACCTAATTAGACCCATGATGTTACTGGGGAAACAAAACTCCATTTAGAAAAAAAAATAACTCAATGGAGTAGAAGATTCATCTTAAAATGGATGATAGCTTGTTTCAAAGACCTGCAGATAAATAGGAAGTGCCACTAAAAGCCCCAAGTGCCCGATTTAGTTCCTGATGGCAAATTGCAAATAAACTGAAGCCAAGATCCAGAGGGACCACTGGGGAAACTTCAAGAAGATGTTTACCTAGCATTATCTTTGTGCTCTGGAAGGAGGGATTCCCTTGCAGAAGAGGAGAACCAGACCTTGCCAGGAAATGTGCCATAGAGGTATTTCCACGTACATAGCTGCGTTCCACTTACCAAAATATTAAATACTCACACACAACTTTACACATATTTTCAATAGAGCCTAATGTGATAGCTCTTCTGGGAGGGGGGAAAAAAAGAGAAATAATTGAGTCCTTTGCTGTAAAAATTATTTCTCTCAGTGATTATTGTCATCTTTTTTTGAAATTGCTCTCCTTCTCTCTTTGAACAGATGACCCTAAAGCCATTATTGCTAATCTCACGGTAAGTATGGCAGGTCACCCGGTCTCTGCCCTTGGAGCGGCTTCCACACACTCACCTCCTAGGTTCATCTACCCTGTGGGGCGGGAGGAACATTTTCCTTACTGCCCGGCAGTCCCATATATTTGTTTCTCTAAGAGTTTTCAAAACTTCAAAACTGGACAGCTGCAGACTCCCTAATGGTCTTGGCAATGACACAAACTGAGAATATTTGATCTTTCCATTAGAACTGAATAGTATTCATTCATGAGTAAACAAATCCTTACTCTCTCTGAAGCAGATCTGCCCATCACCCTGTTCCATCACCCTCCCCACCATGCAGGATGTAATCACACAGGCCTGAGTGCTCATCTCCTCCCTTCCCACCCTGCCTCCCATCCTTGACTCCAAGTAGTTGGAAAAGGCTTTAGTGTTGGAGTTGCTGTTAGTGATAGTCTCACAAGTCAGGAATGTATCTTAAAAATTCCTAACTACCCTCTGATAACCTTCCATGTCATCTACCAAGTTATCAAATCCCCTTTGAACCTATTTGTTTTTAGCTTGTATTATTTGATAGGGGATAACAGATTCCATTTATTCACTAACTAGCCCTTTGTTTGGCTTACAACCTCCTTCAACTTTCTAGAGAGAGAGTATGTACGACTTTTTCTAGAAAACACTCCATGTAAAAGTCCAATTTCCATTTATATTTCAGTGTAAAAAACCAGATCAGCACTTTAAGCCTTACATGAAACAGCACCTTCCTAAACGCTTACACTATGCCAACAACAGAAGAATTGAGGACATCCATTTATTGGTGGACCGCAGATGGCATGTCGCAAGGTAACTTGGGGATTGGCTGTCCCAGTTTTTGATCTTCATAACCACCTCTTTGGCAACTGGAATGCTACAAGGTCCTTAGCCATGAAAAAAAGAAATCTCAGTTGGAAATCCCACCATTTCCAAATACTTTTTATGCTAGATAAACAATTAGCGCTGAGCCAACACATCTCTATTTTCTGGATCTCAGCCTCTTGGTGTCTCTTTGAAGTCTCTCAGTGCATCTCTGTGTGGTCTCTCTCTCTCTTTCTCTCTCTTTCCACTTTTTAAATTTACATTCTAACCTCTATCCTTATTGCTTGAGTAGGTCAAAAGTATGCCTGGGACATGGACTTAACCACAACTGGACTGATTTGGTCTCATTTGACAAGACTTACCCTGTAGCAACATTTGTGGAGGAGTTTAGAAGATGTTGTTGCCTTAAATATTTTAAATGTTTACCTTCTTTTGAGCTACAAAAGACTCTCCAATATTTAAGACACTGTTTCTTGCTCTTGAATCTGATGTAGAATGTGTCTGGAAATTCTGAGCACTTCCAAAGAATTAATCATTAAAAGGGTATCCATTTTCACACAGACCTGGCAGAAGCCCTTTTCCGCTCACTCTTGCTCTGACTTGCTCCTCAAGAAAAGTTTTGGGAGTTGGTCTGTAGTGATAATTGAGCAACTACTATATGTACTCTAGTTGGGTAATGAGTTTACAAGGGAGAGAAGATGATGATAAGATTGTGGTCCTCTAGAAACTTCTATCAGTGTATCAGTTTGAACCACCTTTTGGGACACATGTGACACATACATAAATATCCTACTGTAATTGTCAAGGGTCTACATAGAGTTAAATATTTAGGATTATGAAGAGAGATGTATGAAGACCAGAAATTATTGAAACCATTTAGAACAGACATAGGGGGTCTTCATGAAGTAGTTACCAAGATATGAACACAATGGGTTTCTCTGTGTTCTTTTATGGATGGCGTAGCTTGGAAGAGAGAGCAAATTTGGTGCAGTTGATAGGTTGATACGCAGAAAAGCTGGTAGTTGAGTAGAAGTGAGAGATGATGACAGTTGACCAAGTTAGTGGAGACCAAAGCCAGGCATTTTACTAATCAGTAAATCTTCTTTTTTTTTAAAGTTTATTTATTTATTTGAGAGAGACAAAGACAGAGTGTGAGTGGGGGAGGGGCAGAGAGAGAAGGAGAGAGAGAGAATCCCAAGCAAACTCTATGCTGCCAGCACAGAGCCTGACGCGGGGATGGAACTCACGAAACCATGAGATCATGACCTGAGCAGAAACCAAGAGTTGGACACTTAACCAACTGAGCCACCCGGACACCCCAATAATCAGTAAACCTTTTTAATTTAACTTTGCACTGTTGAGTTGTCATATGCACATATCTCATCACCCCAAGCTGAAAGTACTTTTCCTAGGAGTGGGGACCCAAATGTTCAATTTGTTTTCCACCAGGCATGTCAGTGCAGTGCAATAGAGTCTGTAGGCACTTACAAGGATCCATAGAAATGGGACCCACGGGAGTATTTATATTACTAAACATGGAAGTATTTTGGAAACGTGCTGCATGACATTTAAGCAAAAGACATCTCCCTGTCATAACAAGAAAGGTCAAGTGGTTTTGATGCCTAGAGAGCAATGTTTTCACTTTCTTATTTGTAAATAGTGATGTTGTCTATGGGAGCCTGGGCTTTTGTTAAATATGTCACTAATACATGTTAAATTTGCCACTCAGCTATACCCTCTAATTGTATTATATTGATAGGTAAATTTGTATGTAAACACTTTTATAAAATACATCTCCATTCATTGATTAAATAACACATATTTTAAAAGTACCTATTATGTGCTTGGCTTTGAGCCTAGTGATAGGGATATAGAAGTGAACCAGACAAACATGGTCCCAGGGTGGAGAATCTTACCCTTGTGGAGCTAGGGAAGCACATTGGCAGACAGAACATTACCTGTGACTAATGCTTTGCTCAGCACAAGCAAGGTACAGGACAGTAGCTGCCTTGTCTTCAGAGGCCCCCATTTGTCCTGTGCCAATTGTCAACATAAAGGCACCTGGGGAAAATGAATAGCATCATCTTTTCATCACTACAAGAACGATGCAATTAAAATAGAGATGAATATGCTTGTAAAATCCACTTCTTGGAGATTTTGTGTGTGTCAAAATTGGCTTCTTAGGAGTGATTTCATGAGAAATCCTGACTAATCCTACGATTGTTTCGATGTAGGAAACCTTTGGATGTGTATAAGAAACCATCAGGAAAATGTTTTTTCCAGGGAGACCATGGATTTGATAACAAAGTTAACAGCATGCAGGTATGACCACAGAACTGTGAATTGAGAATGGATTTTAGTGATTCTCAGAAGAGCTAGAGAATACTGGCATGAGAGAAGTTGAACAGTATTCATAAATGGAAAAAGGGCTGCTACTAGATACCAGCAACGTCTAATTGTTTTTGTTTCCTTTCTCTTGGAAGACTGTTTTTGTAGGTTATGGCCCGACATTTAAGTACAAGACTAAAGTGCCTCCATTTGAAAACATTGAGCTTTACAATGTTATGTGTGGTAAGTCACCTATTTAATCAAAGCCAACGAAGCAATCTGAGTTATCGTATGAACTTCAGCGAGGTCAGAGAAAGAACCGAGGTATCTGTTTTCTAGGACCACTTCACCTCCCTGCAAAACATTGGTGTAACTTGCCCACTGGTTCGAAGGACAGAATATCATCCCCTTCTAAGGCTTCTTTGTCTTCCTTTAACAGTTGACTAATGGGGAGTTTTCCTAGTGTTGTTCTTGGCAGCCTCTGGCTGATCTAACATCACGTGACAGTTTGACACCACTGGTCAGAGACCTGGTGAAGCAAGGAGAGTTCCTCACAGAGCTTTCTCCCACCTCCATCTCTGGTGTTGCAGCCCGGTTAAAATGGTGCCAGCTTGCATCCTGGCCAGCTATTTATGCGCTCCTAATTATTTTTCTTCCTTGAGCTTCTAGTCGCTGAATGAGGACAACTTTTCCTATTTAGTAAGGGAGTGCCGGTCTGGTGGTTAGAGGGGGAGTCTGAAAGTCGGGTCTCCTGGGTTCTTTTCCCATCTTGGCTGCTAGCTCTCCCCTGTCCTGCCTCTCAGCTTAGGCAAGTCACTGTGTGCCTGCTTGGCAACTATTCCCTTGCTATGAAATCAGCCTGTTCATTTCAGAGCAGCCTTTCAAGGCACAGGGCCAAACCCTCCTCTTCTCCCCATACTTCTGTGGAGTGCATTAGAGGGCAGGCTAGGGGTTATTTATTGATTATAAGTCTCATTTCAAAAGGTGGGATAAAAAATCTCAGAGATGCAGGAGGGCATTGACACTGACTCTGGTAGTCCCTATAGCTGTCACAGACATAAGCAATAGCTGGTCAAGGCCCTGTTCATTCACTCTTTCTTTTTGGGAATGCCTCTCTCTATGGGCAGGCAACGAACATGGCTATTTCAGAAAGCTGTGGCAAGACATGTTCAGGCTAGAACGGTTCAGGAGCTAAGAAAGGGGGGCTTACAAACTAATTTTGGCTTTATTCAGTTCTGCTTTGTGTTCAGAGTTTTCAGACCCTTGGAAGATGCATGGTTTTGACTCTCACTATCGCTCCTCAAAAAATATTTATCAAGCACCTGACTCCATTTCTCTACTCACCAGATCTCCTGGGCTTGAAGCCAGCTCCAAATAATGGGACCCATGGAAGTTTGAATCATCTCCTGCGTACGAATACCTTCAGGCCAACCATGCCAGAGGAAGTTACCAGACCTAACTATCCTGGGATTATGTACCTTCAGTCTGATTTTGACCTGGGCTGTAACTGTGATGATAAGGTAGAGCCAAAGGTAGAAATAATCTTTATGTTTATTATCATGGAGGAGCTTGTTGGGTATAGAGCAGTGCTGTCCAATAGAATTTTCTGTGAAAATGTAAATGGTCTACATCTGTGCTGGCCACTGACCAGATATGGTTTCTTGAGCACTTGGAACTAAATTTTAAGTCTTGTTCAATTGCTTGAAGTTGAAAGAGCCATATATGGCTTGTGGCTACCATATTGGGCAGCATAGATATAGAGAACAAAGGGCAAAAAACTAGAATTCATGCTGCTATTCTGCAGCGTTATAATTCCTAACCAAAGGCTTTCCTTTTTTTTCAACGTGGATCGTGTGTCTGTCTGTCATGGTCCCAATAGGAAACAGATGGCCTATGCACAAAAGGTTTTTAAAGAGAGTTTAAAGGGTTTGGGTAAATCATGTTTAATGAGAGGACTATTTACATGGGCTGGGCAGGGTAGAGGCAAGGCAGTGAGGGACAGTGAGGCACCCTGGCGCTAGAGGGTGCCGGTCCTAGACCTGAGCAATAAAGGGACAAGAACATGGAGACAGAGCTGTATGGGGAGGAATTCCTGGATCTGGTAGATGGGTGTAGTGAGTACACTGCAACCTGGGAAGAGAAACCTGGGGGAGTAGATACCCATTGTTGTCTCTCAGGAGCTGGAGGCAAGCTTGCTCTTTGGAAGAGTCCTTAGAGGTCAGTCTCCCAGGGTGCAGAGCAGGGGAGGGTAGAGCATGGGGGGTAGAGGGGAGGGTGGTGGTGCAAGTAGAATCCGCCCAGTACATTGTGTTTGAAGAGTTTTTGAATATCAAACTGTAAGTGTTCAGCAATAATTGACTTATTGAATTTTATATTGATCAAAGTCCTTTATGGTTACCAATCACTGCTCGGACAGCAAGAAATAATCAGTGTTACCACACTGAGTTGATGTGATTCCAACACAAAGCAAAACAATCTGCTGTGTTTGCATGTGTGGTTTTATTATGGGTAAATGTGTGAACCTTCTAGTAGACCTTGGAAAAATGGAACATAGCTCTCCGCCTGCCTGCCCTATCCCCTTCTACTATTTGCTACCTTCCAGGATTCCTGGGGGCCTGGGAGCCACAGGATGAGAAAAGCTCACCACTGGAGGAATTCAGCTTGCTCTTCTCCCCCTGACCCCTTTTACTTCTTCTTCCTACTTTGGCTCCTGAGGAGAATGAACAAAGCTAATTACCATCCACTACTATCCGTCAGGTCGTTCTGAGACCTCAGCTGGAGGTGTTGTGTTACCAAAGTCAATAGGAAGTGGCCTTTGAGGTGGATTCCAAACATAACCCTACAGTAATCTTTTAGTTGTATCTTGCTTTCTGAATTACCTTTCTTCTGGAAAACAAGAAATATTTTGGATTTGTTATCTTAAACCATTTGAGAGGAATTCTGGATTGTCTTTATTTTGTCTATGGGTTTCTCCAAAAGACTGCATTCCTTTTCTTAAAAAAAAAGTCCAGACATACTGCAAAGGTATACAGATTAATAAAATAAATGCCACAATACACACATCATGAGAAAGAAGATGTTATAAATTCAGTGGTGGAAGCTCCATGTATACACTCCCTGCCAGTCCTGCTTCGTTCCTACCCCAAAGGTAATTAGTAACCTGAAGATAGTACACATAATTGCCAGGCAGGTAATTTTTATTCCATGCATATGTGTCTCTTAAATAATATATTAATTAATCTTTGATATAATTCCCTAAAATAACTTATGGTATAGTTTTGCATATTGTACATTTGTATGCGAACGCTGTTATACTATATGTATTCTGCAGTTATTTTGTTCATTAATACATGAGTTTTAGCTCGTTCATTTTTTACCACTAATAGTTAATACTTCATTGTGTAAACACACCATAATGATTTTTTTCCTTTTCCTATTTGAGAGCATTTGGTAATTTCCAGTTGTTAGCATCTCCGAACAATGCCGCAGTAGACATTATTGCCAGTCTTCTCGTACACATATGCTAGTGTCCCTAGGGTATATAATGACAGATAGAATTGCTGAGCCATTACTTTCCAACCTTGGAAAAGTGACTTCATAAATCAGTTTGGGAATCACTTTAGTGTACCTAGGATTAATCTGAAATATTGAAGCACTATTCTAATTAATTTACCTGTATAGGTACCCAAATCATTATTCTCACCAATTTGGGAGCCTGGTTCCATGACTGTCCACAGTTTGAGGGAAAGGAAACAGAGTCATGGAAAGATTAAAGAAGGTGCTCGTGGCCACAGATCCACTGGGAGGTGAAGCCTGGAATGTCAGTTTGAGATAAAACAGTAATTCCTCTACAGGGCTTATGATACTGATGGAATTTAGGGTCCTGTTTTGAATTTAGCAAGATACTAAGTAGAGAGAAGCATGCAGGAAAGACAGGACATTTCTGATTTGCTTTTTTTTCTCCTTTCCTTTTCTGGTTTTCACACATGAAGAACAAATTGGATGAACTCAACAAACGCCTTCATATAAAAGGGTCCACAGAAGGTGAGGAGTTGATGGGAAAAACAATCAGATAAGTTTTGTTTTTCAGTTTTCAAAAATTGAAGAGACCTCTTATTTACTTCACAGTGTAAGCACAATATTTTTGAAAATTAAAATTGGAGTTGCAACGTGATTTTAATATCCATCTGGCCAAGGGTATTGGTTTATTCTATGTACAGAAGATGCCAGCTTTAAATAGCTGGAAAAATTCCACTAGCTTTTTTGTTTCTCAATAGCTTTTAGGCTCCTGGAAAACAGACATACCATTGTGTATCTGTTGGGTCATAAGTGAAGGTGCCGTTGGGGACTTCTCTGAAGGGACTGGAAGTCACAGTATAAATAATAGCAGCTGGTACTTATGCTGAAGCTTATGTACCTGGAGAAGCAAGGAATGTGTTGTGGTCAGGAGAGATATGCAGAATGAACTGTATCAGAACTCCCTCTTTATATGAGGATCATCTTGAGCCCTCTAACTAATTCTCCTTTTGTTTGTATATTGTACATAAAATGCAGTGTACAATGATAACATGCGTGTATTAGTCAACTTTTGCAAGATTGTGACTAAAGAAGAGAGTCTCAGTGGTTTGTACCAAGAAAGCTGCATTTCTTGTTCACATTTCGGTATACTGACTCCAGGCCAAGTGTGGCTCTGGGAACTCTTTATTCTGGAATCCAAGCTGCAGGAACAGCCCCTAGCTGGGGCATGCCCTTCTCATGGCAGAGGGAAGAGACGAATGGCAGAACACGCAGTGGGTCTCAAGGCTTCTTCTTTCTATTATTATTATTATTTTTTTTATCTGAGAGAGAGAAAGAGAGTGTGAATGGGGGAGAGGGGCAGAGGGAGAGAGAGACTCTTAAGCAGGCTCCATGCTTAGTGCAGAACCCGACATGGGGCTCAATCCCACGATCATGACCCAAGCCGAAATCAAGAGTCGGAAGCTCAACTGACTGAGCCACCCGGGCGCCCCTCAATGCTTCTGCTTTTATGAGGCATTTGTCATTACCATTCACAGTTGGCTGGTGAAACCAGAGCACATGAAACCAACGGAGGAGGGAAGTATTCTTTCCACAGGGATGCCGTCCTGCAAGACACATGCCAATGGGTGGTAGTATATACTCCTTTACGAAAGGGCAGTAAATAATAAGGAACAATGGTGCCATCTACCTCACAAACTCTTCCTTCTGGTTTTGAAATTCCAGAAAATAAGAAGAAAATAGAAGGGGAGGGAAAGGCTCCAAGGTAGGTTACTGCAGTAGATGGGATAGCAAACAGCAAATGAATGATGAAAAATATGTTAAAAAGCAGATAGAACTCAACACAACAGCTCCAAGTCAGGCAGCAAATGCACGTTGTCAATCCTTCTGAGAGCATTGTTTGAGCTATTAGCTTACATAGGGTCCTGTTTATCATATGTGTTATTTTCAATCTGGTTAAGTAAAGAACAAGGAAACCAGTGGATTTTATTTACTTGACTTATTTTCCCTTAAACAATTTTTAAAAAAATGTTTATTCATTTTTGAGAGGTGGAGAGAGAAAGAGGGCAAGCAGGGGACGGGCAGAGAGAGAGAGGGGGGACACAGAATCAGAAGCAGGCCCCAAGCTCTGAGCTGTCAGCACAGAGCCTGATGTGGGGCTCGAACCCACGAACTGTGAGATCATGACTTGAGCCGAAGTCGGATGCTTAACTGACTGAGCCACCAAGGCGCCCCTGACTTATTTTCCCTTTTGATAAAGATCTTCATCTTCCTCCTTTTTGCCTTTTTGTCTCACCACCCTCCCTTTTCTCTCTTTGAGCAAAGAACACACAGACTCTTGGGCATGTAGTTGGATAAACAGCTTTGAAAAATAGGACTTAGTAGAAGGTATACAAATCCTCCACAAACTCTAGAAGTGATTTGAAATGTTTGACATCTAGCTGCTGGTGAACTACAGGGTCATTATAATTAGAAAAACTGGAATGTTTACAGGGTAAATGGGTGCAGAGTCTCATGATTTGAGTTTTTCAAATATTCAATCACCAAGTCAGAGAAATAGTAGTAAGATGTTTCTCTTATGGAAGGCACCAATAAGGGGTGCCTCGGTGGCTCAGTCAGTTGAGCATCCGACTTTGGCTCAGATCATGATCTCATGGTTCATGGGTTCAAGCCCCACATCAGGCTCTGCACAGCTCAGAGCCTGGAACCTGCTTCGGATTCTGTGTCTCCCTCTCCCTCTGCCCCTCCCTGGCTTGTTCTCTCATTCTCTCTCTCTCTCTCTCTCTCTCTCTCTCTTTTTTTTTTTTTTTTCAACGTTTATTTATTTTTGGGACAGAGAGAGACAGAGCATGAACGGGGGAGGGGCAGAGAGAGAGGGAGACACAGAATCCGAAACAGGCTCCAGGCTCTGAGCCGTCAGCCCAGAGCCCGACGCGGGGCTCGAACTCACGGACCATGAGATCATGACCTGGCTGAAGTCGGACGCTTAACCGACTGCGCCACCCAGGCGCCCCTCTCTCTCTCTCTTAAAAATAAATAAGCTAAAAAAAAAAAGAGAGACACCAGTAAAATAGTTAGTTATAATAACTTTTAATGGACTCATATTTATGCTGGTTCAGGATCTGGCTGTTCATGATACTGAGGCATTTCCATTTTGAGAAAAAAAATCATGCATTTAACTTGTTGGTGACAGTGTGCTCATGTGACAAAATCAGTCTCACAACTCAGCATAAAGAGTACTCTCAAACATCTGAGCATGAAAATAAGCATCTTCTAGGTGAATCACTGACTTTCAGGATTGAAGGAGCCCCCTGCCCCAAGCAATACTCAGAGGTGAACAGAAGTGTCTTGTTTCAAGATGATTTTACATCACTGAAGCTTAAACTTGATATGCTTTCATGGAAATGGACCTTCACAGGTGTTTGTTGAGCGCCCACCCTGGGCTGGGAACTGATTTCTCTGAGACATCATTTGGTTTTGTCAGCCGTGTCACTGATAGTTTCCTGCATGTGACATCACAATGGTGGCATAAAATGTTAGGGGAGGATCACGGTAGCGTATCTCTTTGGTTTGCTCATGACCTAGTGGGACAGTCTTTAATGATATAAGGGAGACTTTAGAACTATTGCATGGAATAAAAATAATTATGTACCATTGACTTATTATGTGCAAAGCATTTCCTTGTTTGGATTTTGGGATATGTATAAGCCTCAGTATTCTCTCCCCCTGTCCTTTTGTAACTCTGTCTCTTGGTCTTTGTCTCCTTAAGGGTCATAACTTAGTCATTTATTAAGCCGCAAAGTGACATTTTCTTGGTCAGAGTTATCTCAGGTCTTTATGGTGTTTCCTGGGTCATAAATCTCATCTCCCACTTGAAATATCGGATGTCTGCTCCACCAGAGTAAAACTTCATGAATTCGAGTCATTGTGTAAGTGCATGTGCATGTTATGTTCAGAGTATTACTTCTCCCTTCTGAATATCTTTGAATATATATTGAGACTTCTATACATAAATATAGAAGTTTTGTATTTTGTAAACCTAAAATTCTACACAAATGTAAAGTTGGATTATTTTTATTCCTAGTTCTTTTTAAACACACCTGTGGGTGGGGCGCCTGGGTGGCGCAGTCGGTTAAGCGTCCGACTTCAGCCAGGTCACGATCTCGCGGTCCGTGAGTTCGAGCCCCGCGTCGGGCTCCGGGCTGATGGCTCGGAGCCTGGAGCCTGTTTCCGATTCTGTGTCTCCCTCTCTCTCTGCCCCTCCCCCGTTCATGCTCTGTCTCTCTCTGTCCCAAAAATAAATAAACGTTGAAAAAAAAAATTAAAAAAAAAATAAATAAACACACCTGTGGGTAGCTAATTTTTTTTTTTTTAATTTTTTTTTTCAATGTTTATTTATTTTTGGGACAGAGAGAGACAGAGCATGAACGGGGGAGGGGCAGAGAGAGAGGGAGACACAGAATCGGAAACAGGCTCCAGGCTCCGAGCCATCAGCCCGGAGCCCGACGCGGGGCTCGAACTCACGGACCGCGAGATCGTGACCTGGCTGAAGTCGGACGCTTAACCGACTGCGCCACCCAGGCGCCCCTAATTTTTTTAAGAAACCACGTGTTGTACATATTCCACTTGTAATATTCATGTGTGGCTATTTTGATGTTAAATGCTGCAAACCCTCTCATACTTAACACACATGTACAAGTTGTACGTTATGGTAGTGAAACAGCCCAGGGGATACTTGAGGCATATTAAATTAATCTTAGGCAATCTTTTGCTCTAAATATTTAAACTGTTACAGGATCAAGTCTTTCACTAAAATAAAGAGGAAAAACAGCAATCTAAACTGCTTGCTAAAGCCTTAATGTTTCTAGATTTGTGGGGAATTCTGGATTTTAGTTGCATGACTGTGGTTTCCAAATCACATGTACATAATGTCTTAGCAAACTTACTGTGCAATGAAAGCTGATTTCTTTGAACCATTGAGTCAATAGATGAATGAATGAGCAAAATGAAAAATTTTAAATCTCTCATAGCAAGCAATTTGGGCATCATAATCAGGTATAATTTTCACTTTAAGAATAATTATACTATTTATTTTCGCCTTAGTCTTTATTCTATTTACATTTATATAAAAATGGTTTATATTTTCTTAGATTCATATTCATTATCACCTTTGTGAAAGAAGTAATTAAAAATCATTTTAACACTGTATACATTGGACTCTTTATCACACACACAGTAAGAAGTTAGTTTGGATGGATAAATGACTGAAACACTCATAATTCTTATTAACCTTAAAGCATAAAGAGACTAGGCTAGACAGGCAATCTTTGTAGCTCTTTCCAATTCTGAGATATTTCTAATTTTTGTTATTTCTGGAGATGTTAGCCGTGCTAGAGAAAGTAGGAGATATACTTGTGCTTCTCTGTGTGTGTATCCTTGTGTGTGTGTGTGTGTGTGTGTGTGTGTGTGTGTGTGTGTGTTGGGGAAGATTTGGAAGAAATCAATACATAGTATAATTCTTTACAATTGACACTGAATTTGAATAACCTTTGCCTACCAGTGTTCCTTGCTGCTACTGAGGTAGAGCATATGTTCTTTACAAAATCACTACAACCACAGCCACTTTGGGTCAAGACTAAGCTGGGAACTTTACACTTTTGCCTCTAAACAATGCAACATCCCAGTGAGATGTGAAGCTTTGGGAGGTTAAGTTATGGAATCACAGAGCTATCAAAAGCTGAGATGAGATTTCATTCCAGGTCTGTGTGATACAACAGCCCTGTGCTTTTCTCTATAAATGCTTCTTATTCCAAGGGTTGGAATGAAGAGGAAGTGTCCAGAGAAACTCAGCGCTTATCAGGGTTTGGAAGTTGTTTCTGAAGTACAACTTTGATACAAATTGCCGCTCTTTTTACATTTTAATTAATTAATTAATTAATATTTATTTATTTATTTTGTGTGAGAGAGAGAGAGCACGCTCAAGTGTGAGCAGGGGAGAGGCAGAGAGAGACAGAGACAGAGAGAGAGGGAGAGAGAGAATCCCAGGGAGACTCCATGCTCCCAGTACAGAGCCCCATGTGGAGCTCAAGCCCATGAACCATGAGATCGTGACCTGAGCTGAAATCACGAGTTGGACAGTTAACCAACTAAGTCACCCAGGAACCCTGCTGTTCTCTTTTTTAAGAATTAATTTCTTTAAATTTATTTAAATTCCAGTTAGTTAATGTACGATGTAATTGTAATGTTAGTTTCAGGTGTACAATTTAGTGATTCAGCACTTCTGTACAACATCCAGTGCTCATCACAACAAGTACACTCTTTAAACCCACCCCTCCACCCACCTCTCTCTGGTAACCATCAGTTTGTTCTCTATAGTTAAGAGTCTGTTTCTTGGTTGGCCTCTCTCTTTTTTTCCCCTATGATCATTTATATTGTTTCTTAAATTCTACATAGGAGTGAAATCATATGGCATTTGTTCTTTCTCTGACTTATTTTGCTTAGCATAATACTCTCTAGCTCCATCCAAGTCATTGCAGATATCAAGATTTCATTATTTTTTATGGCCGAGTAACATTCCACTATATATATACCACTTCTATGCATTCATCACTTGATAGACATTTGGGCTGTGTCCATAATTTGGCTATTATAGATAATGCTGCTATAAAGATTGGAATGCATGTATTCCTTCAAATTAGTGTTTTTGTATTCTTTGGGTAAATACCTAGTAGTGCAATTGCTAGAGAGTAGGGTAGTTCTATTTTTAACTTTTTTGAGGAGCCTCCATATTATTTTCCACAGTGGCTTCACCAGTTTGCATTCCCACCAACAGTGCATGAGGATTCTTTTTCTTCCATATCCTTGCCAACATCTGTTGTTTCTTGTGTTGTGTTGATTTTAGCCATTCTGACAGGTGTAAGGTGATATCTCATTGTAGTTTTGATTTGCATTTTCCTGATGATGATGATGAGCATCTTTTTTTTTTTTTCTTATTTTTATTTTATTTTTTTTTTCTGATTTCTTTTTTTTTTATTTTTTTTATTTTTTATATATATGAAATTTATTGACAAATTGGTTTCCATACAACACCCAGTGCTCATCCCAAAAGGTGCCCTCCTCAATACCCATCACCCACCCTCCCCTCCCTCCCACCCCCCATCAACCCTCAGTTTGTTCTCAGTTTTTAAGAGTCTCTTATGCTTTGGCTCTCTCCCACTCTAACCTCTTTTTTTTTTTTTTTTTTCCTTCCCCTCCCCCATGGGTTCCTGTTTAGTTTCTCAGGATCCACATAAGAGTGAAACCATGTGGTATCTGTCTTTCTCTGTATGGCTTATTTCACTTAGCATTACACTCTCCAGTTCCATCCACGTTGCTACAAAAGGCCATATTTCATTTTTTCTCATTGCCACATAGTATTCCATCGTGTATATAAACCACAATTTCTTTATCCATTCATCAGTTGATGGACATTTAGGCTCTTTCCATAATTTGGCTATTGTTGAGAGTGCTGCTATGAACATTGGGGTACAAGTGCCCCTATGCATCAGTACTCCTGTATCCCTTGGGTAAATTCCTAGCAGTGCTATTGCTGGGTCATAGGGTAGGTCTATTTTTAATTTTCTGAGGAACCTCCACACTGCTTTCCAGAGCGGCTGCACCAATTTGCATTCCCACCAACAGTGCAAGAGGGTTCCCGTTTCTCCACATCCTCTCCAGCATCTATAGTCTCCTGATTTGTTCATTTTGGCCACTCTGACTGGCGTGAGGTGATACCTGAGTGTGGTTTTGATTTGTATTTCCCTGATAAGGAGCGACGCTGAACATCTTTTCATGTGCCTGTTGGCCATCTGGATGTCTTCTTTAGAGAAGTGTCTATTCATGTTTTCTGCCCATTTCTTCACTGGGTTATTTGTTTTTCGGGTGTGGAGTTTGGTGAGCTCTTTATAGATTTTAGATACTAGCCCTTTGTCTGATATGTCATTTGCAAATATCTTTTCCCATTCCGTTGGTTGCCTTTTAGTTTTGTTGGTTGTTTCCTTTGCTGTGCAGAAGCTTTTTATCTTCATAAGGTCCCAGTAATTCACTTTTGCTTTTAATTCCCTTGCCTTTGGGGATGTGTCGAGTAAGAGATTGCTACGGCTGAGGTCAGAGAGGTCTTTTCCTGCTTTCTCCTCTAAGGTTTTGATGGTTTCCTGTCTCACATTTAGGTCCTTTATCCATTTTGAGTTTATTTTTGTAAATGGTGTGAGAAAGTGGTCTAGTTTCAACCTTCTGCATGTTGCTGTCCAGTTCTCCCAGCACCATTTGTTAAAGAGGCTGTCTTTTTTCCATTGGATGTTCTTTCCTGCTTTGTCAAAGATGAGTTGGCCGTACGTTTGTGGGTCTAGTTCTGGGGTTTCTATTCTATTCCATTGGTCTGTGTGTCTGTTTTTGTGCCATGATGAGCATCTTTTTCATGTGTCTGTTGGCCATCTGTATGTTTTCTTTGGAAAAATGTCTATTCATGTTTTCTGCTCATTTTTATTTGGATTATTTGTTTTTTTGGGGGGGTGTTGAATTATAGTTCTTTATATATTTTGGATACTAACCCTTTATCAAATATGTCATTGCAAATATCTTCTCCCATTCCATGGGTCGCCTTTTAGTTTTGTTGATTATTTCCTTCATTGCGCAGAAGCTTTTTATTTTGATGAAGTCCCAATAGTTTGTTTTTGCTTTTGTTTCCCTTGCCTCAGGAGACATATCTAGTAAGAAGTTGCTACAGCCGATGTCACAGAATTTACTGCCTGTTTTCTCTAGGATTTTAATGGTTTCCTGTCTCACATTAGGTCTTTAATCCATTTTGAATTTATTTTGGTGTATGTTGTAAGAATATGGTCCAGTTTTCATTCTTTTGCCATGTTGCTATCCAGTTTGTTGAAAAGACTCTTTTTTCCATTGGATAGTCTTTCCTGCTTTGTCAAAGATTAATTGACCATATAGTTATGAGTTCATTTCTGGGTTTTCTATCTTTTCCATTTATCTATGTGTCTATTTTTGTGCCAGTACCATACTGTCTTAATCACTACAGCTTGTCCAGAAGTGTGATGCCTCCAACTTTGCTTTTCTTTTTCAAGGCATATTGCTATTCTTATTAGCTTAGCAGCAGTCATGACTCAGGCAGAACTCATGTCTGGGAGTAGCTGGATCTTCATCCCAGCATACCCTCCCTTAGATAACCCAGCACTTAGCATCCACTTGGAGACGGCCCAAAATGCTAAGGAAAAATAATGGACCAGGAAGATGGAGGCTTAGATTCTGGGTACTGCTATGTAGCTGAATTGTCTTGTACAAATCATGAACCTCCAGTTCCTTCATTAGTAAAATGGAGATGATATTGATCTGCCTAGTCTTTCTCTCAGGGTTGTATTAGGCAGGTCATATGTGGAAAGTCAGTCCTTGACAGTCATAAAGAACAGTGTTTCAAAAAATAATACAAGCATCCATTTATTCAACAAGTATTTACCAAGTAGATATTATGCATTTGGTATTGTTAGAGGTAGAGATCTAGTGATAGATAAAATCCCTGTCCTTATGAAATTGTTATTTTATTGTGATATTTAGCCAGTTGATGAATTATAGCATAGTGCTTTAAGAGTTGAGATAAGAAAGAACAGAAGCATCGAATCAAATCTCAGGGGAGGTTGACGTGGCAATAAATGATAGCAGGCACTTGCAAGGGGAAGGAGGAGAAAGGATGCAGGAAAAGGAAAGACCTTGAGTAGAGATTATGTGGTAAAATCCAAGGGCATATTTTGTGGGAGTGAATGTTTTTTAAAAAAAAAAAGACAAAAAAAAAAAAGATTTTCATGTGGCTCTCAAGTCAGCCAGCTAATCTGTGGGAATATGAATCAGGAAGCTGAGAGGGAAAAAAATACAAACTCCAGTCTGGATGACCAAATTTTGGAAGACAAAAGAATGAGCCCTGGGAAAGTCCACACCACTTAAAAAGATATGCCTCCAAGTATTTTTTCAAATGTGGTGTCTGGAGGAGAACCTTGGATATGCCCAAAATGCCAGAGAAGTGTTGTAAACAGGGAACTTGGGTATGGAATGAAGACTCTGTCTGGAATCTGATGGAGGAGGAACCCAGCTGGGAAAACATGGAATGCATTAGACCCATATCAAGAAATCATGAGGAGCATGTTTCTAAAGTAGAAGGTTGCAGGCTCATCTGCAGGGTGGCTGGTCTCAGGATGAAGATCTTACATGTCCAGAGACTGAGATTCAAGCACACTTTTATGGCTCAAACAGGAACTTTTTGTTAAACAGAAATGCAATGGGTGGCTTGCCTACAGTGTCACAAAAAGTAACAGAGTCAGGCTGTAACCAAGAATCAGTGGCCCGTTGATACTCTGATAAACTGAAAAAGGAAGATCTAAATTTTGATTCTGGACTATAAAGTTTGTGTTTCTTACTGCAAAGATTATTTCATCTCTTGCTTAGATGAAGCAATTATGCTTCAGGAAGACCCAAGTAGATTCTTTGGGTTAATTGGGGAAAGTAGTTGAATTTTAGGAAACTATCAAAACCAGTATATTGTTTTTTTTCTTCATGCCAAATATGTCCAGTTAACAATTGAGAAGAAATCACATCATGAAATATTTGTACTTCAGCTATGTGCCCAAAACAGCAAATGTGCTTAGCTTGGGAGCTATGAAGTGCACATTTCTTTAAATATTTTTAATGTTTATTTAGTTTTGAGAGAGAGACAGAGAGAGAGCGCACAAGCAAGGGAGGGGCAGAGGAAGACAGAGACACAGAATCTGAAGCAGGCTCCAGGCTCTGAGCTGTCAGCACAGAACTCAACCTGGGGCTCAAACTCACAAACTGTGAGATCATGACCTGAGCCAAAGTCAGACACTTAACTGAGCCACCCAGGCACCCCTGCAGTGCATCTATCTTTCTTTCTTTCTTTCTTTCTTTCTTTCTTTCTTTCTTTCTTTCTTTCTTTCTCCCTTTCTTTCTCCCTTTCTTCCTCCCTCCCTTTCTTTCTTTCTTTCTTTCTTTCTTTCTTTCTTTCTATGTTTATTTTTTAGAGAGAGAGAGCATGAGCACGGGAGGAGCAGAGAGAGGGGAAACACAGAATCCAAAGCAGGCTCCAGGCTCTGAGCTATCAGCACAGAGCCTGACGTGGGGCTTGAACTCACAAACCGGGAGATCATGACCTGAGCTGAGGTCGAACGTGCAGCTGACTGAGCCACCCAGGCGACCCTGCAGTGCACATTTCTATACACGCAAAGCAGAAGAGTGAATAGAGATGGAGAAACAACTGAGGAAATCTTTCAAAAGAAAGTGAATCTTAAGATGTCTCTTTCCCTTTTGTTCCCCGCCCCCCCCCCAACCCGCTTCTTCATTTCACTTCCATGGGGGCTGGACTATGTGAGCTTGTTGTTTGTCATCCACATTTGGGTATGGAAAGGGGCACTATTACCAATTATGACAGGGAAGGCTGGGGTCAACCTGGCTTATCTTTGTGCATTCCGTAAAGACTGTACTGATGCCACCTCATCCCCATCCACCATATTCATCATGCTCTGTGTTCCCATTGCACTCTGTAGATATCTCTGATATAGTGTGTATCATATTGCATTTGAGTTATTTGTACCATGTTGGTCTCTCCCATTGAACTGTGAGTTTTTTTGAAGGTAAGAGCTGTAACTTAATTATCTTTGCCCAGCATCTCTCTTCTATAGCCAAAGGCCTGGCACAAAGAAGGTACTCAGTAAATGTCTGATGAGGGAGAATACATTAATGATAAATTTGAAGGGAGAGACATGACAGGTCTGTTGGAGAAGCCATTCCCAGTAGAATGAAAAGGAATCACATTATAATAGCATAGAATTGCTAAGGATGGTTATGACCAGAGTGTTATAAATAAACCAGCCTTCATGGAAGGGGCTGTTATGTGGAGGAATGCCAGTAAATGAGGACTGGAGGGGGAGCCATGTTTGGTGGAATCTTTAGATTGCCCAAGACTATTGTTGGTGGCTGCTCTTAGGAGGGGTATTGCATGGAAAAACATGGCTGCTGTTTTGTTGTCTCTTAATGGAATAGATTGGATGCTAGGCTTGTATTTGAATTTGGAGGAATGTGTTTGGTAAGCATTAAAACTTGAATGATAAAAAGAGAATAGCTTCTCAAAGAATTTTGATACTTCTGCTTCCAGCTGAAACCAGGAAATTCAGAGGCAACAAAAATGAAAACAAGGAAAACGTTAATGGAAATTTTGAACCTAGAAAAGGTTTGGTTTGAGTTTTGAAGGAAAGTCTGACTTGGTTAACTGCCCCCAAGTACTACTGTTATGATTTGCTGGCTTTTTATTTGTTCATTATATTTTGTTTATATAAGGTTATCATATTATGTTCTAATTTTTAGGGGTGGGTCCCCAAATTTGGCAGCTTAAAAAAGGCTTCTACATTGACTGCTTGCTGAAGAAGCCACATTACCCAGAACAGGCTTTTGCTTTAGTAGGTGTGGGCCCCTTTGCCTCAAGTCAGCAGTTCTACTTGGGAAAGGCTTGCAAAATATTCTCCGAAGAGTTTTCTCTGTTACTTGCATAGAATGGTAATACTTTAATTAAAGCAACATGTATACATAATTTAACAAGTGATTACCAGAACTGATTTTCTCCAATAAAAATAATCATAAACATTTTTTTTGATGATCACTTAGGGAATTGTGAATTACCTAAGCCTCAATCTCTAAATATTTTGGTCCGTAGGACCCCAATTTCCAAGAATCTATGGAAGTTCTGACTTTAGTCTATCCAAAATGTGCAGATCAAACTCCAGGCACTTATTGTGGGTGTGGAATGAAGGTTTGCACACTAAACTTCCATCTCCTTAAAAGAGTAAGGTTTCAGACCTCTTTCCGCCCCCCCCACCCCACCCCACAAAAGGAGAGCTTTCTCTTGGAGGTCTACATTCTTATGGTCTTGAGCTCTTTGGTAACTGATGACCTCCCCTCTCTGTATTTAAAGCACCCTCTTGAATGCCCACTTACTTTATCTATACATGTTCCTTTAAGTTCTTACCTAAAGAGTGTTTCTCCATGTGACAAATCTGCTTACTTTAAATGCTCATCACTACTCACTGTTTATGCTGAAATAATGCATTATTTGAGTTGCAGTTTGCAAATAATGATCAAAGAGTGCCTTCCTCTTAATTAAATCGTTGGCTAATTTGATGAGCCTTTCCAGGGGTCAAATGAATTAATTGTATAAAAATCACTCCTATTGACTTCCATTCAGCTGAATTGTTTAAAAATTTCCTATATTGTTTCATTCCTATACAGATTAAAATTCTTTACAACTAAAGAAAGTATTAAAATAAATATGGCATTTATATTATACTTTTGATAACTGTAAGATTTGACCCATGCTTAGGTGATCAGATAAACCACAAAGTGTTAGGGGAAACTAACTTGATTAAATTAAGAAGAAGGAACTACACTATTAATAAGTAAGCAAGCAAATTATGGACAACTTGACTCTGCCAATATTTCTTTCATATTTAATATAAAGTTTAATGTGTGTTTAACACAATTTTTGTTCTCTTTCCTAGAGCGACACCTCCTCTACGGACGGCCTGCAGTGCTTTATCGGACTCGATACGATATCTTGTATCACACTGACTTTGAAAGCGGTTATAGTGAAATATTCCTAATGCCACTCTGGACGTCATACACCGTTTCCAAACAGGTCACTGAAAAAATTGGGGCTTATATTCTTCATGCGATTACATTCTTTGCATTAATGTAATGATTGCTTGCTTAACAGAATTTTGTCTTAGAAAAGATTTTAATTTATCTTGAAGAAAGAAATCTTATATCGAATCTATTACTAAGTATTGTTTTTAATCTTTATTTATTTTTGAAGGAGAGAGAGACAGAGTGTGAGTGGGGGAGGGTCAGAGAGAAAGAGGGAGACACAGAATCCGAGACAAGCTCCCGGCCTTGAGCTGTTAGCACAGAGTCTGACGCGGGGCTCGAACTCATGAGCCACGAGATCATGACCTGAACCAAAGTCAGATGCGTAACCGACTGAGTCACCCAGGAGTCCTGCAAAGTATTTTGAATTAGACTTTATTCAATGTTCTTCTAAGAGCTTCATAGGAATATGTTAAATTATCAACGTATTAAAGGAAGTATATACTAATGCTTGTTGCTTTTCCTCTGTTTGCCATTGCCCGATAGTTGCAGAAGCCGCCAAGATTTGACTGTTTGTTTTAATAGTTTATTTTTTTAGAGCAGCTTGAGGTTCACAGCAAAATTGAATAAGGACAGAGAGTTCCCATATACCCATGGCCCCACACATGCACAGCCTCTTTGACTATCAACATCCTGTTTTTTAATAAAGATTTTATGTTGGGGTTTCAGTTTTGGTGAAGATGAGATAGGTAAGTTTATATATGGAATTAGAAAAGTTTATTTGGCAGTTGAAGTATGTGTTTAATTTCTGATTACAAAGGAACACTTCTACTGCTGCAAACACAGCTTCTTGTTCGCTTGTACGGTGTGCATGTACATATGCCCTGGTGCACAGATTTATATGCAGTCTCTCTTTTTATAGAGGGTATTTCTATATTTTTTCTTAGAGTGTTATTTTTTAAGGCTGTCTCCCATGGAACCCCATCCATTATTTCAACAATGCAATTTCTGCTTTATATATTGTGGCTTTACTTAAGACTGATAAAAGTGTTCTGCCACTAAGAAAAAATAAGATTTTGCAAATTCCTGGATTACCATATTTAAAACTGAATCCTTGCTGGTTTTTGGGGGTGTTGGGTGAGGAGGCCTCGTTTTAAGGAGTCAACGTCCAAGTATGAGCTACGGTAAAAGCTAGAGGGGTTTGCGTTCTGGCTGTTCGTAACAGAGCAACTTGGTTTTGGTATTTCCTTGTTGGTTTGGCATGGTCTTTGTGATGGCATTGCTAACTACCTCTGACTCAACATGCAGGCTGAGGTCTCTGGCATCCCTGAGCACCTGACCAACTGCGTCCGGCCTGATGTCCGTGTGTCTCCAAGTTTCAGTCAAAGCTGTTTGGCCTACAAAAATGATAAACAGATGTCCTATGGATTCCTCTTCCCTCCTTGTAAGTTTTAGCATATCAGGATCTGACCATTCTAGAGGGATATTATTTCGTAGAATCTGGACTGTTAGGATTTCCTGGACTGTCAGGATTTTAGGTCTTCTTCAAGAGGAGCACTCAAGAGATTGAAAAATTGAACTTCTATGAGATACTTCCAAAATTGGTCAGAAAACAGACCACCTTTCACAAATCCTGTTCTCCAGGAGAATTCTGAAGTGCAAGGGAATATATAGCGTGCCCCTCACATCATTAATGGGAATCTGACAGTAAAATGGTATATCATTAGGACATTAATGTTTTAAATACTAGAGATGTGATCTCTTAAGAATATGGGAAGCCCTGGGGCTCCTGGGTGGCTCAGTCGGTTGAGCGGCCCACTTTGGCTCAGGTCATGATTTCACAGCTTGTGAGTTGGAGCCCCGTGTCGGGCTCTGTGCTGACAGCTCGGAGCCTGGATCCTGCTTCAGATCTGTGCCTCCCTCTCTCTCTGCCCCTAACCCACTCACATTCTGTCTCTGTCTCTCTCAAAAGTAAATAAACACTAAAAAAATATATAAAATTAAAAAAAAAAGAATATGGGAAGCCCTTTAATTATCTCTCATTACCTTGATGACATTTTTTAAACTCTAAAACCTATATACATAATACTTAGTAGACCCAAGACTAGGTAGGAAGAAAAAGCATTGTAAAAATTTGGGGGAGAAAGCTATTGGTGAAGAAAAGAGATTGAGTGGGAGGGGAACTGGGAAATACTGTTTAAAGTAGGGAATGAGTAGAAATAAAAGAGTAGATCTATACACAATTCACTTCAAACTGTTCAGACCATTTTAGTAGATTACATTTTTATTGATGTCGATTTTGGGAAGTAATGGACACTGTTTGTTTGCCTAACGTTTAGATCTGAGCTCTTCACCAGAAGCTAAATATGATGCTTTCCTTGTAACCAATATGGTTCCAATGTATCCTGCTTTCAAACGTAAGTCTGATACTTACCTAGTAAACTATTATTTATGAAAAGAAATATTTCTAAATTTACCACTTACCCTTTCTACCTCTATATTAAGTTTGATAATAATATATTTCATGTGTTTAGCCTTTATAATTGTTGAAGAACTTTAACGTAAATTCTCTACTATTAATCCAAAATATGAATCTGTGAGGGAGGTTGGTGGGTTGTTTGTCTCTTGTTTACAATTAAAAAATTAAAGTCACAAGAAATGACCCAATTCACGAATGATAGAAACTGAACCAAACCCAGTTTGTGTTTTGCTTCTAAACTGGTGCTCCTTCTATTTCAATGCTCATTATATTGGTGGTTAAGAAGGGTCTTCTTTTGTTTTGGAGGCCACTTGATGTTTAACAACACTTATGTTTATTTATTGAATGTTAAAGTAAAAGCCACCAGAACTTTCCCCCTTTAGGGTGGATGGTAATGATGTATTCTGAATGTTGACCTTGAAACCCAGGAAGAACTTTAAAGGATCTTCTGAATCATCAGAGTATTAAATTCAGATGGTCTTAGGGCTTTGTAAATTATTTTAGTTTCTTTGAACAGCCATAATGTCTTTGTGCGTGACGTAAATATTTGTGGGTGAAAATGATGCCGTGAATGGTATTGGCACAGTGAGCCCTGGTCCAAACACTGACTTCCCTGGAATCTGACAACTAGCTATATAATTACAGAAATGCTATTTAACCTCTCATTTACAAAATTATGAGATTTTATTGCATGACATCTATGGCTTATATGGATATGACGTAATTGTCCAATGGAATAATCCATTTTCTATTTCTGATAACAGATAATTCACTCATTTGCCCATCCATCCATCCATCCATCCATCCATCCAAAGATAGAGAAAGCATTATGCAATAATTTTTACCTCCTTTTACTGTGAGGAGACTTGTATTCTTATAGGAAAGGTAGGAAAAGGAAGCACCTCTACCTACTTCTACTTGGCAGAGGACCACTGGTTGTGTTCCAGGACTCTTGGGCTGAAATGAAGTGTCAGATTCAGAATGCATGATTGTGGAGTGTCATCTCCAGTGGCAGGCCTCCAGAATTTGACATCAGTGAAATGGCCAACATGGTTTAGAGGAAAAAAATGTTTATTTGATGTCCTAGTTAGTAAGTGGAGGTTAATTCAAAGGTAGAATGAATCCATTGCTTAAGCGTGAAAAATTAAAGAATGCTTTTAAAAGGCAGTTCCCTAGTTTTTTCTTAGTCCCAACTGAGAAACGTTTCAGAAACTGACATAGATAGATTTGTCATAATATTACATGGAATGCATCTTCATAATGTCCACACATCAGGGTTTCCTGAATATCTTTGTTCTTTGCTGATGCTTTTTTGACCAAGCAGCAATAAAGGAAACACACGGTACCACCCTGAGGCTGGCATGGCGAAAGGCCTTTCACAGAGGGCTCCCTGTTCTTCCCTGGGACTGGTTTTCTCACATGCCACATTTCTGTGGGTTTGGCCTTTTGACTGTTCTCATTGTTATTTTTCTCCCTTTCTGCCTTTCCAGTTTTTGTGCTTAACATTCGAACTTCTCTCCCATGGTCCTCCTTTCTCTCTTGCAAATAATTATCTGTGGTATTTTGGCTCCGGTGGACTGCTCTTTCTGAGTAGAGTATCAGAGGGTCTAAAGAATGGTAGAAGCACTAGGGAAAAAACAGCCAAGTACTTTTTCACAGGGGGAGATAAGAAGTGATAATAGCCCAAGCCTCACAGCCCTCATGTAGAGTAGCACGTAGTTCAGCGAAACCTAACATTTCAGAACCAACTCACTATTCGCATTTCCTGTCCTCTGTCATTCCCTCTTTTGCCTTTCCTTTCTCCCCACTCTGTTCCTCTCCACTCCTCTCTCTGCTTGACTATAATATTACCTGGACCTAATGTGGACAAGGAAGTCCCCTCCAGAGGTGATCTTGAAAATGAGAAATGAGCGATGGAGAAGAAACCAGACAAGCACAGATAAGGGAGTTTTCCCGATGAAAGGAAGAGAAAATGCAAAAGCTTAATCTGAAATGAGTTTGGCAAATGGGAAGACGGGAAGAAAGCCATGTACCAGAGGGGGAAGGAGGAAACAGAGTCATGCAGGTAGGCAGGGGCCACGGTGCAAGGTTAGGATTTTATTCTAATTGCAGTGATACATCATCTGGAATGTTAGAAACGGGAAGTTGGGATGAGTGTGACACATTCTGGGTATGGTGTAAAATGATCCGAGTGGCTATTATATAGTGGGCTGCAGGGAAGAGCGAGGTTCTCACTGGGAGCCTGGGAAGTAGTCTTTTGTGGTAGTTCTTTGCAGAGAGGATAGTAATTGAGACCAGGATGGATGCAGTGAAAATAGTCGAAAAGTGGTCAGATTTGGATGACGGGGGTGTATTTCAGAGGTAGCACTGACAAGGCTTGTTCACGTGTGTAGGAAAGAAGGAGCCAGGTCAGAAATGACTCCTAGGATTTGGACCCGAACACGTGAGTGAGTGAGTGTCATTACCTGATGGAAAAGCAGGGAGTTAGAGCAGGATTGGGAATGGAGGCCAAGAATTTTGTTTAGATCATTTTTTGCCAGACATGGTCATTAGGTCAAGTGGACCCTGAAATGGGTGGTTGGATAACAGGTCTGGAGCTCCTTGGGAGGGTCAGGGCTAGAGACATAAACTTGGGAACAAGTATATCTATGAGATCATGAAGGAAGAAAAAGTAGATTAAGGCCTTTTTTTCAGTTTCTCACAAACACTGTCCTTCCTCTTTTGACCACACGATTCCCCTTGCCTGTTCTGTTTCCATCTCTTTGCCTGTAAAGCATCCATTTATCCTTTAGATCTCAGCTCAGTAACCACTTCATTGAGGAACCCTCCCCCGACTTATTGGGCTGGGTTAAACTCCCCTACTGGTGTCTCCATGCCTTTCTCTCTGCTCGTTCATAAATGACACACACAGCTGGTACTTCAGGATGAATTCTTTTCAAGAATCGCAGGAGCTCTACTGTCCCTTGGCTTATGACATTTGGCTGATCCCAGAGAGAATTTGACCAAAGCAAGGAGTTTTGATCATGAAGAACAGATTTTTTTCCCCCCCGCAGGAGTCTGGAATTATTTCCAAAGGGTATTGGTGAAGAAATATGCTTCAGAAAGAAATGGAGTTAATGTGATAAGTGGACCAATTTTTGACTATGACTATGATGGCTTACATGACACACAGGACAAAATCAAACAGTAAGTTTGTCTTTTCCACTCAGTGTGTGTTTTTAAATTCTAAGATCTCATTCAAGGCTCTTTTTCAAATATTCACGTACTAGAGAAGAGCTGATAGCCCTAAAGGCCTTTGCTCTTTGAATCTCTTTGTAATTTCTTCAGTGCTTTTGGACGCTTGATTAAATGTCTTATTGGTGGTTGGAATGGAATGGAGTTTTGTGGTAAATAAATGTACTTTTCCATTCCATGAGAGAAAAGTATCAAAAGATTTTTTTTTTAATTTGTCATTTATTCTTTATCAACTCGTCAGTGGAAAGATGATAATTTTCCCTCATCTCCATTATTTGAGGAGACTTTTGGAACCCCTTAGATTTCCGGATCAGTATATCTTAATAGGAAATTCCATGGAGACTTTTGTAAAATCTAGTTGTTTCTACCCTTCTCCATGATGCTGTTGGGGAGATTAAAAAAAGATAAGGCATACTTGCTCAGAAGGAGCTAACAGTTCGATGGAGAAAGGAAGTAGATACAAATATGACAAATTCATAAGAAGTCATTTAATTTTATACATGTGTGAAACAGAGGGGCACAAATGATGAGAAGGTTTAATTGTGATTTACAGATAATTACAAACAAACAATAATTTTTTTCATACACATAATTAATAACATAGGAATTATCTTACTCCCTTTCTAGTCATCCATATGAGAAATGTCAACTTAATTGTACATTTATTTTATTGCTGATCATTGCTGTAGTTTTTAACCAAAATTATCATTTTAGTCGTAATTTCAGTATTTTAAAAATGATTAAAATTAAGATAATAGAGAACCAGGTAAGGAATTGTGAGTTTCTGCACTTCAGTTTACTGGAAAAGATTTTTTTTTTCCATCTCTACGCTCATCACTAGCTCATTAGTCCTTAGTATTTCCTTGAGTGAATGAGTTTTCTCTACCAAGCTCAGCATCTCATTGGAGTTTGAAAGGGCTTATTATTGCCCCAGCTTCAGCGTCTCCTGCCTCAGGTCCACTTTATACAATTTTATGCAAGTTCTCTTCCCGAAACATGGATCTTCTGATGACTCTCCCTGCCACAGACACCTTCAGTGAGGCCTTACTACGTAAACAATAACACCCAAATTCCACAATGTAGCCCTCAGAACCTCCAAAGTATGGCTTTTATTGACTCTTCCAGCCTCACATTTCCACTATCTTGAGCCATTCATCGTGTCCAACGTCTGATCCTTGGTTCAAGCTGTTTTCTTTGCCTGGAATATCGTTTTCACTCTGCCAAGGTAAGAGAAAGGGAATTCCAGGCAATAAAAACATTGGGTTCAAAATACAGAAGTGGACCACTTTCTTAGAAGTGAAAAATGATTCAGTTGAATGGAAGTTAATTTTAGTGACTTAGGCAATATTCGTGGGTCACCATTTAAACAAGAAAGCTATTACATGTGTTGTAACTTTATTTTTCCTTCCTGTTCCAGGTATGTGGAGGGCAGCTCCATTCCCGTACCAACTCATTATTACAGCATCATCACCAGCTGCCTGGATTTCACCCAGCCTGCCGACAAGTGTGATGGCCCCCTCTCTGTCTCCTCATTCATTCTCCCTCACAGACCAGACAATGAGGAGAGCTGCAATGTGAGTTCAAAGACAGAGTCCTTTAAAATGATTCATCTTTGCTTCTTAATTTATATTCCCACCATTAAGCTCTTATACACTTATTATAAGACATTTGGACTATACAGTAAAACCAAGTGGAAAGAAGAAAAGACCTTTGCTTATCACCTCAGAACTTTGTGTTTGAATGGCTTTTTAATTTTCAGTGTAAGGGTGTGGGGAGGCATGGAAGTGTGCATTCACTATAGTTCCGATTACGTGTTTGATTTTGTCAAATGATAAAATGCCCAAATGTTTTTGGTTTTGCAAAAGACATATGTATTTTGTAAAGGTAGGATAAAAATAGCAACATTTTGATAATTGTTGAAACTAGATAAGAATTCATAGGGGTTCATTATGTTATTCTTTCTACTTTTGCGGGCATTTGAAAATTTCTATAATAAAAACTTTTTATAAAGACACATATACATGGGAGTATATACTTTATAAATCAGATTTTTCATTTGCTGCTAGTTATGAGGGCACTTGTAACAGGTCACCGTTCCCAAACAGCACAGATGACACCCAATACCCTTATTTGTAAGTGGAGGCAGGAAGGCATCACGAGAAGGTCCCTGGCAGGGGGGTGGGAGCCATGCAGTGTGCTCCTGGCCCTCTACTCCTTCTGCTTACACTCAGGGACACATCACATCACTTCCCCAGATCTCTTCGATGTGACAGAAAGACTGTGCTCCAAGATTGATTTTAGAAGCAGTAACCTCTATGATTTTGCTTTATAGAATAGCAGGAGCAGAGATACAATCTACAGAAGAGGATCTTAGTCAGCAAGCACTACTCAGTTCCTAAACTGTGTGTGGTGCTCTGGGAGAAACAACAGTGTGTCAAACATAGGCACTACTCAAGGCAGCCTGCAGCAGGGGGGAGCAGAAAACAGGTGCAGACTTTGCTACCCTACAAGGCAAAGAGGCCCGAGAATAGCTTCAACAGAGGTTATCAGTTTCATGGGCAAGGTAGATTTTGGACTAGGGCTTCAGCTGTGGGAGGAGACTGAGGCTATGGATGTTCAGAGCAAAATAAGGGATGCAGGACACAAATACAAAATTTGAAATATGGCCAAGATAGCTAATTAAGCTTGACCAGGATATTGGAATTGAGGGTAATGGGGGGAGATAAGATTTTTAAAGCTGCTTGGAGGGTGCCTGGGTGGCTCAGTCATTAAGCGTCTGACTTCGGCTCAGGTCATGATCTCACAGCGCTTGAGTTCGAGTCCCGCTTCAGGTGAGCTTGAGCCCCGCTTTAGGTGAACGCGAGCCCCAGGTGATCCCTGGCTTCTCTCTCTCTCCTCTCTCTCTCTGCTCCTCGCTCACTTGAGCCCTCTTTCTCTCTCAAAGCACACACACACACACAAAACAAAAAACAACCCCCCCCCAAACAAAAGAAAACAAAAGTTGATTGGAATAAATTTTAAATGGAAGTAGTAGTAATGGAAGCCGTAGTGGCAGAGGTAAGAATCACTACCATTTGCTGAGTATGTGTTACCACCCAAGTACTGGGCAGGTCCTCTCCATAGATTATTTCTAATCATCTAATTATCCTGCGAGGCAGGTATATGTGTTATTCTCCCCGCTCCCATCGAAAAGTTTGGTACATTGTTACCTGGTTAGTCAGTAGGAGAACAGAACTGTAGATTCAAGTCCTCTGACTTCAAAAGCCCATCCTCCTTCAAATTTATCAGATTTCCACAGTAGAAACTTGGGACCTTAGAAACTTTTCTTATTGCACAAGCATTAAATAGCCACGGAAAATGCTGGTGCATAAGAGCAACATTTCAGGGCTCTCCTTTAGGGAGATAAATTTAAGTTGGAAGGGGTCAAGCCTGGTGTTCAAAGTGCTTTGGCAAGATTCACGGGATTGAGGGAACAGAACTGGAAGTGAGGTTGTGGTGTTGGAAATGTAACAAAGAGAGTAGAAGGCAGCAATATTATACTGAAGGATCAATAAGATCGTATAATAATTTGGTAGGAGGTGGAGAAGCAGAGGAACTGCAAGTGAAAGGCAAGCTGTCGTCAGCTTATTGACTTGACCTTCTCCATTTTGATTCTTCGGAAACACGAGGGTGGCTAATGGTGTACCAGGGGGATGTCATGCCTCTGGATAACATGATTTACTTTGTTTGAACTTTAGTTTTCCTAGAAACTTATGGAGAGGTAAACATTTGTGCAAAAAACTAAACCCATATATTATGGAGTGAAATTCACAATTGCCTTGCACTTTTAAGATAGAGACTGCAAAGACATTTCAGACTGATAGGAGGTCATTTAAGATACAGCTAGATTCCTGGAGAGTATGTGTTCAAGTTTCTCTGTCATCAGGGGAATTTGGTGATGGGACACTGAATTCAAAGACATTCTTCAGTCACCCCAAATTGTACATCTGACCAATGAAATCCACAGATGTCCTCACAGCTGTCTCCCTCCACTTTCTGGCTCCTGACTCTGCACAGAGCTTAGAGATATTTCTTGTAGAGTTCATGGCCAGCATGTTTCTTATTCTTATTCTGCCCACACAGAAACCTGTCCTTGCTGTGAATGTCACTTTAAAACTGCTGGGGCTTGAATTCACAATCTTATGAGAAAGTGAGGAAGAAAAGGCAGGTGAAAAATAAATGTCCATAGCAAGACAGGTAATAAAGAAGTTCATGGGTGGGCGTTTGTTTGTTTATTTACTTATTTATTTATTTTTAAAATGTTTCCTTCTCTTCTTCCCTTGGTACACATGAACTTTTATTTGAATTTTATTAGTTTTGCATTTCACCCTAGAGTCTCTCCTAGCAAATACTTTTGTGGATTGCCAGCTAGCATCAGGCAGAAGATATTTTCTTCCTGTGTTGCATAGCCAGCATTTCCTAATGACTAGTGACAGGCTAGATTTTAGCATGTGAGAACCAGAAGAAAATGCCCTTCGAATGAAATTGGCAAATACTTCCCAAGGAAAGAACTAGCAAAAGACAATTTCCCCCCTGAATTCTTGTAATCCCAGCTGGCCACTATTTATATTAGGAAAAACCTTTTTACCCCTTTGTCTTTACATTCAAATGACTGTATTTACAAGAGGAAAAATTAGACCACTGAAAAATCAAATAAAGAGTTGAATATGAAAATTCTTCCAAAATACAGCTTCATGCTTACTCTGCTTACTCTGAGGGGGTCCTGATCCATTTGGAGACCTCCTACTTCGTTAATTATATGGTCGCACTGAGGATTGGTCAGTACCGTTGTGGGCAGAGTTATATTTAGGTCTGTCTTTTCCTGTGAATCGCAGAGACCTTGGTTAGCTTGGGTTAGGAGGGTGGGGCATGGAGGGTTAAAATCCTTACTTCCCCAGCCTGCAAAGCAATTTCTTCCTATTTCTTCATTTTGCCTGGGATGGCCAGGCCTCAGTTTCCTGAACCAACACCCTCGTGGTACATATTTAGCACTGGCAAAAGCTGCTGTAGCTCCCTGTCCAGGTCTGTGTGGGTTGGAGCTTTCCGAGAAAACCCATTGCAGGTTCTTGGACTTTGGTGGGGAGTTCATTGAGACCACTGGTGGTGGAAGAGCTGGGCGAGGGCATTTCTGAACATAGCCCTGGACACGCAGCCACCCTTCAACTTGTGGAACAGCTCTTGAGGGCCATTGCAGTTCTGGGGGCATTTGGGAATGAAATTATTTGCAGAGGCCCTCCTGCCTCATGTCTACTAGTGAAGGTAGGCGTTTCCCCCACAATTCCCAGAGCTCTCAGATCTCATGCTTTCTCTCAACTTCGCACCAAAGTGAAAGAAGGTATTTTTAAAATATAAAGGATTACTTGTCCTAAAGTGCCTTTTAATTTCAACTGAGACACAAATAAATTGTTTGGTGTGGGACATCCGGATGTCTTTCATCTGGAATTTGTGCCAATGAGACAGTCTTGGCAAGTAGCTAAGGCAGAAAGAGATTTCCTTCCTCTTCTCTATGATGTTTCCCTACTTTGTCTTTTGTTCCCCTTCTTCCTTTCTCTTCTTCTTCCTACTTTCCAGGGAGCTGCTGAAGTCAGCATTCTTTTCCTTGTGAACCGATGAAGAAAGCCTAGAGAGGTCAAGTGGGTTGCCAAGGTCTCATAGCCAGGAAGTGGTAAAGCCACAATTCCAACCCGGGCCTGTTGGGCCCCAAAATACCAGGTGTATCTTGAGCTGCTTTAAGTTGAACTCATTATTTGAATATCAATTCATTGCAATTTAATAGATGATGTTCTTGATATTGCGGGTTCTTCTGAAAGACCAGGAACGCACACGTGAAATTCTGTGCATCCAGCGTAAGCTCTTCACTTTCCTTAGGAGCCAGAAGAGCATTCCAAGTTGCTCTGTGCCCAACATTGCAGTTTGACGGCAGCGGGGGAAGAAAGTAATTACTGAATTCTCCAGGGCCTTTGGTTTTTGTAATTTGGATTTATGTTCTGAAAACCTATTGAGTCAAAGGCCCTTTTACACCACATGTCTCATTTATTTGGTACAGCTAATTGCTGTCAAAAATGTTAACAGCCAAGGACAGGTATTTGTGGTGTGTTACCAATAGGAATGTGGTAGAGTGGCCAGGGAGGCCAGGAAGGAATCACAGGCACTGGCTCTGGGCGCAGGAGTATGGAGGGGTCGTTTGTGGCCCTGCACCAAATTGATCATCTGGAGAACCTCCTCTGGAAAATTGTGACTCTGATTGTATTCTGTTTCCATTGCAGAGCTCAGAGGACGAGTCGAAATGGGTCGAAGAACTCATAAAGATGCACACAGCTCGGGTGCGGGACATTGAACATCTCACCAGTCTGGATTTCTTCCGAAAGACCAGTCGCAGCTATCCAGAAATTCTGACGCTAAAGACATACCTGCATACATACGAGAGTGAGATTTAACGATCTGACCATCTGCAGTGCAGTCTTATCAACTGGTGTATATTTTTATATTGTTTTTGTATTTATTAATTTGAAACGAGGACATTAAAAAAAATGTTAGTATTTTAATCCTGTACCAAATCTGACATATTACGCTTGAATGACTCCACTGTTTTCTCTCACGCTTGATTTAGGTAGTCTTATGTTCCGAGTAGAGCTTGTAATAAATACTGCAGCTTGCATTTTTAGTGGAAGCTTCTAAATGGTGCTGCAAATTTGATATTTGCATTGAGGAAATATTAATTTTCCAGTGCACAGTTGCCACATTTAGTCCTGTACTGTATTGAAATACTGATTTTGTAAAGTTGCATTCATTTACTGTTAATTATGACAGACATATTTAAGCCTTTTAGACCAATCTTAAATATAATAAATCACACATTCAGTTTTTTCTGGTTTTATTTGGCCTTCATTTCACTTATAAATTAGAGTGTTTGCTTCTGGTATATTCATGCATGAAAAGTATACATTTTCTGTATTGGGCCTTCTTCCTTGTTGAATATAATTCATATAGTCAAAGGAACATCCATGCTATTCAGCCATAGTGGCTTGGACGAGATAGTTTAGGTACACATCTGTGGGAAATCAGAAGGGCGGAGGGCAAGAGAACCAGAAGACCTCCAGAATACCCTCTGTCACCAGTCTCTTTTAAAAATATTTTGAATTTTGGAGGAGTAGGTTCTTTTGATAAGTTGATTCAAAGCTCTGAGTATTAAACTCAACTGGTACTATCTGAAGCATATATTCTGTATAAGGTACCAACCTATGAACCATGGAGGATATAAAGAGAAGTAAGAAGGTGGGGTGGGTATAGCTGTAAAAGTATAATTAACCAATTCAGGTAGAAAATAATAAATGCCAAGTGAAAAGTGTTAGTAATAATTAATATGCCAAGCATCTAAATGCTAGGTGGGGTGATTGTAGATGGCCACAGCTTTAAATAGTGAAACAGGATGAGGAAGTCATTCAGAGATTTTTCAATCCTTCTGATTGTGTCTGGGAGAAAGGATCACATTAGTGTCCTCATATCTCTAACAGTTGCTAATCCCCCTTTTAAAAAAAGGAGAGGACTGGGGGCACCTGGGTGGCTCAGGCAGTTAAGAATCTGACTTTGGCTCAGGCCATGAGCTCACAGTTGGTGAGCTTGAGCCCCGAGTCGGGCTCTGTGCTGACAGCTCAGAGCCTGCCTCAGATTCTGTGTCTCCCGCTCTCTCTGCCCCTTCCTGCTTGCACTCTGTCTCCGTCTCTCTCAAAAATAAATAAAAACATTTAAAAAATTAAAAAAAAAAGAAGAGGACAGCATATTGCTTTGTTTTCATTATGTTAATTCTTATAGTTGCCCCATTTATGGTCAGTGAAGTGTGTTTTTAATTTCTATACAATTTCCTTTAAAAATCAAATTGTGGGTGCCTGGGTGGCTGAGTCAGTTGTGTCCAACTCTTGATTTCGGCTCAGGTCATGATCTCATGGTCTGTGAGTTCGAGTCCTGCATTGAGCTCTGCTCTGACAGTGTGGAGTCTGCTTGGGATTCTCTCTCTGCTCATGCTATCTCAAAGTAAATAAATAAACATGTAAAAAACAATAAAACAAAAGTAAAATCAACTTGTTTAAGAAGGAAGGCATTGTGTCAAGTAAAAAACACCTTACAACAGAAGTGGGGGAGACTTTACTGGGCATTGGGAAAAATCAGGGAGGTGGTAACAGTAAAAGTACTTACTGGAAAACAGCTGTTGGGATACATGGGAAGAAGTGAACACTCCAATGCTGATGACAGCTGTATTTATTGAGCACCCACTATGTTCCAGGCGTATCTCTGGCACTTCATGTACCTTGTCTCTGAACGCTGAGAAACAAGGAGCTCAGGGAAGATTTTATGGGACAGAGAAAAACGAGATTGGCAACATGGAAGAATGCTTGCATTGGGCTTTGTAGTTTGGGCTGGGGTGAGGGTGTGGTGGAAATGAGTTGGAATATGACTTCTTATACATTTAATGGTCAATAATGATTTATTGGTGAGTTGCTACACTCCAGTATTTATACTTGCTATGGGGATGACACTGGAAAAGATAACCACGGTTCCAGATGTCATGCTTGTGACATGTGCTGTGAAAGAATTAAATAGGTGCAGAGAGACACAGGGGTAGAAAGAGAGGAGCGTTGTAGGTGACATTATAGCTGACACTTGGAGGATGAGAAGAGCTGGGACCAGAAAGAAGGGCATGGCCAAAGACTGGGGGTGGGAAAGATCTTGGAATGGGTGAGGATCTGAAAGGAGACGGGTATACCTGATACAGCAGCGAGATTGATAGGGACCAGGTGAGTAGATCCTTAGAGGCCCATTGAGGCATTTGGATTAGATTCTAAGCACGGTGGAAAATAAAGAAACCTCAAGCAGCGATGTGACAGAATCTGATTTACAATTTCAGGATGTTGACATAGATATGCGACAATTATAGTATGCTCTAAACGTAATTCCACACAAAATACACCTAATACCTATTAGGTGCCGTAATTCTGTTTCCCAACAGCAACATTGCAAGAGAAGGAGCAGTTCTGTTTTTTATTAATAGTGGCAATGGTCGCAAGCTCTTTGCTTAGCCAGATTGCTAGATCACCTCAAATTGAACTCTTCTCAAAATAGGTTATACTCGAGGCTTTTGGGGTGAGCAGTTGCAAATTTAGTTGAGTGCTTCTGCTCTATTTTTATCGTTAGGTCAGATCTTTCTTTCTCATGAATAAACTTCATATCCAGAGAGAACATCAACCACTCTGTATTTCAGGTGAGTGGCTTTGCCGATAAACACATGTCATTAATTGTGGGGTTATTTACAAAAGTCCCTGAATGGACAGGGGCTCTATTAAAATGAGAACCGAAAGACTATTTTAAGTTGGGGTACTTGGTATTTTTTTACATGGAGACCTTAGTCCATTCATGCTTTCATTGAGCAAGTTGCCAACTGCTTGCTAGCATGGTGGTCCTGTTCTAGTGGATGGATTCAGAAACTGCCTCTCTAAAATGAGCTCATTGTAAATAGTGTAAACCAGGAAAGCAGCCACATAGTTTCCCAAGAGCAAAATCATTCTGAATTGTTTTTAGGAGAGTTGACTTAAAAAAAAAAAATCTCTGAACGAAAGTAATGGTTGGTGCCAGTTGAGTTTGTATAACTGCCTATGGGCCAGAGAAGTCCAGTGCCCATTATTCCTTGTGGTGGTTGGGAAGAGGGTGGCTGCAGTGAAGTCCAGATGATTCTTCCTGTTGATACTTCTCTCACTTCAACTGTCTTTCACTACGTCTTTGCTGAGTCAGGCTGGGCTGCCTTGTGGGTGGGAAGTGGTAAAGGCAAAGGGAATTCTCCCATGGCTTTGAGCAGAGGGATTGTATGGGACAGTGAGGAACCAGATTTAGATGTTTGAGTTTGTAGGCTGGGGTAAATAGAGCAGTGCCGGAGGACCAACCACGTGTGGCAGTAGGTTCCTCTTTGGGCTGCGTTTCTAGGAAGCACATGTGCTTGACCCCTCTTGGCAAGGATGTTCAGTTTGGGCTGGAATATAAAAATGGAAATGGTGCCCCTGCCCAATGGAATTTTGCACTCTGGTTATTGGGAGCAGGCAAAACTCCATTACTTGTGTGACACTGGGCACTGTTCCTTCCAATTCCTTCGGGTGGCTCTTTCCCTGCCTTTAGGTAGTTCCTCCCCAAAAGCCTCAAGTGCTGATTAGTGTTCGACTGAATACTCGAGACCCTCTGCAGGATTCTGGAAGAAGAAGACCACCAGCATTTCAGGGTGGAGGCAAGGTGACAGGCTATGAGGCCATGGTTAAAAGCTGGAGATTTGCAGTTACATGGCACTGGGTGATGTACACTCTAAATTTTTTCATCTGTAAAATAGTGATAGTAATGTCTACTTCTCAGAGTTGGTATAAGAATTGTGGCAGGAAGTCTCACTGGAATATAATTTGTTAAATTTTTCCCTTCATTTTTATCTCCATTTCCTACCAAGGAAGACATCCCCTTTTAAAGTATTTTCTTGGCTTTGAGTCTTTTTGCAGAGTAGGGGTGGAGAGCAGAAGCAGTCTGCAGTTCATGGATTTCCTGCCTTTTATGAATCGGAAACCCACTGAAGAGATGAAAAGACATAGCCTTTAGAGTGCTGAGAGAGGGACCTTTCCTGAGATTCAGATTGGAGAAGTCTGTGGGTTTGAGCAGGTGGTTATACTTCAGGATGTGCTGTGTGATCCTTTCAGGGAGGTGGAACCCTAGGCCCTGGGGGTCCTGGCCACAACTTGGAAACAGCAGATCAGCAAACCTCAGGGGACCTAGACACAGGTACAGTGAAGAAATGCATGCCAACTGCACTTCTCATGTCATTTTTCGTTTATCAGATTCTGGTATGACCTGGGGGGATGATGGGAGCTTCAAGAAAACTGAATGAAAACATCATGTAAGCCAGGCGAGGCATAGGTTAGAAGTGAAATTTGGGGTGCCTGGGTGGCTCAGTCAGTTAAGCATCTGACTCTTGATTTCAGCTCAGGTCATGATCTTGTGGTTCGTGAGTTTGAATCCCCGCACCGGGCTCTGCTCTGGTGGTGCAGAGCCTGCTTGGGATTCTGTCTCTTTCCCTCTCTCTCGGCCTCTCCCTGCTCTCTCTCTCTCTCTCTCAAAATAAATAAATAAACTTAAGGACGTGAAATTTATTTTAGGGAGATGAAGTTTTATTTCTTGTGCAGTGAGATATATACCAGCTACATTTGGAAAATGCTTAGCCCTGTGCTTGCTACATGCCAGGTGCTCAATAAATACGAGCTGAATAAAATCAAGCTAGGAAAAAAGAAAAAAAAACATGGAAGGAGCAGCCTGAGAGGTAGAGAAGGAACCAAGAAACAGTGGGTATTATGAAACCTAAGGATAAGACACTTTCAAAATGGAGGAAGCGGTCAGTGACATCAAATGCCGGAGAGAAATTAGACGGGAATTTGAAAGCATCCATTGAATTTTGCGATAAGGTGGTCATTTCTGACCTTCCTGGGAGCACATTCAATGAAGTAGTCTGAAAAACAGCCAAATTGCACTGGGTTGGGAGGGAATGGGAGAGCAAACTGGAGGCAGTGAGTAGAGACTACTCTTCGAAGAAATTAGAAATAGGATGAACAGACAATAATGAAGGATGGGGGTAGACTTGAGGGAGGTTTGATTCTATTTAGGATGCAAAAAAGCTTTTACAGGCTGTTGAGAAGATTTGATAATACTGGAAAGGCACTACTGGATCAAGCAATTGGATTGTAAACAAATTTGAAATTGAAAGCAACTGATAAATATTGAGTCAACTGTAATAGATTTGCCTTCAAGTTAAGAAACTAATAGAATTCCCTCTTGGGGCCGGTGTTAGTATAGAACACATTATGTACATCACGCTTTGCAAAATGGTAGCCTGAAGGCTGGATACAGACCACAGATTGCTTTGTTATGCTCGTGGGATATCTAAAAAAAAATGGGTTAGATGCCAAATTTGAAAATCAACAAATTTCACATAAAAATCCAGCCTTTTGACTTTTCCTAAAATGTTAAACTATTTTAGTTAGTCCTCATAAGCTATGTTTCTGTCAACAATCAGTGGAAGCCTACCTGACTGCCCTTAGGGCAATCACTCTCTAGAATAGGTGTTGGCAAATATGTTCCATAAAAGGTTCTGCCATACAGTTTCTAATTATTCATTTCTGTCATTGCAGTGCAAGGGGACCATGGGCACTACATAAATGAAAGACCTTTGCTCTTGCTTTGTTCCACTAAACTTTTATTTGTGGACACTGAAATTTCCATTTCATTTAATTTTCATGCATCAAGAAATATTATTCTTTGGATTTTTTAACAACAATTAAAAATTTTAACTGCTCTTAGTTTTTGTTTTTGTTTTTTTTGTTTTGTTTTGTTTTTTGTTTTTTGTTTTTTTTTGGCCAGAGAGAAACAGGGAACTGGCTGGATTTGGCCGTTAGGCCATAGTTCCTAACTGCTGCTCTGGATCACCACTTGTCCTATTGTTCTTTCCATTCTAGGTGGAGAACAAGTTCCATTTTATATTGTGTTTGTGCGTTTGTTTCTCTTCAAGTTATCCTTCTACATTAATTTACTTTGCTTGTCTTTAGGCATTTGACTCTGACCCCCACGTAGGGCGACCAGATGTCTGGGACTAAAGGACTGTCAATACTAAAACCAGGAAAGTCTTGGGCAAACCATGATGAGCTGGTTTGCATTATTTTACATTTCTGTTAGTACTTTGCCTTTGAAAAGGCATTGCCATTTTAATTAACTAATTTAATAATCTTCAATAATCTTTCATCGTTTTCTCTCCATAGGGCTTTGTTTGCCATCTCAGTAGTAACTTCAACCAGTGTTGTATTTTAATCTCTTTATCTCCTCCATCTTAAAAGTGGTAGATCTTTTCTTGTTCATTATATTCAGAGAACTTTGCATAGTGCCTCACACAGATATGATTATCATCAAGTTATAGATGAGTGATTGATGAACATTATTCTCTTTTTATCCTCTGAGACAGTTAATGTCCTTACAAGTGAAAAATGGAGCTGAGATGAAGACATAATAGCCTACATTTTACTCATGACTTCTGGCTTCCTAAAATGAGAACTGTGTTTTTTCTCTGTGTTGGTGACATTCACTCTGGGCCATGAAAACACCCCAGCAAGAAACCTGAAGTTTGTTTTGTCTTGTTCCCCCACTTTGCTGAAACTTACTTGCCCACTTGGTCAAATAAGTCTCACCTCTCTGCTGTCCCCTTTCACATAAACAGCTTGAATCTGCAACATAAGGAAAGACCCTAGGGCCCTGAAATCAGAAGTGGGTTCGAGTCTGGGCTCTGCCATGTGCTGATTCTCAGACATGTTTCTTGCATTGTGGCCAGCTCATTTGTAACATAGGGATGGTCATATGTACCTCTTTGGATATTGTGAAAATTAGAGATAATGAACGTACAGCACTTAGTATTGTGTCTGATTCAATGAATATTTGGTATCTCCACGGAAAAGAAAAGCCATGGGTCTGGCAATGGGGATATATACTAATCGTATTGATATTTTGAGAGCTTCTTATGTTCCAGACACTGCGTGCATCACTTCACAGGCATTATTTTATTTAATCTTAACAAAGGATAGAGTCACCCACTGACCTAGGAATGAGGGGGTTCCTGGGACTTCAGTTCTGACACAGGGACAGTACCAGGCACACTGGGATAAACTGGTCCCCAAAAGCCCATAAGTTAAGTATCTTAGTGAGACCATTGAATTAATTCATTCGTTTATCTTTCTACACAAAGGTATTTTTATTGTTCTCTACTCTTTCTTGCAATCCTTTCAGGTGGGTTTTTTTTTGGTATCATTTTTAAAGTTTTTATTTAAATTCCAGTTAGCATACAGTGTAGTATAGTTTCAAGTATACAATATAATGACTCAACAATTCTGTATATCACCCAGTGCTCATTACAACAAGTGTACTCCTTAATTCCCATCACCTCTTTCCCCCATCCCTTCCCCTCCGGTGACCATCAGTTCTCTATGTTAAGAGTCTGTTTCTTGGAGTGGGACCATTTTACAGATAAGGAAGCCAAAGTTTAGAGATAATAAATGTATAGCATCTAGTATTATGCCTATATCTCTCATGTTGGTGCATCCCATTGGTAAGCCCAACTGGATGCCAGAGGACAAGAGAGCCTGATAATAAGTCACTGCCCCTGTTGAACAAAATGGGGGGGGGTGGTAGTGAAGAGTGGAGATGCAGGAACAAATAGAGGATATATAGCATAATTTCTGGCAATGAAGATAAACCTTTAATTTCTTCACAGTATCCTTTTGTCCCTTCTTCCTCTGGCTAACTTTCAAGGGACTATCTCCTCTAGAAAGCATTTGCTGTTTGCTATCCCCTTCTTGTGCTCTCTTCATCCCTACTGTTAGTATTTAGTGATTTTTGTCTGGGGTAGCCTTTACCTCTAGAGATCCTCAGGAGCATAGACTGTGCTTCATTCAACAGTTTTCCACCCTCAGGTCTCAGCACCATGTTTGACCCACAGCACGTACTCAGTGCATGCTGAGTACGACTGGACTAAAGCAGCAAGATAAACCCTTGGTTAAATCATGAATTTGAAAACCAGGGTTTGCATCTCATGTTGCCACTAATTTTGGGAGTTATGTACCTTGATTGTCTCAAATGCAAAATGAAAGCTAGTTGGATGATCTCTCTAGTCTGATTCAAGGATTAGAATTTTGTAATTTTGAGTTTATAAACTTTCCATCCCACTCTACTCCTAATCTCTGAATCATTCTGTCTACTCAATTCAAATGTAGAATTCTTTATGTAACCTTTACCAATAATTTGTTCCAAAGTCAAGATTTTTATTCCCATCTTCATGCTCCCATTGTAATCTATCCAAGTAAGAGATAACACTTATCATTCTTTTTTTAAATGTTTACTTATTTATTGTGAGAGAGACACACACACGCCTCAGAAAGGGAAGGGCAGAGAGAGAGAGAGAGAGAGAGAGAGAGAGAATCCCAAGCAGGCTCCATGCTGTCAGTGCAGAACCCAACATGGGGCTTGATCTCACAAACAATGAGATCATGAGCTGAGCTGAAATCAAGAGTTGGGCGCTTAACCCACTGAGCCACCCAGTTGCCCCTAAGCCAGACTATTTAATTGACTCTAGTTTTGTTGATCTTCTTTGAAGCTATCAGAATCTAGAGATTATCACAAAGACTAAATAAACTACGAGGGACATTTGCAATGTTTTTGGCTGCTGGGACCTACCCCTCCCCCTTTGGGTAGCAGCAATCCTATCTTCTAAGGTACCACCATTTTTTATCCCTCTCTGAGTTCATGCAATTTGTGTGATACGGATCCACTCCAGTTTTATGAATGTTACTCAGATCTGACCAGTTATATATTTGTATTTTCCTGGGCACAGTGAGTTGTTCTGAATGACATGTGACCTGATCAGGACCAATGAGACACAGTAGGATTTTGGCGGGAACATCCAGAAAGGAGAAACTCCTTCCCAGTAGACTTGAACCCAGTAGGATGTAAAGCTGGACCATTATATTCTTCTTTCTTCCTGGAGGAAAGACCACTCCAGATATGGTGTATTATAGTGGACACAGAGAGAGATAAAGAGAAATAACCGGGGTCCCCTGCCTAAATGTGACATGTTAGGTAGGCACTATCACTAACCTTTTCAGTAACGTGGGCCAACAAATTTTTTTTTTTTTTTGCTTCAGCTAGTTTGGGCTTGAATATGACGCAATGGAAAGAATTCTGATTACATAGGAGCTAGTCATTTTGTCCTTCTCTAGATTAAGGTATATAAATCAATCCAAGACTCAGAAAACAGTCATAGCCACACAGCCCCCTTCCACCTCTACCATCATCAGCTGCTTTGTTTCAAAGCTCTTGCTTCAACTCCTTTTTACCACACTGCCATCTCCACTAATTTATCTCCTCTATGTCCTGCCTAGTCACAATCATACCCTCCTCACTAGCTCCCTCCCAGTGCCTGGCCTCCCTCATCAGCACCCACTGGTCTATGACCGACTCTAACCTGGCCACCAACATCCTTCAAATGCAGCAATGAACAAATACATAATCAATACTAATCTAGCAATTGGTCCCGTCATATTCCTTCTGAGATTTCTGAGTTATAAGGATAAATTTGAGGGTCCAGATGCTGCATGAGGCTAGTGAGAGACCTAGTTCATTTCATTTCACAAACCCACAGGCCATTTCATTCAGCTGAATGAGAGTAGCTCCAGAGGCTTCCACTGTTAAGCTTGTAGGCTCCTCATATGTAAAGGCTGGAGAAGAAGGGGAGAGCAAAGGAGAGCCAGAGTGTGGTGTGATCACAGTATAATTTTCCTCCCTCTGGGAGCAGTTCAAGCATATTCTACAAATGTCAGGGAACCGATGACTCATCAAATAGTCGAGTGTTGGTTTTGGAAAAGGGAGAGGAAGTCACTGCTTTGGAGCTCAGTGATGGATTTGCACTAAGGTGAGATCTCATCACACCAGTGGGACTGAAATGTTGGCAGTAATCCCTTGCTCTCTTTGAGCCCGGGAGAGGTGCCATGTCCCCTAGATCCAGGAGTGGGGTGACGTGCTTGTAGCCAGAAAATATTGAGCCTAAGCCTTCCAAAGGTAACACCTCCTGTGCCTCCAAGGACCAGGGAGCTGATTGTAAAGTGAAGCCTCAATTTCCTTAAGACAAATAGGGGACAAGCCTCACCTATCCCACAACACTGGCAAAAGTGAAGGTGGGGAGAGCATCTGTTGCTTGGTTAATCTGGGCAAATGTGAGCTGCAGATGAAAAACAGCTATAAGAGAGAATCTTCTAGACATTTCCACTCTTGACCCATATCTCTGCTACACTTCCTGAGTTTGGGAAGTAAGAAAGCACAATTATTGACTCAGAAGCATGAGAGGGGGACACAAACCCAAGAAAGGGAAAAACAACAATGTGTGGGGCTATTCAGAAAAACCACAGTTCCTTATGTAACACTTGCTTCATGTGAACTCATGTTACCTACATATTACAGATCACATGTGTGGCTGATGTAAATGATGTGTTGAAGTGGAGATAGCTCGTGGAGAGTGAGACACCTTCTATGACTCTCCTTTTTTTTATGGTCTTGAGCAAAGATCATAACTTCCTGAATACTTCTGGATCCTCCAGAAAGTCTATAACTCTCCTGCTCAGTCTTTTCTTTTTCAAAATTATGAAGAGGTACATGTAGATGCTTGTGTAGGTTTGGTGGCAGTGATTGGGAGTTAGAAATGAAGTCCTATGGTCATAGGGCCTGTTCCATCTCTTAGTAAGTCCTGGTGGTAAAAGTAGGGAAAGGGAGGGAGACAAGAGCCTGGTCCTAGTTGTTGACAGCCAGTGATGGACATTCCAATTGGAATGTAGTTTACAGGTGGCAACTGGGTCATCACTCAGCTTTTGGCCTCTATTGCAACTCTGGAATGCTGGGAAAAGGGCTACTTAGTAGCCTGTAACACCTACATGTAAAAAGAGAAGTTCAGTAGCAGTCCTCAGACTTCCTCTTCTCCCCTTTCTACTTTCTTGACCATTTGTCTTTGTCTCACATTGAAATGGCAAAATCCTAATGTTATTTTCTGCTTTTCCAGGTCCATATCTGAGCAGTGTGGTGATGCTGGAGAAAGCCACATGACAGGGACATAGTGGATTCACAACATTCATGATCATCCCTCATATGGGCCCTCCATCTGTCCCATCAGCTCTCTCATGACCTTCTACAGTGACCACTGTCAGTCTGCCCCAACATCTGACCATGTTTCATGCCCCTTTGCTCTGAGCTTTTGATTTCTTCTCTTACTTTCAGTGGCAGTTGAAACCATCAGATGTGAATTTCTTCAAACTCAGATTAGCAAGGCTATACCTGCCCTATAGCAGAACCCATTTTTACTTCAAGTTACATTATTGGGGTGTCCCTCTTCCTGAGATCAACCCCCCCTTGTTTTTTAGATTCTGTATTCTTCTGTCTTTGCAGAGACCTTACACTAACAATGAGTCCTCACAATAGGATCTTTTTATAAACAATTAAATATGCTTAACTCTCTTCAATCTGCAAAAAAAAAAAAATTAAATTCCTTTTATATTGTACATGTTTTCTTTTACAGCTTCTTCTTATATTTTTCTTCCAATAGTCTTCTAATCCTTTCCAAGTTTCAGAGCTAAACTTCTCAAAAAAAAATCGGTCTACACTTGGGGCCTCCATTTCCTCTGGACCCCGCACCTGGCTTCTGCCCTCTTACTCCTCCAACATAGCTTGCTAGGTTCACTAGTGATCTTGATGCCGCTTAATCCAATGACCGCTTTTTAGTTCACATTTTCACGACCTTTCAGCAGTATTTGACACTATTGACGCCTGCCTCTTCCACCATTACTCCAAAATTCCATACCTTCTTGAACTGCCTCCTCCATCTTTGGTTGAGTCTTCTTTCTCTTTGTAGCATCTTGCTTTTGTAACCTGCCATTAAATATGAAAGTTTCTCAAAGCTTGGTCTTAGGCCTGCTTCTCTTCCTTTTTCCTCTTCTTCCCTTTCCTATCAGAAACCTCGTTGATCATGTGGCTGCCTTTAGCATGTAACCAGGGATGACCTCCCACTCAGTCTCCAGTCCAGATCTTACCTCAGAGTCTCATACTTGTATATCCAAATTTCTATTTAGTATCACTCCTGTATGTTTCAAAGCCACCTTATGCTCATGATACCCAAGACAATGTATATACTTTCCCTAAACTCACTTTTCCCCCCAGTGTTCACTATTTCAAAGAATGGTAGAAAGTTGAACCCCTTTTGCTATTATCTTTGATCCTACTCCACCATCACCAAACTTGTCAGTTTTACCCCTCTTTCTTTTTCCTCCTTTCACTTTGCTGCCTTCATCCTATGCTTGTTTTACCCTTGCTGCTCACATGAGCTACAGTAAGAGCTTCCTGTTTGGTCTCCCTGCATGTGTTGTGGTCCTTTTCCAACCCACACTTCATGTGACAACACGAGTGGTCTTCCCAAATGCAAATCTAACTATGGGTACCAATCTTCTCCTTCCTCTTTCCTCTGTCAACTATCTACTTAAAAGTCTTTAATATTCCATTTCTCTTTGCCAAACACACACACACACACATACACACACACACCAAAACAAAAAGACAAAAACACACGTGCAAAAAACCCAAAAAACAGAGACCTTTAATGCGACCAACAGAATCATTTTTTGCACTGGTTCCTGCCTCCCTCTCCAGCTCCATCACCCATCATTTTCTTCCTCACTTTGCATGCTCCTGTCACACAGGACCTTTCTTGTGTCTCTTGACTAGGTTGGGTTCTACGTGGACACAAGGCTTTTGCATGTGCTATTCCTTTTTCCTGGAATAAACTTCCTTTCCTCTTCTGCCTCATTCAGTTGCAGTTATTCTTAAGCTCTCAAGATAAACATCATGTTCTCAAGCATTAGATTACCTCACAGTACAGATCAGATTCTTTTGGGGTGGCATAGTATCACAGCACGCATCTTTGCTTCGGATAGTACATTCATTTAAGCTTCATATCTGTCTATCTGACTGGACCATATGGACCATAATGGACCATAATGGACCAAATGTAGTGATTTGCTCAGCATTGTATCCCAGTATCCAGCACACTGTCTCATATTTGTTAAGCACACAACAAATATTTGTAGAATGAATGAATCAAAAGTCCTATTAGGCCCCATTTTCTTCGTTTTGTCTTCACTGTGAGGCTTACACAGTAAGTGATAAGAGTTGCGTGACCAGTATGGGTATATCTGACTCTAGAACCCCAAGAAATACTGGTATACAATAGCTTGTGCAGTTACTAGGGAAACAACCCATTCACAGTGTGTTATGCGTATGTGTGTGTGTTTTATTGTTGTTATTGTTTTAAAATAGGGACCCAGAATACAAGATAACTTTTTAAAGGCTCAAATCATCTCGTAATTATCACACAGGCTGTTATTAGGAGAAATACCTAGAAAATGTAGAGCTTTCTGTGAAACAAGGACCATGAAATTTTACCATAGTTTAAAGGGGCTTAGATGTAGGTTGATTATAGTTCTGATTTACACTTGTTGCTTAGGTGTAATTATTAATTTAACTACATATAATTACAACAATACATTAATTATAATAATAATTAATAATTTAATGTTAATAATTCTAAGATGAATTATTAAAGGTAGGTAGGTTTTCAACATGGGTAGAATGGCCTGCTAACCTTAAGGTACATATGAGCAAGGCCACAGAGACATCAAACATGCATAAATTATTTAAGATCACCAGGAACTTAGTAAGAGAGGGCAGAAATAGGTTGGAGAATGCAAATTAGATCATATCTTTTTACTGTCTAATTAGGAGAGAATATTTAATGAATGAAGAAAGATGGTTGAAACACATACTTTAGATAAATCTGTAGGAACAGACATGGATCTGAGATATGTAAGAGGGATGTAAGAGAAACTTACTTGAAACAGATACAGTAAAAGGTGATGGAGAGTTAAAGTTGGACAATAACAGCAGTAAAGAAAAGGGACTTGGTATGCAGAACCAGTATGAGGTAGAAATGAATGTTTGGTGACTGAGGAATGATTAGATTGGGGAATGATTTATTCAACAAATTCTTTTAACACTTACTTTGTGCCAGATATTAGGAGTGTTGTGGTACAAAGGTGAAAAGACTTGATTATTGATCTCAAGGAAATATGCAAAGTAATACTTGTAATGAATACAAAAAATATTGGAATGGGGCTATGTTCAAGGAGCAGTTAAATCATAAAGAAGAAACTTTTAAGTCTTCATGAGTGCATGAGGATAAGCATCATAGAGGAGGTATTGACCTGAGGCTGAAAGAATGAGCACAGGAGGTGGTTGGGATGAGACAGATCAATGCTTATGTCTTTATCATCTTTATGTTCCTAGAACCCATTATAGTGTCTAGAAAATTAGAAGATCCTAAGATGCTTGGGTCTAGCAAGAGGCTGCTACAAAGGGAGGTAGAAGATGATGAAGCAATGAAGGAGAGGAAGGAAATAATGACAATTCAGAGGTTGAACTTAAAGACTGCTTTGGTATCTTCCACATCCTGAATGGTGCTGTACTAGCTTGAAAGAGCTGGTTCTGTCTTTGAAGTTTGCTAGCCTGCAATTAGGAGAGCTTAGCCATCAGGGGACTCTGACTCAATAAACAGAATTGCAAATTTCTATTCTAATTACATTCAGAAACCTTAAAAGATTTGATTATATTTTGGTCTAAGGGATAGGCCACAGATTTAAAGGAGTCAGAAGTCTTGATATTTTCTGGAATCTTTCTGCTCATCTTTAATTGAAAGGATATTTACTTTGAAACTCTATTTTCAGGTCAATCCAATTATGCCTCTCTGTAACACATGCTCTCATTTCACCTTGGCAGATTGGTTTCATTAGAAATAATCCATGGTGGGGGTAATGTTAACATAATATTGCTTCTAAACTAGGCACAGTTTGATGAAAGATTTGGATGTACTTGGTGGGTTGCCGTTCCAATTTCAGACGTTTTGCTGGCATTCCCTGAAAGTCTGCCAAGAGCAGGGGATGACAGCTAAATGGGCTTTTCATACTCCTAGTGTGGTGGTGGAGGTTTAGCCTTGTGACTCTCTCTAAAAGCCTTGGGGAACTGATGATCAAGAGGCCCCAAAACTCCTCGGGGAAATGTTATTTCAAATGAGTACTCGCCAATTCCAAATTCACCAGTTAAAATTTGAAGATGAATTAAGTCATCTCTCATATTTATACATTGTTTAATATAATTTGCAATGCAATGCCACATGCATTATCCCATTTGTTCTTCATAGTAACTCTGGGTTGTAGTCAAGAATGGCCTTGCTTTTTCCATTTTATGGGTTTTACGGATGAGGACTAGGTTTAAAGAGAGTAACTTGTTTGTCCATATTTGCACAGATAATTAAATGTTTATGAGGTCTGGGAATCCACTTGGTCTCCTCACTCCCAGTCGAGTGCTTATTATACTTAACCATGAGGACTTTAGATGGTAGAAGTTTAAAATATATTCATTGAATAAATGACATTTCAGTCTTTGCAGCAGATAATGTCCGGACAACAGGTTTAGGCAAGAATGATGAAGATAGAAAAGGCATGAAAGACAATGAAACTGCTCTTCAAGGTTTGGACTTTGGTATATCTTCCTGTTAGCACAATGGCAGTCTTACTGATCCACTAATCCAAATGTGTGTCACTATATCTTTTTTTTTAAGTTTATTTATTTTGAGAGAGAGTGTGAGCGTGGGGAACGGCAGAGAGAGAGAATTCCAAGCAGCCTCTTCATGTCAGAGCAGAGCCCAATGCGGGGCTCGATCCTGTGAACCTGAGGTCATGACCTGAACTGAAATCAAGAGTCAGGGGCTTAACCAACTGAGCCACCTAGGCACCCCCTTATTACTTTATCATACATTTGCCAAGACTCTCCTCCCAAGACAGAGAGGGCTCTATTAAGAATAGGGAATGCCTGTAATGGAAATCTTTTATGGGTAGAAATTTCATTTAACAAAGGTGATCTGCCTTACCAGCTTAATGGTATAAATGAAACTCCTTTTTTGATTTTTTTGATATTCAAATTAATTGCATCTCAAGTTGCTTTAGCAGAATGGCATTGCCAGTCTAGATTCCTGTACCTGCCACAGTGATTTTTCAAGAGAGAACAATATGACTCCTGTATTGTGTTCTGCTGCTAAAGATAGCTCTTTGGTTTATTCTTGTATGAAGATGTTATTTTCACAATGCTCATAAGTGCTGTTCAATCAGGAAGAACTTCCACATCAGCAAAAATCAGTGCTCTTCCTATGAGCAGCATACCTTGACTTTGAACCTAAGTCTTATGTCCAGGCTCCATCTTTCTTCATTGTGAGTTCCCTCTTCAAGGTCTTTGGTGGACATCATCATAATCTAATAAAGAGAGTGGAATGTTGAAACATGGAATGGAAGTTGACGAAGCTTCTACCACTCATGTATCTAAAAGTTCTTTAGCCTCTGTGCAAACTTGCCCATCTAATCATGCCAGTGTTTTCAATGCAACAGAGTATCAGGAGGGGAATGGTTTGGGAAAATACCCCCAAACAATTCCATTTAATAATGTCCACTCACTTTATCATTACATGTCTAAGAGATGCATTTTAAATGACTCTTCCTGGAATCAAGAAAGCAAGAAGATATGTCCTCCACATCTTTTACATAGCAAAAATGAAGAACAAATTAATGTTTGCCTGTCAAGGCAACTTGATATAACTGTTGCAGACTGAAAAAGTTGAAAGCCTTACTGTCACACAGATATTTGAATACCTTTGGTGTGGGAATAGACATTTGTTCTGACATTTGAATACTGAATGTATCTAAAAAAGAAATGTAAACAATTATATAGGAATAATGAATTTATGAACATCTGATTTATACCCACATAAGCTAAATTTCACTCTATTGTCAGAAAAAGAGAGCAGAATGAATTTTCTTATGTTAGAATGTTTGAAAAGGAGGGGCACCTGGGTGGCTCAGTCAGTTAAGCATCTGACCCTTGATTTCCACTCAGGTCATGATCTCGTGGTTCGAGAGTTTGAGCCCTTCATCAGTCTCTGTGCTGACAGTGTGAAGCCTGTTTGGGATTCTCTCTCTCCCTCTCACTCTCTGCCCATCCCCACCCCCTCTCAAAAGAAATAAATAAACTTAAGAAAATAGAACTTTTGAAAGGGAGAGAAATGGACAAAAAATGATTTGACAGGAAAGGCAATGGAGCTGAGTCCAAGAAGGATAAGAAGCCTCAACTACGTGTCGACATTAATACCAAGGTTGATCTGTGGCTCGTGTAGAAATGTTGGGGTCAATGGACTAGAGAAAGAACTGCCATGAAGTTACAGGTTATTGGGACAGCTGCAGTGGAGCTGAGTAGCCAATGGCAGAGGGGTTCAAGTTCAGTGGCACTGGTGCCATCTCTAATGACAGTGAGTATTTTATGGCAATGACATCAGTGGGAGTGGTGATGATGTTTTGGTTGTTTTGTATCATTTTATTTTCTTTGGAACATCATTTTCCAGCTTTCCTGTCAATTCTGTGAGCTACCAATTATCTTCCAGTAACTTACTATTTTTGCCTAAAAAATAGTTACTTTGTCACTTTTTGTCATTTATAAACAAGAACCCTCACTGATGCAGATACTGGTACCAGGAGTACATGCAGGCATATCTCGGAAAATGTGAGAAATATGAGGCAATCTGAACCAATTAGAACTGAAGCAGTGGAAGTTCAGCTTGAATTCAGGGATGAGAATCTGAAAGCTCATGGCACACAGTTGGGAATCTGCTAATTAAATTACCATCCATGGTAATCTAGAATGAAGTGTACACCAAAGGCAAGAATTTGGTAGACTGAGTAGTTTAATGCCCTAGAATGGAATCGAGACCCACAGGAATTTGAGAAGTATGGGTTGGGGTGTGTATTATTTGGGATCTCAGCAGGAAAGAGATGGTACACTCAGATGGGATTTTTGAGGAGAGTTTAACAGAGGGCTTATTTAAAATATTGTGGGCAGGGCTAAGAAAAGTCAACAAGGGATGATGAAGTATCTTAGGGATTTGAACTACAAGATCCCTTGCTGCCCCCTATGCTTAAGAGTGCAAGGTGTAATTATTAGAACCTAGAGAGAACTATCATTGCAGCTGTAGCTGTAAGGTTTTCCAACAGAAACTGTGGGCTTTGGTAGAAGAATCCAGCCACTGCTAACTCATGGCCTAGAAGGTTGGGGGCCAGGAAACAAATTCCCCCCATCTCCATCTGAATCTCCCCCTCATCCATTCCATTGGCTGGACCCAACTCAAAGCTGGAAGGTTAAGGTCACCTGGTTGATGCAGTACATGGAGATCACTTTTCTGGAGTAAAGAGCAGGAGGAAAGAATGAAGTGTAGATCAGGATGGGCAAGTGGAGACTAAACATCACAGGGCAACTAATTCTAATGACACTAGCTAACTTTGAAAAGATTGACCAATTCAAATTCCTGCATTCTTCGCTCAAGGAACAGACTGAAAGAGAGGTATTTTTTATGACTGTGAATAAAGAATATCTTATTGCTTGGAGGCTTAAGATTGGGATAGTCAACAAGGGATACAGGAGTGCTGATACATAGGGGCACTTGTACCCCAGTGTTTATAGCAGCACTCTCAACAATAGCCAAATTATGGAAAGAGCCTAAATGTCCGTCAACTGATGAATGGATAAAGAAATTGTGCTTTATATACACAATGGAGTACTATGTGGCAAAGAGAAAGAATGAAATATGGCCCTTTGTAGCAACGTGGATGGAACTGGAGAGTGTGATGCTAAGTGAAATAAGCCATACAGAGAAAGACAGATACCATATGTTTTCACTCTTATGTGGATCCTGAGAAACTTAATAGAAACCCATGGGGGAGGGGACAAAACAAACAAACTAACTAACTAACAAACAAAAAGAGGTTAGAGTGGGAGAGAGCCAAAGCATAAGAGACTATTAAAAACTGAGAACAGGGGTGCCTGGGTGGCTCAGTCGGTTAAGCATCTGACTTCGGCTCAGGTCATGATCTCATAGTCCGTGAGTTCAAGCCTCACGTCGGGCTCTGTGCTGACCTCTTGGAGCCTGGAGCCTGCTTCTGATTCTGTGTCTCCCTCTCTGTGACCCTCCCCCATTCACGCTCTGTCTCTCTCTGTCTCAAAAATAAACATTAAAAAAATTAAAAAAAAAAAACCTGAGAACAAACTGAGGGCTGATGGGGGGTGTGAGGGAAGGGAGGGTGGGTGATGGGTATTGAGGAGGGCACCTTTTGGGATGAGCACTGGGTGTTGTATGGAAACCAATTTGACAATAAATTTCAAACAAACAAACAAACAAACAAGATTGGGATGGTCAAAAACCAATTTCATTCTATGGTTTAACAATTTACAATATCAATTCAATTCAAAGTTTCATTAGACTTCTCCTAAAGCTGGGACAATGAAATAGGAAGAGACTCCTAGATTAGAATAAGAATATGTGGGAGAATTTAGTGTAACTGAAGTGAGCCTTCATGTTGACTTGAAAGAGCTCCTCCCTTTCCTAGCTTGCTGGAAGTCTTTGTTGCAAGGGAAAGCCAATTCTCCCTTTGTCCTCTCTCCACCAACTGCATTGACTTTCTATGTCTGTAAAGTTTGCTCCTAGAATACATGGGATAAAAAATTGGGGTGCCTGTGTGGCTCAGTCGGTTAAGCATCTGCCTTCATCTCAGGTCATGATCTCACGGTCAGTGAGTTTGAGCCCCGTGTCGGGCTCTGCGCTGACAGCTCAGAGCCTGGAGCCTGCTTTGGATTCTGTCTCCTTCTCTCTCTGCCCCTCCCCAACTCATGCTCTGTTCTCTCTGTCTCTCAAAGGTGAATAAACGTTAAATTTTTTTTTAATAATAAAAAATTAAAAAATTAAATTAAAAAAATTAAATATGAGAAGAGAAATCTTATACTTCAAAAGTATTACAAGAATTTACTAATTTATGTGGACCAATATCTAAGATATATGTGCAGGAATGTATTCTAAGGGTGTCAGATTAAACATAGAAGATGCTCATTTTATTTCAGGCAGAATTTCTTGGTATGGATCCATTTTCTGGTTATTTTGGGCTCAATGTGTAGGACTGAACATCTGGGAGTGGTTCTACTTGTTCACTTTGTTGATTGAAACCCGGGCCTATATGAAAAAGATGCCAGTTTCATTGTAGAGATAGAATTCATAGACTTTCAGAGATAAGAAGGTTGAAATGGATTAATTACGTATGACTCATTCATTCATTGCCTAATCATGGCCTTCCAAATAGCCCACATTGCAGCTTAACTCTTTTGTTTGTCTACTCTGCTTCCCTCCTCACTTTTCCATTAGTGTTGATCCCAAGGGATCTCCTAAATAAATATCCTGAAAACTAAATGCCATCTCAGAGTCTACTTTCCAAAGAACTCAACTTGTAGCAACAGTTATAGCCTCATCTCAATTACAAACAGGAGAAACGTTTGAAACCATATTACTTTCCTTAGTGTGCATGTGTTTGTGTGTGTGTGTGTGTGTGTGTGTGTGCATGTGAGCACTTGTTTTCCTTTTTCTTCTCTCTCACTGTAACCCATCTTTACATGTATGAACATATAGTGTATTGTTGGGGGCTGACTTTTAGTTTAGTCAAAGTGGCGGGATAACAAGAAGGAGAATGGACATCATTGTAAGATGCTGGACCTGGAGCTGGTGACAGAACCAGATGAGGCCATATTTTGCATCCCATTAGGAGATGGTGAGAATTTGGTTGTCCTTTGGTTGTCATTGTGTTCAGAGCAATATTTTTGGAAATGTTAAAAAGAGAAGAAGGATCTGGGAAGATGTTAGGCAAAGTGGAAGATTGTGATGAAGACTCCACTTTGGCTGCCCAGAATCTAAGAATGTCCTTTGTATTTTGGGAAAAGTCCTAAGAGAGGTGGGAGGTGATTCTGTCTACAGAACTGAAAGAAGTGGACCATCTTCTCCTTAGCTCCGCCATCTAGTAGCTGGGGCAGTGACATGTGACTCATGTTTAGCCAGTGAGATTCTTCAGCATCAAAGTTTAAATGTTGAGGGAACGATGCAAGTGGCATGGTCAGGTAACATGAATTCCTGCAGACTGGCAGATTCACAAGTCCATGTCATGAGAGCAAGAATTTGGTGGCTGAGAAACATTCCACCTGGAAGTGTGGCATTCTAGTCAGACAATCTCTAGGCGGGACCTTGGCTGGGTTTCATTTGATTCTCGCTTCTCTTATCTTCTTGTCACTTCTGTAAGGTCTCCAACGCCTGTTCAGTCAATTCCCTTCCTTCTTGAGTTAGGCAGAATCTGTCTCTATAATTTGCATTCCAAGCTCTAACTAGTCATATAATACTCCAGGGCAACTAAGTCCTAAGAGTACAGGTACCTAATGGGGTTGGGTAGTTCAAGCTCTTGAACTTTAAGGTAGATCAGTGCAGGGTAGCTAGAGATAGAGGGGAATGAGCACTCCTGAAAGGAGATCCTGGGATGAAATAACCTCCCTGTTTTTTGCCCTAAAAAGCCTGGGGCATTGCAGTAAGGGAAATGACTCAGTGATAGGCCAGCAAATATAACTGACAGGGACCTACTGTTCTGTGGCCCTCTGTCCCTTGTAGTCTTTATTCCCTGTTTCCATATTTATATGTGACACTGGGACACTTTGTGTTGGCAGGAATGCATCTCAGATACTCCCTTCCTAAAAATGAGAAAAACCTGATTTTATTTACAAGTGATTACCAGTGAATTGAGGAGCAGCTGTATCATAGACTAGGACTGGTCACTTAGTGAAGGGCCCAAGGTTATCTTAAAGGCCCCCTTTCCAGTTCTGCCACAGCTGTAAAACTAGAAGAAACAAAGAAGTCTGTTGGGTCCTCCAGTCAGGAACTTGAGAGCCATGGACCTTCTCTCCATCAGAGTAATTCCCTAATTCATTCACTTAAATGCATTCTCAAATTTATAGGTCAGATTTATGAAAACCATAGCAATGGCAAGCGAAGAGTTTGCTTGGCAAATCCCAATAGGCTGCCAAGGCAACTACCAGCCATTACACATTTCTTCGTGACTCTTATGACATCCTCATTGCAACAGGTAATTAACACATCTCCTCTTATATAAATGACAGATGATGTTAGAGAGTGTTACACTTGTTTTAGTAAATCCATAAGAGGAGAAAGTTAAGGGGCACCAGGGTGGCTCAGTTGGTTAAGCATCTAACTCTAGATTTCCACTCAGGTCATGATCTTACAGTTTGTGAGTTTGAGCTTTGCATCGGGCTCTGCACTGACAGCGTAGAACCTGATTGGGATTATCTCTCTCCCTCTCTCTTTGCCCATTCCCGGCTCATTCTCTCTCACTCTCTCTCCCTCTCTGAAAATAAAGAAATAAACTTTTTTTTTTTAAAGAAAGGCGGGGGGAGTTAATCCCTTAGGATTAAGGAAGGGGTTGAGAAAGGAATTCTGAGCTGTAAAGACCATCCTAGAGACCAAGAATAAACAGAGCAGAGTTTCTCTTGTAGTCTGAAGTTGGGGCACTGTTAGCAAAACACAAATATTCTCTTCTGCTATGGACTGCCTTTTTGTGTCCCCCCCCCCACCTCCTACACCTTCAAATTCAAATTTCCCAATACGATGGTATTTAGAGGTGGGACCTTTGGGAGGGAACTAGGTCATGAGGGTGAAGTCCTCATGAATGAGATTAGTGCCCTTCTAAGAAGGGACATGAGAGAGCTCTCTCTCTACCATGTGAGACACAGCCAGAGGATGGCCATCTGCAAACCAGAAAAGGAATCAAACTGGCCAGCACCTTGACCTTGGACTTTCTAGCCTCTAGAGCTATAATAAATAAATAATTATTGATTAAGTTGCCCAGTCTATGATATATTCTATTAGAGCAGCCTGAGCAGACTAAGACCAAGATAGCTTTCAACTAGGAAGACAGCACGTTTCTCTTGACAAGATGGGAAGTCATTCACTGAAGGACTGTGAGTAGAGTAATGGCTTGGATCTCATATACAACTCAACTATAGTACTAATTCACCAGGAATTGAGAAAACATATAACCTTAGGAGAATTATAAATGGAACATCCATCATTTTGCTTGTTAAAATTCATCGAGCCCTTACTATATGCCAGCTACGTGCTCAATGCTGTACATACATTCTCTTATTTCATTCTCTCAGCCATGCTCTGTGGTAGGTTTCACTCTGTTCACTTTACGGATGAGGCTCAGAGAAGATAAAGTCACTTGTCAAAACCTCTTTTTCTGTGTGACAGATTTACCATCAGAACCCGGTTTTGTCTGATTCTGAAGCCCAGGCTGTTTTTACTAGAGATGGAGCAAAACATCCATGAAACTTCTGCCCACAAGATAGGCGTGTTTGTCCGCACAGAGCTCATCCCTGTCCTTTTGAGGTTAACAACAACCAGTGTTTTTTTTTTTTGTTTTTTTTTTTTACCACATGTCCCTGGGTACCACTGTCAGATTCAGAACCCCAGGCTGCCCTGAAATTCGATCCTACCCAGTGTGGGATCTTTTATATTTTTCTGTTCTTTGGCCTCACAGTTTACATAAAGCACAACATCAATCCAGTTTACCCTGGAATGAGTTCTAAAAGAAAGCACATTACTTTACATGCATGAGGAAGAGAAGATAAGGGAGTTAGGTTTGAAACCAACTTTGTTTGTGAGAGCCTTTGTTTTGTCACAAGGGCCTCTGTCACGTGTACTTTAAAAGAACCCAAACAACCAAACCACTGAGATGAAGAGTGGTTTCAAAGACATACGGTTTGAATCACCCCTGTTCCATGGAGTCACAGAAATAAGAGCTGAAAATGACCTGCTTGGCCATCTTGCCCTTCCGGAGCCAGAACAGATGGCTCCCTGTAGATGAGGCTGCCTTAGTTCTGTGGGGTTCGATGAGCTAAGTGTTGGGGGACTCCTCATTTCCCTCCTCTATGAGTCGGCCACCAAACAGTTCTTATTGCTTGGAAATGTTCCCAACCCCAAGCCCAAGTTTTCCTTTGCTCCATTTCATTTAATTATTCCTCCTTTATGCTGCTGGGCCTCTGACTCATTCTTTTGTCTCTAGCAGTTTCCACTCTCCCCAAAGAGTGCAAGTTTCCCCAGTGCCGGGGCTTTCCCAAACATTCACCAGTGCTTCACCTTCTCTGAGCTAGGGAACCTCCAGAATGAAGCCCCGAGACTGGCACACAAACCAGATGGTGCTTCCAGAGGTGGTGGTGACCCTGAGTTTTCCCCAGGTCTTCTCTTCATAACTAATATATATTTAAAAAAAAAATTTTTTTTTTCAACGTTTATTTATTTTTGGGACAGAGAGAGACAGAGCATGAACGGGGGAGGGGCAGAGAGAGAGGGAGACACAGAATCGGAAACAGGCTCCAGGCTCTGAGCCATCAGCCCAGAGCCTGACGCGGGGCTCGGACTCACGGACCGCGAGATCGTGACCTGGCTGAAGTCGGACGCTTAACCGACTGCGCCACCTAGGCGCCCCATAACTAATATATATTTTTAATGTTTATTTATTTTTGAGAGATCGCAAGCAGGGGTGGGGCAGAGGGAGGGGGACAGTGGATCTGAAGCAGGTTCTGCACTGACAGCCAGCAAGTTCAATGTGGGGCTTGAGCTCATGAACCTCGAGATCATGACCTGAGCCGAAGTCAGCTCAACCTACTGAGCCACCCAGGCAATCCCATAACTAATATTTTTTAAAAGCTGGTCTCAATATCCCAAACAACAGAGAGGAGTGAACACATATCTCAGAGGGATCTGCAGGTAGTCCGAAGTAGCTTGAAATTTCTTTGACGTCCCCTATTTTTGTCTTGAATATATAGATCTTAAGTGCACCTGTGTTTTATTTCGTGAGAAAATGTTTTAAACGCTAACCAGTTAAAATCCTCAACCCTCCTCCATCCCCCAATCTGCAACCCCGCCCTGCAAAATCCTCAAGTCAAATTGTCATTGCAGGAATGTGCTTCATGCTAAGTCTGTGACCTCAAAAAACCTTAAACATTGTAACAAGATTACAGATTCCAGTTTGAGAAGCATGACTCTAAGAAGTACAAAGTGCTATCAGAGTCAGGTGAGGAATGAAGGATCTGGAATAAAGGAAGTGTTGAGAGAGAGTGTAGTTAGTAGGAAATGATTGTGCTCTGTCTTTGGGCAGACTAGAGTTTGAATCCTGAATCTGTGAGACTCAGGATGGTTATTTAACATTTATGACATTCAGCTTCTGCATTGGGAAAAATGAGGATAACAGACTTCTTCGTAAGGTTTTAAAGGGAGAATATTTGCAAAAACACTTAGTGCAGACTTAGCAGAGATGGCATTAAATAAACGTTACTTGCTTTTTCTTTTGGGGGAGGGCTCTGGAGGAGATGGAGACGGTCTTGGTCCATATTTCAAGGCCCCCCCAGCCCCCTTAGCATTGAAAAGAATTTGTGTCGTGTTGGGGGCAGGGGGCATGGGTGTCTACGCATTCTCTGAGCTTCACTTCTCCTCTCCAATCTCCACCTTTGGCCTTGGTTTCCTGAGTCTTTTCTCAGCACCGCATCTATCCAGCTGGACCCAGGATCTGCACGAATCTCATTAACTCCTTCTCACCAAGAGATGGTCTGGTGTTTAGTGCTTCTTTCCCTGTTTTGTTTTATCAGCCCCTTATCTGTCTCCCTTTCATATGTTGTTAGGCCCTGATATCTTTTTGACTCATTTACCCCTTCTCACAAGTGGGGAGCCAAGTTGATAGGTCTTTGTCCTTTGAGTATTTTTAAAAAACCAGCCCAGTGTCTGATTCCCTTCTGATTTTGATAATACGTTGATGTAGGAGGCAGGACCTCACCTCCTGCTAAGGAAGCCCAAGGAGCCATGTGTTTCCCTATCCTCAGCCCTGACAGCTAGAACATGGGCAACTGCTTATACTTGGTCAAACAGGTGCTTCTGCCTGGATCTCTGAATTTGAAGCCAGTAATTCAGAGCAGCAGGAAACAGGTCAGAATTTATTCCAGAGGCTCAAGTGGTGGCCCACACTGCACTGGCATCAGAAGTGGCACCCAATCCAGGCTACTTCTATGGCAGAAGCTTGGTTGAGATTTTAGATGTCTACCCTCTCTCTGCTATTTCTGCCCATTGTTGAGCTTGTTTCTTGGGGGCATCCCATCAATGTCCTGAATGAATTCGGGCTCTTCCATAAATCCTTTCATGCTTTAGGTAAAAGACACCCAATTTGGTGGCTTGTATCCAAGAAAACACTGACCCAACACAATCTTTTAATCCCAGCTGACCAACCATAATTGTAATACTGCCATCTGCTGGAAGAGTTGTTTCATGTTTGTACCTCAGAGGAGACCATGACCTCCAGGAAGCAGAAACTGTACTGTTCTTGGGGTGATTACTGTGACGTGTCTCCCAATTCTTTGTCAACGAAGGATTTATTCCACTAGATGCTGGCAGTGCTATTGATAGATGGCCTTCAGCTGTCAGCCCCTTCAGTGATGCCTCATCAGTACAGAGCCATCTTGCCAAGCCCACATCCCAGGATGGTTGACACCTAAGGTCTGGTGGATGTGGCCATCTCAGCCCTGCTGGGGACAAGTATGAAGGGCCATGCCAACTCCAGGGTTCCCTGTGAGGTTTGCTGAGGCTGTCAGTGGCTGGGCCTTGCAGCTTGAGCCCTCCCTCTCTCTGTCCAACCCTACTTTGCCCAACCCACTCCCCTTTATCAGGTGTTGGTCTTCACAAACTCTTTAAAAAGCCTCCTGCATGCTGATCTCCATCTCAGAGTCTGCTTCCTGGGAAGCACAGTCTTTCGATAAGTGAATTGTGGAATCTAGCTCACTTTCTCACAAAGAGTAAGTGCAAATATATATTTGCTGGAAAATGGAGTGATCCTTTTATAAACAGAGAGGCTACCCTTCTCTTCCCTAAGATGGATCACCACTTCTGTTCTGGATCCCATCTCTTCTCACAAACTCTTGCTTATCCACAGACCTCCTTTCACCCTCTTCCTCAAGTTTCTTACATATCTGCAGTCCTTAAATATAGGAGTATCACAGGACTTTGTCCCGGGCCATCTTTTCTAGATGTTATCAACCACCAACATGAATTGCCAGCTCCAAGGTCAGTTGACAAGTCTGTTTTTTATATTCCCAATATCTATAACAGTGCTTGGTACTTAATAGCTACTCAGTAAATACTCATTTTATCCACTGCAAGTTCATATCCTTTACATTTCTCTGTTTGGGGACAAAAAAAGCTAACCTACTAGCAGCATGGAAAAAATTTTGAAGAGAAGAAGGTTTATGTTCAGCCTCCTAAGTGACCTGTTTTTGTTTTTTTGCTTTCTTGGTGTAGTCTCACGTTTTTGCTGTTTAGAGCCCTCCTTTGGTCATCTCTTCTCCCTTACTTTAATTCTTCATTCACATTACAGTGCAAATAATCAGTGTGGCTAATGGGCTATTCTCAAAGGGAAAAAACTGTTTTAACAGATACCAGTGATAGAAATTAGAGGTGTACTGAGTAATAATTATAACCATCTTAATGTTAATCATGTTTATTTTGTTTGGCTTTGCAAAGGAGAATGGCCTCCGTTCTCTCATTTGATATGTACAATGCCATGAGGCCATCCAAATGATTTCCATTTTATAGTTGGTGAAACTGACACTCATAGAATGTAACCTTTCCAACCCAAATTACACAGCCAGCAAACAGAAGATCTGGAATCAAATTCTTCTGTTTCATTCTAAATTGCATGTTCTATTTTTAATATGATGTTTTTGAAGCAAAAACCTAGAATTGCAGGCACATTTGGATTGCCAGGTAGGAGAGGATTGGTCAGGTTCTAGTGTATGCTCCAGCAAGATCTGTCCTGTTGACTAAATCTGAAACCTAGTTCCTTTCTGATGACTCTTAGAAGAAAGACTAAGGCTCCTTAGTCCCACTGTCTGGCTGTCTAGCCTTTTCTTTAAAAAAAAAAAGAAACAAAGAAAACAACTCCTAGATGAAATAGAAGCCTATCTTCATGTGGAGAAGACATCCAATTCATAGGATTTAGGGACGACACTTATTGTGGGAATCAAAATATTAACAGGTAGAAAAAACAAAACTAACTAACAAGGCATAGATGTGCCATCTGTACTGATTCAAATTTGACAATTTTACCCAACTTCCATTGAAGCAAAAACACCATAATGAAGCTTATTTCTTTAAAATGGAGGAAGGAGAAAAGAGTGAGTGCTTCTTAAGAGAAGAATCAAGGGGCATTCTGATAGTGATCTGGCCCCAGGCTCAAAAATCAATTTCTGTCCCCCCAAGGCATGGTCTTACCAGAGCTCTTCATGCCAGAATACCAGCTGTGATTATGCTATACTTTTCATTTGGAAACAAATCTTCCTTTCCAGTTTTCCAAGCCTTTCTGTCTAACCATGTTCTTGGCACACTATTTCATCACAGCTCAGAGATTTTAACCTGCCTGAAAAATACTGTGGATGGATTTTCCAGGAATGCTAACCTAGACTTGAAAACAATGTTTGATCTTAAGTCATAGTTTCTTTTTTTGCTTTATTCACTGTCATGCACAAAATATACCTCAGTAAGCTGCTGTGTGTGTGTTTGTGTGTGTGTGTGTGTGTGTGTGTGTGTGCATTTGGATGCTGGAAAAGCAATTTCAACTTATTGATGGAGGAAGGAATTGCCTGAAAGGTTGTGCTCTGATCTTTCACATACATGATAGGCAAATTCATTATTTGATAATGTGGAAGAATTGGCAAAGGATGAGGCAAGAAAATGTCAGTATAGACTCCCGAGGAGGTCTGGGTAATACTTCTTAAACATCTGCATGACCTGCTCCCTGTGACTCATCTGAAAATCACCCTTATCCAGATTTTTAAGCAGAAGTGGAGGTTGCTATTATTATTTCCACTTCCCCTACTTTTTCATAGCTAATATTTCTTGAGTGCTCACTATCTGCTAGGCACTGTGTTAAGTGATTTGTGGAGATCACTTTACCAAAGCTGTACAACCCCAAGAGGTGGGTATTAATTGTCATCTCCATCTACAGATTAGGATGTGAAGTATGTATAGGTTAAGAACTGTGTCTAACATCCCAGAACGAGTGAGAAAACAGACCCAGGAGTGTCTGACTCCAGAGACTCCACTCATCACATTAAGCCAGACTGTCTCCACCTAGAAGCTGCTGAAGGTGCTTGCTTGCCCAGAAATTTCCAAACTGTCTCCAGGTTCCAGCCTTCCAGCTGTGGCCCCCAAGCCTTCTGGGAGAGCTTGGTAGAGTAGGTGTCTGTGTGCTTTTCAGACCAAATGTGGGGGTGAAACTTAGTAACCTGGGAAGCCAAAGAGAAGATGAGTTTAACAAACACAGACTTTCTCTACTGCAGAACTGTGTTGCTGGCTGAGGGCTATGATGTTTATTAGCAGTGGGGACAAGGATCTGCTCAGCTGAGGAGTTTTATGACATACAAAGAACTGTGTCTGTGGCCTTAACTACTTCTGAGAAAAGCAAATGCCAGGAAACAGGATTTGAGTGAGTAAAATATAAAATTGGTGTAGAGCACACCCCAGCTATTCTGATGCCTTCTGAGGACATCAACACTAAGAAAAACCATCACAGTCTTTTTTGGTCCAGGTTTTGGTTCTTTTTCACTTCCTGCTTCAGTTCGAGTTTTGTTTCTTTGTTGCTTCCCCTGAGTGGGGGCACTTTCTTTAAGGTGCTTTAGGAAATGCCAGACATCTCAACATTATGGAGGGAAATACAACTTTGATGTTTTTAAAAGATCTGGCCCATACAGGTGGTGTGTGTGAAGTAACTTTTAGGATGTTTTTGGTTGCACCTAGTAAAAAAATAAACTCAAGCTCTTGAGCTGTTGTAATCATAAAGAAACTGTGTTAATTTAAATAAGTGTAAAGTCCAGTGTTACTGTGTACTTCAGGCAGGGTTTGATCTAGTGGCTCAATGATGGAACCAAGGCATCAGTTTCTTTTTATTGTTCTTCTTTGCCTTCCAAGGGCTTAACATCATTATGAAGTCCTCTCATGGTTTAAACTGGTTGCTGGCAGAAATTCAGGCCAAATGTCTTCTTGTTTATATCTGGGAAAGAAAGAGGGAATCTTCTCTCCACCATCTAGCTCAAGTTCTTTGCTTAACTATGATCAATTTAGACATAAGTGCATCTGTGAATCAACCATGGTTGCCACGTGAACTGGAAGAGATTCACTCCACCAGCTCCAGGAATGGGTCCAGACTGGCTTAAGTCAGTCAGTATAATCCCATCTCCCTTCCTGTAGTAATTGGTTCAGGATTGGATGTGTAGCTGGCGCCTAAGCCAAGCTGGAAATGGCACTCTTTGGCAATAGTGTTTGTTTCATACTAAGTGGGGGCAGGTCCAATGGATGAGAAGCCTACAGCTACGCCATCCACCTCAGAAGGCAAAAGCAAAGGCAAAATACAATCAACAAGTCAGGACTATTTAAGTTTTTGGTCATTGAGAGAAATGCTTACATATAAGAAAATTAGTCACACTGTTTTAAACAATTCTAATCTTTTTTGCATGCCAATTCTGCCCCTACTTAACTAAATAGATTAGAAATTCTTAGTTTGCCTCCCATGCAGCATTGAGGTAGATAATGTAAGCTGATAGAGTCACTCTTTCTGGTCAGAAGAGTTCAGGAACAGCTCTAGCTTTGGGGAATGTGTCTTGTTTTTCCTCAAAGACTTTCTTATTAAATTTCTCTGTAAAACTACACATACACATAAAATGACAAGAAAATGTTCATACTACTTTCGCTGTATAAATGCAAAATTACATAAAGCAAATGTTAATCAATTTTTTTCATCCAAGTTACCCCAGAGATAATTAATGTCAACACTTTAGTATATGTTTTCCATGCTTTTCCCACAAAGAGCATAAACACATGTACAGAGTTGGTTTGGCTCTTTTAAATTAAAAGAAATGAAATTATATCATGCACATTACAAATATCTTTTCTCACTTAACAATATACCACTGATATATTTCCATATCAGTAGCTGTAGATAGAACTTATTTTTTCAGTATATCCTGATTTGGAATATGTTCTACAAAATTTATCCAACTATTGTGTTATTCTATTCTATTATTGATGGACATTCAAGTTATTTGCATTTATTTGCTACAGAAAACAATGTGATTTCACTTCATTTAACTCAGAATGGTATGTAAATTATACTTCAATAAAGCTGTTATAAAGTGTGTGTGTGTGTGTGTGTGTATTCTTTATCAATGAATCTATCCTCAGAGCTTAATGATGTGCTTGGCACATGGTATCAACTAAATAAATGTTCACTTAATTTCACTTTGTAACATGGATTTAGAACATTGACCTAAGTAGTGAGTAATTCATGAGAAGTAGATTCCAAGGCATTTACGAAACTTCAAATTCTTAGCACCACTTTTATCAGTCAAGTTTTGACAGGAAACAGATTAAACAAGGTGATAGAGGTGAGTTTAATGAATGGACTAATGATGAGGGTAAGAGTTGATTTAAGGGAAATCAATTCAGAATAGTGAAGTAGCCCAGGGCTAGCAGGGAGCCTTACCTTACCCCTGAGCCTGCAGGTGAAGGAGTGGGAGCCAACACTGGAATCCAGAGAAGGGGCTACATCTGGTGGAGAAGGTAACTGCCTGGAACAGTGAAGTGGCTTCAACAGAGGAACCTGGCCCCTAACTATCCATGGCTGGCCAAGGAAGAGTTCTAGGGAGATAAATGTCCCAACCTCATTCTTCTCCTGTTCTTTTCTCTCCTGTTGCTGCTTTCCACTGGACAATACTAACTGGAGAGAAAGGAAACCCAAAGATGTTGTTGACAAAGGTCAGTCTTTTTGGCCCCTGAGTAAGATGGAAAAGTATAGAGAATATTCACTATACCCAGATGGGCTATAAAATAAGTCATCCCAGAAAAGAACTCCATTCTACCTTGGTGAGACTGATAATGAATGACATTGTATGATTCAATTACCTCAGCAACACACTCTGCAACAGGATTTGTACCAGGTACCAGGAAGAATTGAAAGAGGAATTAGACATAACCCTCAAGGATCTCACCATCTCCTGGAAGACAGAGGCAGGTAAGCAGATGTTTGCAGTGTACTGTGTAAATTGAGTACTGGAGCCATGAATGGGCAGTAGAGTGTAGGAGTTATGTGCTTGTTTGAAATATTTTTATCGCCTACCACATCTGTGGCCTTTAGCCAGTCATTTAACTTCATATGTAGAATAATAACTGTAGCAGATTATAGTTTCTCAAAATGGCACAAAACAATTCCCATCCCACATGTGACATGATCTTGCCATCTAAGCCCCCCAGAAAAGGGTGGAATTAACTTTTCTGCCCCCTTGAATCTGACAGTGTCCTGGGACTGCTTTGACCAACAGAATATGGTAGGAGTAACACTGCCAGTTCTAGATATAGCCCACATTCATTTGGTCTGACAAATTTCATGTCTAGCTTTCTTGAATACTGTATGATTGCAGTCAATGATGAACATGGAGTTCACGTTAACCGTCTGGCTAACCTCAGTAGAGCCTAGATCTATAAAAAACCTAAGTTGGACAAGGCTGGTAATAGAATACAAAAATATAAGAGGGTAAGAATGGAAAAATTTAGGAGTCTGATGGTTACAGATAGTCACTTCTGTCATAACACCTCCCAGAATAGCAGACAAAGGTACTGCCTTCTAAATATTTAGTGGAAAATGCAAAGTAAGTCTACATTTCGGCTCAGACTTTGAGACAGGTAGACAATCAAGGTGGTTGCAATCTTTAATGGATTTGTTGTTCCTATTGCTAACTGACATTCCCCCTATTTGTGGCTTTGGAAAATTCAATCTCTCTGGGCTTTAGTTTCTTCATTGATAAAACTGGGATAATGTAAAAACTTACCTCATAGGATGATTGTGAAAATTCTTGAAGCATTGTATGTGGTGGCTTAGCACAATGCTGGCTGATATAGACCACTCAACAAAGGTTTACCAATTGCTATAGACTCAACATTTGTGTCCCCTCAATATTCAGATGCTGAAACCTAACCCCCAATGTGATGGTATTTAGAGCGGGGCCTTTGGGAGGTGATTAGGTAATGAGGGTGAAGCTCTCATGATATGGGATTAGTTCCCTTATAAAAGAGACCACAGAGAATTTCCTAGGTCGTTCTACCATGTGAAGACAGAGCAAGAAGGCTGTCTATGAACTCAGAAGCAGGTTCCCACCAGACACTGAATCTGCTGGTGCCTTGATCTTGGGCTTCGCAACTTCCAGAATTGTGAGAAATAAATTTCTGTTGTTTAAGCACCCTCCCACCCCTGCCAATCCATGGTATTTTGCTATGACAGCCTGAATGGACTTAGACATAATTGAGGCTATTAATTATTATTGATAAACATTAAATCAGTGCTCAACTCCAGGGGAAGTTAGGCTAATTTTGTAAACTTCCAATTTAGAGTTTCAGCATCAAAATATACATTCAGAAAAGTTCCCACCTGTTGTTGGGACTATGGCATTCCCATCTCTTTAATGCAAGAAGTTTCCTCTGAGATGTGAGTTGGGAAAATAATGGCTCGTAAAGGATATTTTTGTCTTTGCCTGCTTAGAGATCTGCCAATGACTGGGTTGGGTCCTGAAATTTAGAGAGGAGATTGATTCTGAAACTCTCTCTAGAAGGTCAGTTCAGCTGCCCCTACCACTTAAATAATCATAGACTATTTACCTAACCCTTCTGAGCTTCAGTTTACTTATTTGTAGAATGAAACTATAATAGGTTTATAGGAAGATTACACAAAACTAAATATACAAAGCACCTAGTATAGTGCCTGGAGAAGGTGATCTATATACATTAGTTCCTGCTCTCCTTGTATTCATATCCAACCACTGTGAGTATTCACTGTAAACAGCTCACAACTGCTTGCCCTTTTCCCAGGCAAGAAAAGCCACCTAGCCTAGAAGGGTACATACCACTGGAGCCCATGACTGAGGGATATGGGAGTACAAAAGATTGACCTTGGCTTTAATGTGGGATTACTCTGAGGAGCAATTTATGTTCCAGAGGGCCACCATGGGTAAGGCCAAGACTAGACTTTATGCAATATTCTTGCTTCTTCCCTTGCTTCCTTAGAGGTTCTTCCTGAAGACTAATCCTTCTATACATCACAATTACTGGCCACCCCAATTCCTGCTTCTAAGAGATCCAGACATTAGATACTTAACGAAGGGCCCAAGCTACAATAATTATCCTCAAAGTCTTTGACAACAATTCCTGTAGAAACTACCTAAATGTCTTTTTCTATCTTGAATCAAAGAATTCCTCCATTCTGACGTTGTCCCAGGAAATTTGCTTGATTACTAGGGACCTTTCACCCAAAGGATGCCAGTCTCCTATTGTTTAAATGATTGACCTCTACAGGGTTGATACCTCTGTGCCCCTCTTTGAATGCCATTTTACTTCTACCCTTCTACAGTTTTTCAGAAAAGTGGAGATTATGTGGAACCCAGAAAGGTTGTGTGAGATTTCTTTATGTGGATGAGCCTGTTTTTGAAATTGGTAGATTTCTAGAGGCAAATATTTTCAGACTAACCTGGTTGATATATTTGCATGGTTATTTATTTATTTATTTATTTTATTTTTTATTTTTGGTTTCTCATAAAGCAAGTTCTGGAGGCTGGTAACTGGAAGAGGAATAAAGACTTTTGTGAGAAAACATTGGGTTTAAAAACTATTCCATGTGGTTCAAAACACGTTTCAGACACTCAGTGGGAAAAAAGTGTGGACTTAATCATAATAGTGTGATTTGAAAAAAAGTTCCTATCAGAAGACTCCAGTGTATAGCTGGGGATTGTGAGGCATAACCTTGAATGTTGCCGTGCAATGATTGTTCTCACTAGGAAGCTTCAAAAGAGAGCACAGGTTGACTAAAAGAGGGTCGATGATTATGGGGAAATAGCATATGGTGGAGGGGTATTTAAAAGGGTTGGAAGTGTTGCTCTGGACATTTAATAAGGAAATGGCTATGAATGGGTACAAATATTATCAACAATCAAGTAGCATCTAGTATAGCTCTGGTAGTAGGAATTTTAGTAGAGCTAAATACATTGATTCTGTCATACGTGTGTTCAAAACTCTAAAGTGCCTTTTATGTACTGGGTATACAAGGACAAATAAGACTTAGTGAAATTTCTGTACTCAAGGCCAGCTGTAAGAATGGAACCTAGCTTATTCCACTTACCATAATGTCCTCAATGTTCATCCATGTTATTGCATATGGCAGAATCATATTCTTCTTTTTTATGGCTGAATACCACCCCCCCCCCACCACACACACACATTCACTTTCTTTACCCATTCATCCATCAATGGATTTAGGTTGTTTCAAATTATATGAGGTAGCTAAAATAGTCAAACTCATAGAAACAGAAAAGAGAATGGTGGTTGCCAGGTGCTAGGGGCAGGGAGAAATGGGCAGTTCTTGTTCAACTGGTACAAAGTTTCGGTTATACAAGATGAATAAGTTCTAGAGATCTGCTGTATTACCTTGTGCTTATGGATAATATTGTACTGTACACTTAAAGATTTAAGAAGGTAGCCTCAAAAAAGAATTGAACCCAGGAGCATCTTGATCTTGGATTTAACAAGAAAGGGAAATGAAAATTTGAGAGAATAAGGGTTCTATGGTTCTAAGAAAAGGCCAGGTTAGAAGACCAGTGAAGCCAGAAGACTGTTAAATATGAGAAAATAAGAAGAAATGAGTGCCTCTGGTGACACTAAGCACAGAGCAGGAAGATATGTCAAGATAGGACATTAGGGACAGAGAAGGCAATTTCACAGCTTGCTACGATGAATACGAACAATTAAACTTCAGGAAGCCTCTCTAACTTTTTGGGCATATATGTTTTCTAAAACTTTTTCTTTCTCTATCTCATATATCCAAAATTTTGTGTGAGCTCATCAGTTTTACCCCCTCTCCTGCCTAGTGAGGACCATTCCATCCTAGTCAATCTGATTCTTTTTTTAAAGCATACTTATGAAAGTAAGAAGAGAGGGAGACAGGACTGGAGGGTTGGAAAAAACTGGAAAAGAGTAATTCTTCAAGCTCTCCTTTGTTGTGTAGAATCTGAGGGATAGGTCAGGCAGAAAGTGAAACTCCAAAGAAAATATCAGTGAAGCTAGGCCAACATGCATATTAAAGAGCTAAGAGAGACAGAAGGAGGAGAAAAAAACCTGGCAAAATGACAGGAAGAGAAAGAAAGAAGAAAGAAAGAAAGAAAGAAAGAAAGAAAGAAAGAAAGAAAGAAAGAAAGAAAAAAGAAAGAGGGAGAGAGAGACAGTTGGGAATAATTATAGGATGGGAGAATAAAAAAAAGGAAAAGGGATTTTAAAAAATTTGCCTTGTGGGGCACCTGGGTTGCTCAGTCCATTAAGCATCTCACTCTTCACATCTTCTCAGGTCATGATATCATGGGTTCCTGAGTCTAAGCCCTGTGTCGGGCTCTGCACTGACAGTGTGGAGCCTGCTTGGGATTCTGTCTCCCTCCAACTCTAGCTCTTTGCCCCTCCCCCACTCATTTGGTCTCTCTCTCAAAAAAAATTTGCCTTGCATTATTGACAAAATTTCTCTATAATGTTTTTTATAATGGAACTATTGCTTTGATTGCCACATTTAGCTGAGACTGGACCATATTGAGACTCATTCAAGATGCAGAAGTTCTATAGTTGAATAGAACTTCAAATTGATCCATTGAGGATCAAAAATTAATTGTAATCATCTCCCAGTTTGCATGTGCAAACTGGGGATAGCTACCATTAACTGATTTGCCCATGTCACAATACTAGTAAGTGATGGACTCAAGGACTGAACTCCAATTTTTTGGATTCCATAGGCTTTGAGTTTTCTGCTGTTTAAAAATGGAATGACTCCAAAAGAGAATTTATTTCAAGGAATAATAGCCTCGTATGTGTGAGCAGCACACAGCTCACCAAAGTTGGACGAAACAAACAAATGTCAAGCCTGCAGATGTACGGGTGATGGTATCTTGTCAGATAATAGGCTAATGAAGAAATCAGAAGCCAGATTCACAGAGCATTTATCCAACTCTCATCACATTATCACCACATACTCAAATAAATATTCATTCCTGAATGAAAATGAGTTAAAATCCTGAAGTTGATAGATGCTCCAAAGGAAGAGAATGGTTTGGGAAGATGGCATGAATTCACCAATGGTGGGATTATTAGGCAATGGTGGGAGAATAGGTTTTTCATTCTGCCAAATAAATGGTGTGAGTGGGAGAACAGCAGGAGAAACTGTTTTATAGACTTGTCATAATTTCTCTGAATCTTCCAAACTTTCTGTAATGATATTACATTGTTTTTTTTACTTTTAAAACTATCTTTTAGATGAAAGCAATCACTTGGGTTCCAGAAGCCAAGTCTTAATTCTGCTCTGTCTTGAAAATTACCTATTTGTAGTTTGGGTTTCTCGATCTGTAAACTAAAACTTATGATAGTATCATCCTCTTAAGATCATTATGGGGTGTTATTTATTATTTCATTTAGGTAAATTATGTGTAAAGGACTTTGTAAACAAAAAAAACCCCATTTCTATGAATGCTAGTTTTACTAGTAATGAAAGAAATTTTGTGTTCATAAAATATTGTAAATATTTTTCATATTTCATAATTCTCATCCTTGTTCTAATGCCTAATATTCTACCAAACTGATGTATCATAAGTAAGTTAGTATGTGAAATTCAGTGACTTGACCCAGGTAGTGTTGGCACCAGGATTTGAACATGATTCTGCCTGACCTCAAAACTTATGCCATTAATACAATATTGCCTAGAAATGGAAATAACTGTGCTGCAGTTACCCCAAGTCTCTATCTCTGAACTATAAGGAAAATAAGGACAGAAAGGTAACTCTGCAAGGCTAGGGCTTAAATCTAGAACTGCCAATGTTCTCAGCTAGGAAAAGAGTATTCACATGTGTTGGGTGTGAGAAAGAATAAAAGGTATAAAAATAAGTTTTGCCTGGAACAGCTGACCAAGGGAGAAGGCACAAAGAGTAGTCCTCATTGGGGAGTCAAAGCTTCAGTGCATTTGCAGCTCAAGGTTGAGGGAGCCGCCCCTTAGACAAACACAGGGTTGGGGCGGAGTGATGCTGTCTTGTTCACGCCAGACCTGCTCTGGAGAGCCACGCGCTCACCTGGGCTCTGTGGTCAGCGATGTGGAACACCTTTGAAATAACATTTGTTCCCCTTCAACTGTTATTCTGTTATTCCTAGGAATTGGTTTTTTTCCCCCTCCCAGAAAGCCACAGCATTGGGTATTACTCTTCAATAATACAGACTAACTTGGCAATGGAATAGGACAGATTGCTGTTACAGATTCAATATGAAAGAGTTATAAAATAACCCTTCAGCTTTTTGAGGAAACTGATCTTCAAACTTGGTCTGCCCTCCAAAGAGAAAGAAAAATGTCATGTCCTCGGAAAGTTAGATTTATTTTCCTTCTCCAGATTGTGTTTAGAAGCTGTGGGCCAACCTTTCATTCAGCAAATACCCAATGTTACTGGAGTAGGATGCCCAGAGCCACAGTAACTGGAATGTATCGGCTTGCCACCTTTCTTCCTTACAGTTCTCTGACATGTCCCCAGCTCCACCCTCTTGCCCACGTGGCACCTGTAAGGAGGCCCAGGCACAGCCGTCTTGGTCACTTTCATGGAGCTATGAGTCAAATGATCAGCAACGTTTATTTAGTTAGTGCACATTGAATGCAGAGTGCTCTGTTAGGCTCACCGTGGCAAGTGGGAGCAACTCAAGGAAGATTATCAAACTGCACCGAGGATAGAAAAATAAATACAATACCATCCCTGTTCTTAGGGAGCACACAGTCCATTGATGAATTACATAATCAAATGCTTATACAGAAACCAGGCAGGTAAGGTCAGTGAGGGAAGAAAGCCATGTGGGGACTGTGGGATTTTGGAGAGCAATTTCTTTATGTAAAGGGGCATCCACAACTCAACTCCAAAAATGGTTGCTATTTGGGAGGATGGAACAGTGTGGCCTGATGTTTTAAAAGATACTAAAAATCCAATTTTTTAAAAAAAATTATGGAAAATCCCCAGATTTTTAATGTTGTCAACGAACCTAAGGTGTGATTTTAAAGGGTTGTTTGGGTAAAAATAAAATACACATACGGGTTGGATACAGTGTGTGGGAAATCATTTTGTGACCTCCAAGGGAAGATAGGTAAGAATAGTGATCCTTTGCTGTCCTGCCCACTGCTCCCTTGCAGTTTCTTCAATAAACTTTTTTCCTTTCTTTTTAAAAAATGTATTTAAATCCAAGTGAGTTAACATGTGTTTAGTTTAGTTAGTTAACATAGTGTAATAATGATTTCCGGAATAGAATTTAGTGATTCATCACTTACGTATGACACTCAGTGCTCATCCCAGCAAGTGCCCTCCTTAATGCCCATCACCCACTCAGCCCATCCCCCTCCCCTCCAGCAACCCTCAGTTTGTTCTCTGTTTGTAAGAGTCTCTAATGATTTGCCTCCCTCTCTGTTTTAAAAACAAAATACATACATACATACATACATACATACATAAACAAACTTTTATCCCTTTCAGAGGAAAAAAAAAAGTGATCCTACACCAATTTGACTGGTGTTATGATAGGGAAGGTCCAGATGCTGTGCGAGCAGAAGCAGGCACTAGTCCTGGTACAGGAAGTCAAGATGGGCTTTCTGGAGGAGGCGGCATGTGTGTGAACTGTGCCTGCACAGTCCTGGCTGGTGAGAAGAAGGTGTAGTACATTGTGAGTTCTTGGCTAAGGAGACTGCACGTCCAAGGGCAAGGCTGTGCCTGAGGGAGGATTTGCTGGGGTATCTGGACATGATTTAGAGGAAATGAGGCCTGCATACAAGTTAGGAAGCATTGAGAAATTAAGCTTGTGAACCAAGCTGGCACCAGATTACAAAGGGCCTTGAACATTCTGCTAAGGATTTTGCACTTTATTCTGCAGCATTAGGATTTTTTTTTTAAGTAAGTTTAAGCAGAGGGTTAGCATAATCAGATTTGAGGTTTAGAAAGGCTCTGCTGATGGAAAAAAGGCAAAAGTGGGTAAGTTTGGTGTTTCTTTGGAGGCTCTTTCAGTGATTTGAATGAGACGTGATGAAGTATACCAGTGGCAACAGAAATACAGAAGAGAGATTGAAATGATTGATGTTTAGAAGGTGACTTCAATTGGGGCTTGATGAGAAAGGGGAAGGTGAGAGATGAGTCCAGAAAGACTCCCAGGTGTCTGGCTTGGGGGACTAAGCTGGTTGTGTCCCCAAAGAAGGGAAGAGGTACAAGAGACATAGTTTTGTGTTGGAAACTCAGGAATTCAGTTTCAGACAGGCTGAGTTTGAGGTGAACAGGTAGAGGCTCGCACTGGTGGTATCACCTAGAGGACCCGGCTTGAGAAGCGAGCTCTAGGCGGAAGGTGTAGATTTGGATTCCTTGGCTCTATTGGTTAATACAGGAGGGGGAGGAAGGATGTATGATGACTCCGAGGATAGAAGATTGAACCTGGTGAACACAGCACCTGGGGAGGGCAGGTCAAAGTGGAGGCATCTGAAAGAGGCAGCCATTGAGGCAGTCGGAGGAACAGGGGCAGGGATGCTCTGCTGGCTAACCGACCGGAGAGAGACTTAAGGAGAAAGTGGTACCTGAATGCCATTAAAAGGCCAGTGTGTGGAGAATGATAAGTATTTGTCTAACGGATTTAACCTCAGGATGGTCATAGTTGATCTTAGCGGTGGCAACTTTAGGGACGGTGGGGGAAGAAGCTGGCTGAACACCGAGGAAAGTGGACGGAGGTGAGAAAGTGGACCAGGGAGTTCTGAATGCCCTTGTGAAGGTAGTTTGGCTGTAAAGGGGACGAGAGATAAAGGACAATAATGGAAGGACCTTATGTGGTAAAGGGAGGAATATATAAACTGAAGATGCTTAGCAGTGCTGGCGTGTTAACAAAAGAGCTAATACGGATCCAGATCAGGGACTCAGCTACTGAAGAGAGGGGCGTGGCTGGTACTGTGAGTGGCACAAAATGGGTGACCGGATGGCTCTGTAGCAAATTTCATCCACTGCCTCTTGTCTACCCTGCCGCCACCGCCCCCCACTCCTGGTGCCGTGGTCACCTTGCTTTGCGCTTTTCGCTCAGCTCCTGCTTCTTGCCCCTTTTGGTCTTATGACATAGTTGCTGGCATAATCTTTAGACAACTTGTCTGGTTGTGGGGTGTCTAGGAGTGGCTTACCAAGGACCAGGAGCAGAAGACACCACTTTTCTATTTCCATACACAGGACTGCTACTTAGGAACTAAGAATAAGCAGGACCTATACAAAGTTGATTTTGTGTGCCCCTTAATAAAATAATACTAATAAATAAGCCACAGGGATGAAAAGTACAGCCTAGGGAATATAGTCAATAATATAAAATAATATAAAATCATGGTGTACAGAGGGGTGCCTGGGTGGCTCAGTCAATTAAGCATCAGACTATTGATTTCGGCCCAGGTCATGACCTCACGGTTTGTGAGCTCAAGCCCCACGGCCAGCTCTGGACTGACGGTGCAGAGCCTGCTTGGGATTCTCTGTCTCCCTCTCTCTCTGCTTCCCGCTCTCTCTCTCTCTCAAAAATAAAAAAATAAACATTAATAATAATAATAATGATGATGTACAGTGATGGATGGCTACTCTACTTAGCATGGTGAGCATTGTGTAATGTACGGAATTGTTGAATCTATATATTGCACCTGAAACTGACATAAAATTGTGTGTCAGCTATACATCAATAATAATAATTTTAAAAAAGCATACTAAGAGTTTTCTATTTTTCCCAGAAGCAAAAAGTCAATACATGCAGTGGGAGGCCTGGTCCTAAGTCGCTGATAACCTGGCAGGGATAACAGTAAACGAGTCCCTCGGCTGCCATTATTACTTTAATTAAATAGCAAATTGAAATGTAAATTTTGTGTCTCATTTTTTGTAAGTGACCAGTGTTCCCTAAAGGAAGAAGAAAGCAGAGAAGCTCATGATTTGGTCAGGGACTGAGAGCTGAATCAGCAATATCCATCATGATTTTTTATAGCTGGTGTTCACAGCTCAGGATCTCTGTTTGGGTTGATTTTATGCTAAACATTTCAACTGCTGCCAATGCCCACGCCCTTCTCATCCCCCACCCCCAAGCTCCCATTTCCAGCCTAACTCAGACTGGATACCGGAACCTTAATGAAATTTTTATCAAAGCATGACCCCGAAAGCCCAGGCACAATGAAGAAGGCACCTATGGAGACTCAGGCTGAGAAGGACGCTCACTTGGATGAGGGCAGCTTAGTGTGGGAAGTCAGAATCCAGATGCAATGGGGAGGGTGTCTGCATGGGAGACTGCTGGGGAACGTCAACGCCTCATTGGATGGGAGGGCAACTCTCTGAGGGAGGGGTTGCTGGGACTATGGAAGATTTGTTACATAAAATGGGATTAATCATGTCAGTAAATATATTAAAGATAATGAGAGCAAGACTTCTCTGTCAGAAAAAGGAGTTACAAATATGGAAAGAAAGAATACCCAAATTAACTTGATGGTGTTGAACTGGACTTGGAAGTATAATTGTGAACTCATGGTATTCAGTACATAGGTATATAGAAATACAGTGGCTGTACATGTGTGTATACGTGTGTGTGTGTGTGTGTGTGTGTGCATGTATCTGTTCCTTGTTTCTTTTTTTTGTTTTTTAATTTTTTTTAACGTTTATTTATTTTTGAGACAGAGAGAGACAGAGCATGAACAGGGGAGGAGCAGAGAGAGAGGGAGACACAGAATCCGAAGCAGGCTCCAGGCTCTGAGCCGTCAGCCCAGAGCCCGACGCGGGGCTCGAACTCACGGACTGTGAGATCATGACCTGAGCCGAAGTCAGACGCTTAACCAACCAAGCCACCCAGGCGCCCCAGTGTTCCTTGTTTCTGTTCACTGAGAGGGCCTGGGAACAGGGACATCCCTATAGTGGGAGGCATGCCTAGCACTTAGATCTTGGCTTTTTTTTCTTAAATGTTTATTTATTTTGAGAGAGAAAGAGAGAGGGGGAGAGAGAGACAGAGAGAGAGAGAACCCCAAGCAGGCTCTGCTCTATCAGCAAGGAGCCTGAGGTCGGGCTCGATCCCATGAGCACGTGAGATCATGACCTGACCTGAAATCAAGAGTTGAGCATGTAACTCACTAAGCCACCCAGGTGCCCCAAGATCTTGGCTTCTAAATTATGTTCTCCACTAAAAAGAACCAGGGCTCCTCAGAGAAGTGGCTAATTCCAAGTCCAGGGCAGGAAAAATGCAACATGAGCCTAGAACATCTGCAAGGAAGCAAGGGAATGCTTAAACAGGGATGGAGATTTGTCAAAGGAAGTAGCATCCAGTCTGAAGTGCTTCCTGCCAAGAACACAGAGATGACAGTAATGGGTGGTAAATAGGTGGTAAATAAATAGGTGGTAATGGATAAATTTGAGTAAATTAAGAAACTACACTCCATATAAATATATATAAATATATCTGTAGATGGATATATATAGATATATAGATTCATTTTTATATATAATTTATATATAGATATAAATAAATACATGAATAAATTGAAAGTTTGCTGAGGAATGCAACATTTACATGGCTTCCAACCACTTTCTCCCAAAACATTTATTAATTTCAAAGGTAAAAGAATTACTTAGCAGAAAGGTCTGGAAGACATCATTCCAAATAAGGACTAAAGGGAATGCCATCACTAGCAGGACAAATGGAAATCATGTGTCACTTGATTAGATACAATGAAAACAAATTCTCAACATTACATTTGGGGTATCCCTGCCCAAAGTGGGTAACTTGAATCTAATCATGAGGATACTTTAGTAGAAAGACCTAAACTGAGAGCTATTATACAACTTAACTTGCCTGTAATCTCCAAAAGAAACAAGGTCATGAAAGCCAGAAAAAAAGGAGAGAAGTTGAGATCAGAGAAACTGTTAAGACTGATCAGAGAAACTGGAGAGACTTGATAACTAATGTAATAAGGGATTTCTTTCAGTATAGACGGTATTATTAGGACAACTGGTGGAGGTTAAGAGAAGCTGGAAGAGTGATGGTGGGAAGGTGTCAGTGTTAATTCCTGATTTTGATGGTTGCACTGTGGTCATGTACATGTCCCTGTTTGTAAGATATGTACCCCGGGGAGGTTAGGACATCATAGTTGCAACTGAATCTTAAATAAAGTTTCAACTTAAATCTTAAATCTAAATCTTAAATCATTAAAAAATCTCTTTGCACTGTATTTGCTATTTTTCTGTAAGTTTGTGATTACTCCAAAAGGAAAACAGTATATAGATATAGTGTGTGTGTGTATCTATCTATCTATCTATCTATCTGACTTTATTTTTTAAAAACAGTTTTAAATTCACAGTAAAATTGAGGAGAAGGTACAGAAATTTCCCATATACCCCCTGCTCCACATACAAACAATTTCTCCCATTGTACTCCCTGCCAGAGCACTACATTTGTTACAATAGATCAACCTGGTGCTGTACATTCTATGGGTTTGGACAAATGTGTAATGATATTATCCATCATTATCGTTTCATGCAGAGAGCTTTCACTGCCCTAAAAATCCTCTGTGTTCTGTGTAGTCATCTCTTTCCCCATTCCAACCTCTGGCAGCACTAATCATTTTACTGTCTCCATAGTTCTGCCTTTTCCGGAATGTCGTATAGTTGGAATCACACAGTTTGTAGCCCTTTCAGACTGACTTCTCTCACTTAGTGATATGCATTTAAATTTCCACCCTGTCGTTTCATGGCTTGATAGCTCTCCTCCCCCGCCATTTTTAAGCGCTGAATAATGGCCCCTTGTCTGGATATACCACCTCCATTCACTTTATCCATCAGCGAACTGAAGGACGTCTTGACTGCTTCCAAGTTTTGGCAATTACGAACAAAACTGTCATAAACACCCATGTGCAGGTTTTTGTGTGTGTTTGTGTATATCAATTAGAGGTAGATGTATAGATCAAACCTGTTTAAATCCAATCACTGGATCAGGAGACATGAAATCCTAGCCTTTTCCTTAGTTAGATTCATCGTACTCAATAGGTTTCCAGGCAGGGCTACTAATATAATGTGCATTCACCTCATGACACAAATATGCTCATTTTTTTCAGATGAGGAGACTAATTCCCAGATGGTTTCAACAATGTGTTTTCCAGGTTTCTGGCCCCCTGACACCTAAAGCCAGCATCCTTTCTCCATGTCAGATTCATCTCTTCCCCTTTCGACACCTACAATGCTAATGGCCCAAGTAAAACTCTCAAAGTCAACATTTTCCATGTCTTCTTTTCCTATTTTTTTTCCTCAGCTAGATTTTTCCCTGTCAATGGCTTACTGGACTTGGTGCTCCCCTGGGGATACTTGTTTGAGGTTTTAGAGGTGTGGATGATGGCGTGCTTGGATTAACTCTTTGGATGTACTGCCCAGTCTCATTTCAGGTCAATTTAACAGACTCTTTGGATAACACAGCAGGATTTGGCCTCGGGTACTTCCATGCATAGAGTGCAAATGGCATGAACTTCAAAGTTAGCTCTTTCATGGTGCCAGTGCCATGAGTACTGATCATTTATTTGAGCTTTGACAGTTGTAAATTAATCTCAAATATACATGGAGGCCAGAACTAGCTGGAAGTGTGGGAACAGAGTGCTTTTACCCTTGCTTCCTGAAAATTTAGAATATTTCCCATTTTCAGTGTTTAGAAGTTTAGGGTCAATTTGAAGGTTATATTTATTTTCACAGCTTTAAACAGACCTGAGCTTGTTCTGGGATCTTTTCCTTGATCAAGATAATGTTATTTTATTTATGTCCCATGTATTTTATCAGTATTTCTTTTTGATTCATTTTCCATTCTATAATCTTTTATTTTTATTTTTTAAAATTTTTACTTATTTATTTTAATGTTTATTTATTTATTTATTTTGGAGAGAGTGAAAGAGAGAGAGCGGACAAGCAGGGGAGGGGCAGTGAGGGAGGGAGAGAGAGAATCCCAAGCAGGCTCTGTACTGTCAGCTCAGAGCCTGATGTGGGGCTCGAACTCACAAACCATGAGATCATGACCTGAGCCAAAATCAAAAGTTGGATGCTTAACTGACTGAGCCACCCAGTGCCCCTATTATCTTTTTCAGGAGCAAACCTATTTTTGAGGTATAATTTACAGCCAGTAAACGCACCTTTGAAAATAGTTTGATGAGATTTTATAAATGTGAATACCCATATACACATCACTCCAGTTAAGATACAGGCTATTTCCACTAGCCTAGAAAGCTCCCTCATATCCTTTTGCAGCCATTTTCACTCTGTGTAGGGGGTTTCACCACTAAAATTTCTATCACCATTACTTTGGCCTGTTCTTGTAGTCCATATAAATCGAGTCATACAGCAAGTCCTCTTAGGTCTAGCTTCTTTTGCTTAGCATAATTTTTTGGAGATTCATCCATGCTTTTGCATCTATCAGTAGTTCATTATTACTCTTTTCTACCTTTAATTTTTTTTCTTAATGTTTGTTTTTTAAAGAGAGAGAGAGAGAGAGATTGAGCGTGTGTGTGTGTGTGTGTGTGTGTGTGTGTGTGTGTATGTGTGCATGAGTGGGGCAGCAAGCCCAATGCAGTGCTGGAACTCACAAACCAACCATGAGATCATGACCTGAGCCCAAATGGGATGCTCAACTGACTGTTGAGAGGTGCTTCACCTAGGCACCTCTGTTTTCTACTTTTAATATAGCATTTCATTGTAAGTTTACATAATTTGTTCTTTAAAATTTTTATTCTGAAACAATTTAGACTTACAGAAAAGTGGCAATAATATTACAAAGAGTTCTTATAAACATCAGGGAAATTTCCTATTAACATCAAGGAAATACATGTGTTTCTACTAAGTCTTGTCTATATACATATATATATATATATATTTGTATCTATCTATATGTACATAGAGCAGGTAAACACACGGATCCTAATATGAACACACACATCAGAACAAACATGAGGTCACTGTGGTATCTTTAACCTGAATCCAGCAGCATTCTGACAGTGAGAAACCTGATTCTCATTACCTACAACTTATTCACTAAATCGTTCATTCCTAACATACCTGTAAAGTACGTTCGGAATGGTTATCCATATTCCCCTGAAAAACAAATTCTCCAGCTAGAGTACAATGTCTGTATATAGTTTTTGTCTTTAGTTTTATAGTATACAGTCAAAACACGTTTGTTTGGGTTTTTTTGCTTTTTTTTTTTTTTTTTTTAATAACAGATGTGTCCTCTCAGCCCCAAATACTTTTTTTTACAAAGATATTTAGGCCAGTTCATTTTTTCCCCATCCGCTTCAGTTGGGTGATATCCTTTATTTGTAATAACGTTAGATTTACTTGTTACAGTTTGTATTTAATCTTGGTTTCTTTTCACTATCTTGATTGAGTTTTTAAATTTTGCATATGGTAACATTCACTCTTTGTGGGGCATAGTTTTAGGGATTTTTAGAAATGCATAAAGAGGTCCCGGGGTGACTCAGTTGGTTAAGCATCTGACTTCAGCTCAGGTCATGATCTCATATGTCTTGAGTTTGAGCCCTGCATGGATCTCTCTGTTGTCAGCACAGAACCTGCTTCAGATCTTCTGTCCCCCTCTCTCTGCCCCTCCCCTGCGCTCTCTCTCTTTCTCTCTCTCTCAAAAATAAATAAACATTTAAAAAATGCATAAAGTCATGTACCTACTACCAGTAACATGCAGAACAGTTCCGTTACTTTTGGGTAGTGTTCCATTGAATAAATGGTATATTATTTTTAGCAGTATGTATAAAGCGTCTATGAACACGTGTGTGCAGGTTTTCATGTGAATATGTTTTCACATCCCTGGGATAAATGAGCAAGAGTGCAATTACTAGGTTGTGTCATTGTTAATGTGTTTAATTTTTAGGAGAGATTTCCACATGATTTTCCAGATTGACTGTACCATTTTACACCTCCACCAGCAATGTCTGAGTGACCCAGCTTCTCCACATCCCCAGTACTTGGTGTTATCGCTACTTTTTATGAGTCATTTTGACAGGAGTGTGGCAATATCCCACTGTGGTTTTAATTTAAATTTCCCTTATGGCTAATGTTGTTGAACATCTGCTTTTGTTTCAACTGTACGCTCTGTTGCTGCTTTTTGCCTACTTTCAAATTGAGTTGCTTGTTTTTCAATGTTGGGTTTTTAGAATTTCTTTACATATCCTAGATAATAGTTCTTTGTCAGATCTATGGTTTGCTTGTATTTTATCCCACATTATAGCTTGGCTTTTCATCCTCTTGTCAGGATCTTTTGCAAAGTAAATTGTTTTTAATTCTGAGAAAAAAAATCCAGTTTATCAGTTTCCTTTCATAGGTCATGTTTTTGCATCAAGGCTAGACTTTGATCCTGAAGTTTTTCTCACACGGTTTTCTAAACGTTTCATAGTTTTACATTTACATCTAAGTTTGTGACCCATTTTGTGGTTTTTGTTTTTTTTCCTCTTAAGGTGTGAGGTTTAGGCTAAGGATTATCTTTTTGTCTGTTGATGTCCACTTGGTCCAGCACCATTGTTAAAAGGCCATCTTTCCTCCACTGAATTGCCTTTCCACTTTTGCAAAAAATTGGTTCTATATACCTACTCCTCTGCTGGTTCCACATGGTCTTGATTTCTGTATTTAATATTCTTGGTTTTCTAAATTGTTTTAGCTACTCTGTTTCCATTGCCTTCCTATATAATTTTTTGAGTAATCCTGTTTACATGTACAAAAAAAAATCTTGCTTAGATGTTGATACCAATTACATTAAAATTTGGTGAGACTTGATATCTTTACTATATTGAGCCTTTCAATTCATGAACATGATATGTCTCTCTGTTACAGCAAATACTTGGTACCCAGGAAGAGACAAGCGACATGCACTTGTGGAATCAAGGAAGACTGTTTATTTTGCACTGGTGCCTGCCCAGTGGAGTCACCTCTGAAGGCTGAGCCCCGAGTCTTGGTATCGGCCTCTTTTTATGGGTGGGATTGCAGGGGCTCGAGAGAGAAAAAAAGGGGGGCACTTATCAGTTGTACTACAAGGGCAGTTGGCAGATGCAGGAGGCAAGCAAGATTACAGAAGCCAAAAACATGTGAGGGGAGTATCTGACCTGGGACATCTGGCTGGCCTCTTTTATCTTGCTGTTCCCAGCTTTCCTTCTCATTTCAATTTATTTTATAGTTTTCAGAATACAGATCCAGACATGTTTTATTGGATTCACACCAAGCTTTACTTTATGTAAACAGTTTATAGCTACCTATTTTATATTCTGAGCTTGATCGTTCTGTGCTCCAAAGTCTTAGGGAATCTAAATTGTCTGTTGCTGGTAGCTTTTACCCATGGTGGCTTATTTTCTGTGCTTGGTGACCTTTGATTATAAGCTTATATATGGGCTGCTGTGAATTTGTGGGAATTAAGGGTGTTGCCCTCTAGAGATTATTTATATTTGCTTTGGCTCAAAAGCAAAAGCTGATTCCAACTTGGGATCTTCCATGATCCTTGGTAAGTGTAGGGTCTAAAGTTTATCTCCCTCTTTGGAATCCTCCTTCTGTTCCAAAGCTACTTTTCTTATTTACATTGAAAATATAGCTTTAAGGCAACCTTAGCTTTTGTCTTTACTTACTTGCCCGTCAATTATTTTGAGGCTATTCTACATTTCTTTTTTATTCTATAAAGGCAATCTTGGAAGTTTCCTTTTGTTTTTTTTTTTAACTTTATTTTTTTATTTTTAAAAATTTACATCCAAATTAGTATATAGTGAAGCAATGATTTCAAGAGTACATTCCTTAATGACCCTTACCCATTTAGCCCATCCCCCCTCCCACAACCCCTCCAGCAACCCTCAGTTTGTTCTCCATATTTATGAGTCTCTTTTTGTTTTGTCCCCCTCCCTGTTTTTATTTTTGTTTCCCTTCCCTTATGTTCATCTGTTTTGTCTCTTAAAGTCCTCATATGAGTGAAGTCATATGATTTTTGTCTTTCTCTGACTAATTTCACTGAGCATAATACCCTCCAGTTCCATCCACATAGTTGCAAATGGCAAGATTTCATTCTTTTTGATTGCCGAGTAATACTCCATTGTAAATGTGTATATATATATATATATACACACACATATATATATATACATATATATATATATATATATATATATATATATATCACATCTTCTTTATGCATTCATCCATCGATGGACATTTGGGCTCTTTCCATACTTTGCTATTGTTGATAGTGCTGCTATAAACATGGTGGTGCATGTGTCCCTTCGAAACAGCACACCTGTATCCCTTGGGTAAACGCCTAGAAGTGCAATTGCTGGGTCATAGGGTAGTTCTACTTTTAGTTTTTTGAGAAACCTCCATACTGTTTTCCAGAGTGGCTGCACCAGCTTGCATTCCCACCAACAATGCAAAAGAGATCCTCTTTCTCCACATCCTTGCCAACATCTGTTGTTGCCTGAGTTGTTAATGTTAGCCATTCTGACAGGTGTGAGGTGGTATCTCAGTGTGGTTTTGATTTGTATTCCCCTGATGATGAGTGATGTTGAGCATTTTTTCATGTGTCAGTTGGCCATCTGCATGTCTTCTTTGGAGAAGTGTCTCTTCATGTCTTTTGCCCATTTCTTCACTGGATTATTTGTTTTTTGGGTGTTGAGTTTGATAAGTTCTTTGTAGATTTTGGATACTAACCCTTTATCTAATACATCATTTGCAAATATCTTCTCCCATTCTGTTGGTTGCCTTTTAGTTTTGCTGATTGTTTCCTTTGCTGTGCAGAAGCTTTTTATTTTGATGAGGTCCCAGTAATTCATTTTTGCTTTTGTTTGCCTTCCCTCCAGAGACGTATTGAGTGAGAAATTGCTGCGGGCAAGATCAAAGAGGTTTTTGCCTGCTTTCTCCTTGAGGATTTTGATGGCTTCCTGTCTTACGTTGAGGTCTTTCATCCACTTTGAGTTTATTTTTGTGTATGGTGTAAGAAAGTGGTCCAGGTCCATTCTTCTGCATGTCCCTGTCCAGTTTTCTCAGCACCACTTGCTGAAGAGACTGTCTTTATTCCATTGGATATTCTTTCCTGCTTTGTCAAAGATTAGTTGCCCATATGTTTGTGGGTCCATTTCTGGGTTCTCTTTTCTATTCCATTGAGCTTCATGTCTGTTCTTGTGCCAGTACCACACTGTCTTGATGATTACAGCTTTGTAGTATAGCTTGAAGTCTGGGATTGTGATGTCTCCTGCTTTGGTTTTCTTTTTCAAGATTGCTTTGGCTATTTGGGGTCTTTTCTGGTTCCATACAAATTTTAGGATTATTTGTTCTAGCTCTGTGAAGAATGCTGGTGTTACTTTGACAGGGATCGCGTTGAATATGTAGATTGCTTTGGGTAGTATTGACATTTTAACAATATTTGTTCTTCCTATACAGGAGCATGGAATCTTTTTCCATTTCTTTGTGTCTTCTTCAATTTCTTTCATAAGCTTTCTATAGTTTTCAGTGTACAGATTTTTGACCTCTTTGGTTAGATTTATTCCTAGGTATTTTATGGTTTTTGGTGCAACTGTAAATGGGATCGATTCCTTGATTTCTCTTTCTGTCACTTCATTGTTGGTGTATAGGAATGCAACCGATTTCTGTGCATTGATTTTATATCCTGCAACTTTGCTGAATTCATGAATCAGTTCTAGCAGTTTTTTGGTGGAATCTTTTGGGTTTTCCATATAGAGTATCATGTCACCTGCAAAGAGTGAAAGTTTAATCTCCTCCTGGCCAATTTGGATGCCTTTTATTTCTTTGTGTTGTCTGATTGCAGAAGCTAAGACTTCCAATACTATGTTGAATAACAATGGTGAGAGTGGATATCCCTGTCTTGTTCCTGACCTTAAGGGGAAAGCTCTCAGTTTTTCCCCATTGAGGATGATATTAGTGTTGGGTCACTCATATATGGCTTTTATCATCTCGAGGTATGATCCTTCTATCCCTACTCTCTTGAGGGTTTTTATCAAGAATGGATGCTGTCTTTTGTCAAATGCTTTCTCTGCATCTATTGAGAGGATCATATGGTTCTTGTCCTTTTTTTATTGATGTGATGAATCATATTAATTGTTTTGCGAATATTGAACCAGCCCTGCATCCCAGGTATGAATCCCACTTGGTCGTGGTGAATAATTTTTTTAATGTATTGTTGGAGCCGGTTGGCTAATATCTTGTTTAGGATTTTTGCATCCATGTTCATCAGGGAAATTGGTCTATAGTTCTCGTTTTTAGTGGGGTCTCTGTCTGATTTTGGAATTAGGGTAATGCTGGCTTCATAGAAAGAGTTTGGAAGTTTCCCTTCCACTTCTATTTTTTGGAACAGTTTCAAGAGAATAGATGTTAACTCTTCCTTAAATGTTTGGTAGAATTCCCCCTGGAAAGCTATCTGGCTCTGGACTCTTGTTTTTTGGCAGATTTTTGATTAATAATTTGATTTCTTTATCGGTTATGGGTCTGTTCAAATTTTCTATTTCTTCCTGTTTCAGTTTTGGTAGTGTATATGTTTCTAGGAATTTGTCCATTTCTTCCAGATTGCCCATTTTATTGGCATATAATTGCTCATAATATTCTCTTATTATTGTTTTTATTTCTGTTGTGTTGGTTGTGATTTCTCCTCTTTCATTCTTGATTTTACTTATTTGGGTCCTTTCCTTTTTCTTCTTGATAAAACTGGCTAGTGGCTTATCAATTTTGTTAATTCTTTCAAAGAACCAACTTCTGGTTTCATTGATCTGTTCTACTGTTTTTTTGGTTTCGATAGCATTATTTCTGCTCTAATCTTTATCATTTCCTGTCTTCTGCTGGTTTTGAGTTTTATTTGCTGTTCTTTTTCCAGCTCCTTAAGGTGTTAGGTTAGGTTGTGTATCTGAGATCTTTCTTCCTTCTTTAGGAAGGCCTGGATTGCTATATACTTTCCTCTTATGACCACCTTTGCTGCGTCCCAAAGGTTTTGGGTTGTGGTGCTATCATTTTCATTGACTTTCATATACTTTTTAATTTCTTCTTTAACTGCTTGGTTAGCCCATTCATTCTTTAGTAGGATGTTCTTCATTCTCCAAGTATTTGCTAGATTTCCAAATTTTTTCTTGTGGTTGATTTCAAGTTTCATAGCATTGTGGTCTGAAAATATGCACGGTATGATCTCGATCTCTTTGTACTTACTTAGGGCTGATTTGTGTTCCAGTATATGGTCTACTCTGGAGAACGTTCCATGTGCACTGGAGAAGAATGTACATTCTGCTGCTTTAGGATGAAATGTTCTGAATATATCTGTTAAGTCCATCTGGTCCAATGAGTCATTCAAAGCCATCGTTTCCTTGTTGGTTTTTTTATTAGATGATCTGTCCATTGCTGTGAGTGGGGTGTTGAAGTCTCCTACTATTATGGTATTACTATCGATGAGTTTCTTGATGTTTGTGATTAATTGATTTATATATTTGGGTGCTCGCACATTTGGCACATAAATGTTTACAATTGTTAGGTCTTCTTGGTCTATAGACCCCTTGATTATGATATAATGCTCTTCTGCATCTCTCTTTTTTTTTTTTTATATTTACATTGTTTTTTTGTTTTTGTTTTTTTTTTTTTATGAAATTTATTGACAAATTGGTTTCCATACAACACCCAGTGCTCATCCCAAAAGGTGCCCTCCTCAATACCCATCACCCACCCTCCCCTCCCTCCCACCCTCCATCAACCCTCAGTTTGTTCTCAGTTTTTAACAGTCTCTTATGCTTTGGCTCTCTCCCACTCTAACCTCTTTTTTTTTTTTCCTTCCCCTCCCCCATGGGTTCCTGTTAAGTTTCTCAGGATCCACATAAGAGTGAAACCATATGGTATCTGTCTTTCTCTGTATGGCTTATTTCACTTAGCATTACACTCTCCAGTTCCATCCACGTTGCTACAAAGGGCCATATTTCATTTTTTCTCATTGCCACATAGTATTCCATCGTGTATATAAACCACAATTTCTTTATCCATTCATCAGTTGATGGACATTTAGGCTCTTTCCATAATTTGGCTATTGTTGAGAGTGCTGCTATGAACATTGGGGTACAAGTGCCCCTATGCATCAGTACTCCTGTATCCCTTGGGTAAATTCCTAGCAGTGCTATTGCTGGGTCATAGGGTAGGTCTATTTTTAATTTTCTGAGGAACCTCCACACTGCTTTCCAGAGCGGCTGCACCAATTTGCATTCCCACCAACAGTGCAAGAGGGTTCCCGTTTCTCCACATCCTCTCCAGCATCTATAGTCTCCTGATTTGTTCATTTTGGCCACTCTGACTGGCGTGAGGTGATACCTGAGTGTGGTTTTGATTTGTATTTCCCTGATAAGGAGCGACGCTGAACATCTTTTCATGTGCCTGTTGGCCATCTGGATGTCTTCTTTAGAGAAGTGTCTATTCATGTTTTCTGCCCATTTCTTCACTGGGTTATTTGTTTTTCGGGTGTGGAGTTTGGTGAGCTCTTTATAGATTTTAGATACTAGCCCTTTGTCCGATATGTCATTTGCAAATATCTTTTCCCATTCCGTTGGTTGCCTTTTAGTTTTGTTGGTTGTTTCCTTTGCTGTCTTCTGCATCTCTTGATACAGTCTTTATTTTAAAGTCTAGATTGTCTGATATAAGTATGGCTACTGCGACTTTCTTTTGTTGACCATTAGCATGATAGATGGTTCTCCATCCCCTTATTTTCAATCTGTAGGTATCTTTAGGTCTAACGTGGGTCTCTTGTAAACAGCATATAGATGGGTCTTATTTTCTTATCCATTCTGTTACCCTATGTCTTTTGATTGGAGCATTGAGTCCATTGATGTTTAGAGTGAGTACTGAAAGATATGAATTTATTGCCATTATGATGCTTGTACAGTTGGAGTTTCTGGTGGTGTTCTCTGGTCTTTTCTAACCTTTTGTTGCTTCTGGTATATATATATATATATATATATATATATATATATACTTTTTTTTTCATCTTTTCTCCCCTCAGAGAGTCCCCCTTAAAATTTCTTGCAGGGCTGGTTTAGTGGTCACAAACTCCTTTAATTTTTGTTTGTCTGGGAAACTTTTTATCTCTCCTTCTATTTTGAATGATAGCCTTGCTGGATGAAGAATTCTTGGTTGCATATTTTTCTGATTCAGCACACTGAATATATCCTGCTACTCGTTTCTGGCCTGCCAAGTTTCTGTGGATAGGTCTGCTGCAAACCTGATCTGTCTTCCCTTGTAGTTTAGGGCCTTTTTTTTGCCTTGCTGCTTTCATGATTCTCTCCTTGCCTGAGTATTTTGTGAATTTGACTATGATATGCCTTGTTGATGGTCGGTTTTTGTTGAATCTAATGGGAGGCCTCTGTGCTTCCTGGATTTTGATGTCTGTGTCTTTCCCCAGGTTAGGAAAGTTTTCCACTATGATTTGCTTACATAACCCTTCTACCCCTATTTCTCTCTCTTCCTTCTCTGGGACCCCTATGATTCTGATGTTGTTCCTTTTTAATGAGTCACTGATTTCTATAATTCTTAAATCGTGCTCTTTTGCCTTAATCTCCCTCTTTTTTTCTGCTTCATTATTCTCTATAAATTTGTCCTTTATATCACTGATTCTCTGTTCTGCCTCGTCCATTCTTGCCGCTGCTGCATCCATCCATGATTGCAGCTTAGTTATAGCATATTTAATTTCATTCTGGCTATTTTTTACTTCTTTTAGCTCTGCAGAAAGGGATTCTAACCTATTCTCGACTCCAGCTAGTATTCTTATTATCATGATTCTAAATTCTGGTTCAGACATCTTGCTTGTGTCTGTGTTGGTTAAATCCCTGGCTGTCGTTTCTTCGTGCTCTTTCTTTTGGGGTGAATTCCTTCGTTTTGTCTTTTTGAAGGGAGAAAAGGAATTAATGAGGTAGAAAAATTGAAATTAAAAAATATTAAAATTAAAAATTAAACACACACACACACACACTCACACAAATCGAATAGATGATGCTAGATCCTAGGTGTGTTTTGGTCTGGGTGTAGAAAGTGGTTTGACGGATTAGAGAAAACAAAACAAAACAAAACAAAATAAAAGGGGGGGAGAGAAAAAAAAGGAAATCGTTTGAGAATTTGAAAAAAATGAATATACTAAAGTAGACTAAAATACACAAAAGTAGAGAATATAGTGGAAAAAATTATAGAAAAATATTTTTAATAAAAATTAAGAAGACAAAAATATGATTTTTTTCATTTTCTGTATTTAAGAAAAAAGAAAAGAGAAAACGATAAAAAAAGAAAAAAGAAAAGAAAAAAAGAAATCATTTGAAAATTTGAAAAAGTGAATACACTGTAGTAGACTGAAATAAAATGATGGGAGTAAGATAGAATTTGAAAAAATTTACATAAAAGCAAAAAATATAGTAATAAGAAATTAAATAAAAATATTTTTAAAAGAAATTGAAAGTAAAAATGAAGTTTTTCTCTTTATTCATTCAAAAAAAAGAAAAGAGGAAAAAAAGAAAAAAGAAAAAGAAAAAAAAGGAAATTGTTTGAAAATTTGAAAAGGTGAGTACACTGAAGCAGACTAAAATAAAATGATGGAAGTAAAGTAGAATTTGAAAAAATTTACACAAAAGTAAAAAATATAGTAATAAAAATTAAAGACAGATATTTTTAATAAAAATTGAAAATGAAAATGAGTTTTTTTCCCTTTCTGTATTCAAGAAACAGAAAAGAATTGTAAAAGAGAAAAAGGAAAAAGAGAGAGAAAAAAAATTGAATAGATGAACCTGCTAACAGATTGAAGTAGGACTGAAATTGCTTCGTTTTCCCCTAGAGGTCAGTCCATGTAGCTCTTTATAGTCCATAAATGAAGCCGGGGTGAGGTTTGTGTTCTTGAAGAGCGAAGTTGGCCCAGTTGGGCAGGGCTCGGTGTAACATCTCTGCTCTCCCCTAGATGGCGCTGCTAGCCTACTGGGGTGGATTGTTGCGGTGCTCGTTGGTGCACATGCGCATGCGCGGGAGTGGTGAAAAATGGCGCCACCCAGCCACCCAGTCTGTTCTCCCGGATCACCAGTTGCGTACCGGTCCTCCGTCTTCAGCTCTCATTCACTCCCCGCTTTTCCACTCTCAGTGACCAGGCCCCAGGCAGTACCTTTCTCCTAAGTTTTGTCTCAGATGCGGCTGTTTTCCTCAGCCCCTTACTTCTGAAGGACTGCAGCTTTGACTCGCTCCGCCCCTCTGCAGGAGGGTCTCACTGAGCAATGGCTGAATGAGCAAATGCTGCTGGACCCTGCTGTTGTTGGTGCCCTGAGACTGCGGCCAGGTGCCAGCCTGCCCCCCACAAAAAAAATCGCAAGACAGTGTAGCCTCAGCGTTTCAAGGACCACGGAAAATTGCAACACACATCTGGCACCAGGCTTCACCCTCAACAACCTTGCCCTAGCACCAGCGAATGTGGCTGCCTTCCGGGGTCTGCTGGGACCAGGTGGCTTCAACAGTCTCTACCAAATGTTCTTCCAGCAGTGGAACCGCTTTTCCCCATGTGGCCTGAGAACCTCCCGGACCCCACGCTGTTCCTGGGGATTCACCTTTCCCGCCAGAGCACCGCCAGGTATGGAGCTGCGGAGTTGCAGCCTTTGCGCTCCCCTTGTCTACAGTGTTAATGGAATTTAAACCCTCTCCTTTCTCCTTTCTCCCTTTTTAGTTTAGTTCCTGCGGCTGTTTCCAATTTTCCACTTTCTCTCCAGCTGCTTTTGGGGAGGGGTGATTTTCCCGTATGCTCCCCCCTCCCCAGTCTCTGTCCTCTCTCTGCCCACAAAAGAGTTTTCTTACCTTTCGGGGCTTCTTGCTCCCCAAGTTCAGCTCTTCATGTCACGTACCTGCTGAATTCTGTGGTTCAGGTTGTGCAGATTGTTGTGTTAATCCTCCAATCGGTTTTCTAGGTGTGTAGGATGGTTTACTGTTGGTCTGGCTGTATTTCATGGATGTGAGACACACAAAAAGCTTCCATGCTCTTCCGTCATCTTGGCTCCTCTCCGGAAGTTTCCTTTTCTTCATTCATTTTGAAAGCACATTTTGTACAGAATTTTTTTTTTTTTTTTTTTTTTTTTTTGTAGAAAATAGGCCTTAAATAGTTGAAATCCATGCCTCGTTCTTTTAAATTTCTAGATTGGCTTTCCTTTCCCCTAAGTTTGGCCAACTCTAGTGGATTCAACCCATTTGTTTCCAAATTCCTTCTTTGCTGCCTTATTTGCATATATATTCTATTATATTGCTCACCTCTTGCAAATGTAAGAAGCTATTTGCTTTTTATCTTTTTTTACTAAAGGTAAATATGAACCACCTCTTACTTTTTTTTGTATCTTTACACTCCAGTACAGTGCCTTACCTCTGACAAATGTTGGTTGAAATTTTTCTACCTTCCATATTTTCTATTAAAGTAGCTTGCACATAGTTGGAGATTTGGAGATGTTTGTTTCATGAAGAGTTTGCTAGAATTAGAGAAAAGTGGAGAGTTGAATTTTCTTCTTTGGAAACATTTGAAAGAGGACTGTGGAAAGATTTCTGAGTTGTATGAAGAATGGAGATATGGGTTAGGAAGCTGTCATGCTAATTTTCTTTGAAAAATCATGAATAGTTAAACAAATTGGGCCAGAAAAGAATTTTCATTTTCAAAACTGATTTTTGCCCTAAAGTAAATTACTTGAAAGATACAAACTATATGTAACTATAATGCTCCCTAGTGGCTATTTTCTACCAAAGCAAATAACAGAATTCTAGCGTTCAACAAATAGATGTGTTGGATATTCTGAAATGCAAAGACTATATATATATTTTTCAAGTCTTTATTTAAATTCTAGTTAGTTAACAGACAGTTATAATATTTTTAAGTCAAAATTGCCCATGCAGAAATCTAAAAAAGTTTTCCTTTTTCTATAAAACATACCAATTACTCATAAAATAATATAATCTTGGCTGAAGAATAAAAACTCCTCCTTTAAAAAAAAAACCATTTTACATACTAAAATCTTTTCCTCCCAGCAACATATGGACATTTGCTCTCTGACAGTCAAAAAGTTGAATTACTCATGACTCCTGCTTCCAAAGAGATTAGAATTTTGTGAGGATACAGATATAAATAAAAACCATTGCTCACTGAGATAAATTCAATAGTATGGGTTTGCACAAAGGGAAGAGAGGGAGTAGATTGAGGATGGTCTAAAGAGAAAGTAATCTTTGATTTATGCTTTGAAGGGTAGGTTTGCATCTATTAGCTAGAGCAGTAGGAGAAGGGCATTCCAGGCAGATGACAGGCGTGGTACAAAAGCTTGGAGAGGAAAACATACCACCTACTCAGGCACTTCCTGGTAGGGGCTTGCACATAGGCTACATGTGGGACTCAAGCAGAAAATACTGGCAGGAGATGAGTACAGGAGTCAAACAATGCAAAAATAGTATAGTATAGTATAGTATAGTATAGTATAGTATAGTATAGTATGAAGGAATTTGGGTTAATGTGTCAGAAATGGAAGATCACAGATTTTAATCTGGACAGTTTTAGTGAAAGATCTCTGGTACTAGTGTGAAGGAAGAAGGATTGGAGAGGAATTAGTACAAATCTATTATAACAATCCAGTAAAAAAAATTATGAGATGCCTATCAAGAATGTTGCAGTAGTGATGGAGAGCAGGAGAAAAATTCCAGAGAGGCTTTGTTAGACAATTGAACAGACTTGGTGACCAACTGAATGCAGGAGGTGGGAATAATGGTAAAAGCTGTTACCTGTCTGCATGGGGGAAATACAATTAATCCAGAGAAAAAAATTATAAAAGGAGAAGCAGACTGGGGCAGAGGTCAATGATAATAAGGATAATGAATTTATTTGGGGGTAAGTTCAGTATGAAACATCGACAACACATGTCAAGAGAGCTTTTACTAGGCATTTGGAGATAGGAATTTGGAGCTCAAGAGAGAGAGGTCTGGAGTGGTTCTACATTTGTGAGGGAATCTCCCACCCTTTGATTTGAGTGTAGGTAACTTAGTGATCACATCTAATGAGTGGAAAAGAATGGAATTGATAGTTTGTGTCTTCAGACCCCCAGGTTATAAAAGCATTGTGGATTTCTACTTGCTTTCTTCCTTGGATCTCTTGTTCTGGGGGAAGCCAGTTGCCACATTATAAGGACGCTCACCTATAATGAAATCCACATGGCAAAGCAGTAAATTCTCTGGCCATCACATAGCAAGGAACTGAGGCTTTCTGTCAATAACCTCATTAGTGAGACTGGAAGAGGATCTTTCAGTCCCAATTAAACCTTCAGATGGCTGTAGCCCTGTCCAAAATCTGTGCTGCAAACTCATGAAATACCCTGCAACTAAGCTGCTCCTGAATTCCTGATCCACAAAAACTCTGCAATAATAAAAAAAAAATGTGCATTATTTTAAGCCACGAGGTTTGGGGATAATTTGTTATGCCTCATTAGACATCTAACACATAAGGCCACACGCAGGTACAAACAAGGAGGACAGTGTCCCTGGCTGGGGAGCTGCATCTCTGCTACAACTCTTACCAGAGAGGAAGAGAAGAGATTTCAGTAGATGGCAGTGGAGTTGTCTTCCCCAGCCTAGGGCAACTAATTTGGGTTTTATTTAAAATACAACGGGAAGCTGCTAAATAGAGGAGTGAACTATTCCAGTGATTTGTGATGAAAACAATAGAGCCGGGTTAGGGAAGATGTGGGAAGATGAGTCAGAAACCTCTTGAAGTAGTTCAGGCAAGACTTGCTTCTGCTTTGAACTTGGGTGGAGGCAATTGGGAGACAGAAGTAGGTTATTTCAGAAGTAGGAAAGATGAGAGGACTAAAGAAAGGTTTAAAGTTTTCACCATTCCCCAAAAGTGTCCAGGCAAAGAGGAGAGGCCAAAGTTTGAAGCCCCACAAGACGAAGACCTTATGAAGCCAGTGTGTGAGATAAATGTAAAGAACACATGCTAGAGCCCCTCTCAAATTTACCTCTGGACCTCCGTGATTGGTTTTGATCTGGTCTATAAGTGCATGTGCTGGCTGTGTTTAAGACAACCCAGTGCAACAGATGTAATACAGGTTTGCATCCCCAGGACCAAACACATCGGGAACCTAAATGAGAACGAGAGCTGCTGTATTTTGATCATGGTGCCAACATTACATACATCATGACATGTAATTCTCATAGCAAGCCTGTGAGAGAAGTCCATTAGATTTACATTTTGCAGGAAAAAAAAAAAACAAAACAGGCTCAGGGAGAATAAGGAACTTGACCAAGTTCACAAAGCTTGTAAACGCCAGAGTAGGATTTGAATGTGAGTATGTTTGACACCAAAGTCCTTACGCTTAACCACTAAATGCATTTCTTCCCACCTCTGCTCAGAACCCAGCACCTCTCTGACACTTCCAACCTGGCCAGCTTGGAGCATCCAGAGACAGCTCCCTTGGATATTATATTCACATTCTCAAAATGGTTGTTGACAATGACAATGGAAAACGTATCTCAAGCAGTTTGATGGACAAGAATTGACTCAGGGAAATCAGAGCGAGATAGAAAGAATACAGAAGATTTTCAAATGGTGTCATTGGCTAACAGACTGAATGTGAGGATACATGATCATTTACTTTGGAGGATTCTCAAAATGCTTGAGGGAAAAATTTGTGTGTGTGTGTGTGTGCGTGTGTATTATGCAGATGTAGTTCGAGGTCAAGAACAGAAACTTTTATTATGGACGTAAAGGTCACTTCATTTTTATCTGCAGATGAGGAGGATCTGGTGACTTTGAGTTATAGCAGTGCCTGATCCAGGGAGTAATTTGTGCAGAACTGATAAGCCATCGATTTGAATAAACCTGAGTAGACTGAAACGTAGAAGCTTAGAGTTAGAAGGACTCTTAGAGGTCATATACTTTAGCTGCTGGCTTAAACGTGAACACTTCTGTTAGTAGGAAAGGCAATCATCTCCGTCATACTGGCCTGGGAATGATAAAAGAAGTGTATTCTGTATTTCCTTAAAAATATAGCTTTCTTGCAGGGTTAGGGAAGAAATGGGAAGATTAGTCAGAAACCTTTTGAAGTAGTTCAAATGCAAATATTACAGAATGCAAATATTTTATGAACATTTCTCACACATTTCTCTGACGTTACCTGGAATATGAGATAAAAACTCAGCTTGTAGAGAGTGGCCTAATATTTTGGAAGTATAATAACAATGATAATAATAGTAGTTATATACATTATCATAACAATTTCATAATTTGATTATGAATTAATCATAATACTAGTTTCCATATCTTCTGAATTTGAAACATCACCTAATTCTGTTGCTTTATAATAATAATGATGAGGATAGTCATTATTATTGACATTATAAGCAACAGAATCAGGCAATCTTTCAAATTAAAAAAGATTTATGGAAAAACCAGTATTTGATGTTTGTACATACACTACCTCATTCAATTCTGGAGTAGGTATGATGATCCATATTTTGTATATGAGAATACAGAGGCCCAAAGAGTTGAAGGAACTTGTTCAAACTTACACAGATAATCAATAGAAGAGACAGGACTTGAACGTATGGCCTATTAAGCTTGTCTTGCTAACATTCATTCCATCTTTATCTAAGATTACTTCAGTTTCCAATTGTTCTTGGGAAATCAGTGCTTTCCCACATGTAGTTCGTGGGTTGCCTCAAGTTGGGTCGACCACACTCCCAATGCAATAAATGGTGCCTTACTGAATCCAACCAGTCTTAGTGCTGTGCACAAGTCCTGTTGTATTGCCTGGTCTACCACTAATGTCCACTTTCTCCTTCTTATTGCCGCCCCTCTCACTTTTATCAGGGTGGGAAATTTTAGGCAAGGAGAGAAGAAATTCAACAAATTCTCACCACACCATCTCTCCACCTGCCTTACTGTGTGCTTACTTTCTCTGCATTACCTTCTGTTATTATGGATAAAATGTCTACATATAGCAAAGGCCAGTTCTTCTGTGTCTTAGATGCCATAGCTGCAGCGATTCTCTTCTCTCCAGCTCCTGATTCAGACAATTTTTTCCCTCTTTCTCTAGTTCGTTCCCATCAGCATGCAAAAATTCTGTGTCTTCCATATTAAAAACCAAAGCAAACCAAACCTCTTGACCCTATGTCATTCTTTTTACTTCATTTTATTGTAAGCTCCCTGAAATGTTATCTGGAATCACTGTCTCTGATTTATCTCTACTGAACCCAGTCTACTCAGGCGATCATCCCATCACACCCATGAAACTGCTCTGGTCGACATTTCCAATAGGGTGACTCACGTCTCAGTTTGTACAGACAGTTGTGGCCTCTGCCTGTTCTCCAGGGATAATTTTTCACTCTCAAAATGTCTTCATTTGGATGACAAATTATATATTCACCCTATTTATGACCTCCACATTGGTAAATCCAGCTAACCACAGCACTTCTCAGTGCTCATTATACTTAAACCGATAGCATTTCACACATCCTATCACATCTTTGTTCACTTGTTTTCCAGGATCTCACGTGGTCCTCCTCTTGTCTTTCTAGTAGCTTCTTTTAGCATCCTTAACTGGTTCCTTCTCATCTCCCCCATTAGTGGGGGTTGCAGTGCCCTCAGCATCAATCATTTGAACCCCCTTCTTCTCTTCTCCTCTATACTAATTCCCTCGTTAACCTCATTTGGTCTCATGGCTTTAAACACCACTTACATACTAATTGTGCCTACAATTAAATCTTTATCCTAGAATTTCTCCCTGACCTTCAGACTCCTATATCTATTTACCTGATAGCATCAAAATCATGACATGTCCAGAAGTGAAGTTTTGACCTACTCCCACACAAAAAGTTGCACTTATCCAATCTTCCCCGTCGTAGGGACCAACTACAGTTTGCAGGAAGTAAACACCTTGATCTAATATTTGAGCCTCATTTTCTCTCATTATAGCACATTCAATATGTCATCAGATCCTGTTCTACCAGCAAACCCTACACTTCTCACCACCTCCACTACTTGTGCATGTATCTCTCACCTGGATTATTGCAGTATCCTCAAAATAGATCTTTGCTTCTGTAGGATATATTCTCAACAGAACAGCCAGGGCAATCCTTTTCACAGAGGTCATGTTATATGTCACTTTTTTTGTTCAAAATTCTCTAATATCATATCTCACTCAGTATAACACCTAAATTCCATGCAGGGACCTACAGACCTGCTATTATCCTGCTTCTTTACCCCTCTGCCGTTATTGCTTTCCTTTCTCCTCATGGCCCACTCTGCCCTAGGCATCCTTGTGTTCACTCCTGCCTCAGGATCTTCACGCTCACTGTTCCCTCTGCTTGGATTCCCTTCACACAGTTAGCCCTGTGAATCACTCCCTCACCTTCTAACTGAAGCTTTTCCTTCCCGTCTCTTTTCCAATGGTAATTCCCTCCCTTCCTGTATGGTAGTTTCTTAGAGCTGCTGTGACTTAGTACCACAAACTGTGTGGCTTAAAACAACAGAAATTTATTCTTTCATAGTTCTGGAGGCTAGGGGTCTGCAGTCAGGTTGTCATGAGGGCCTTGCTCCCTCTGAGACTCTGAGTAGAATCCTTTCCTGCGTCTTCCTAGCTCTGGCAGTGGCCAGCAGTGCTTGGCTTCCTTGGCCTGCAGCTACATCCTTCCAGGATCTGCGTCTGCCAGGGTCCTCCCAGTGTGTCTCTGTCCTCACTTGGGATTTTGTCTCCTTATAAGGACTCCTGCCATATTGGATTAGAGCCCACCCTAATGACTTCAGCTTAATTTGGTTACATTTGCGATGACTCTATTTCCAAGATAGAATTAAAGATCACATTCACAGGTACCAGAACTTAGGACTTCAACATACGTTGCTGGGGGACACAGTTCACCCTATAACACTTCCTTGACACAATATTTCTTACCTTTCTTACCTTTGAAATTTTCTGCATAGCACTGTCATTTCACTTATAAGACATTTTAATTCTTTAATGTTTGTTTGTTTATTTAATGTTTATTTATTATTGAGAGACAGAGAGACAGAGCATGAGCAGGGGAGGGGCAGAGAGAGCAGGAGACACAGAATCCGAAGCAGGCTCCAGGCTCCGAGCTGTCAGCACAGAGCCCCACGCGGGGCTCGAACTCACAAACCATGAGATCATGACCTGAGCCAAAGTCAGATGTTCAACCGACTGAGGCACCCAGGCGCCCCTGTTTATTTATTTATTTTGAGAGAGAGTGAGAAAGAGTGGGGGAGAGGCAGAGAGAGAAGAGGAGAGAGAGAGAATCACAAGCAGGCTGTCAGCCCAGAGCCCGACGCAGGGCTCAAACTCACCAACTGTGAGATCATGACCTGACTGGATATTAAGTCAGACGCTTAACCACGTAAGCCACCCAGGCACCCCATAGGACATTTTATTTTATAGATTATATTACAGATGGTAAATGTGAGCTCCACAGTGACAGGGATTTTTGACTGTCTTGTACCTTGCTGTTACCTTGGTATTTAGAACGTGACTGGAACCTAGAGCACATACAATAAATAGTTGTACCAATGTTACTGACTAAATGTTGATGTTCCTTCTTTTTGCAGTGATTCTTTCAAGTCTCCTGAAATTTGTGGAGGGCGTGGGCGTGGTGGGGCAGTTGTTGCGCAGATTGAAGGAGCACATAGTGCCGCCTGGGTGGCTCAGTCAGTTAAGTGTCCGACTTTGGCTTGGGTCACTATCCCACGGTTCATGAGTTCAAGCCCAGCATCAGGCTTTCTGCTGTCAGCGCAGAGTCTACTTTGGATCTTCTGTCTCCCTCTCTCTCTGCCCCTCCCTCGCTCTCTCTCTCAAAAATAAATAAACACTAAAAAAAAAAAAGCACATAAATACTATCTTCCTTTGCAGAGGTTGGTACACTATTGCCTGTGGCCCAAATCTGGTCTGCTGCCTGCTTTTGTAAATAAAATTATATCATAATACCGATATGCTCATTTGTTTCTGTATTGTCTGAGGCTGCTTTCCTGCTACAGTGGCTGGGTTGAGTAGTTGCAACAGAGACCACATCCCCCACAAAGCCTAAAATATTTACTCTTCCATCCTTTATAGAAAAAGTAAGTGTTCCAACCTCGTTCTTCTGCTGTTTCCATATGTGTAACAGTGGGGAATGTTAATCATTAAAAGAGGATCAGATTTAAGAGTCAAGAAACATCTTCCAAGTGAAAATAAAATGAAGTGGAAGATGTTTTCCAGTAGCTCAGTTAATTTACACCACTGGGTGTCTCTCTTCCCTAAACTTTACAAGTAAATGTTGAACCAGACATCAGCCAACTGGGACTGTGACATACCAGACAAATATTGACAGTTGCTAAGGCAACTGGGATAAAGTATTGGCCAAAGGATAATATAGGCGCCAATTGTGCGTGCCATGTTTCTCACATAGGGGAGAGACACAGAGAATATGAATGAAAAATATATTTCAAGATCCCTTTTCAACTGCGGCTTAAGAACAACTCACAGCTGATGTTTATCTTAACTCCTCTTTCAGCTTTTCTGGAAAATTAACACTTTGGGGACTTGGGGGCCCTTAAGTCAGCTAGCATATGTCACAAGGGGGAAATCTGGGTATCAATTCTCTTTTCCAGTTATCCCTGGAATTTACTGTTCTGCATTGTGTTCTCATGGCCAAGTGTAAGGCCACATGTAGTTTTTGGCTTGCCTGCTCTTTTCACAGAAGTGGTTTCTGCAACACCTCCTTTCAGAGATTTCTTATTAGTCAACATTGGAATAATTAGCCTGCCTTTTTAGTTGCCTCCTGCAATGTGGTCTGAGGGAGTTTTTAACCTGTGGTTGAATTTGAGCTTTTGTCACTGATTAAACTTGGGCTTTTGTCATTACGCTAGTGCAAGGCTTCCTAACAGTGGAATTAGTGACATTTTGGATGGATAATTCCTTGTTGCGTAGGCTGTCTTGTGCATTGCAAGGTGTTGGGAAGTATCCCTAGCCTCTTGTTGCCAGTAGCAGCCCCCCAGTTATGAGGATCAAAAATGTCTTCAAATATTACCAAACATTCCCTGTGTAGCAAAATTATCATCAGTTGAAAACATTGTGCTAGTAAATGCTAAACCATATTTCTTTTCAGGTTATTCTTAAAGCATCCTCAAGTAGAGCTGGAGTTTCAAAACACCAATGGGAGAAACTGTGGAAATTATAGATTTTTCAAATTGCACAGGAGAACTTCAGTCTTTCACAAAATTAAAAAATTCAGAAATTAAAACATTGATGACGAACCCAGAGAGATCACACAACAGGAGCTGCTTTCATTCAGTGAGAAACTAGATAAGATCTCCCAGAGGATATTTTGGGGTCTTTTCTGTATGGGCTATTTAGAAGTCCTGCAATCGAGATCTCTTGTTTAGTGAGAAGTCTTTCAGGATGGTCTCTGAACATGCCCCTGCTTTGCTGTCCCCTGAGCCTTTCAAATGACTGAGTTTGGATCAGGCAGGTGGGATTGATAATGGCATGGCATCTAGGAAACTTGTACATCTGATATTTGTCTTCTGGAAAACCATCCGCCTGTCCACAGCCCCTGTGAACTCCCAGTCTTTGAGTCCCTCCTTGAAGGCTGAGTAATCCCATTTCCCCACTGGACAGGAGGGGCTGGCTGAGGTCATTATGACGATTCATTAGTAGCATGTTGGGCTGTAACTCCCAGAGGAACTTGAAATATTGATTTTATGCATGTCATGCTAAAGATTGAGCAGTTGTAATCCTACTTTGTATATTCCTTCCTTCAGATTTAAAACAAGATGGCTTTGCCACCAGGGTAGCTGACTTGCTCTAATTAATCTTTATGGAAAGAGTTGACATGTTTAAATGAGCTCATCCAAATAGCATCAGTTATTCTTCTCTGATATTGAGGATAAATTGGAATGAAGCATGATTTAGAAAGAATAGAAATCTCACCCTTATTTCTTTATTTTTCTTGGCTGTATCTGTCATCTGCAAAATGGGTTGTGATTTATAAAGTCTATGAGAATAGTGTTGTATAACATTTTTTGCTATCCCTTGCAATACAATAGGCAAATAGGCAAAATAGGAAATAGGCAAACTCCCAGTGTATGATCATGGGGTGACATCCATTTAATAAAGATTGTCTTCTCCATGTTCTCTAATGGATACTGTTTAAGAGCTTTCTAGAAAAGGCTGTAAGCCACAAAACCAGCAGGATTCTTAACTATTCCTTTGGAAAAGTTAGGCAATTAAAAGCTTATGTCATTTGCGGGAAACATGACTGATGGTTCAAATGAACTTATTATAAGTTATTTCTTTTGAGCTTACAGATTGCATATTTTTCTCAAATGCCAAGATCATTAACTAAAATGTGAGAGCACTAGAACTCTAAGGGATCTTAACAAGCAAAATGGGCAGAAAAATCAGTACCTCAGTGGGCAGTTATGAGAATTGAATGAGATAATGTGTATAAGGATAATTTGGAATGAAAACCACCCTAATTAAAGTTGGAGCTATCTCATTAGGATGGAAAAGCATATATCAGACCTAAGAATCAAAGTTTCCTCCCTCAATAATTCCACGGTCAATTGTTTCCACAAAGGGTGAGGTCAAAATCATGCTGAGAGGACATATATCATTTTTCATGTATCAGAATAGACTTTTTTTTTCCTTTTGGTTTGGGCTTGTTTTGTTTTTGACAAAAAAATCAATCCTTGCCCTGAGATACTCTCCGTCCTTGGGCTAACTCATGAGGAGATCAGCTGAATCTCTTGATGACAAAAGATGGAACTTCGAACATTCATTCTCTGCCTCATTCACAGGACTCTGATCCAGCCCTAATCTCTTAAGTCAAACAGGTCCAGTTGAGTAGGCCTCCCATCAGCCTGAGGCTAATTCCTCAGGCACCTGAGTTAGGGAGTTGAGTAGCACTAAAGGGACTTTATTGGGAAGGGATGAAGTTATCTGAGAGACCGTTTTGGACTTTGGAGTAGAGGGCTTGGGAGAATGTTATGTGAAAAAGAAAAGGAATATTAAGAAAATATAAAAAGTCATTTGGAGCACGCTTTCAAGAATTTCCTTCACTAGTGAGGCACAAAGGAGTGCCTGAAGTTGGACAAAGTTAACCTCTCCTTTATTCCCCTGTACTCTTCTTTTGAGATCTACTCTACCTGTCACTTTATATGTTTCCATCATAGCCTAGTAAATGTTAGGTATAAGGAAGAAATGTAAGGTGGCTCTCAGGGAAGGGAAGGTATTAGTTTCCCAGGCATCTTGTTGATTCTTGTGGTAATGTAATTGGGAGAGCATATTTCCCCTATTTTATCCCTCACCCTATGGTAGATTACCAAATGAAGCTATTGTTAAGTATCGGCATGATGGAGCAGGTAAAAGGTTCAGAATCTGGTAATATCAGCAGAAAAGTTCCTTTCAGGCTGGAGAGAAAATAAAATTGAATTCTTTGAGTACCCTACATAGGTTAGCAATGAGTATCTTTTGCAATAGGAAAGGAGGATCTTGCTGTATTTAAGTCTCATACGTGCTCAGTAAATGTTAGGTTAATTGATTCTCACATAATGATATACTATGTTTTCATGGAATTAAGTTTAGAGTTCAAAACAACAAAATCACAGGTAGTTTTGCCTATCACCTTCATGAGAATAATCTTATCTAACTGGTTGCTTAGTAAACATTGTCTTGTTAAATTGAATCAAGATAGAGAGGTATTATTTGTGACACATCATCTTCTTACCATCATGAAAAATATTTGTAATAGGCGTTGCACTCTAAAACATTTGATATGATCGTCTGCAAAGTACAGAAACATATCCAAAACCAAGGTAATTGTTTTGTCTGCTAGTGGCCATTTATTCTTTTAGCCAAATGACTCACATTGCTTGACCATTTTTGCATATGGTCAAAAATTTTAAAACCTAGCTATAATATTTCCTTCTCTGCAGCACAGTTAAGATACTTGAACTTTATAGGGAAAATGTCTACAAGATGACAAACATTGACTTTTCCTCCTTATTGCTCCATTAATCATCCAGAGGGTTGGGACTAGCATGTCAAATGGGCTTTTTCAAATACAAGCATCTGGATGATGAAAAATTTGAATTTATACTCAAATGTCTTAGAGTTATATAGACAGCTAATGACCCCTAATAATAGCTTACTCCAAGTGGGAATTTAGAATTTACAGATTACTTTTACACACATTTCCCCCCTAGAGCTGAAGAGAGTACTGCCTTCTTTAAAACACTATTGACTTAATCCTGATAAAAATTGGGTGTCTGGTGGTGAAGAAGAATCTCTAATACACAATGATGTTAGAGTCTTTTGTTATTCAGGCAAGGACAAAGGGAATCAACAACACTATTTAAAACTGTGCTCATTTTAAGTCTAACAGTTTAAGTAAGCTATCCAATTCATACGTCTTGATGGATAGTTTGGGAGATGGAAGGCCAAACTCTCTGGCCAGGCTCAAGGAGACAGAAAGGACAAATTTAGGGAGAGCATGATTGGAGGACGTATATCAGAAAATGGGCCAGGTTAAGGCTGGGAGCAAGAATCAGCAGGAGCAGTGCAAACTAAGGCATATAACTAAAAGGTGGGTTGGGGCGCCTGGGTGGCTCGGTCGGTTAAACGTCCGACTTCGGCTCAGGTCATGATCTCACAGTCCGTGAGTTCGAGCCCCACGTCGGGCTCTGTGCTAACTGCTCAGAGCCTGGAGCCTGTTTCAGATTCTGTGTCTCCCTCTCTCTCTGCCCCTCCCCTGTTCACGCTCTGTCTCTCTCTGTCTCAAAAATAAACGTTAAATTTTTTTTTTTTTTTAAATAAAAGGAGGGTTGCTGTGAACCAGGAAAGGAAGCATAGGGCAGTATGTGTGGGCAGGTGTGTTGGAAACATTCCTGACATCATTGATGATGGAACTTTCCAGAATTTTAGTATCAGTTTTACAAAGGTAAACTGTTTTTTTTTAAAGGATTAGGGAATGGCAGTCATAAAATTCCATTTCTATTTGTTTACTCATCAATTAATAACTTTATCCACCCATCTACTCTTTTTATCTAATCATACTTCCATCTTTTCATCAACTTATTCTTTTATGTTTTATCCAACATTTTATTGAGTACCCATCTTGTGCAGAATTATTGCTTGGTATTTCATGGAGGAGTGAAGAGAGTTAAACATAGCCCATAAGGTATTATCTATGACCCATAATAATGCATATGATAATTTCAGATGGAGCTGAGGTGGCTCAATGGACTCTATTATGGTGAATAAAGGCTTTTCCTTAGTTGTGCTTATGTAGAGATTTATTCTGTGTTTGCTTTCCACCTCTTATGTTTAGAGGTAATCCCAAAGATGGGTTTGTAAACTCAATAAAGGCAATTTGAAAGTTTAGCCTAGAAAAGAGGCCATCAGTGGCCCACGGAGGAAATGTTACAACTTAATGTCACCCCAGTGGACCAATGGACTAGAGAGTGCCTGCACTTTCCAAAAATCTTTTGAAGAAAAGAAAGCAAGAAACTTGTAATTTGGAGAGAGAGAGGCAAACATAAAAGCTTGGAAACAAAGCAGAACCCTTTCAATATTCCTCTAGGTGGTTCCTCATGAGTTGTGATGTATCAACTATTCCTTAAAACCAAATCATGTAACTAGTAGGGGAATCTGAAATTGCAAAGACCACCTACATAGGTCTTGTTCTATAAAATACACAAATCCTGAGTAGGTTAAAATTTGGCCAATTGCCTAGAAGAGCTCTATATAACCAATAAAAGCACATTTGCCTCTGGGCTTACTGCCCATGTACAACATGCTACATACAGCTAGCTATCCAGGGTGGGGTGAAGGCTTGTAGCAAAAATCAAGGGGTCCTGGCTGTTATTATATATTTCAGAGTGAGACTGCAGAGTTCAGGGAATATCCAAGCCAAATAATGTTATCTTCCTTTCCCCCAGAATACAATAAAATGTCTTCTCTGGACATTTTCAAAGCTATTTGCTCACCAAAGAAGAGAAAGGCACAAAACTAAAAGAGTGGTAGAAAATCAGTGAAAACAATGGCAGGGTGTAAGGGAGGATTGGGTAAGAGAAAATTAAGTAAAACTTAATAGATAGCATTTTGTGATGGGCCTTGAATCATAGGTAAGATTTCAAAAGGTAAAGCTAATGGGAGAAGGACATCCAGGTAGATGATATAGCAACAAGAAGAGTCTGGACACAAAAAAACTTGAGCCCTTATGCCAAAGGGAGAAAAGAACACATGATCCCTCTAAATAAACTATTAAACATAGGCTTGGAGGATAGATAGTTCTCTTAATGATTGAGGGGTTACTGGGAGGCCTCACAAACTCCTACATCACTGTCTTGAAATCTTCCAGATATGTGCTTATTGGGCTTAAGAGATGCCCTTTTCCCATAGTTGCTATAGAGAGATATCTGTGAGTAGCTGACCTTCAGATGTGAAACTGGCTTATGTAAGAACAGAGGTCTGAACTGCTTCAGACTTAGTTTTGGGACACTACTTTCTCTGGAAATTCTCTGGAATTTGGGGGCACCCAACATGGGACTGAGCTCTAGAGAGTCCACTCTCATGAAAATAGTCAAAATGACAAGCAGAAGAGGAAAGGCTGGAAAGACTTGATAATTTAATATGAAAACCTGAGGTCTAAGGACAAACTAACACAATACTCCAGACTATAAGCTTCGTGAGGGCAAGCACTGCATTTGCTTTGTTCACTGCTTCCCAGTTCCAGCACATTACTTGGAATGTGGTAGGTAATCAATCCATATTTGTTGAATTGATTTATTACTTAATTTATTAAGACATAAAAGAAGGAACACTTGCTTTCATCCCAATGGTTGGTAAAAAGCTCAAGACCACATTCCTCACAGTTCTTGGTCTCAGAATTATTACCCAGATTCAATGGTTTTTCTTGGCAAAGAGCTGCACATACCCCCCATGCCTCCTGTTAGGGAAGTTCCTTAGGTGGTGACCAGTACTCAGAGGACAATTTCTCCAAGCTTAGTAGTAGCCCTTCATCTATTTGACTGTCTTGAACATGTATTACCTACTTTCCCAACTGGACTATGTGTAACTCAGAATGTAGACAATAACAGAGTGATTAAATGCACAAATTCTTGATTCAGAATCCAGGCTTTGATGTATAATAAATTTATGTTCCTGTATAAACTATCTCCCCAAAGCTTTGTTTTCCTCATCTGTAATTTTGAGATATAGTAGTACCCAACTCATAGGATATTTATAAGAACTAAATGTAGTAATCTATGTAAAGCACTTTGCCTATTGCCTGGCACTTAATAATCTTGTAAGTATTATTTCTCTTTTTCCTCTAATTTTCCCTTAAAATTTCTAAATTTTATATACTCTAAAATCAACATTTAAAATATTTTCATATTTATGAAAGTAAGATAAATCTCACAATTGATGGTGTGTCCTAGGTAAATTATCATAGTTGTTATTTCTTTTTGATACACAAATTAATGGTACATTTTACAATTGACATCATCTAAAATAAGATAAAGTTGAAATTATTGTTATTACTGCTAATTTGACTATGTGAGGTACACAAGGAGATACGAAGCTTCAGGGTAGACATTGTGCATCATTCTGGGACATCAATTCTACTTGAAGATTTGGGTGGGAAAAGTCAAATACACCAGCCAATTAGAGATTTTAGATGTTAGGGGTACCTGGGTGGCTCAGTCTATTAAGCATCTGACTCTTGATCTCAGCTCAGGTCTTGATCTCAGGGTAGTGAGTTCAAGCCCCACACTGGGTGTGGCACCTACTTAAAAAAAGAGAAATATTTTGGGGTTGCCTGTGTGTCTCAGTCTGTTAAGTGTCTGACTTTGGCTCAGGTTACAAACTCACAATTTGTGGGTTTGAGCCCTGCATGGGGCTCTGTGCTGATAGCTCAGAGCATAGAGCCTGCTTCCTATTCCGTGTCTCCCTCTCTCTTTGCCCTCCCCCATTCACTCTCTGTCTCTCAAAAATAAATATTAATTTTTTTAAAAAGAAATTTTAGATGTTATTTTTATATTTAACAAACATGGATATATGAAAGAGAAGTCAAGATTTACCTGAATTTTTTATTGAAAAATGTGGCGTGCCATAGAAACTTTGGCCTGAGATACTGGATTTCTGCTGTAGGTGTTCATTATGCTTTGCTGCTTGGAGTCATGTGACAGAAAAGTGTGAGAAGTACAGGCGTGAAGCAGTGGTGAGATAATCAGACAAAGTCCCTGCCCTCCTGGAGCTTAAAGTCTAGTGGGGGACAGACTTCAAAACTGGTAACAGGGGCGGGGCGCTTTAGCTGTCGCAGTAGTCATTGTGACAAGAAGCAGCTGAGCACAAAGCAGGGTGTGGTCAGTTCCACTGGTGGCAAATGGGTGCCAGTCAAGAAGTCTTAGAGAAGGTGAACTTACAGTAGATTCTTGAACAAGGATATGGAGTTTGGGGAGATGACAGAGCCCACCCAATAGGATCCTTGTAGTCTTTGTCCTTTTTTTTTCTGGGGGCTGAGATGCTCTGCAAAGTATCAGGGAAGATCCTCATGGCTGAAATTTTAGAACTAGAACTTGCATTTATTGGCATCAACTCTGCCAAGGTCCTCTGAGCATCTTGGGGGTGGCCCTGCTTCAGCAGGACAAATCTGGGTCCCTTTGGAGCATACTGACCCTTATTTAACCCACACAGAGAACTCTGTAACCTCTTCCAGACTTCTGAGCCTCTGCCACAAGCAGAGCCCGCTTCTCAGATTTTGCTAATAAAATAGAAGTCCAAGCAATGTCCTCTTCTTGGATTATAAAATATTCATTTCCAGGATCCTTCCAGTAGAGCCAGCAGACAGTTCGTTCTGTGAAACACTGCCATTTGAATGGAACTGTATATTCTTTTGTAGAGCTCCCTGGGCTGAAATTCAGACCTTCCTTTTCTTGTCCTAAGGAGAGATACACATCCTTTAGGAAGAATGGTACAACATTGACATCCTTACCCTTTGCACCTCTTGATTATCCCCAGAACAGCTGGCTTAATGTAACAGTAATTCACAGTCCTCAGCTGGATGGCTGCAGAGAATTCATCATTATTCAGAGTTCAGCAAGTGCCAGTAGTGTTATTGAAGTGGTAATTGAATTTGGTGAACCCTCTGTGGTCCAGACAGCATAGCACTGCCGGCAAGAGCCATGCAGTGTGCTTAAGATGAATACATTTCCAATAATAATGAATCTTCAAACTAGGCTTGATAGCACACAGCCAAAAGGACATACTGTTTTGATAATTTGACTTATGATACTGAGCATTTTGGATCGAAGCCATGTGGAAGGATGACAATGTGTACCTGCAGGAAGATCCTGGGAGAAAAATCCAGTACTTCCTAGAAATCTCTGTGGAAAGTTCTATTGATAATCTCATCAGGCAGAGATATGTCTGTGGCCAATTATTTCCTTGTACAAAAACGTCCTTGCCACATTCTTGAACTGAACCCTTGTGTGGTAAAAGAAAAATTTCCAAATAATTTTCAATGAAGTGTGCCTTATCACTAAACAGCAATTAAGTGCTTTCAAAATTTCACATTCACAGAATGATCTCAACAATCTCACTACTTTGCAATGCTGTTTCTAAAAGAGAACATTTATAGTTTGGGAAAATAGCACAAAAATGAAAACTGCTGGAATTGTTTTGGTTGCTGAAAATATACTTGGCCTCATGGCTGCGGCACTGAAGAGGGAAAGAGCTTTGGCTCTGAGCTCAGGCAGACCCTGACTTTGAACCCCATCTCCTTCATTTACTGTGTCCTTAATAGGTCATTAGCTTCCTTTATATTCTCCATCTTTCCCTGTAAAAATGAGGTCAGTAGTATCTACCTCTGAACATGACAAGCAATGAATAAGGAACACAGCTTGGCTCCACTGGATACTTACTATTAGAATAGCTGTCATTTGCTGGCCTACTATGTGCCTCGCAGTCAAGTGCTTATGAACGTGTATTATTTTACAACAGTGTGTGGTTGCTACTAAGGGTGACCTGGTTTGCCTGGTACTGTCCGATCTTACAGCCGAAAGTCCTGAGTCCCAGAAACCCTCTTGGTCCAGGACAAACAAGGGTGGTTGGCCACTCAATCAATATTATGGTCTCCTCTTACAGGTGTGGAAACTGAGGCTCAGAGAGTATGTACAAGTTGTCCAATATCCCACAGCTAGGAAAGAGTAGGCCTGGTATTCAAACCCAGGCTTGAACAGCTCCCAAACCTGCACTCTTTCTGCAGCCTTCAACCCTGCTCAGTAAATGTTGCTTTCCTTGCTGTATTACTAGAACATTCTGGACTTAACAGATATTTGTAGATCAGATCACATTTTTTCAAATGTCTTCAGTTATTTCAGGATTGCATGCCTGCATGTGTGCTTGTGTGTGTCAGAGAGTGGGGGATTGCTCTCCAAGTGATAGTAATAATGAAATTGATAGTTTAAAAGCCTAACATTTATTTCAAAAAAATTTCTACCTTTTGTTCATTCATTCATTCATTCATTCATTTAATAGATATATAGTGAAGTCTTACCGTGTGCCAGATACTGGGGCAGATACAAAGAAGACTAAGATGCTGGCCTCAAGATGCTCAGTGTAAAGGAATTTAAAGAATTGGTTGTAAAAGACTGGGAGATTATGATGGTAGAGGGAAGCCTACATCATTCCTATCTCCCCTTGCACACTCAAGCCATGCAGATCTTCTGTAATGAAGCTACAAGCTTATTCCTGACACTAGGTTTTCTGCACTAGCTGTTACTTCTGCCTTGCAGATTCTTTCTCCTAATCTTGGTCATTCAGATCTAGGATGAAATGTTACCTCTTCAGAAAGAGCTTCCTTGCCACCTCCAGCTAAATTGGCCACTGAGAAATTCTTAGCTCACCCTGTTTTGATGATCTTCTAGGATTTATTTATCACTATTTGATACTCATCTTCTTTGACCGTTTACTGCTTTTTGCCTGCTTGTGCCAACAGGGAGAATGGAAATTCCAGGGAGGAGAGATAACTTGTTTATTTTATTGTTTCTTTTACTGATGGCGATATTCCCAGAACTTAAAACAATGCTAGGCACCCAGAAGCAGTCAGTAAGTATTTTTTGAATGAACAAAATGAATGCCCTAACAAGTGTTTTAGATGCTGGAAAGGGCAGCCAACTCAATGAGTAGAGGTAGGAGGGGAACTTTGCTTGAAGGGATCTCTGAATTTAGCTTTGCCCTTCCCCCTCACCACCTGACCCCCCCCCCCCCCGCTCTTAAAGGTATGTTTTCAGTTAAAAAAAGAAAATACAAGGAAAAAAAATGGCCCAACTTGGCATAACACTATACTGCTTTACTGCCCATTGTCTCTAGTTCTCTTTACATTTGTGTCCATAAATATTCTTGAACAAAACCCACTTTGTTTCATAGTTCTACACCTTTTTTGGGGACGTAAGTATTTTCTGACATTTTCATTTTAAAGGTAACTTTGTTCTTCATCATAATGGCTGTACCGGGATTTATCTAAACAAATCTACATCATTGGACCTTTGGATGTCCCCATCTTGCCATTATGGGCAATATTGGACTGAGCAGCCTCATAGATAATCTTTGACAGATCCATGTGATAAAGTAGAAACAAAAGGACTTTGGTTTGAGTTCTAGATCCATATGTTTAAAAATTTTTGAGTTTACTCATGTGTAACATGGGGAGGAGTGTCTACTTCACAGGGCCACTGGGAAATTAAAGGCTGTTAATGAAGGTAAGTGCTCAGCACAAAGTAAGTGTGCAGTAAATGTTAGCTATCCTCAATAATTTCCTTTGACTAAACTCTAGAAATCCAATTGGCTTTCCAATCTATCTTAAGGGACAAATAGAAACATCCTAGATAAATGGGTAAGGAAGGAGGCTGCAGGTAAGGGGAAGTAAAGTTGGGAATATGATTTTTTTTTTAATTATGAGAGAACTATAGACCCATTGCATCCACCAGGACTTTAACATAAAGGTTATATTAACTCTGACCCTCACCCTGCCCAGATGGCAGCCCTGGTCCCTGCTGGGCTTTGCACTGCCCCTGGATATATGCTTTTCTGGGCACAAGGTAAGAGCAGGTTGATCGAGATAATGCTGGTGGTTTAAGCTGGGTAATTGGGAGGATGGAGAGCCCTTTGACTAGAGAATGAAGCCAGAGAGGCAAGTTTTGTTTGATCCATGTTTAATTTTTAATACACAGATGTGTCTAGCAGGTTGTCCAGAAAAAAATATTAGGGCTCAAGATGTTGGCTTGAGTAAACAGTGTGGAGAATATCCGAGGCCTCAGCAATAGAGATCACCTAACTCAGCAAGAACTGTCTTTTGCTTCCCTGCTGCTAAGACATTGCAAGCTCATCTAAAAATAGCTACATTGCTTTCAATAGATGCTGTCACTTGGTGTCTGATTGAATTTGTTAATTTTAATTTTACTTATATTTTCCTTTTAATATTGAAGTATAATGAACATATAGTGTTATATTAGTTTCAGGTGTACAATATAAGGGGCCAACAATTCGTTACATTACTCAGTGTTCATCGTGAGAAGTGTGCTCTTACCCCCCTCTATCTATTTCACCCAACCCCGGACTCACATCCCCTCTGACAACCACCAGTGTGTTCTCTGTATTTAAGAGTCTGGCTTCTTTTGTTTGTCTCTTTTTTTCTTTGTTTTGTTCTCAAAATTCCACATGTGAGTGAAATCATATGGCATTGGTCTTTGTCTGAGTTACTTCACTTAGCACTGTGCTCTCTAGGTCCATCCATTATTTATATTTTCAATGAACAACTCATAAGCCCATAAGTAATGGCATAGTCACGCACTGATAAAATCGTGTTTATTTAGTGATGTCTGACAAATAGAGAAAGTAAAAAGAATATTAAAAAATGTATAATTTACATATAAATACTTTAAAAGAGAAAAGCTGAACACATATGGTGACATTAAAAGGATGTATACATTTAAGTTTGCAGGCTATCTTATAGCTTGACAAATTAGATACACATATGTATACATATATCTTGTTTGTGAGTTTGCATAATTAGGGCCCAAGGATAAGTTTTGGGCATGTCTACAATAATTCTGAACTCCCATAAAATTTATGGTATTTTACCACCACGGTCATGGTGATTTTGTTCTTCTTTTTCAAAATCTACTACCAGCACATTTGAAAGTCATCAGAGGGCCCGGTTTCCTCATCAGTAAGGTGAGAAAGTCTCTGCTGATATGTTCTGCTTCTTCTGAATGAAAAAGTGGGGAGCTCCAGCAGCCTCCAGCGTGTAGAAATGGAAGGGCTGAGCGGCCTGGTCTCCTCTGCATCAAGCAGAGTTTTCTGTTGGCTTCTTTCTTTGGAAAGGAGTCAACTCGTGTGAAATGGAGCAAGTTTATCGCACCAGTCCACTTAACTAACAAACATTCCATTCCTGTAGATACAGTCTGCTTCCTAGTATGCAACGAAACAGAAGACTAATGGTCTCTGGATTTCAAATTGAACAGCTACACGTGTCCTCGGATCTTGAACTTGGAAGTTCAGAGTTGAGCTGCTCAAAAAGAGCGCTCTACAGAGGCCTGTCAAGTCAAAGATATATGCCAAGATATTTGTATGACAACGTGTTCAGTATGATATTAAACATCACTGACATTTGTGACAGTGACATTTTCTTGACATTCCACTAGTGTATAACAAAGTAAGATGAGTGTAATGTGATCATCTACACAGTAAAAACATGTATCTGATTTCTTACATTTATAGAAATTTTCATTTGTAGCCAATACCACAGAAAAGTAAATCACCCCTAAGTACTATCCTGAGCTTAACTTGATTTCAAGTTTACAGTTAATCAGATCTTTCATTAAAAAAACAAGACAGATATAACTGACCTCATATGACTACAGGCAATACATAGGACTCAGGGGTAAAGTAATAATTCTTCCTAATTTTTCTTATATTCATTTGATGTTGGGTAGCTACACTTTGCCTCTGTAGGTATCCTCCTCAAGGAACACATCTTACATTTCCCCTCTGCTGGTGTTTGGCTTTAACTCTTGGAGTAAGGCCTCGTGGTTATGAGGACAGTTGCTGTGACAGGTGCAGGTCCCGATGGTCATCACTGGTTTCTTGATGATTTGCCCTGGGGAGCACTGGAACTCTACCTGGATGGTTTTGGTGTTATGGGGGGTGCAGCACCGGCCATCGCTGCAGACCCCACAGTACCTGGGCTTGTAGGTGTGCAGGCTGGTACAGTTCTTGAACTGCAGGTGGATGGCTTTGAGTGACTTTGTGGTACGAAGACACTTCTTACCTTTCTAAGAAAGAAGAAAAGGAGCAATTCATGGAATGGCTACCATTCCTCTGTGGGACCATTTTAGGGATACGGAATAAATTGCTAGTTGCCTACCCAATATCCATTGTGCTTTCTTCTTTGCTGACATACATTAGTTTTGTTTGGACAATCTGGTCAGGTAAAAGTATTTGCTTCCCCAGAGTATTTGGGAGCTTGAAATGGCTTTGTGCTAAAGTTCTGGCCAATGATACATAAACCAAGGAATTCTTGGAAACCCTTTGCCTTTCAGACAGGTACAGTTCTTTACTACTTCCTGGATTCATTTTCTTTCCTGCCTAGAATGTGAAAACCTGGCCTAATCGTACACAACCATCTTTTGACCTTGTGCTGATAAGCATGAGGGTAAATGTGTATATAGGGTAAAGAAAGCTATTTTTTCAAGGCACTGAAACAGTCTTTGATGTTTTTTTATCCAATGCATTCTTAGGTGTTATAAAGAGAAAGGAAATATACCTGGCAACATTGCATGCCTTCTAATGTTTCAAATACTTTTCAGCATTAACTCACTTAACCTTATTAACAACATTCACCCCTACAAGGATCTGTTATTCACATAAGGGACAACTACCCACGTTTCACAGATGAGTAAATGGAGTCTCACAGGGTTAACATCACCAGAAATATCTAGTTAGTGAATGAATGAATGACACAAGCCCAATCTTTCTAATATACTATAGCCTCAGGAATGTCTAAGACAATGAGATATTAAGGTTATTTTCCATGAAGTCAAGGTAAGTGGAGAATTTATTCAATATGCCATTAGCAATGGTTGATAAGGATCCCCCCATATTTATAATTCAGGACAACATTGACTTTATGGTTATTTTCCACTTAGATTTCTTCACATACTAATTCACCACAATTCTCTTCTGCTTTTCACCTTCTTAGGCAGAGCCCACAGCTATGGAGTGCTGAGGCTTGGGATTCTCTTAAATCAGTGGCTCTCAAATTTTATTGTACATCAGAATCTTCTAGAAGGTTTGCTAAAACATAGATTATTGGGCCTTAGATCCATGGTTTCCGATTCAATCGGTCTGATGTGAGCCCCAGTAATTTGCACTTCTAACGAGTTCTTAGATGCTGCTGCTGGTCTTTGAGAAGCACACTGAAACATCTCTTGGTGTTAGGAAGTAATGATTATTATGCTAGTATTTCCCTAGATTCCAAATAAATTTTGAAATCTTTATGAAATGTATGTATCTCAAATATAATACTAACTAATATTAAACTGGGTGCAAGTTACATTAAAAATATAAATTTTGGGGAAACAATAGAAAAAGCAAAATTTTAGAGGCATGACATGGAAATGCCTTATTTAATAAAGAAGCAAGTGTGTCCTTGACAATAGTAAGGGTCTCTTGTTTCTTACCTTTTCATATTTAATGTGTAGCATATATTCTTGCTAATGTCCACAAAAAAGGGTACAAGATCAGTAACATCTGAGTGTGTGGATATGTGTGTGTGTGTGTGTGTGTGTGTGTGTGAGAGAGAGAGAGAGAGAGAAGCAGAGAGACAAGAGAGGGGAACAGAGACATAAAGAGAGACAAAGGTGGCTTTGTGGGTGAATCTACATAACTGTGCAGTAGGTATGTTAGAATTCCCTAAGTGTGTGGGGCACCTGTGTGGCTCAGTTGGTTAAGCGTCTGACATCAGCTCAGGTCATGATCTCTTGGTTCATGAGTTTGAGCCCTGCATCAGGCTCTGTGCTGACAGCTCAGAGCCTGGAGCCTGCTTCAGATTCTGTGTCTCCCTCTTTCTCTGCCCCTCCCCTGCTCATACACTATCTCTCTCTCAAAAATAAATAAAAATATAAAAAAAAATTTTAATAAAAAAAATAATTAAGTGGCTCAGTTGGTTAAATGTCCAACTTCAGCTCAGGTCATGATCTCATGGTTCGTGAGTTTGAGCCCCGCATCAGGCTCTAGCTTGAGCCTACTTGGATTCTGTGTCTCCCTCTCTCTGCCCCTCCCCCACTCTCACTGTGTGTGTGTGTCTCTCAAAAATAAATACACATTACATAAATAAATAAATAAACAACTAAATAAATAGAATTCCCCTAAGTGTAGGAAGGTGCAGCTTCTAGCTTACCTTAGAGATAAGATGCTTCTAGGTGTTATTTCAAAATTGGTGGAAGAAACATAAATTAGGATGGACTTCCAAGTCATATAGCTAAGTAGCTATTTAACTAATATGACCACTAGAGACTCTCATTTTAACAACAAACGGAAATGAGGCCTAATGTTAACAGAGTAATCTATGCCCAGACACTTTGCAAATTCATTCTACTTAATCTTCATGACAACTTTGAGGTAGGTACTGTCGACGGTCCCATTATATGGGGGAAGGAATTGAGGCTTAGAGGTTAAGAAAATGGACCCAGATTCCACAGCTAGTTCATGGAGTAAGCCAGGGTTTTAGGCTGTCTGGCTCCAGGGTTGCACCCTTAGGCATTCGATGATATTGTCTCAGTGTGGAGATATGTAAATCTTTCATTGCTAGAAACTGTTTTATTTTAGCCTTAAGTTTGTACAAATTTCCAACTAATGGTTCAATTTGGGTATTGAATTTATCTGATCTAGCGCTCTGGTAACAAGGCGTGTGATGTCATCAGGAACCAATCAGAGCTTCTGATCCACATGCCTTATACTCCGTGTTAACATACTGAGTTGATATAATTCCAGCAAAAAAGGGAAGAAATGTGCTATTTTATTTGGCACATATCGCCTTATGCTGGCAAATACACTATTCCCACTAGACTTTTTAAAATACTGAAAATAATTCCCAGACACCCATTCATTTATTCGTCCACGACTGTGTATCAAGCACACAATATGTACAGGTAGGATGTTGGGGACTGAGGGCTGAGTAAGGAAGACATGGTTTCTATCCTGTGCTTCCTGCAGATCAAGCCTAAAGGGGTGAAGAAAACTGAGGTCAGAAATCACTTCTCTCAAATCAACTGTGCTTGGCAACTGAGCCGCCAGTTTTTCTCCAGGAATGCAGTGAGATTTGCCAGATCATTCTCAACTAGGGCTCCACCCTCTTTACCTGTGGACCGGCTGTGAGTTGCTTGGGATATTTCAATACATTAAAGAGAAGGAAGAAAAAGAAGGTAAACTCACTCATTTCAGGAACCTCTCTGCCTTTCCTCTGGGGCTCACTCCCAGCTACAGCTGACCTCCGAGTCAACAAGTATCACAGTGTCACAGTGACTGTCTAGAGCCCAGACGCCCATCAGGCAACATGACCTCCTCTGGCTGCCTCCGGGCTCCTACCTTATCTGTCGGTTGCTTGTGTTCTTGTTCACAGGGCCGCACCATGCAGAGGCGAGTCTGCTTCACCATCTCACACTGTGGATTCCGGTTGGTGACCCGGGTGGAAAAACCCATGCCACAGCTCTTGGAGCATGCGCTCCACTCCGTGGTCTGCTCAATGCAGTTGATGCTAGAGTCGGAGACTGCAACACCTACAGTGGCTTCTGTCCTGTAGGCTATGGGATGTACAAATCAAGGTGGCCATATTGAGTAAACCATGGGGATTGCTGAGTGGTCCTTTCAACCATCATTGGAAAGAGGGTTCATTCAATTCTGTACCTACTAAACTCAGGTGCTTTCAGGGGCCAGAACTGGATCTCTGTATTTATAAACCCTAAAGAGGTAGCACAATACCAGCACAGTGTAGGCCTTTAAGAAAGCTTTGAAGAAGGACTGTTGAATTGTCCTTAAGAAGCTTGGGAGACGCTGTCTTAAAGAAGCCTGGTAGTCTCAAGAATGTAGAACAGTATAGCATCAACAGCCATTCCATAAACTGTAGCGTTTTCAACGTGCGATTTTGTACAGAAAAAGGATCATGATGGAATTTTAATTAGATGAGCAATTAGAACCTCTCAACTCAAGGCAATACTTTGAAATACTTTGCTCTAGACTGGTAAAACTGGTTGTTTGGATTATGGGATATAGACACTTGGACTTTGATTACAAAAAGTTCTGTCCCAACACTTAACATGTATGGCTTGGGGCTCTCTCTTCTACATGGCAGTTTTCCTATCTGTAGGTCATGGTTGATCATTTCTGACCTCAGAAAAACTGTAAAGCTCCATGTACTGCCAGTATAAATAATCTGGGTGATTAATGGCTTCTAAAATAGTCTCTCCTGACTCTTGAATTTTTCTTTTCAAAAAACAATTTCCTTTATACGATAAAACAAAAAGAAAAGCAAAACAAAGACCCTTCACCCTTCCACCAGCATCTGGAAAAGTGACATGTCTCTGTGATACCAGTTCAGGGAAAAGTAGCAGTCTTTACGGATGCTACTTGAGAGCCCAAGGTAATACACAGAATCCAGAAAAGAGTGATAATTTATATTTTTTACTTTTATCATTGTGATGTTTTTAAGGGCCAGATGGGGGCAGATGAAAATCTAAACAGTAGTCATCCAATAAGACAAAATCAATCCCCTTGCTCAAAAGAACCACTGAATGCAGCAGGTTCTCTTTAGGAGAAACTGTGTGCATACTTCAACAACTTGGCTAGGATTCCAACACGTGATGTGCTTGATCTCAGTGGGCAATCTGGAATCCACAACCGAATGGGCAGAAACTGAGGCCAGTTTCTTGTTGCAGATCCCCAAAGAGGATACGTGCCTCCTGCCTGCATTTAACCTGGGCACTGATCACCATCAGGTATCCTGAGTATCTTACCTGGAAGGGCAAGGCCTCCTAATTCCGCCTTCTCATTTGAGTCACAGATCCACTTTTCACAGCACTCCCCGGGCACTTCGACTTTCCTGGGAGCTGGGCAGTCAGGCTGGGGCAGGAGCAGGTCTTCCTCGCAGCGGGGCACACAGCCAATCTGCCCGTCTCTGCAGGTGCACTGGTATTTGCAGCTTGGCTGAAAGGTCTCTCCACTTTGGTAAATGACCCCATCAAACACACAGTTGTCTCCTTCTACAGCTAGGGCATCAGGGGAGCAAGGCACAGAGGGAAGGGCAGAGAGAATAAACAACAACACAGCTAGAAAAGCTACATGCAAACCTCGGGTCCTTCTTTTCCTAGTTTCTTCTCTATCTCTGGCAGAGAGATGTTCTCCCGGAGGCCTCCCTGAGCAAGAAGAAACCCATCTCATCCTGCCACTTATTTTGCAGATGAAGAAAGAGGAGCACAACTAAGAAGTGACACTCCCCAGGTGCCACAGCTCTTGCTCCCAATGATAAAGTCATTTAGCTAGAACCTCCTTGATCTCTCCTATTCCAGCAGGTTAGAATTAAAAAGACAAAAGTACACTTCGTATTCTCCAAACAGGTTAACTGGTCAAATCGGGAAGGGTGCTGGGATTCCTTGGCACTCCAGCACAATAAATCATCACCAGCTTAGAGAAGAGAGGAGAAGGCTATTCCAATCCCTCTTGTGGGGTTGGAGGGATGCAGGCAGCCTCAGACTAAATGGTGCACCACGTGGAAAAATGACCCCCCATCGATTCGGTCTCACCAGCCTGGACTGGCCCGTTGCCTGCATTTTATTTTATTCACAGTCCAAACTGGGGTTACATAGTGGTCCCAGGAGACCAGGGGCTGTTTTAGCTCAAACAGGACCATTACAGGTGTGAAAACAAACGTGCTGGGGAACTGTGAGCATGTGAGTTATCCCAGAATCCCGTCACCCACAAGCATCCCCTTGGAAATGTCCAAAGGAAATGATTTCACTGGCTCTAAACTCTGCTCCGCTGCCCCTCTATCTAGAGGCAAGTGACGAATGCTTCTCACCTTTGCGGGCAGGTTTCCTCTCTGGCTTCTGGCGGCTCCCCAAAGCCGCAAGCACCCGCACCCCGCCCCGCCCCAGACCATACCTGGCGCACCGTAAGCGCTCCACAAACATCACCTACTGCACCATCACCATTATTATTATTTGCACGTCACCCTCTGGGAAGAGGAGGAGAGGAAAAGGCAGCTTGCGGGAGCAGAGGGCCGGAGGCGCAGGGGGCCGGATTACCCATGCAGATGCCGGTTCCCGCGCTGGGGTCCGCTCTGCGGTCGCAGAAGAGGCCGCGGCTCTCCTCGCAAGGCTCCAGCAGCGAGCAGCTCTCGCCGCGCTGGCGGGCGCACACCAGACAGCAGGAGCAGTCGTCGAGCACGGCCCTCACCCCGGGGGCGCAGGTTGGCGGCGTCTTGGGACACCGCACGGGACACTGGGCGGGACAGCGCTGGGTCGCAGCGACCTGGTGCAGGCGGGACGAGGAGAAAGCTCTCAGCAGGAAAGATCGAAGGCAGAGCCACTCGGTCACCGGGCGCGGGCCACTCATTAGGGCAAAGTAACCAGACGCAGCTTAGGGGCGCGCCACTCACCTGTCCCAGGACGTGGAGCAGCAGAAAGCCCAGGCAGAAGCACCGCTTCGACAGCCTCTGCACACTCTGCATGATCGGGCTTTTCCCTCCCGCTTTGACGAGACGAGACTTGGCGCCCCAGATCGGCCCGGCTGGCCCCGCTGCAGGTCCGGCGCCCGCCTCTGTCCCCCGGCGGCACCGGCGCAGGTTTTATAGCGCGTTCCCGGGACGCGCTCGCGCGGGTTGGCTGCAGGGCCGGCAAGGGGAGGGGGGGGTGGGATCTGCTGGGTGGGGAATGGAACGAACCCCGGGGTTGCCATGGCAATTGGCCGTGGGTGCCGCTCTCCTTAGGGCGCGGCCCCGGGGCCTGCGTGTGCCTGTGTGTGGCGACTGGCTTTTCCCGAAGCGCCGGGAGGGGCAGGGTGGAGTCTCGGGGCCGGGACCCAGGGCTCGCTCGAGCGCGTGGGAAGGAAACGCCCGTTTCCTCCTGGAAGCCGCTTTGCCTTCCCCCAGGACCGAGACACCGGCACTCCCCACCACGCTGCGCGCTGGCCGTTCCAAGCACACGTGGGGCTCTCCTCCGGGGGTGCCTGCAGTTCGGGGCCATCTGTGGGGGGTTGGCGAGAGGCCCAGGGGTTTAGTCATAAGGGAAGCACATGCAAGTTTGTCACCGTTTAGGGCACTCTTTGAATGTGTTGAGAGAAGGGGAGGAGAGGAAAGAAGGGAGGGAAGCAGAAAGAGAGAAGCAAGAAAGTGGAGGGGAAAGCAAGAGAAGAAAAAGAGCAAAGCAGAGCATCGCAGCTATGGGTTGAGGGATACTTTTGGCCAAATGGCAAAGTTTCTTTGATTCTAATCATTCCCAGCCGCCCCCCCCCCCCGCCCCCCATTCTTAAACTCACGATTTCTGCAGGCTGAGAAGAAATAAAAGCAAAACATAATAACATAAAAATGTAAGAGGTAAATACAAACGTTCTTCCTGGTGGAAGAAAGCCTTGAAACACCTGTCGTGTCATGCCTGATGTGAATCAGCACATGCCAAAATCCAAGAGAAGTTGAGAGTCGGCGAGGCAGGTTCAGCTCAGCCACTGTCCAAACGTCAGTGAATCAGGTGAGGAGTGAGGCCGGTCGCTGCTTTACTTGGCTGACTCCTGCAGCAAACCCGGTCTCCCCCTCATCACTCTCCCTTACCCACGTTCAAAAAAGGGCCGCCGTGCCATTTCCATCATTGGGCATCTCTCGTGAGGTGGAGAGCGGTTTTGACCGCTCCGAAGGTGATACTGCTCCATGGAGTAACAGAAAATTTCTCCCCTGTACTTCAGCTTGGCTGCTGCCTCGGGAATAATGATGCCCAGCTCCTTTGAAGATGGCCACATTGGAAAGACACTTTATAAGAAATACTGTACAGTCTCGTGATGTAACTCTACATTTTAAAAAGAAATGAATTTCCTCTGCATCATCCATCTCCGGCATGAAGGAAATCAAAGGCAGCTTGTATAAAGGGCCAGGCCTGCCCCCGTAAGGCCTGTGCCCCATGGTGACGTCATCCCAAGCCCTTGCCGGATAGTTCTTAGAGCAGCTGGAAACGGCTATTACCTATTTCCAAGCCTGCAGTCATTCTGCTTTCTGTGAGGTAAACCAGACTCGGCAGTTCTCGAAGCTTGACGAGAGATTGAGCAGTTAATTTGTGCCATGTCTAAGACACTCCTATACTCTTCAAGCTGACAAGCTTCTTGGCTCATCTGGCCTAGTGATGCTTCCATCTGGCTGCACATCAGAATCAACCAGCGTGTATTTTTTAAAACTACAGATTCTTGGGCCCTACTCTTGGCCTACGCTCAGTTGGATTCTCTGGTGAGGGCTCCTGGTTGTAGTTTGAAATGGGAGCTGGCTTTGAGAAACCTATCGATCCAGAACTACTAGAGGCATAGCTAGAAGCAAGACTATTGGCCAGGTTTTCAAAATATAAATAGCCAGAGTCAGGAGAAATTGGCAGCACTGAGGCTGGGCTGACTCTTCTTGGAAAGGGGGAAGAGGAGAGGAGCAGTGTGAAATCAAAGGTAAGGATGAAAATGTCAAGAAGTTGCGGCTAATGTGAGACTCTTGACGGCAAGTGGTAGAAACCAAATTGGAACCAGCTTCGGCAAGAGGACTTTTGCAGGGATGCTGTGGCATTTCCCACGTAACTGAAGAGGAAGGGTGCTACTAGGCCTCAGGGGCCGCTCGGATCAGGGCCTTGGAACTATCAGACTCCGTCTCTGCCATCTATTTTCATTGTTCTTTTGGGTGTCAGCTTCTTTACTCTGTCCCACTACAGACCAGCTTCTCCCATATAAGGGAAGTGTCCATCTTAAAGTTTTCCTAACCTCTTACATTGTGACCTTATCACCACAGAAGGAATGTCCCTCTCCCTTGGCTCAATTTGGAAAGTTCCAGGAGAGGAGTTGGATGAGTTCACCCTGGGTTAAGTGAAGGAGACAAGAAAAATGAGGAATGGGGATTAGCCAACACCACATAGTTGGAATGGGGTGGGAGAACAGTTCCCTAGGAAAGAAGGGATTATTCTTTAAGAAGAAAGCAAGTGTGACAGGCAAAGCCTTACATGTCCACTCTACCATCTACTGTAAATGCTTCTAGACAAGGATCTCCACATTACAACAATGGGAAACTGAAAGTGAAGCTATCTGATGATTATCAGGTCATGCTTTGCTGTGTCCAGGTCATCTTCTGGCAAATCCTCCATGCTGGGATAGATTTTTGTCCTCCATAGGCCTGACACTGGGTGCTTCCCCCTCTATCTCTGAATACATTGAATAACAATGATATGACCATTTCTGGGTCTATCTCCCTCTCCTGCCCAGGAGAACAGGGAGAATGTCATAGTTCCCATAACACTCCCAAGGATGGACTAGTGGTCAGTCCACTTGTTTGAGTCTGAGATACTGCACATCTCGCTTTAAGTTTTGTGACTTGTTACTGCTCCGCATAAGTTGAGGTAAGAAAGAACTGGGGGGCTGTATGTTCCTCAGCAGCAGCCTATCAGCCATCACCATCTGCTTCTGACATGCACCTTCTCTCAATCTTTCCTGGCACTATGAGTCTAACCGATGGCATACAGGCTGGTGATTGTTCTGTCTGAAATAGACCCTGTGTCAGCAGAGGTCTCTGGGACGTCAGGGGAGGTCAGCAACTCTTCATGAGTGGCTGGTCTTGGCTGCCTATCAAGATGGCAGCTCTCCTTGGTTATGAGGTGCAAGTACTTGGGTGGATTCATTCCTTTCCTTTCCTTTCCTTTCCTTTCCTTTCCTTTCCTTTCCTTTCCTTTCCTTCCCTTTCCTTCCCTTCCCTTCCCTTCCCTTCCCTTCCCTTCCCTTCCCTTCCTTTCCCTTTCCTTTCCTTTCTCTCTCCTCCCTTTCCCTCACCCCAGATGTGACACCACAGACTCATTTCTTCTTCTCTATCTGTTAATTGATTTATATTCTTATTACTTATCAATCAATACTCCTACCTATAATACATTTAGAAAACTTCCTACATTCTATAAAAGTTTCCACTGTTGTTGTTTTATATTTTCCAGTTTTATAAAAGATTTAAAAATATTTTGGCCCTGGTTTCTGTAGCAGGAAATACAAAGCACAGAACATCGTATTAAAAATGAAGTGAAGAAAAAGCAGGGTCTATGATGTTATCACCTCCAGGACAACTCTATCCCTCTTCTTTCCTCAGTGATTACATTCTCCATAAACTCATAGACATTTATTGCATCTTCGTTCAGTCATTGTTTAGTGAAGCCACATGTCCTTAGCTCTTGTAATGTGCCTCATAAATCACCCTCACAGCTCTTTAATAATTTGGTTGCTCTTTTCTGAATTTCCTTCATATGTCCCTTTTCTGGGACCCTCGGGAGTTGGTAGAACACAAGGTAATTCCCATTATGTGTTAGGCAGTCCAGCTCTACATGGTGTACAGTGACATGGCTAATTTCAATCACACCCTCTTGCTTTTCTGACAGATCTTTTGAGTTCTTGCTTTTCTGGAAACAATGAGGGGCAGAGAAGAGGCAGTGATGGGAAGTGAAATAGCAAGCATATAATGTTTAATGTTATCCCTTTTGGAAACATCTTGCTATTGCCCACATTTTTAAAATTTGCTTTTTAGTAAAAAAAATTTTTTAGTGTATTTCTTAAAGAAAACAGAAGTCCAGAAGATTGAGTAGAAAGAAACTCAAGCTAGAAATTAATTAGAAATGTGAGAAATATGTTAATTTCTCCCACTGTTAAATGACCTCCTTATAGGGAAATGAGCTCTTTGAAAAGGAAATAATTTTTTTTAAAGTTTTTGAACTGGAATGGAGCCAATCAAACTTATACACATGTCATACTCCCTGCCCCCTGGCACTAACACTACCCATGTCCAGCCCAGCTGAGGAAAGTGGCCATGAGCAGTTCTTTCCATGTGACTCCTCTATGGCTTATAATAGCCAGCTAGAGTATAACCAGTTCTGCTCCATGGACCAGAATCCTTTGGACCAGGAATTTGTGTCAGAGACAAAGGCACATGTATATGGACTGGATATCAGGTCAGTCAGTAGCCTCTTGGGAGGGCTCCATATTAGATGACACGGGCCCAACTCATAAATGTTGGTGGCCAAGTGAGCCTAGAGAAGGGAAATAGCATCACTTAAATATAGGCAAAGTCCTGAATAAATTTAAATGATTGTTTCTGAAGAAAGAAAAAAAATGTAGATTGTTTTTTGGGAGAGTCCCTATTCCCAAATGATATCTCAGAGCCAGAAAAGTTTGTACAGCCTCTCCTACCCAGTTTATGAATTCACAGCAACAAATAATGTAGACTTTTAGGAGAGGTGTGACCACAGAACTGTGTTGCACTTGACAATGTGAATGTTCACAATGTCTAATTTATTAAGTGATAGCTTTTTATACTTCATGGCATGAATCAAAAAGGAATAGGATGTTTTGTGCTTTCAAGGATTTTATAGCCTAGTATGAAAATGAGGTAAAAAAAAATAGCTATCACGTAAGGCAGAATGTGGTAATTTCTACAAACAAATATAGGCAAAGTAACAGAGGAGCATAGAGGAGGATGAAATTAATTGCTGTGAGGTCATGGGAGTAGTGGAGGCTGGGGAATGAGTGTTGGGAAAACTAATCACTCCATGTTCATTGTTTGTCTTTTCATGAAGCCACATTGCCTTGAAGACTAAATAACATTGAGCTGGATAATGCATGGGTGGGATTTTGCAACCTGGAAATGTGGGTTGAAGAGAGACAATGGAAGAAAAGTGTAAGGATAGAAAAACTCAGAACTTCTTCAGGAAATGAAGAGCAGCTTAATTTATCTGGAACAGAGAAAGGTAATGAGAAATAAGGTTGGAAAAGTGGAACACAGCCACCAACCCTTGGAAGGATATAAATGCCAAACTATAGAGTCTAGTTGGTTTTAAAAAAATATCTCTCCATATATTATCTATAGATAATCTATGAGCCATCTGTCAGCAAGGAATTACATGACCAGAGCCATATTTAGGAACATTTTCTTCAGAAATGTATGCTTGATTACAGGAGAAGGTGACTAGGGGTGAATAATGCTGTAATGATATTTTTGCAACAGCTCAGGGAGAGATAGTGAGGACTGGACCTAGCAGATAGGAACTGGGAATGGAAAGTGGAGGTTGAGATAAAAGAAGATTTGCTTTCCATGGAGCTCTGGATGGCTGTGGAAGGCTGGGGTAGTGTTTATATGAGTCTAGGTTTTGACCCTAGATGACTAAGTAGCTGTGACAGCATTTTGGTGGAAAACAAATAGTTTCTGTGATGAAACACCTCTACCAACAGACAACCTGGGTTCAAATTCTTAGATCTTAGACTATTTACCTGGCTAGTCTGTGCCTCAGTTTCTTTCTCTGTTGTAAGATAGAAATGATAATAATAGGTCTTTCTTTCCAGGATTGTTGATTGCATGAATAAGGGGTAGATGGAAAGCCCTAGGGCCCTTCTTAATGGGGCTCTGTGAAAGAATTAAGCCCTAACACCATGAGGCAGCCCTTTCAATGACTTAACTCCTCCTTCCACATCTGGAACAGTATTAGCATGGAATGCACACTGGGGAATCACAGGGCATCTCAGAAAGAACTTAGGAGAGACTTATAATACTCGGGCTTGGGTTAGACGATATGGAGGATAGTTCAAAGAACTTGGATTCTGTTCTGGATTGGGCACTGACAGAAAGTAGAAGCAGTTTCACAATTTGTTATCTTAATCTTTATTGCAAAAGTAGGATAAATGAAGTATGGATAGAATTGTTTTGGAGGAAGAAATAATAGTTGCTCAGGTTAGCTGGGCGAGGGGAAGCTCGATCATTTTTGTGTTTGCACCATATCTTTATTTTAATTTCTGTCACACATGATTATAGAGTCTTGTCATGGAGAGGCCTCATCAAATGTTAATTATTTGCAGCAGCAGAAACTCACAACCTAGTTGGTAGCAACAGTTTTAAGTAGTCAGGGCTGCTCTTTTTTTTTTCTTTTTCTTTTTGTGCGTAGCTTTGATTTTTTTCCCCCCCTTTGAGAGGAGTAGAAGTAGTTTTATCAAAGCAAAAGTTTGAGTAATTTATGGTTTGGGATACAAATTTCCAATTTGCTTTCTAGGAGTGTGTCAATATACTCTTCTGCTAACAGTGTATGATAGTAGAATAAATGTTGGACAGTTACCAAAAAGCCAGTCCCTGGGTAGTTGGCGTGATTTATTAGAATGACCCAAACTTGTGATGCTTTTAATGGTTCTTCCTACCTGTTCTCTTTCTTGAGGTTTTACTGCTGAATTTGCTGCTCACATGAGGAGGACTCATTCATATTCATTCCTTGCCACTACTCTTCCCTCATTCCTGTATTAGCAGACTCTTTCCTTCCTGTTGCTTGAGATCAACAATACCAGCCAACACTGGGAACCATTTTTTTTCTCGTTACCCACTCCTGCCCATTTTGTCCTCCCCATGTCACGAATCAGGAATTGCTATAGTTCATTCCTTCAAGCCATGTGTCCTTCAGGTAAAATGGACCAAAAGATGTCACCAAGCAAACTTCTCTTTTTCATGGTCTTTCTGGACTTTCCAGCATCCTGCTAGACACTACGAGTCTTCTTTCAGAAGAAACTCCTCCTGTTGGTGCTCGCCTATATGTACCAGGTCACTTGTAAACCAGCAAGAACAGCGGTTCTCAAATATTTCTGACCGTGACACTTGGTAAGACATACTGAAAATTTACATCATTGGCAGATATGCATAAATGCATGTTCACATACACACATACCAGTTTATATAAATCATTTCACACGTGTAGCTGTGTAATTGGAAAAAAAGTTTCACAAAACATCCCCTGTGTCCAGATATTTGCTATTCTAGTCTCTTTTATTTAAAGAAAAAGCTTGTCATGATCCTCTATAAACTCATGTTTTAGCTTCTTAGTGATGGGGGAGTCTCCTTGGTTAGGGGAGGTGAATGGTAACATGTAACAAATCTCTTCCTGCATTCCTGTTTTCTCCGTCTTAGAATTTCTTCCTTTTTCTTGGATCAAGAAGTTTCAGTTTGGTTGGTACAGCTTAGCCCTGATTCCAGATATTCATAACTCACCACCAGTTACCTAAGCTAGAATATTTAATTCAGAATCTCTGGTAAATTCAACCACAACCATAAATTCAGCCTGCTCTGAAATGATGTTTCCTTCCTCCTTGGATATTACCGGCATCCATTTTCATGAACACAGTCCCATATTTTTGTCCAAAGCTTGACAATTATTTTATGAGTTGTAAATCTGTACTCCCTTCTTCTGGATTCTGAGGAACAGGAAGTTCGGACAGGAGGAGAATTGGACCACCTGGGCAAGGTTAGAGTCTCAGGTAAAGAGGAGGCCTGCCTTTAAGTAAGAGAGAAAACATCTTTATTAGACAAGGAAAGAGGAGCTCCTTCTGTTGCTAAGCTATTCTTAGAGGGATCTGTAGCCCCATTTCAATTCCTCTTATCAGCATCCAACACTTTCCTTATCTCCAGGATACTGCTAAGGCTTAGATATTGACTCCACTGACATTTCTCCACTGTGAAAAAATTGGGTTTTGTTTTGTTTATCTCAGCCTTACAGCTGAAAGAGAGGAGAAGGGATGAGATTCTTTTGACTTTGCTAAGAGATTGCCCCTTCATCCTCTGCTATCCCATCAATACCACACAAAGTGGGAACTCTCCCCCCAGGTGGGTAGAAAGGTTCAATATTAAAATAGATAAAAACTTACTGTCTGTATACTATGAATAATTTTCTAGTTTGTCCTGTACCCTTAAATTTATTTTTCATAATTTTTGACATATAGAGGTTTATAAGTTTAAGTCAACAAACTTGTAGATATTCCCTTTGTGTTTTTTCATTCAGGTAGTTATTTTAATTAGTTTTTAAAAATTTCAATTTTTCATCAGAAAATCTTGTGGTCTTTAAAAGTTAGCTTTTATGAAAACAGTACTTAGTCTAAAAATATCGACAAGTGCTAAGACAATAGTCTTCTGCCCTACCCCTACATTAATTTTCATTCTTTATAGTCAAACATTTAAAAATCTTTTAGCTGGTTGTATGTAAGCGATGAATCATGGAAATCTACTCCTGAAGCCAAGAGCACACTGTATACACTGTATATTAGCTAACTTGACAATAAATTATATATATTTAAAAAAAATCTTTTTTTAATGTTTATTTATTTTTGAGAGAGAGAGAGAGGGAAAGAGTGAGAGTGAGCGGGGGAGGGTCAGAGAGAGGGAGAGAGACACAGAATCCAAAGCAGGCTCCAGGCTCTGAGCTTTCAACACAGAGCCCAATGTGGGGCTCGAACCCACGAGCTGTGAGACCATGACCTAAGCCCAAGTCAGATGCTTAACTGACTGAGGCACCTAGGCATTCCCCCCCCCCCAAATCTTTTAGCTGCATTTATCTTCAAATATTTGTCCATGTATTTAGTCATAATATAGCTTATACTGCTATTTTTTGCTTTTTCAAATTTTCATATTACCCACTGACTTTCTTGTTTGGAAGATGAGGGTTTAGGTTTCTTACATCATGACCACAACATATTCCTATGCTTCCTTCTCCCCTGTAGATTCTTTCTTCATTTTTCCAGTTTTTTGTCCTAATGTCTGTTTAAATAAATACTATCTACACCATCTACTACTGTAATATGAGTTACAGGTGACAAGGTACTATAACTACATTTCCTTTCTTATAAAACCCTTTGTTTTCCCTGGAATTACTATTTCATCTTTTTTGTTTTTCTTTGTATTCATTAGTAATTAAGCTTCAAATTTTATGATAAACATAAAATTCCTCAAAAAATGGCCAAGAACTTCAGATAAATGACCTGTTGCCTTTTCTTTGCTCTTGGTTACATCTTACCTGGGACCCTGCAATCTTTTATTCCAGATCGGAGTGGTACTTTCCAAATCTGCTTATTAGTTGTTGCACTGAGACCTCCTTACCTCTGGGGCCTCCTTTTGCTACACTGCTGTGTTGGATCTTCTATTTTTTAAATCCTAGGTATTACTTTACACTTAAGATAATAACTTATATTTAAGTAAAGCTGTATTGATAATTGTTAAGCAGTGGAATTAAATGATCCACAAATACAATAGTCCCCTTGTCTGCAGGGTATATGTTTCCAGACCCCCATTGTATGTCTGAAACTGCTAATAGTTCTGAACCCAACATATACTGTGTTTTTCCTATACACACATACATACACACCTATGACAAAGTTTAATTTATAAATTAGGCACAGTAAGAGATTAACAACAACTAATAAGAACAGAACCATAAGAATAGAACAATTGTAACAACATTCTGTAATAAAAGTTATGTGAATGTCGTCTCTCTCCAAATATCTGACAATTCTGTACGCACCCTTCTTCTTATGATGATGTGAGATGATAGAATGATGTACCTACGTGATGAAATCAAGTGAGGGCAATGATGTAAGCATTGTGACCTAGTGTTAGACTACTATTGACCTTCTGATGCTACATCAGAAGGAGGGTCATCTGCTTCCATGGTGCTTAACCATGGGTAAGTAAAACTGTGGAACGTGAAACTGGAGATAAGTGGGGGGTGGGGTGGGTAGAGGGTGAGGGTGGGGTGGGTAGGTGGTGGTGACTATTGTAATCCAATTCAAGAGTTGACTGGGTGGACCAAGAGGGCATGTAGGGAGACTAGTTAGACCACTGCAATTGTCCAGCTAAGAGATGATGGATGGCCTGGACCAGAGTTTGGCAGTGGAGATGGGGATAAGAGAAAATGTTTCAGAAACAATTACAAAGTAAATGCTCTGGATTTATGATTTTTAGTAGAAGTGACAGAAACCAACCAAAACTAGAAGAATAAGCCTAATTGTATGATTATGGGGATGCCTCCACAGAAATGAAGGTATATAGCTGAGGCTTAGAAAGTGCTTGGAACCAAGAAATGGACAATCTTAGAAAACTCATACAGTATTTTTTTTGTTTTTTAATTAATTAATTAGTTAATTAATTATTAAAATTTACATCCAAGTTAGCATATCGTACAATAATGATTGTAGGAGTAGAAGCAACTTGTTTTTATCTCTCAGTGTTATTTCTAAGTTTTCACTACCTTCTCTATTATGCACACTGGTTTAATCTACCCCATGGACATAGGGTGAAAGATGGCCATAGCACATTGCCCCCATTTCTATCTCTATCCAAAAGAAAACATGCAAAACTGTATTTTTGGTTCTTTAGTTTCAATTCTAATTCTTCAAGGATGTGAACCAGGTTAGTCCACTTTGAAACTTTTTAAGCGGATTCAGGGAGAAGTTCTTTGGTAAAAATAAGATTCTGAGCACCCACCATATTGAATGGGGCTAAGGTTAGGGTTAAAAATCTAATGATTTTTATTTTCTCATAAAGAGGTAGAGGAGGTAACTGTTGAGAGTAAGAGAAAGTGGTAGAGTCAAAGATTTTAAGAGCCTGGTTAAGGTTTGAAATTGCAATTGCAGAAAGAGAGAGTCTGAGGAGAGACTTAGTATGAGCTTAGGTAACACTGAGAGCCCGCTGGGATGAATAAACTTCAATATATGATGGTACAAATCTGAAAATTGACCGGCACAAAGAGTTTAGGTATTAGATAATGACATTGATGGACCATGCGTATTAAGGATGAGGACATATGTAAAGAGAGGAGACTTCCTAGAAAATTGAAAGAACAGCATGTATAAAGGCCCTGAAGTAGGAGAGATTTGGTGGGTTTGAGGCACCATGAGAAGTATAGACTGGGCACACTATTTGCAGGCTGGAGTCACAAGTTAGCTTTTCTTCATTATTCAGCAGAGTGATTCCAATGTCCAAGCCAGTATCTGTTTGTAGTAGGTACTCAGTAAATATTTGTTGAATGAATGTAGCCTTATCTCTATCTAGCAATTTTCCTTCAAATTCTCTGTCCTCTAGATGGCACCCTTCCATAATTTACAGAGGTAATGCAGGCTTTCATCCATTTTTATATTGGAAAAATTACTTAAATATTTTGGGTCTCATTTTCCTGATCTGTAAAACATAAGTATAATAATAACCCCAACTTCATAGGTAGTTGTGATGTTTCAATCAAGTAAAACATAAAAGTGTGTAGCTTTTGATTTGGTAGTCAATCAATACCTATTACCTAATGTAATTATTAATTTTATTGTTGTTATGGGTATTATTTCAGCCTACGAGACTATTTGTGTTCATATCCTTGTCTTGAACAAAAATCTTACAATTTTTACTGGACATTTGTCAGTTGAAGGACACCAAACACCCTTTCCCATCTTAATTATATCCTGACTTTTCCTTTGAGATACTAGCCCTTCCTAATTCTTTTTTTTTTTTTTTAATTTTTTTTTCAACGTTTATTTATTTTTGGGACAGAGAGAGACAGAGCATGAACGGGGGAGGGGCAGAGAGAGAGGGAGACACAGAATCAGAAACAGGCTCCAGGCTCTGAGCCATCAGCCCAGAGCCTGACGCAGGGCTCGAACTCACCGACGGCGAGATCGTGACCTGGCTGAAGTCGGACGCTCAACCGACTGTGCCACCCAGGCGCCCCATAGCCCTTCCTAATTCTGAGTCCACAGTGTTTCGAGTGAGATATTTGCTCCCAGTTACAGGGGAGCCACCCTAAAGGCTTAATGTCCATATTTGTATTTCATCCCCCTTATCATGGGGAGTCTGGGAGTCCAACCAGAGCCAGTGAAATGTACAATAATTTGGGACTTTTGTCTCTCCTCTGTGGAAACCGTGAGATCATCACTTTTTCCCACAATAATAAGAGGTGAGGTCGTGAGGTCTGTATCATCCTGCTGCTAGAAGGATGGCTGAGAGGGTCCTAAAGGAGATCCTGCGGGTCAAGCAAAGGACAGAACAGAGAGAGGCTTAAGAATGAAGTTCTAGGTAATATTTTTTTGAGCCCCTGGATTCAGCCCTGCCTGAAACTAGTTGTATTTCTGATCTTTTTGCATTATATGAGCTAACACATTTCATTTATTGTTTACACTGGTTTAAGTTGGGATTTTGTTCCTTACAATATACAATCTTAACTTACACATAATTTTTATTAAGAATGCAATATGTCCATCTTATGTTAAATATGCAGACAAAAATAGAATATTCTTTTAGTAATCTTTATCTAAAAATTCCATTAGTGCAATAATCAATTGATGTTATGCCATTAAGTAGTACATTCATTAATTTTTTCCAGTACAACTTAAACTCTAGGACAATATGGTTTTTTGAAAATTAGTGACTGTTATAATAATTTTTGTGGTTCTCAGGGGCTATAACTGGGTAAAGACATTTCTACATACAGATTAGTTTTTATTTTATGGCTTATTTCACTTTTCAATGTAAAATAAGAAAGTTACTGACATTTGTTATTGTCCACTTATTATAAAGTTGAGTTCAACTTTTTGCATTTAAATCCATTATTTAATTTCTACCTTTCCATTATATCCAAATTTTGAGAGACTATGGTTTTTATTACTCACAGAGGGAACATTTGAAGTGGAAGGAATTTTGGACTCAGACAGAACTGGGTTCCAATCTCAGCTCTGCTACTTGCTAGCTCAGTGAACTTAGACTAATTATTTAACTCTAAGCCTCAATTGTTTGTTTTCAAATTGGGAGTGACAATACAAACTTTCAGAGACAGAGGAATAGTGAGGAATACTGAGACAGCATACATAATACTCCTAGTGTATACTATGATACCTAAAGGCTCATAACAAGTATAATTTCCCTTTTTCTAATTAGTACATTTAGCTTTGTCTCCAAAAATTTTAGTGAGAAGTCATGCCAAGCCAATATATTGTTCTGTGAATCAAAAGTATTAAATGTTTTTTTCTTTATTTACTAGTTTCTAAATACTTAGTGAGAAACTAATGTGTATTCAGATTAGATCTTGTTCATTGCTAATTTGATGTCAGGTTTACGAATTACTTGATGTGGTGTATCTATGGATGACGATAGGAATACCCATATTTCTTAGCACAGTGTACGTTTGGAATTATGGGGAGCTTAGAAAGCCATTAACTCCCTCTCTTATCATAGTGTCCATACATCAGTTTTTCTGTGTATTGTTCCAGTTCCACTGGAGAATTTTGGCTTCGTGTTTTTTCATTTATTTTTAAACTTTATATTATTTTGTGTTGCTGGCTGTGTAGCTCATAATAAGGAAATTAAAAAAATATGTGTGCAATCATGCTACACACTATGACCCATCCATTTAATATGAGCTGGGAGAGAAGTAGCTCCCCCTTTGTTTTATTTGTATTATTGAAACGTTCTCGACATTTGGGTTTCAAGTCCAAAGGAAGAGTTTTGTTCTTCACAGTGTTTTTTGTATAAATGTCTTGAATGGTTTTCGTGTGAAATAAATTTTGCTTTCCCCCTGGACCTCAGTCCTAACTCTGACAATCATTTTAGAATCTCCCAATTACATACCCTGCCCAATGGACTAATGGCCATGACCTTTTCCTGCCAATTGGATCCTTCCTCAGTTCCCAGCTGGAGAGTGAGCTGGAGTAGCTAAGGAACCTTCTTAAACAGAGGGATAAACATATCCAAGTTTAAATTTGTCTGAGTACTAGTATAATTACATGAATGACTTAGCTATCCTTTTTTATTGTTCAAGTTGAATTCAGAAGGGAGAAATAAGCTCCTGAAAGATAGTGAAGACGGAAGTCAGGACAGGACACTGTACCAGAGATGTCTCTTTATATGTAAGGATACAATTTAGGACCAAGATACAAGATGGTACGATGGTTAGAAGCAAGGGCTCTGGTGCTGCTGGGTGTGAACCCAGATCTTCCACTTGGTAAGCGTGCGGTGTTGGGAAGGGAGCCTCCCGTGTGCTTCTGTGAAATGGAGATAAAACACAGGACCTACCTCATGGATTCTCGGAGAAGAGGTAAAGGTAAATTAAATACATACACTTAGAACAGTGCCTGGCATATTGTAAATGCTCAAGAAAAATGTTACTTTTGGTGGTTACTGTTGTGTTTCTGGATATTTAATTCAACAATACTCTGAACAGAAATTTCACATAAATAAGTAAATAATATATGCTGACTAAATACAAATATAATTTTAGGATTCCAGCAAATTCAGTCATGTGGGAATCAGGGAGATGATATATTAATTTACATCATCAAAATGGTGACCATTGGCTCTCATGTAAATTTTACAGAAAGCTTCAGAAATCTCTTGATAAGCACAAAAAATAGCATTTTACAAACAGACCCTAAAGCCGAAAAGGGACGAAAGCATTTTGGCTTCCAAGCAGTGTTTCTGTTATTTTTCTGGAAACCAAATCTGATACCTTCTTTAAGCTATTCCAGTTCTCGCCTTACCTCCTTTCTTAAACCAAAATTATTGAATGAATCCTCTCCACTTGAGGCTGCAATTTATTACCTGCAGTTTTCTCCTGGCCCCAGCATAACCTCACTTTGCTGTTCCTCTGCAGCTGTCTTTTCGGAAGCCACTGGAAAATTTGGAACTTCTCAAATGCAATGATCCTTTTTAGTCTTTATTGATGGATGCTTCAAAACATCAGACAGTGTTTGCTTTTCTTTCCTTCTTGAGGCTCTTCTCCTGCTTTGGCTTTCTTATGCCTATTCCCGCCACCCCCCCCCCCCCATCTCTCTGTACTTCCTAATCTTCTCAGATACTTATTTTTGCAGCAATTTTGTCAATTATTATATTCCTTAGGATTTGTACCCCAGACATCTCACTGTGAGACTCTCCTTGGTTGATTTGATCCAAGCGACTAATTTCTGGTGCCACCTAAAATTGTCCCAGTTTATATTCCTCAATTTCTGTTTCAGTTGTTTATATTTCAGTCTCTTAGATACCAGGGGGCCCCATAAACATCTCAAGGTCACTGTGACCTCAACTAAAACTAAATATTTTTCTTCCGACTCCAAAGTTGCTTCTACATTAATCCTTATTTAGATGAATGATTCTACTCTCAACATACTCATCTAAGTTAGAAACCTTGAAAGTACACTAGACTGTTTGCTTCGCATTTTCCAATATTTCCCATCGGTCCCCAAGGCAAATGGAATTTACCTTTTAAATTACCAATCATTTTGTTTATATTTATAGTCCTATAACTTGGTTTCAGGTTTCCTCATTGTTCGCTTACATTATTACAACAACCCCTACATTGAAGGGGAAGGAAAGACCATAAAGACACCTGAAGAATATTGAATTTTCAGAGAAAGAGAAATCTAGATAAGTAGAACCTTTAATATAAAGAGAAGAAAAGGTGCGGGTAGTTGGCATTTGATTGTCTGAGAAATTTTGCAATAAGATGAAATCTCGAGCTACTGTCACTGACGTGTTATCCTGAAGGTCAGATAATAGTTTATGGGTGACAGCGGCATTTGAAGACTACTGAGGGATTGTCTACTCTAATGATCAGCCATGCCAGTCAATGCACCCTGCACAGATGCATTTTTAAAGTTTTAATTCATTTCAGAAGGGTTTGTCAATTGTGCAATAAAAATTTGGCATGCACAGATACAGAGCTAAACCTATCACCTTGCCCCCAAACCATCCTTCTTTCTGTTTTTCCTCTCTTGGTAAGTGGTACCCATAAATGCTCATTCTCTCACTCTGAAACCCCAAGAATTTTCCTCCTTTCCCAACCCAGAATGATCACTTGATTCCCGACTGCCGACAGCTTAGTTCAAAGTTCACTGTTCATTTTCTTGAGAGGTGTAGTTAATTTTGGATCTTTAGCGCTCTATTGGACATTGACTAGTTTTTTTTATTTTTATTTATTTTGAGAGGGGTGAGGGGCAGAGAGAGAGAGAGAGAGAGAGAGAGAGAGAGGGAGAGAGTAAATGCCAATCAGGTTCTGTGCTGTGAGCGCAGAGCCTGATACAGGGCTTGATTCCACAAATTGTGAGATCATGACCTGAGCCAAAATCAAGAGTTGAAGGCTCAACTGACTGAGTCACCCAGGTGCCCCTGGACATTGACTATTTTTAAATAACTTTTTATTGATTCACATTTCAAAATCCTAGACATTGTCATCTATGATGTGGACTACTCCAATAAACCTCTACCTTGACTTTCTAACCCTAGCATTTTTCCCCAGTTCAACTTATCCTCCATGTTGCCTGCACAGTTGTCTGCCTGAACACTGAAGTCAGTCAGTCCTTTCTTCTTCTGGCCTCCAACAGCCTCAAGTACAAAGCTCAGTGTCCTCCATTTGCCAGTCCAGACCTTTTACCAGTTGGCTCCATTTTTCCCCCTATAGTCATATTCCTGTACTTTCCTTCCTACATCCTATGCCCCTGTTTCTTCTTATGGCTCTCAAATAAGCTACACCCTCCTCCCTCTGTTTTTGCACATGCTGTTCCCTTTGCAAAGAAGCCCATCTCCCTTCGTGGATACCCTGCAAACTTCTTTTGTGTTCACAGGTCACTCAGGCAGCTAGCCTTTCCCCCCCATCCTCACCACCTTCACAAGGCTCCATTATACCTTTTGGTATTCTAATAACTCATTCTTGCCTATATACCCCACACTTTATGAGCACCTAGAAGGCATGAATTTTGATGTAGACACCTCAATATTCTCAGAGCTTCTTATGCAGTGTGTATGTAGTTACTCCAGTAAAGATTTATTAAATGAATAATGAGATTCTAAGATGACATTCTATTTTCAGCTATGTACATATCTTAAGGTCTTACACACCATGTGCAGGTGCATTTTTAAAGTTTTGTTCTAATCTTTGATGAGAGAGATATTTTTTATGTATGTTCTACAGAAAAAAAAAGGAATCACTGTAATTTCAGAAGATTTCAATGGAAGTATTTAGTGGTCTTATTAGGCTCTTGAAAGAAAGAGAAAGAGAGAGAGAAGAAAAAGAAAGAAAGAAAAGAAGGAAAAGAAAGAAAGAAGAGAAAACAAAAGGAATGGAAAGGGAAGAAAAGAAAAGAAGGGAAAGGAAAGGAAAGGAAAGGAAAGGAAAGGAAAGGAAAGGAAAAAAAAGAAATGTTAGTTAAGCACAAATGCTAGAAAAATAATAGACTAGCATGGGCCTAAATGTGACCTAGCTCCAGTAAATGAGACCTTTTATAATGAAAGTTCTGAGTTGTTAGCTCCCTGGCAGTCATTCTGCAGTGGCCCAACCCACTTTTTCATCCATATCTTCAACTTCCTCCAACCATTCAGTGTGATTAATTCATTACTAAGAACACATCTTCAGTTCCCACTCTATTTTTTACTCCACTATTTCCTTTGTCAGAATGTCTTTAACCCTCTATTCTTTCTCTCCTCTCAAGATCCTACCTAGTACTGAAGACTCTTCAAGATGTCTCCTCTTCCAGGAAGACTTTTCTGATACTCCCAGTAAATGAAAACTTTTTTCCTCCTAACTTCTTAAATACTTTATACCTTTTTGATGGCACTTACCTCAACCTGTTGTATACTATGATTATTTGTGCACTTGGTTCATCTTACCTATCAGAGTTTAAGTTTCTTAAGGTCAAGCACGTTTTCTTTTTTTTATTCTTCCACCTTCACCCAAGCAATGTTTGGTACAGTTTTGGTATTCAATAAATATTTGCAACATAAAGCTGAAATGAGTTATGAGCCTGAATTTTATCATTGATAAATTTCTTGGGGCCTTGACTATCAGACACATACGTGCACTTGCCTTAATCTCCGTTAAATTGCGTGGAATGTCCCTGTCTACTTATTTCCACTACTAGAAATCTCTTTTTCAGAGCTATTACACAAAAGGTTGTTATAACAACCATAAGAATAATTGTAAAGATATTTAAAGTAGCAATCCCTAGACTTCTTAGCCCTGAATCATCATCATGTTGAGGAGGCAATAAGGTGTACTGTCAGGAGCACAGACTCTGAATCTGGAGTTGGTTAGGTCTGAATCCTGGCTCTGTCACGTACAAGCAGTGTGATATGGGTAAACTACTTAACCCATCAGTGCCTCACTTTTAGTATCTATAAAACAGGTATTATAACAGTACCTACCTCATGGGGTTGGTGTGAGAATGGAATGAGTTAATATATGTAAAATATGTAAAATGTACAAGTATGGCACATGGTTAGTTTTAGTTTCTACTGTATTATTATTATTATTATTATGTGCGCGTAGGGTATATGCCTACCACCTATTTGAAAGCATGAGCTTTTAAATGGTTGAAACTGTGTTTTCTTCGTCTTGGCATTTCAGGTGACTGGTATGGTACCTCATACAAAGTTAACACTGAAAGACATGAACCTGGAAGAAAATTCCTCCCTGCCCTAGAGGTGAACCTGAACTTGCTTTCTCCCTGTCATGGATATCCAAAGAACTTCCTTTTTGTGCTCTCAGCAACCTCATATTTAACCCTGCTGGTTTTCATTTACTTTATAATTGAATCATAATGAATTTTAAAATCCATTCTAACTTCCTAAGATCTCTAGAGATTTGCTTCATCAGTCTGACATCACGTTCATTTACATTTCTTCTTTTTTCGTTTCCTTGTATGAGGTCTAAGAATTGTTCCAATAAAACACTTTTAAGATTGTATTACACATACTGTATGCTATTTATTCCTGGCTACATGTTCAAATTAACAAGCACGAAATTGCTAATGCCGTGATCAACTATTACAAACTGTAATGCTATAGCTGTCATAATTGAAAAAATTGGAAGTGGACAATTCTTTTGTAACCATCTAAGCTAATAGTTTAAGTGGAAAATATTTATACAAAAATCAAAGCCAATTCAAGTTCAGGGAGTTGTTAGAGGCCATCCAGCTTGGTCATTCTCCTAAGATGGTAAGTTCCTCAGTAGCACCCAGGATAAATAATCGTCTTTTGCCTAAATTGTTCCAGGAAAACAGAATACATTAATTCTAAGGTCATTTTCTTGCCTTGGTGGGCAATTCTAATTGGTGGGAAACTATTTCTCCTGTTGAATATAAACCATTGCTCTGAAAAACAACATAAGTTAGAGTAGATCACCATCTTCTGTGATAGCCTTCAAATATTTGCAAACAGGTGCTTTATTTCCCACTATGTTATAAATTAACAGATCATAATGAAGCAACTCAAGAATTTTTAGACCTACAAGGCACATGAATATGATTTAATCTTATTGTTTTATAGATGAATACATTAAAAAGAAGAGAGGTTGAGTAGTTATATGCCCACATAACACATTTGTTCATTTGATCATTGTGTACTTAGCTACCAGCTTAATAAACTTATAATTTTGTAATTTAAAATAACATAGTTTTATAACTTAATATAACACAACAATTTACTATTTATTATAACAAATAAATTATGAAGGAATTTATAGTTTATTACATAAACAACATTGAAGACCTTGGTGAATTATAGCCAGCTCATTCTCCTTCTTTCCCCCCGAGCTATCACTAACGTATAATTGTTATCCAACATCCCTTTTTTCTTTTAAATGCTTGTTTATTTTGAGAGAGAGGGAGAGAGAGACAGAGAGAAAATGAGCAGGGGAGGGGCAAAGAGAGGGAGAGAGAGAGAATCCCAAGCACTCTCTGAGCTGTCAGTGCAGAGCCTGATGTGAGGCTTGAACTCACAAACTGAGATTGTGACCTGAGCTGAAATCAAGAGTCAGACACTTAACCAACTGAGCCATCCAGGCGCCCCATTCAACATTCAAAGATTCAAACATATTGTGTCATTACTTCTCCAGCAGAGAAACAGAACAACTACAAGTGATGTGGAATAAGGGATTTATGATGAGGATTTGATTTTACGTGGTTGTAGGTGTGGAAGAAGTGGAAGCCTCTGCATCTGGGCCTGAAGTCATTGTTGGTTAGTAGAAATTGCAGTCAAGAACACAATGCAGACGCGAAGTGGGATGAAATGAGGACAAACAGGAACATACATCCATCCCTCACTGCCTCCAACCTTGACAATGATGGTGAAATGGAAGGAGCTGGTGCTTGTTGCCATGGAGCTGCACACACATCTACCATTGGACTGAGTAGCTGAAGGAGGAGTTGTAGGCCTGCCTGCTGTTCCCTGCCAACAAGATGGGCAACAGCTGGACACAGTGCACATGGATGTAGTGACTCCTGGCACCCACGCTGACCTTTGGAGCAAAACAGCTGCCCCACAGAGCTCTGCAATTCTCTCAATGTTGTGATTGTCTATGGTTGAGTGTTTAACCTCTGCAGATCGTCTAATGCTGGGGCTCATCACCAATGATGAGCTACAGGTCTCTTCTCTCACCCTGTTTATCTCAGCAACTTTCTCTGTGTGGCTCAGTTTTCTTATTTTCTACAGGCTCCTGGGTTGGACTAAAAAATGGCATCATGCTGGTCAATTCCAATATCTGAAACATTTGCTCCTTTAATCACTAGCAAATGGAAAATGAATGATGAAAAATGAGAATCAGCATATTTCCTACATCATCTTGAGGGTGAAATGAGATGTTTATGAAATACTAAGTTTAGTGAGAGGCATTTGCTCAATAAATCTTTGTAAATATTAATATTATTACTGCACCTAAAATCTCTTGCGGTTTCTACTTTGTGTGTCTCACCATTAAACTATACAGTTCTTGAAAATAGGATCTGTGCCCGATTCAGTCCTACATCCTCAGAAGCTTAGCTAGTAAAGCCATCAAATTTGGGGGGAAAATATGTAGAAATGAACATGAGACCTTGGAGTAACATTTTCCAAGCATGTCACCAAAGGAAGATTTGATAAAAGATTTAATCTTATAAGATAAGGAAAATGGTCTATTTAAAAATCTTAATGAACTAAAGAAGAAAAAACAAATTATAATGATATTTGCAAGTGGTATGTCTTAGCGTTCATATTCGCAACATGAAAGAGAAGCCAATAAACAAGTACGGAAAACAAAAAAAATCAACAGAAAAATGGAAAAGAGCATGAACACATATTTCAACACATGTGTTCTCTTAAAGTTCTAGAAGTCAGAAGTTCAAAATGCATCTTATGGGGTTGAAATCAAAGTGTCAGCTGGGCAGCTCGGTTTTAAAGTCTCTAAAGGAGAATCCATTCCTTGCCTGGTCCAGCGTCCAGAGGCTTCCAGAATTTCCTGGCTCATGGCCACGTCACTCCAATCCCTGCTTCTGTGGTCACATTACCTCCTATCAACTTCTTGCTTTGTTCTTGTAAGGACCATAGTGATTACACTGGGCCTATTGGAAAATCCAAAATAATCTCCCCATCTTGACTTAAAAATATCTCCAAAGTCCCTTTTGTCATATATGTAAAATAATATGTTTGCAAGGTTCTGGGAAGTATGATGTAGATAGACACTTTTGGGGAACCATTATTGAACCTACCAGAGTAGGTTAAAAGTCACTGACTATTATCTAGATTTGTCATACTCTTCTCCTCTGGGAGAGAGCACCAATACTCAGGGCAATCAGGAAAAGTATGCTAGTTAGTGACTGACTATAACAACTTTCCTGGCATTTGAGTGGTCTGGGCATGGCCACATGACTCTACCCTTTTTAATTAATTTTTTTTTTTTCTGATCATCTCTGCTACATATTTCTCTTTTTTTTCTTCAATATATGAAATTTATTGTCAAATTGGTTTCCATACAACACCCAGTGCTCATCCCAAAAGGTGCCCTCCTCAATACCCATCACCCACCCTCCCCTCCCTTCCACCCCCCATCAACCCTCAGTTTGTTCTCAGTTTTTAAGAGTCTCTTATGCTTTGGCTCTCTCCCACTCTAACCTCTTTTTTTTTTTTTTCCTTCCACTCCCCCATGGGTTTCTGTTAAGTTTCTTAGGATCCACATAAGAGTGAAACCATATGGTATCTGTCTTTCTCTGTATGGCTTATTTCACTTAACATCACACTCTTCTGTTCCATCCACGTTGCTACAAAGGGCCAGATTTCATTCTTTCTCATTGCCACGTAGTATTCCATTGTGTATATAAACCACAATTTCTTCATCCATTCATCAGTTGATGGACATTTAAGCTCTTCCCATAATTTGGCTATTGTTGAAAGGGCTGCTATAAGCATTGGGGTACAAGTGCCCCTATGCATCAGTACTCCTGTATCCCTTGGGTAAATTCCTAGCAGTGCTATTGCTGGGTCATAGGGTAGGTCTATTTTTAATTTTTTGAGGAACCTCCACACTGTTTTCCAGAGTGGCTGTACCAGTTTGCATTCCCACCAACAGTGCAAGAGGGTTCCTGTTTCTCCACATCCTCTCCAGCATCTATAGTCTCCTGATTTGTTCATTTTGGCCACTCTGACTGGTGTGAGGTGATATCTGAGTGTGGTTTTGATTTGTATTTCCCTGATGAGGAGCGATGTTGAGCATCTTTTCATGTGCCTGTTGGCCATCTGGATGTCTTCTTTAGAGAAGTGTCTATTCATGTTTTCTGCCCATTTCTTCACTGGGTTATTTGTTTTTCGGGTGTGGAGTTTGGTGAGCTCTTTATAGATTTTGGATACTAGCCCTTTGTCCGATATGTCATTTGCAAATATCTTTTCCCATTCTGTTGGTTGCCTTTTAGTTTTGTTGGTTGTTTCCTTTGCTGTGCAGAAGCTTTTTATCTTCACAAGGTCCCAGTAGTTCATTTTTGCTTTTAATTCCCTTGCCTTTGGGGATGTGTCGAGTAAGAGATTGCTACGGCTGAGGTCAGAGAGGTCTTTTCCTGCTTTCTCCTCTAGGGTTTTGCTGGTTTCCTGTCTCACATTCAGGTCCTTTATCCATTTTGAGTTTATTTTTGTGAATGGTGTGAGAAAGTGGTCTAGTTTCAATCTTCTGCATGTTGCTGTCCAGTTCTCCCAGCACCATTTGTTAAAGAGACTGTCCTTTTTCCATTGGATGTTCTTTCCTGCTTTGTCAAAGATTAGTTGGCCATACATTTGTGGGTCTAGTTCTGGGGTTCTATTCTATTCCATTGGTCTATGTGTCTGTTTTTGTGCCATTAATTTTTTTTTTTAGCTCAAAGAGAAGTGAGTCTTTCAAGTTGTTGGTTCTGAACCTAAAAAACATTTTTTTTATTTAAAGAAATTAAATAACCATAAATAATAATTTTTTGCTTCTTCATCTCTCATTACTCAGCTTTATGGTATGTTGAGTATTATTTTATGCCCAAAATCTTTTGGGGGAGGGGCATTAAATTGAGGGCTGAAACAAAGGAAAACATCTCATCAAGGAGTAATGATACTCTCTAGCAGCATGGGGGAATCACCACTCCCCCCATCTTCCCAATCTGGGCCCTTCTTGCATTTCTTATGGGACAAAAGATTGGGTTGCCATCCAGACCCACTGACCCCCAATACATCATTCAAAATAGCCATAAAATCTTTAAAAGGAAATTATAGCAATTCTTACTTGGAGCTTAGTTGCATGTTTATTTGTCCAGCTTTGGCAGGAGGTTAGGTTTCTTTGAGGGCATTGATTAGTACTTTATCCAGCACATAACACAATGCTTGACACGTAGTAATTACCAAAATATTTGTTAAATATGTAAATGAATGGAAGGATGCATGACTTCACTTTATGGCAGCCTGTCTATCGAGTGGCCCCTGACATGGATAAGGATGATTAGTATGTAATTTTAGTACCTTCAGTTTAAGGAGGGAGGGGAATACTTTAGGAAAAAGTGTTCGTTCTTCTTAGATGTTTGAATATATATCTGACTGCCATTGGCAGTGGAAGAACTGACCTCAGGGGTCTGGAAAGGCATTTCTTAGGCATTTTCCAGAAATATTTAGAAATTGCAATTCCTGGGGAGAAAGGTTGACCTCAATGTTGCCCAGAGCAGGTGTGGAGGCTGCCTATTGGGTAATCAATTCCTCCCACGCATCAAGCATTTTCTTGCTTAAGGCATCACCTTGAGGCAGCTGGAGCAAAACTGTGAAAAGGAATTGAATGTTCTCAGAAATAGTTTGGATTTTAAAAAGAAGGTCCTTAAGATTAGAATCTTAGGATCTTAGAATTCTAAGGATTCTAGGGATTTCTAAGAGTCTTAAGAATCCTAAGATTCCTTAAGAAGTTCACACTATAAAGGACTAAAATAAGCCAGATATAAACGGGAGAGAAAGAGGCAGATGAGAGGCATTAATCTTATGGTGCAAAGTTTTATTTTATGAGTAGAAATACATGTAGAAAGTTACACATAGGACACTGGAGTCGACTGGAAACTTTGGGAAGATTTGATTCCGAATTCTTCGTTCTATAAATCAGGGGCCCGTGGCCAGGGTGTTTAAGCAAACTGTCCAGAGTGACACAGGGAATCGGCGGCAGAGCCAGGATTGTAAAGTGGGGCGCCCAGTTTCTAACCCCTCTTTCCACTCTCCGAGCCGGCGGCCCGAGCCCAGTGCAGAAGGAGAAACCACTCCTGGGGTTTTTTGGAAGAGCAGCTGTCATCTGGCTGCCACACTCAGGGAAGAGCCAGACCACTTGACGGTGGAAAAAGAGGATGGAAACGCAAAAGGCGAAGATGCAACTGCAGATTTTATATGGAAAACATGAACCAACTATGGTTTGAAATATTAAAAATAGGTTAACTTCGATTTAAATTCTATTGGACACCAACTTAAGGTCTATAAAGAAAATGTCTGGAAAAATTTGTGCAGCTATCTCTCTTTTTGCTGCATTAGGCAAATTAATAGGATTGTCCCCCTCCTCTAGGAACTTATTTAAAACTTGAAAACATTAACCTTAATAAAGGAACTTATTTAAAACTTGCAAACATTAACCTTAATAAAGAAAAGGGAGTGAAATATAGAACAAAGATTACTCCCATGATCTCTTGGTCTTGCCCTCTGTGATGTAGAACCAACAGCCTGGGCTGGAAATGCCAGAACTAGAATCTAATCCTGTTTAAGCTACGACTTTATTCAATTCATCAACAACATTCTGGCATTCAGTTTGTTTATCTGTAAAAAGGGGAACAGATTAGATGGAGGGTCTCTATCAGTCTTTGTCAAATTTAACATTCTAAAACAACTTTTGTTTTGTTTTGTTTTAATGAGCACAGATGTTCATTTATTGACTACTTGCTATGCATCAGGTCCTGGGTCTGATGTTGTGCATAAGGTGATGAATAAGACAAATATGATCTCTGACCTCATGGAGCTCAGAGAGACAAGAAGTAAACAGGAAACACTAAATAGATAACTCATTACACTTTATCCATAATAAGTAGATAATACAACTAGTAATAGGAGTTAAGCTGGATTAAAAAGTAAACATCAAGGATGGAAGGCCTCGTTTGAGTCTCATCCTCAAAGACCTCAAGCCTCAAGACAAACATTTAAATAGACATAGGAACAATGTGCCCGGCAGAGAAGGTAGCATATGCAAAGGCACGGAGGTCAGAAAGAGTTTGCTACAATTGAGGACTTGACAGAAGATGGGAGTGGCTGGGAGATAGTAATCAAAGGAAAAGAGGCATAAAACAAGGGCAGAGCAGGTCTTGCAAGATATTGCAGATTACAGGAGGCAGTTTGGATTTTATCCCACAGGCAATGGGAAGCCATAAGAAGCTTTAAAGGAGATGAATGTCATGTTTTAATTCATGTAACAACAACAACAACAACAACAAAAAATACCCTCAGGGCACCTGGGTAGCTCAGTAGGTTAAGCTTTTGACTCTTAGCTTCAGCTTAGGTCATGATCTTGCAGTTTATGGGCTCGAGCCTCATGTTGGGATCTGCACTGGCAGTGCAGAGCCTGCTTGGGATTCCCTCTCTCTCTCCCTCCCTCTCTGCCCCTCCCCTGCTCATGCTCTCTCTTTCTCTCTGGAAATAAATAAATCAACTTAAAAAAATTACCCTCAATTCTGTGTAGAGAGAATGTAGCGAGGCCACGGTACAGAAGGGAGTTTGGGAAAAGGTAGTTGTAGAAATTTAGTTAAGTGATGTGGTGGCTTGGGTGAGAGTTACACAGTGGAAATGAAAAAGAGTGAGTAGATTTGAGATCTGTTTTAGGGGGTACCTGGCTGGCTCAGTCAGTTAAGCATCAGACTCTGGATTTCTGCTCAGGTCAAGATCTCATCAGGTCGTGATCTCATGGTTCGTGGGATCAAGCCCTGTATAGGGCTCTGCGCTGACAGCGTGGAGCCTGCTTGGGATTCCCTCTTTGTCTCCCACTCTCTCTGACTCTCTCCTGCTCGCTCTCTCTCTCTCTCTCTCTCTCAATAAATAAATAAATAAACATTAAAAAAAAATCTCTATTTTACAGGTTTATTGACAGGACTTATTTAGCATATGGTGGATTGGGGGAAGAGAAATCAAGGTAGATGATTTGAGCAAGGAGATGAGATCGTGGTGCCATTTATTGGTAAAGGTTGGAGGAAGAAGAGGAGTCAGAAAGCAGTGACTCAGGTTGTCCTTGTCAACTTCGAGAAGCCTCTTTGACACATGCAGGGACATACTAATTAGATAATTGGTTAGAGGGGTCTGAAGATCAAAGGTATGGTCTGGGCAAAAGAGGTATATGTTTTCAGAATTGCCAAAATATAGGTTATAGCTAAGGCTACAGGGATGCTGAAAGAGTGGGTGAAAACAGGGAAGAAGAAGACCCAGGAACTGTGGCCTAAGTGGAAGAGTCAGCTGCAGAGACTGAGGAGGGATGACCAGTGGGGTAGTTGGCTAAAAGTAAAATAGAATGTTTCTCCTTCTCCTTCTCCTTCTCCTTCTCCTTCTCCTTCTCCTTCTCCTTCTCCTTCTCTTCTCCTCTTCTCCTTCTCCTTCTCTTTCTTCTTCTTCTTCTTCTTCTTCTTCTTCTTCTTCTTCTTCTTCTAACAGGAGAAACACACCAAAGATTTATTATTTGAACACAAATTCTCAGTGATGAAATTGAGACAAAAAAAATGTCCAAGTTAGGCAGCTTTTGTATTTTCTAGACAAAGAAGTATAAATCTTTGATAATTTATGAGACAATTATGTTTTTAATATTTGGGAGCTAAAATTAGTAAGGAATTTTAGAAACGATTGGGTCTAGGGTTGTAAATTAATAAAAGTAACAAAAGTTATTTATACAAAACTCTTGGAACTGAATTCTTTGACAATGGGAATGTCTCTCTACCTTCTGGTGTGTGAAGTGGTACCTTTCATCTGGGAAATTAACTTCCTTCTTTCTGGAGACAAAGGAGGGGTAAGTGTTCTTTTTGCATTTCTTAATACAAGTACTTACATTTCTTAAGTAACTTGAATTCAAAATAATCAATATGCCACTGTGGGACATTTTGTGGTGGACTCCCCCAAAGACCCTAGAGTTCCCTCTCTAAAACTTTCCTGGAAGATTCCCATCCTAAAAGCTGTGGTGGTAGTTTGTTCTATATCATGGAATCAGTTCTTAGTCCTGACAATGGGTCAGTTTGGTTAAAGTTATTTCAGGAGGTGGTGATGCAGGTGTGTTCCCAAAGTTAGGTCATTGGTTCCAGTAATCATGTATTAAATTACAGGTATTTCTAGAGAGGTAAATGAAAAACAATGGTTAATGAGTGTAGCAAATTATAAACCAGTTTCTGAGTTCTGGGTGTAGCCAATTGAGAAGATTTTTGAGAAGATTTTTGATATCAGGGTTGAAGCATCTTTAGATGGAGTGAAACAGGCAGTGGCAAGAGGAGAGGTTTCCCTGGTTTGAGACTGTGATATTATTATATCTCTGGTGATCTTTTTTCCTTTTTATTTTTTTTAAAATGTTAATGAAAGAACATGTTAGTTGAACGATGCATTACACCCGGTGTAATTTCAATGATTTAAGCATACAGCTATTTTCATATGTAAGAAGAGAATGTTTCAAGGAGGGAGTGGTCAGCTGTGTTGAAAACTGCTGAGAAGTGGAATAAAATGTAGACTGAAAAGTATCCTTAGATTTGAAACCATGGAGATAATTGGTGACCTTTACAAGAGAAGATTTCTTTTTTATAGTGGCAGAATGAAAACTACATTAGAATGGTATGAAGAATAATTGAGAGATGAATACATGGAAGAATGTGTAGAAAAAAATTTAAGCAGTTTTGCTGCGAAATCAACAGAGAAATAATATGCTGGCTAGAAACACTTGAAGAATCAAGAGGAGATAAAAGTTTTTAAGAATATAAGACACCAGAGCATATAAAATAGTTGTCAATAGTCTTTTAAGTAGTGAGAGAGAAATAATGTAGAGCAGGGATGGGCAAGCGATGGCCCGTGGGCCAAATCTGGCTTGTTGCCCATTTTTGTAGACTCTTGATGGTCCATGAGCAAGGAATAGTTTTTAGGTTTGTAAATAGTTTAAAAATTTTTTAAAAGAATAATATTCAGTGATGTGTGGAGATTATACAAAAATCAGATTCTAGTGTTCATAAAGAAACTTTTATTAGAACACAGTTACACCAAGTGGTTTATGTATTGTCTCTAGCTGCTTTTAAGCTATGGTGGCAGAGTTCTGATGTAATGACAGAGAATGTATGGCCAGCATAGTCTCAAGTACTTACTACCTGGGCCTTTAGAGAAAAAGTTTATTGACCCCTGATGTAGAAGAAAAAAGAATTATTTGGTGAGATTAATTTGTGAAGGGAATGAGTCTGGGTCCTAGAGAATGAGAGGCTGGCCTCTCACAGGGTCGGGGACACTTAATCAGTAGAGCTGGAAGAAAGATGTTAAGCATGAATACAGATGCACAAAGAGTCTTGACTGTGATGACTGTGGGACAATATCATTCTTCTTTGTGCCTCTTTTCTCAATGACAGGTAGGTAACCTGATATAGGCATAGTCACCCTGGAAAGTCTGACCTAAGCCTTCTTTTTCTCAAGAAAGAAATGTCACAGTGAAACAGAGATCAGTGTATAAAATTCACGAATTTTAAGTCTCAAAAGTGAAGTATAAAGGAATATCTTAAACTTGAGGCAATTCTCTGAGCTGGGGAAGGAGAGAGACTCTGAGGGAAAGTCAATTAGTTGGATGCTAATGGTTCTCCAAAGGGCTCTGCCCTTTCCCTTCTCCTGGGATTAGTCATAAAAAGCAGGAAGAGAGACCTCCCAAGCAATTTGGGGCAAATTCAAATAAAGGGGACAAGGCTTTGATCTTTCCCTTTGAAGCCCGAGAACCACATGACTTGGAAACAGTAGAGGAAATGGCTGCATGGAGGCCAGAGCAGAGAGAGACGAGGCCATCCTGCTGAGGTCTCTTTAGCTACAGAGAATTGTGGTAGACAATCCAGCCATGCCATGGGACCACTGTAGTAGTGGACAGAAACATGGAAGTGGATGGAAGTAGAGGATAAAAGACAGGGACCAAACATAAATGATAGCAATGAAGACAACATACGTCTGAGGAAAACCACGGATCAAATGGGGCTTTGTAAATCTCAGTATAGTCAGCAAGGACAGCTGAGGACCAAGAACCATTCTGGATGCTAAAGTAATTTTGAAGAATGTTGGAGGCTACCACAGACAGGGCAGGTGTTGAACCATATGTTGACTGAGTTTACTTTGAATTAACTGAGAAAACCCTTAAGTAACTGAATTTCTCTTGAAATTGCAAAATCCAGTTTCTGCTGTAGGTGCCATAGGAGTTTTGGACAGAAACTAGGAAAAACACATTTTTTGCATACTTGAGTTTCGTGGTTTGAAAACTTTAAAAATCTTAATAGAAGTTGAAAGAGAGAGGGGGAGTTTGAAATTGTTACTTATGCTCTCTGGAAAGAGAAAAATGTTTTTACCACATAAATAATTTCTTCCTCCTGATACACTAAGAAGTTTACTTCTTTAATCATAATTGTCATATATTATTATGTGCTTATTATTTGCAGAACATGATATAAAATACTTCTTGTGCATATTTCATTCAATTCCTACATTATTCTATATCCTTATGCCATAAGGAATTATGATCATTTTATCAATGAAAAAACAAAGGTCTAGAATATGTTAAATACTTTGCAAAATGTATTTGAGAGCAGAATCCACTTAATCATGAAGTTTTTCTTTCTAATCTCTCTCTTTCTACTCTCTGTTTCTCCTAGTCAATAGCTAACAGTAATAACTTCCATTTGGTAAAACTGCTTTTTGATGAGTATTGAGCTGATTGCTTTTAAATATTTAGTTTCCCTTAGTCCTTAGAAAAAGCCCATGCCATATAATTACTATGATTTTTATAGATGAGCAAACCGAAGGTCAGCGATGTCAAGTAATTTATTCCAAATCATCCAACTAGTAAACAGCAGAGCCAAGGTTTAAACGCCATGAAACCCACATTCTAATACTATTCCCCCTTCTGCCACTCAGACATCTGAAAGTCAAGTGCACGTGGAAACCTTTTCTAACAAAGAGCAAGAATGATGACAAACAATCTTCTCTCTGTGCTAACTTAAAGGGCATATACTAGGCATCTGCAAAAAAATTCATGCCCCCTTCTTCTTGGGCACTTAACTAGGCTCCTTTGCACCTGGGCATGGCCATGTATAATATGAGTGGAAACTATATGTGTTATTTCCAGGCTTGGCCCATTAATCCTCCTGTGCCATCCATCAGGATCTTTCGCCTTGATCTGGTTGGATGCAAATGTGGAGTACACCCTAGGTGATGGCAGAGAGAAAACATAGGAGCAGCTGGGGTCCCTGAATAACAGCTTGGAACAGAATCATCCCCAGAGAACTGATACCTATTCAGGACTGTATTTGGTAGGGGATGCAGAAGAGAGGAATGGCCTTCATTGTATTGGATTATTATATTTTGGCCTATTTAGTATTTGTTACCATATCATAGTTTATTCTGAAAAATACAGATGGAAAAGGAACGTTTCAGGTAAAACAGAACCAGAAGGAAGTAGGGGAGCTGTGCTAAAATCAGACAGAAATCATAATTGTGAGATTATAGTAGGCTCATGGCAGCTATCTCTCAGAGAGAGAGAGAGAGAGAGAGAGAGAGAGAGCGCATTCTGGGCATAATGTGGTTTGGATGCGAAGAAGCCCAGAACAACACTGAGCAGGAAGGTCAATTAAGAAGCTGTAGTAGCAACTCAGGAAATAAATAGTCATGGAATGACCTGGAATGGTAGGAGAAGGGTGAACAGGTTTAAGCTATTTTAAGATTGTACAATCAATAGGACCTGTAGTTGATTATGCATGAACTGAGAAAGGGGAAGGCCTCAAGGATAATACCTATGTTTCTGGCTGAATGATGGTGGTGCCATTCACAGATGCATGTAGCACAGGAGAAAGGCCAGGTTGGTGGGATGGAGTTGGTGGGGGTTGTGGTGTGACATATATTATGTATATAGATAAGGAATCTAGCATGAGAAGATTTAGTATCTTTTCCAAAATGACAGAAGCCATTCTTCTGCCTTCCAAACCCAGGTTCTTTTCACTAAGACAGGTTGTAAGAAAATTCAGAGCTTCTACTAGTTTCTAGTACCTTTCTCTTTGCTCTGTTCAACACTGCTTTCTTATAGAAGCGAGTTGTCTTTAACAGGTGTGGTCACTGGAGTGTTTAGGAGAGTTATGTGCAAAGATGACATTTCCATGGCCAGAAGAAATTCTTGGGAAGAATCAGACTGAATGAAATACCATTCCTTTCTATAGGGTTATATTTCTGATCCACAATACTGCTGTATGCCAAAATTAGCTTCCCCTCATTCTTGCCTCCCTCGTGGTACCTTTAATGCCTAATTTATTTCAGCTCAACACCCAGTATCTGTACAAATCTGAGTGATTCATGAAGCTTAAAGCATAGCTGTATTCAAAGGTGTCCTGGGTGACCTGCATTTCATGGGCTGCTGCATCAGAGCTGAGCATGGTTCCCTGGGTTTCTGTGATGTTCTCATCTGCCAGAGACTGATTGGAATGTGCAGTCGCTCACGGTGGAAGGGGAAACATGTTTCTCATTCAGCAAGAATGTGGTCCCATCCACAGAGTTTACAGCACGGTTACATTTGAAGTTCAGCCCTAGAACTCTGTGGCAGTAAAAATGGTCGTGATTTATAGGAAAATGTCACTCGTCTGTCTCCTCTATAAAAGCCTTTTACAACTCTCATTGAATATAAATCAGAGTGTATGCAGCCAACAAAATGATGGTTTTGGCATAACATCTTCAAGACAAAAAGAAATGGACTAGAATTGTCTTGGCCTTTTTGCTGAAGACAGATATTACAGGAATTTATTGCTGGTCCAAAATCAATATTCTTGTTTTTAAAAATAGGTATGAGTAAATTTATGCCTCGGTGAAATTCCAGATTAATTAAAGCTATCATTATAGAGTTTACCCACAGATACTGAGGGTGCCATGCTTTTGTAGTTTGAATTTAGCTGAAAGTGTTTTCCTTTTAGTTTTTGTCTTGCTAAACCATATTCTTAGATACATAACTTAAGCTTGAAGCTGTATTTCATTCTAATGTGGAGAAAAGATTCGGCCTCCAAAGGATTGATTTGATAAATTCATTTTGGAGGTACATAAGAAGTCTTACAGTATATTCTTCTCCAAGTCTCAAAAAGATGTTAAAAACGAATGATCAAGGAATTAAGATCTGTGTTTGAAACAGCATTCCCCATTTCCTTGTGTATTTCGGCATCCTAAGGCACTCAAAGGAGAGATCAGGATAAAGAATTGACAGATGGAGGGAGCCTGTGGTTCTCTGAGAATCTGGAGAGAACGTCTAATATCGTGGCAGGAGAGAGGGAGAAGACAAAATATCTTCATGTGACCGCTTAGGGGGTGGAAACAGAATGTTGAGAGGCATATGGAAGGATGATCCTATAAAAGACTATCAGGAGGATTTGAGAGAGCAAGTCAGGTAAATGGCAGAAAGATTTGGCTTCTCTTACTGGCAACCCTGGCCCTCCCCTACACAATACTTGCCTTGGCCAGATCCCACTTGAAATATTCTTTTCTGAGTGCTACATACTGGGGGAGGGAAATCAATGATATATTCAAATATATTCAATATATATTGAATGATATGTTCAATATATATTGAATGATATATTCAATATATTCAAACATTATGAATATTTGAATAACTATTAGAAGACTGATAATACTCATTCTCAACAAGGAAAGCCCTCAGTAGGTACCATGTTGTATGGAAGAGGAAATCCACCTGTTCTGTGAAGTCTCAGTGTAATATCAGTAGGAAGATCTTCCTTTCATGCACTCCATGAGAGGTGTATTGAGTGATATGTAGTGGGCAGAGGTTTAGGCACTGGGTTCCAGTGCAGTGAGATAGAGTTTTTGTTTAAAATAAAGAATACCATTCTATCCCTCTTCCATAATCAACATTATTGATTCTAAATAGGATTCTTAAAAGTCATTTGACGTATGGTTCCACTGCTCTTTTCGTTGGTCCCCGTTCTCTCAGTCTTTCTTAATGTGGACATGTAATCTCTATGGTGACTATAAATTTACTTGCTAAATTTAACAATAAATCAATAGTTTCCTACGAGTATGAAGTATGAGCTTTTCAGTGATGGGCTGAGCTGACTTAAAATCTGTGAGTTGCCTACCCTGGGGTCTTTTAAGCAGAATCTAGATGATTATTTGGAAGAGATAGAGTCGTAGTTATTCCAACATTTATGACAGAGAGGTGGGGCTTGTTTTTGAGATGATATAAAAGGAAGCATAGTATTGTGGAAAGAGGCCTAGTGACTCAGAGGTATGGTATTAATATTTACAAAGATATTTAATATTAAAGCAATATTAGAAGCAAACTCAGAGAAGTTTATATTTCTCTCTTCTTCTACTGTCTAGTTTATGTTTCAACATTTCTGGATAATAGTGTTTTCTATTTTTTTCCTAGTTATTTTCTTAACAATACTATGACTTTTTCTTCTTAATATTCCTCTGATAAGGAAAAATTCTTCTCACATAGAAAATTCAGTTACCTTGGGATCTTCTAAACATACTGCCATACTTCTAGTATTAGACTAAAAATCTCCAAGGAAGAGACAAAGTTCCTAGATGAGATAGTGTTAGGTTTCTATTTCTCTGCCTTTTTGTTAAGTGAATAATCATGGCACAAAAGAGGGCAAAATTGAGCATAGAATTAGCAATATGTTATACTAATTAGACGTATAAAATCTTTGTAAAAAAATTTTCTCTCTGAGTTACACTTGAGCCCTGTGACATCCATGACATGGTTGAAGCCATTAGTCTACAAGTAACATTATAAAATTACAAAGTTCTACTAGCTACATGATCTTAGATTCTTCTATGTTACCCTAGAATTATGAAGTATTATGACATAGGTCCTAGTACTCATAACATTATCAAATGGACATATTATCCATTGAGTTATGTTAAACTTTTCAAAAGGGTAACAAATGTATGTAAGGAAACACGGTTAAAAACATCAGGAAAAAAATCAGTTTGAATACTGAGGCAATGGCAACCTCAGTATGACTGGAGCTTGATATAGTGTCCCTAAACGCTAAAGTCATTTTAGTTTGCTTTATTAAAGGACCCATTTGCAGAAGAGAGCCATAAGACTACCATTGAATTTTGTTCAGTTAAGAGCACATCTGAAGCATAAGTTTCTCTTCTGCACGCCACACCTTTGTGAGGAACATTGGCAAATGAAATGTGCCGAGAAGTGGTTCCTGGTATGCATGGCAAATCATCTGGAAATAATTGAAAGGACTGAGTACATTTAATATGACTTAAGTAGTTTTCATCAAATAAAGGACAGATGGAAGAAGAACCCCTATGCCTGAACTACTCTAGGACCAGAAGTATAATTCAGGCTCAACATAAGGAAATGTTTTCTAATGGTTCATATTACACAAAGATAGAAAGAATTTCCTTTTGAAATGTCCTTATCATTGGACATGTTCACGAAGATAAATAACAATCCCACTGGGGCTATTGGAGAAAGGATTCTTGCAATCATTAGAAGATCAAAGTGGATATTTCTATTTCCCTCAAATCTGTTATTATTGTTATCATCAGGGTCCTCTAAGTTTGTTGGCCAGAATACAGTGTTTAGAGGCCTATAGGAGAAGCAATACTCTGCAGAGAACATAGTGCAAGGCTGTCTGGAGGAAGGAGTGATTTGTATGGCCTTTTGCAAGGCGGCTGTAACTTGTGCAATGATAGTACCATATCTGACTGAACTTCAAATTTCCTAGAGTGTGGATCCCCAGCCTTTTATTTAAGGAAATTCTCTGAATTCCTTATGGTTATTACAGAGTAAAAAGATATAGGAGAGCAGATGGGGACATCAAGAGAAATAGCAGGTGTGTAGGAAAGGAATTTTGTTACCATTTTTGATCACAGCCATGTGTTGGGGCTATTGAAAGGGCATGATGTCAATAACTTTCTAGACATTTCTTCTATTGACACACTCCTGGTGGGTTGAGGGAACTGATACCAAGACAATAGGATCTTGTTGATCAACTATAATTCAGGTGTGTGATTTCCGTCACATTTATATAAACTAACTCATTCCATCTTTCTTATCCATGGGACGCACACTGACTTCCTACAGCCATGTGGACATCTCTACTTCTAATTTCCTGTGCTTTCTGAACCCTATGTCTTACCCCTTTCTCACCACCCTGTTCCAATATAGATATGGAATAGCATCCCTTTTACTTTTCAAATACTTCTTTTTTTTTAATTTTTAAAATTTTTATTTATTTTTGAGAGAGAGAGAGAGAGAGAGAGAGAGAGAGAGAGAGAGAGAACAGGGGAGGGGCAGAGAGAGAGGGAGACACAGAATCCAAAGCAGGTTCCAGGCTCTGAGCTGTCAGCATAGATCCCAATGTGGGGCTTGAACTCATGGACCACGAGTTCATGACCTGAGCTGAATCGGATGCTTTACTGACTGAGCTACCCAGGTGCCCCAGCTTTTCAGATACTTCTTATACAAGAGTTGTGAGTTGAGTAGATTTTACTGGAAGTTTGGGAAGATAAAAGGTGCTTTTGTATAGCAAATAACTTGAACACCAAATTTAGTTAATCCTTTGTTATGAGAAATCTTTGGAACAATTTGCCACTGGAGATTTCTCATACACAGAATTTCTTTTAGGCAATAGACTACTGCAGTGTCGTCTAGCTCCCTCTCTCGTTTGTTCTTCTCCTTCCATTTTCATTATTTATTCCAGATCCAAATTCCTGTTTTCTTCTCAAACAGAGCCATTAAGCTTCTTTTCTCACTCAAATCATGCTGTCACCTTCCCCCAGCTAAAGTGACTAGTCATCGTAAATTTCTCACAGAGAAAAATTCTTTCCTCAAGGGAATTCAAGGTGCCAATTGTTAAAATATTTTTTTCTACCAATTTCTTCTTTTGGTTGTCTGAAGGGGGACCTCTGATCGCTGTATCATTGAATCTGGACTATTGATCATTGAAGGTAGAGAGTTAGGTGGAAGGAATGTGAGATATGAAGTAAAAAGGTCTATGTTTTGAATACCTGCTTTGCCATTGAATGGCTACATGACCTTGGACTTTTGACACAGCCTCTTTGAGCCTCTTTTGTCCTCATAAAATGCAGATAACTTATACCTTACAGAATAATTATGAGAATTATTTGAGCATGTGTAGACAAATCATCCAATTAAGTACTTAGCATATGCTAACCTCTCAATAAATGTTTATTTCTATCATCTGGGAACCCATTTCTGTTCTTTCTAGCATTTTCTCAATTTCTTAGAACCATGTCCTGAGCTATAGCTTGGAATACTGGGAAATATTTGTACTATTGAATAGACACAGATGAAAAAAAAAAAAAGTGTGGTTTATAGACACATTCTAGTCTCTCTTTATACATTCTCAAACCAAACTCCTACATTATTATACATCCAAACAATGAAGTTGAGAAATGAGATTCTAACAGAGTTAAAAGCAGAATAACTGGTGACAGACAATTTACTCAGGAGTTTGGAATTCCAAGCTTTCCTTGCAATTTACCCTGGAAGCTTTTAAATGTTGGGATTGTGTGGAAATATTCCATACACTGTTATTAATATGTTTCCCTCATTGTGGCAGCTGATGAAACTGGGGGAGGGAAGGGTAGGGCAGAGCATTTCTCAGAGAATGATGTCAAGCAGGGTGAAAGGTTGCAGTCCAAGCCGGACACAGGTCTGGTCTTAGGCAGCTCTTTGGAAAGTCTAATGACAATCTGATAATGGAAAAAGAGTGCTGTTTACAGCAAAATCTAAAAAAATTATGTCCATCTCCCCTTTGGCAATTTTTATCTTTAACAGATCTTTTCTCCTGTTTGCAGAGTGGCTGGACATCAACATCAGATCAATTTGGATTTTCACACAAATAAAATACACTAACTTAATGGGATGTGAAAGAGCCCTTCAAAGTAAATCTCTGTTGAAAGGCACTTGAATTACATTTGAAATGGAAGTGAAACAAAGTTGAATTTTATGGCATTGGCTTACAGGCACTGTCTTACACCATTTACAGATTGACCTAGATAAAGTAGAGAACAGAATCAATCAATCCCGCCATATGCATTTCCACTGTTTGATAACACAGACTGATTCCATTTTAATATATGTCTTTCTTTTTTATTTATTTATATCTGTTTTTCCAATAAATTTTTTCCCTCGAAATACTAACATTAGTTAGCCTTTAAATACAGAACTGTCAGTTTAAAATAGATTGTGTTGGAATAGATACCATATAAAATTTCCTAATCATCACTCTCCTGTTTCATTTAATTTGTAGAGTTCCTTGCAGTATTCAAATCTGTCTTCCAAAATCTCATTTTGCCTCAATTGTTAATCCAGCATTGATCAGGTATTATCCCTAAACTACAGTTAAAGATACTCTAACTCAGAAAGATGAAGAGATTTACCTAATCCATGTATCCAAAAGCAACATAGCTGCTTTCTTGTGGATCTGATTTCCTGACAACCTGGCTTTGGTGGTAGTAAATAAACACATATGGTTTTGGTACTAGAATGTAGATTTTAATTTCTAGTGAGCTATGTTCTCTCACCTGTGGTGAGCCCAGGCCTCACCATACCCTCCATGCTGCTGTCAGAGGCAGCACTAAAAGGTACCCTGTCCACATCCTTCTTTCAAACTCCTCCAACTCCCTGGGACCTTCATGTTTTCACGTTGACTGTCGGCGATAAAATCATGGGGAATCTTACTTCATTTTGTTTAGACTGGATTTTGCATGAGCCTTATTTATAAAGGATAGATTGTGCTTTCTATACACGAATGGAGACTTGCAGAAAATTAATGCCTATAGGGTTCCAATTCTTATGACTATACAAAACCATCAAGAAAGAAGTATTATAGAATAGGACACACCATCAGGGACTACCATGCTCATTCAATTCTTAATTAAGTACTTGGATTCTCCTTTCTTCTTTCCTTTACCCCCATGGGGATATGGGCAGGAGCGCCCTACTATACTTTCGAAGGAGATTTTGGAGGGAGAGGAAACACGTCTCTGTATCACTCAATTCTCTGGAATTGCATTTATCTGCAGCAGCTATGCAGACCCTTTGGCACCCAGCTCTCAAAGAGGTGTTGTGTTTTGGGAAGCTGTGAATATGCAGAAATTACAAACTAAGGTATGAATTGTCTTCTGCTGTATAACAACTATAAAGTAAGTAATTTTCCTACTCAGTGAGTCTGTAGGTTGAGTATGGTTTGCTGATTCAGAGAAATATTAAGGAAACTCAGAGAAGTAAGGTAAGAATGCTACTTGGTATCTTCTCTCTGGGGCCAAAGAATATGGAGTTCTTAGAAGAGTACTATAGTACATCTAGAGAGAGACAAATGTCTCTTCAAAACAGAATCTTGGACCTAATGGGCGCTGCTTATCTCTCTCTTTGGAAACTAGAATACGGATTCTAAGTAGCAGTAAAGTTGGATTGTACACAGAACAATACCTCAAAAAGTTTCAGGCTAAGGATTTTATGAAAATGACATCAATATTTGTTGAGAATGTCTGTCTGACCTAGCACCCGAAAAGCATAGCAGTGAAGTGTTTACACTGTATATGTAAGAAACTATAAAGGACACACACTGAGTAATAAATTCCAGTCATACATTCCAGTCACACTGAAAATAAATTTGTCTCACATTCCTCTTCAGTTAGAAGCTAAGGCATATGGGGACAAGTAGGGGACCACCTCCCAAGATAGCCAGTTACATTGATATCTAGTTCTGGAGTTTATAAATCCACCAAAGGAATGTTTTCTGTTCTGGTCTGTACTCTTTGACTTTCATGTCCTGAGACTTTTCCAGTAGCTCCCACACTACTGAGCTGGAAAGAGCTCTGTAACGATGAACAGTGTCACTTCCCTCAGCATCTTCTGAAGCAGCATCTTACTGCTTAATGACTCATTTCTGTTGGTCTGAGGTCTTCAAGCACACAACATACATATTGTGGATCCATGCAATCTCCATGCTTGAAGGGACTCTAAAGAGACTTGTAGTCCGGAAAGGCTCACCGAATCATAAACACCCTCATACAGTCTCATTCATAATATCTCATTCTTTCAGAAAGGTGTACAGGAATAGGAACCTGGCTGTGTCCTGTGGTTGCAAATTTCATTTTGTGCGCTCCAGCTGTTAAGGGTTTTTTGGTTTTTGTTTCCATCATTTTGAGAAGGATTTCATCTCCCTACAAGCTCCTCTCTGGAGTCCTAATTAAACCTTATTGGATTAAAATCAGCTGTAAAAACTCAGTTTTTGTAGCTCTCTGCACACCATACTGGGGGTTCTTGGGACAGAACATTTGCTCGAGGACTCCATGCTTTTCACTTACCTGTCTCTTCTTTCAGTTCTCTCCTTAACTAAACTGGAAACATCAAGAGGCCTCCAGGGTAGAATATGGAGCCCTAAACAATTAACAGATGCTGAGGGTTATAGGAACACCGAGAATTACTATAATTGGTGTTTGGGGAGTCATAGCCAGGGCTTGTAGCCCAGAGACAGATGATTCGGATTTCCCACCTCCCTTTGATGTCCTTGTTGACAGATGATGTGAAACTAGCTCCCCTGAGCCTAGTTCGCCTGAATTTACTGGATTCACAGGTGTTTGGCTTCATCCCATCAATGAAAGATGATACAAATCGACTCTCAAGGCTTACTCAGTAAGGAAGGATCTCATGTATCATAGAAAACCAGAACGGTAGAGCGAGAAGTGACTGTAAAGATCTAGTCTTCTCTCTCATTTTCTCTTTTTTAAATCTTTTATTTCTTTATTTTAGAGAGAGAGCGAGTGAGCAGGGGAGAAGGGCAGAGGGAGAGGGAGAGAGAATCTTAAGTGGGCTCAACTCCACAACCCCGGGGTTAATGACCTGAGCTGAAAGCAAGAATTGGATGCTCAACTGACTGAGCCACCCAGGCGCCCCTTATCTCTTTCTTTTATTAAAAAAGATTTTTCTTTCTCCTAGATTGCAAGTATAAAACATCAGGTTAATCCTATTTCCTAATAATCAATATTATCATTAGAAGCAATGCACTCCTCTTATCTCTTTTCAGTATTTTCTCCTTAATCCCCCATCTTTCTCTGTTCTCCTCTTGGGGGCATGAACACCACTCTCATGTCCTTAAAGATAGATGGTTCTTTGGAAAATGAGTGTTATTATTTTGTGTATATAGGTGCTCTAAATTTGCATGAATACAAGGTAACTTATATCTTATGATTCTTAGGGTTTTTTTTTAAATCCACATTTGTTTTGTATGTTTGTATTTAACGTTGCTTCTGATAGCTGCTTAGTAAACCATTGAACACACTCACCACTTTCTATTTGTGTGTCCATCGTAGATGCATACCTAGGTTGTCATCAATCCCCTACTTCCATACATAATGCTGAGATGATCATACTTAGATAAGCCTGTTTATGGATGTGGACAATTCTCTCTGGGATATATATTAAGGAGGGGCTTACTAGGATTTATTAATATTTCATTTCATTTCATATTTCAAATTATTCTCCAGATGACTGCATCAGCCTACAGTTCCACCTGCAGGTGTGTTTCCTTTCCCCTCCACCATGTCAAATGTGGCATTGCCCATATTTCGTGTAAGTCTCAGCCTATCTATAGGGATGCCTGTGGGCGCTCACCTGAACCCTAACTACTTGTGGCAAGCCCCCACAGAGATTTCCCTACCAGAGCCAGTGTTGTGGCCAGACCTGTTCCTGTGGTTCTTATTATGATTGCAGCAACACACCCAGGGCCACACAGCAAGGTCACAGAGGGAGAGAGTGCACTCTCGTGCGCAGACCTGGGACTGTGTCTTTATTAAGGTTAAGGGTGGGGTCCCAAGGGTTTTACAGGGGATCACTTTTATTGGTGAATTTAAAACAAAGTATGAGAATTAAAACATGAGAAGGAAACAGGGTCACCGAAGCGGTCAGTTATCTAAATCACCCGGGGCTTTCTAAAACGGGAACTTAGTGGGTGGAGGGACCTGACTCTTTATCCAGATGTATTCATTTGAGATGGATATCTTTGAAATGGATGCCTCAGCAATCAAAGGCTTAATGTCAGGTATTTCTATTACATTTAAAAAAGCTAACTGTCGACACTTACACTACAACTCTCTTCCTAATTTTTGTCAAATTAGTGGGTATAAAGTAGTCTAATGTTAGTCTGAGTTACATTTCTCTGATTACTTGTATTTCAAGCATATCATCGTACTTTCGTTAACTTTTTGGGTTTCATTGTGAATTGCCTGTTGATAAACTTCGCCTATTTTCCAACTCACCAGTTTTAAATGTATACTGTAAGAATTCTTTCAATGTTATAGATATTAACCTATGTTAATTTTTCACATTGCAGGTGTTTATACCAATTAAGCTGCATGGGCATGATAAATCAGGTTCCCATATTACATAGATCTGTTTTGACTATTATGTTTTATTGCTGAATTTACTTCTTCTTATGTACTACACCCTAACTATTTCTAAGGCTTTATTGTAAGTCTTCACATGTAACCAAGTGAACTTCTCTTTCCTTTTTATTTAAAAAATGACAACTAATCACATAACTTTATATTTTCATCTAAGTTTAGAATGCATTTGTATGGAATTCTGATTGGAATAGCATTAGATTTATAAATTTGGGGAAAAGTAACATGCTTATGATGCTAATCGGTCTCATTCATGAACATGGTATACTGCTATTTTTTGTAAATTTTCTTTTACATATTCTAGTGGAGTTTAAAATGTTTTTCCATGAAGTCTTGATCAATATTTATAGAGTTGTTGAGAGGATTTGTTTCTACTTGCAGACTAGTATTTTATTTTTTACTGTATTTCCTAATTGGTCATTACTGGTAGAGGAAACTTGATTTTTTTGTATTAAACTTATTGATGTCTTTGGAGATCTATAAATATTAACTCCTTAACATGAGCTTCAACTCAGTTTATTCCAATCTTCCTTATGTTTTTAATAAAGTTAAAAAATTTTTTCCTGTAAGAACCATGGGCATTTTTGTTCAATTAGTGCCTAGGCAATGTACAGATTTCTTTATTTGCTCTTATAAATCACATATTGATTTTTACAATATTTTCTTGTTGATGTATTTGTCACAGAGGAACACTATTGTTTCATAAATTGGCCTCAAATCCAGCAACCATGCTCATCTCTAACTTTTCCCACATATTTTCTGTTGATCTTTTTCAGGTTTTCAGTGTGAATTACATCATCTGCAAATAAGAGCAGTTTTATCTCATTCTTTTATATCTTTATTCCTTTGTTTTTCTTTTTTAAGTTGTATTAGAGTACTCCTCAGTTCAAAAACCTACAATGGCTTCCCATCTTATTCAGATCAAAGCCAACCTCTTTGCAGTGCCCCAGAGGCCTTGCATTGGCCACTTTATACCTCTAACCTAGTGAGGTGCTGTCCATACAGGATGGTTGCCTGGATGCCCTTTGTATGGGGCACAAAAGGCCACATTGGTTCTGAAACCTTCTGGGGACAGTTTGCCTCCCAGCCTTTCCAGGATCAACTGTATTTGCATAAACCAAGAGTGGGGGCTTCCTTAAATTTTACAACCCAGGCATCTTTTACTCTAGTCCAAGCTTCACTTCTCACTTAATCTGTGTTTGCCTACAAGCTCTGATCCCAGATACCTGCATGGCTTACCCCCTCACTTTTTTCAAATCCTTGCTCAGATAGCCCCTTCTCAGAACATTTAAAACAGACACCTGCAGACATTTTCTAGCCTTATGTCTTGCTTTATTCTCTAAAGTATTTGTAACTACTTAACACACTCTGTGACACATATTGATTTATTATTTTTTACTTCTCTCTTTCCCCTCTAGAATATAATGTCTCTAAGGGGACACATTTTTCATCTGTTTTGCTTACTAGAACATCCTCAATGCATGTAACTCTCTGGCATACAGGAGTCCTATAACCATTTGTTGATAAGTAAACAAATGAGTAAATTAAATTATTGATGTTCTCGTCTTGTTCTAGATTAAAAAAGAGAGAATTAATCTAACATTTTTCCAATAACAGGAGCTTCACAGTAGGTTTTTGACATTTAGCCTTTTTCATATTAAAGAAGTTAGACCTGATGTATCCAATATTATTTTTTAAGGTAAATAATAGAAAATAAATTCAGTTAAAAAAAACCTTTATAACATACAAAAAGGATATCGATATCTAAGTAAAAAATATCAAAATATTAGAAAGAAATGTAAAAGAAGTAACAACAGTGGCTATCTCTGGATGACGGCATTATCATCTTTGTTATATTTACAATTTTTCTATATTAAAAATAATGTTTTTCAAATAAAAAGAAAATATCAGAAAATAACCTCACTGCTAGGCAATTAAACTATTCATGAATTTACAAGAACATTAAATTCCATTTTATTCTATTTATTTCCATTTACCAATCCTCTATTGAGCAAAACGTTGTGCCAGATACTAGGAAAGATACAAAGATGAATAAAACACAAGCCATGTCCTTAAAAGAGTTTATAATCTGATGTGCACCAATAATATAAGGGAGCAAAGTGCTGAGTGCGCACCAGCCATGGAACTCCTGACCCTCTGGATTCCAAATTGGAATGCTGGCATACTTCCGAGCCTTTGCAGTTTCCATCCCAGGAGTATGCTTGACGTTATTCTTCCATGAACCAAACCAGAGTTACTGTCTAGGAAGACTTAAGAAAACCCTCAAACACCAGAAGAGGCATGGAAAATTTTTTGAAATGGAAGAAAGAAGGGAGAATAAGGTAGGTTGATGAGAAGGTGACTTGATCAGGTGGACTGGTTGGTGGTAGAGCATGGTGGCAGAGCAGAGCATGAGTCGGTGCTGTTTCCCATGGCTGCTAAGAGCATTCCTTCCATGGAGAGGACAGCGAGGTTGAGGATGAGGCAGGAGCAGTGGGGAAGCTTTTAGGATTGGGCACGTTCCCCAACTTTTAAATCACAAAATCTCTGAAACTCTGCATTAAAGGAGATTATAAAAGGCCGTTGGGTCATTCTCTTGCCTGCAAGAACAACCATAAACTGTCCTCAAGATGGGAAAAAATCACAACCAAACTTACAGGATGTTCATTATATGGGAGACACTGATCTAGGTGTTTTAATGTACTTGAACATGTTTATTATCACAACAACCCTCTGAAATAGGTACTGTTGTTATCTCTGTTTTACAGAGAAGGAGAGTGAGACACCAAGATGCTAAGCAACTGGTCCAATGAAAGCTCATAAGAAGTAGAGATAAGATCGAACCCAAACAACCTGGCTTGGGAGTCCATGCTTTTTAACTACTATGCTTTCCTGCCTCTCTTTAAGATGTCCAATTTATTTAATAATAAATAAATAAATAAATAAATAAATAAATAAATAAATTCTTTCAACAAAGAAAGAATACCTATAACTCTGTCACCAAGAGACAAATTATTTATTTTGCCTGGGTCAAATCCCTTTATTTTCCTCATTGATACTCATATCATACTTGAAGATTGTTACAAAGTCAGCCATCAACAATTATTATTGCTTTAACTCAGAGGTTTAATTATGGGCAACAAGGGTGTGTATAAATGCCAGGCTGACAAGGGATGGACCATGGTAAAGTGTCTGTGGTTAACTTGGTCTCACAGCCAACTCCTTCTAGGTGCTCTATATCACAGAAGAGAAGGTAAGAACTGTATTTCCTGAATTCTCTTGCTCAACTGGTTCCTGGGTCATTTTCCAATGAAAGGCATTCATAGGAGATTTGGGACTAGGAAGAGAAATAGAGGGTATTATTCTCATGAGACAGAAGCAGCCAGATGCACAGCAGACATGAGATTCACAGTGATCCAATATAGTTATCTTGTCACCAGGTGGCTGGGAAGTCTCCTCAAGGAATAGGGCCATGTTAGGGATACACTTTGGGGCTCTGTTGTTAAAGGTTAGATTTTCAGAGGAACTGGTAAGGGAGAGCCCATGATTATTCTTCATCTCTGTTGCTCTAGCCACTACATTCATGGAACCATCATGCCAGTACAAGGGTGGCTGATGATAAACACTGGCTAATGTCAAATGGCTCAGCCAATTTTTCTCCTTGTTTACTCAATGCCTTTTCAATTATGAATACTTTCTGGGAGTTATTAATATGTGATAAGAATATATTTCAAATACATATATGCTCACTCCCATGTGTACATCTTCACCCTCCTACACCAAAATTTTTGTCTCGAAGTCTTTTTTCAAGAATTCATCTCCAACCTTCTAGCCTCTTTTCCTTCAGACTCCTGACCAACTTGCCAGGCTTATATGCTACTGATGTTGATTCCATATATAGTTTCACCTTAGGCCACTTATCTTTCCGTTAAAAGTGGATAAACCAGTTGTGCTGTTTAAGATTCAGCCCAGCGTAAAGATTTTCCTCTCTCTATCTTTCAAGGTCATTTCTGAGTGTGGCTGTCATGCAGTTATCATTTAGTTTTGGCTTGCACCCATATACTGAACTGTTCATTAACTAAGTTCAGGCTGTTTCTTCTTGCTTCTGATGGTTTTGTAGATTCTCTCCCCTATAGGTTCATTAGTGTGAGCTGATGGAGGGGCACGCGGCCATTATGATGACATGGGGGTCTGGTATGCTTGATCATATAGCTTTCTTGTACCCTCTGGTCTTGCCAGTGCTTAATCCTGGATGCATCTACCATTTTTATCTTAGTGTGAATTGCTGCTGGGACTCTTTGACTTGATGACTTGATAGTTCCAATATAACTCAGCTCTTGAGAATTTCTGGCATGGTTACTTGGTGTCCCATGGTCAAGTATTCCATCTCAGCCAAGGCCCACTAACTCCCAGGAAGCTGTTTTTAAAAGGCAAATAACTCTCCCCTGCATATGGCGTGCCCTTGCTGTTGAACCTCAGGACACTGCCTTGTAGTACGCCCGATGGTCCTTGCCATAAACTCCATGCTGCGTCTTCTTCCACAACAGACACCTCCAATAATACAGGATCTTCTAGAATGTATGGCCCAAGTGCTATGACTACTTGTACCACAGCCTGGACCTACTGCATAGCTCTTCACGCTCACTCAAAGCTGGCTCCTTTTCATGTCAATCAGCGTGCAGGTGAGAGCATTATTCCTGGAACCAAAGAAGTTCCTTCCTTGTTGTAGGAGATGCACATTGAAACGATTTGTCTTTTACTTCACAGATGTCCTGGCAAAGTTCTGACCACTTGTGTCCCCTTACTGGCAGCTTGAAGGTAAGGGATTCAGTTCCCAAATCCTATTCTCAGCCCATTCAGAGTATTAACTCTGGTAGTTCTCGTCCTTCAGGAAGTAGACACTGAGATGAAGTTAGCAGTGCAAGAGGTTCCCTATAAGAATCTCTGAAAGGTAAAGGGGGAAGGAAGCAGATTAATAGGGGAAACCTTTAGTTCATTATCCATATCTGACATCTGTGAGAAAAAGGGGATAGAAGCAGCATTGAGTAGGGAGAGCTTCAGAAAAAGCAAAGGGAAACTTCGGAGCAAAATTTCTATTAAATGAATCCCATGTTGAGGAGAAATAGATCCTAGTAGCGTTTTGTGTTTTTTTTTAATTTTTTTTTCAACGTTTATTTATTTTTGGGACAGAGAGAGACAGAGCATGAACGGACGAGGGGCAGAGAGAGAGGGAGACACAGAATCGGAAACAGGCTCCAGGCTCTGGGCCATCAGCCCAGAGCCCCACGCGGGGCTCGAACTCACAGACCGCGACGCGAGATCGTGACCTGGCTGAAGTCGGACGCTTAACCGACTGGGCCACCCAGGCGCCCCCCTAGTAGCGTTTTAATGGTCCATGATTAGCTGAGGGCTATACAGGAAACCAAAGCCTTACCTTGAAAGCTAGATCCAAAAAAGCTCTGAAGTTGAAGGCTATCATCTAACTGCCCTCCTTGCAACTGAATAGCAAGTTTGTTTCTTCTTACAATTTTTTTTTTACTGTTTCTTTATTTTTGAGAGAGAGACAGAGAGAGACAGAGCATGAGTGGGGGAGGGGCAGAGAGAGAGAGAGGGAGACACAGAATCCAAAGCAGGCTCCAGGCTCTGAGCTGTCAGCACAGAACCCAACACGGGGCTTGAAATCACAGACTGTGAGATCATGACCTGAGCCGAAGTCTGACGCTCAGCTGGGTGCCACACAGGCACCCGGCAAGTTTTTTTCTTGAAGGGAGATCTCAGTGGAGTAATGGCCTTGGGCGAACAAGAACATAAGGATCTAGCACAAACATACAGGGGCCGGCCTTGCATAGAAGCATGGGCATTTTATCTATAGTAACACGAAGGAAGGCAGTGTTTATAGGTACAGATGCTACGGGGTCTATAGTTACGGTGCTGAGAGCGGTGTATTCTCTTCAGTTTTCTTAGCGAAGCAGAAAGCAACATTATCTCTTCACTGTTCTTAGCGAAATAAAAGGCAAAGTTATCTGCTGTGTATGAGGAAGGAAGAGGAGGCATTAGAAGTTTGAAAAAAGAGAAAGTCCGTATGGTGCCAAATAGAGAAGGATGTTCCAAAGACAGGAACCAGTACGTGTGTATGGATTGTTTGAGCAAGTGCCTTTGTATGGTTTAGAATATAACTGGCAGAGGTTAGGATGGGGCTGGAAAGATAGGCTGAGTTGGGTTATGAATGGCCTCGAATGGCATGTTCATGGTTTGGAATTTTTTTCATACTTGTGAAAAACTATTAATGGTTTCAAATAGGGAAACTTATCAATTAGAATAGCATTGACATTAGAAATGTAAGCCTTTTGGCAACATAGAGAGTACAAAGCAGAGAGGAGAGGCATCCCTCACTATGGGAATGCTCACTCCAAATATTTCCTGTGTGTGACGCCTTGTAAAATATTTAGCCCAAACTTACTACTTTAGTTGAAATCCATGCTAATGGATCTGCATACATTTGCTCGCTGTTAGGTTGGAATCTTTACCGGAGGATTCAGAGAGCACTGTTTCCATATCTTCACTGCTCTGTTGGGATGGCATCTCATGCTCCTGTGTTTAAACCTTTTGTGTACCTCTGCTATCATGTGCCCAGCATTCTTAAGTAAAAAATATTTTCAAAGAGAATTAGAAAAAAACTAGAAAGAAATGAATTGTGTAGAAAAGTCCATATACTTAAAAGAAATGCTAGAGGTGATAAAGTATGTTGAGTGAAGGGAATGCATGAAATATATAAAGCTTGTCCATGCACATGTATGTATCCACCGTGCACATGATACGAAAATAAATATCGTGAAAGTGCTGTTGATGCTGGAGAGCTTCACTGTGTTACTTGAGTCCAGCATAATATTTTTCAATAACTAGAGAAATGCCTTATGTAATTGGATTGAGAGCCACACTCAGCATGGGATGTCCTTGCACCCATGTCAAAATAGCAGAAGGCTCTAGACATCCCTAAAGATCTGAAGAAGGCAATGGAGAAAGTGAGTGATTAGGTGGGGGAGCTGAGTTTCAAAGCAAGTCAGGAATGGTTTGAGAAATTTGAGAAACTGTAAGATTTTATAATTTGAGGATCATTGGAAGAACCACCTCTAACACTTACAGAGCCTGCAGGAGAGTAAAAAGAAGGGTCAAACCCACACCCAAGCCGCCCCCCACCAGTTCTAACCCATGCTGTGAGGGATCTCATACACGTAAGCGTGGACACTCCAGCCCATACTTCAGAGCTGCATCCACTGACTCTCTCCCAACCTTATGCTTAGCAAAGAGCCGTGGCATGGACACCCGACACGTGGCCCCAACCTGTGCAGGCCCTGGAAGTGGGCTTGTGTCCATTTAGGCAGGGGACTCCTGAGTCTTTCCCTGATTTTGGTCTAAAAGAGGGACAGAGGCGCGGGTGGTCACTTCCTCTTGATTTCTAGGCCTACCGGTCTGTGGGGAGGGGTCTGGCAGGAGGAGGGCCAGAGCTCGGCCCGGGGTTAGGTTTGCTGAGACTGGAGGGCAATACTGATGATGGTCAAAGCAGTCCCTACTAATAGTGAAGACGAATCGATCTTTCTCAGTGAAAGAGGGAAACACTGGTGAAAAAGAAGAGCCATGAATAGTGAGGACAAACCTTCAAAATATATTTTAGATGATGCAGACAAAATTATTGCAATTGCTTGTGAATGTGATCATGACCTGAACAGCAACATCACAATTTAAAGAGTGATGATATACACCATCTCATACTATCAGGAGATATACAACTGCAACCAAAGGCCTTGAAAGAAATGACTAATGAGACTTCCGTCCCAGTACCTTGTCTATGGTATCTGATAGTGATCTGTTTTTGAAGTACTGAGAGCCAACAAATGAAGTCTTTACACCTCAGGTGTTTACTTTTCCACTCACTTTTTTCACCAGCTTACTCTGGCTGATTTTCACTCACGACCAAATGGCTCCCGTGACTATAAACTCCCTCTGCCTCTGCTCAAACCAAACCTCACTCAAGCAACTCTTGAAGTAGTACTGAACAGTTCGTCTTTTTGTGTTTATTTGTTAAGTATTATTTGCTTTCACTATGTACCTTAAACGTATTACTGTATTTTATTGTTTATTTACATTATAGTTCATATTCATTGAAGTATAAAAGGAATAAAAACATAATTTGTATAAAATTCCTAGAGGTGCATTGTGTACTGCAGGCAAATATATCTACTGTGTCCATTAAACGGTAGATAATTAGGTAATTAGTGTTTTGAATGCTTTGTATCATGTAGGAATCCTTGAAGGGTTACTGTACAGAAATCTACAGCAGTGTCTCTGAGGCCAGCTGAGGAGGAAGGTCCACTCATTTTAAAAATTTCCAACCCCACACAGGAAGTATTATACAAAATATAATAAGAAATGACAAGCATATCAGGTAGGGTTAAATTGATTGAATTCAGGGAGCACTGCTGGATGGTGGCAGTTCCTACTGTCATTCATATGCTGCTACCATCTAGCTCTTCAGGAAAGCCAGAGCCCCCTCATGAACGTATTCCCCACAGCCCTGGAGAGGGGAGTGTGCTCTGAACCCACTGGAGGAAGACAGTTGGAAGTTGAGTGAGCAGATTTTACTTTAGAAATCCACTCTAGCATTCCAAAGCCATTCTAAGTCTTTGGGTACCTTATTCGACAACATACAAGAACATTCTGGCATTTAAATTGTACTTAGTGTAATGCTATCTATGGGTCCAGGTTTGAGTTAACAAACCAAGCAAAATGATAAAGCCAGTTCATGACCTTTGAGACATGTATTGAATCCAGACTCTACTTAGTGCACTCACATTAATGAAGGATATCAACATCCTTCTTTCACCCTGGTCCAATACCATTAGGATCCATTCCCATACATATTCCTTTGGTCTGACAATTTCCAGCATCGACACCCATGTGGAGCAGTAGGAGCTTCACACATTTTTATGATGGCCAATTTTATGTGTCAACTTGGCTGGGTTGTAGTCCTCAGTTATTCATTCAAACACTAATCTAGGAGTTGCTCTGAAGACATTTTGTAGGTGTGATGAACATTCAAAATCAGTTGACTTTAAGTAAAGGAGATTATCTTAGATAATCTAGGTGGGCCTGGTTTAATCAATTGAAAGTTCTTAACTGTAGAACTGAGATTTCCTTGGGAAAAAAGAAGAAATTTCACTCATCTAGCTTTAGCTAATATCCAAGAATTCTGGTTTTCCCTTACTAATGGCCTGGACTCACCAGACCCCACAGGAGCAGAAGCCAGTTGTTTGCAACAAATCCCTTAATATACATGCACTACTGCTCTGTGTCTCTTGTCGAACCATGACAGATACTGCTTAGGATGCAAATTAATTTGTATCTTCGTAGGCAATTTGAGATATTTAGAAAGTTGAAAGCATGCTCACCCTAAATCCAAGTTTAGTAGAAATGTTTAAACATTTATTTTAGACATCTAGTTTAAACATGATTACTTGAAACCCCAAGGAAACTCTCTTTCATTTGTGCGAAAGAAATATATATTTAAGAATTTTTCTTGTAATATTGTTTACTGTGTTACTATTTAGAAACTAATTGTTCACCAACTGGAGAAGGAATGAATGAATGAATGAATGAATACCTTGTAAGAACAGGAAGTCGCAAACCAAACTCTCTGTATCAATACACATAGATATAATAATATACTATATAATAATATACTAATAATATAATATATTATATTATATAATATAATAATATTATTATATATACATATATATAATAATATACTAATAATATAATATATTATATTATATAATATAATAATATTATTATATATATACATATATATAATAATATACTATGGATATGATACAATATAATGTAATATAATGTAACATAACATTATATTTTATATAAGAAGAAAAATGGTGATGGTGATATCAGGGGAGTAGTTTTTCATTCTCTTTGAATTAAAGTCAAAACAAAATAAACAACCACCATAGAAACCAAACAAACGAAAAACAGGAAATATCTTCAACCAAATTAGGTAACAAAATATTCTCACGAACTCTAAATTGTAAGTGAGTGGGGCCAAAGTATCAAAACCAGAAAGACCCTATGTGATTAAACAAACAAACAAAAAGTAGAGCATAAAACAAAATAAAACAAAACAAAACAAGCCCCAGAATATCTAAAGGCCCTTGACCTGGAGCACTCAGAAATCACTAACAAGTACTCATTTCCTAAGGCAAAGTCTTCTTGGGAGCTCAGTGCCCCTATTACAAAAAGTGGACGAGACCGCACAGCCCCAATTCAAGGGCAAGTGTAAGAGGACCATAGAGAGGTCAAATAATGCTAGGCAGTCTGGGCCTTATCAAGTCTTGAAATTACTCAGGATGCACCCTCTTCCAGGGCTAAGACCTCCATTGAGGAGAAACCCAAATTAAGCAGGAGAGAGTGCCTGGGGGTGACTCTGGAGTGATCCTCCAACCAGCTGGTGGCACTCTGGACATGGAAGAGGCAGCTCTTTGTTCTTACTGGAAAAGTCCCTTACTCTGGATTTGGATTCCAGTGTTGCTGATACCTTAGCCTCTGTCGTAGTATTCTACACATCCTATTCCTTGTCACTGCTGTCAGGATCCTCAAGCTTCTCTCTCACGTGTGCTTTCTCATTGCCTGCTGGTACACAGTAGCCAAGTTCTGTAGGTCTTCTGGTGAATAATCTCTTCCCTCTCTTAGCAGGACAGACTACCCCCAGTAATGCAATGCTGATAATTAAACTTGGTTATTGGTCTAGTGGCCAGCAATGGAGGTAGAGGCAGATCTTGAAAGGCATGTGTATTAGTTGAGGTCCGTGTACATCCTTCAGGCAGGAAGGTTGCAGGGGTTGGAGAGCTGGGTGTTATCTTCTAGCAAGGGGAAGATAGTCCACTTATGCAGACCCAGAAGGCTCCAGGGCATGTAGAGATTCAAGATTTTCAGTCACATATAGCCTGTGGCCCCTATCCTAAGTCTTAGGGCCGAACTCTTCTGATCTGGCCTCTGACTTTGGTTAGGAGCTTGTTGAGGCTGTTAATTCTGACTTTTTTGAAGTTTTACTTCGGTTAAATGCTGTTAAAGAGGCTTTCTGATTTTATGCCATGCTTTAAGTTGTCAAGCGGCTGACCTGAGCCCATCATTTAGTTTTCTCTTCAAACAAAGGTGCCAAGAGTATGAAACCATCTGAGTATCAAAATGAATAATTTCTGCCATTGATAGAAGCACCAAATCTGTTATAATCCATGAGATTATAAAGGTAATTTTTAAAAATACCATTGGTCACCTTTGGAGGTTGCAAGGGAAACAACTTATTCTGAAACCTGGTGAATAAAGGAAAATGATAATAAATAAAATTTTCCAAAATGAAATAATAGCAAAGTTGTAACAGGAAATACAAAAAAAAATAGTCAAAAGGTATGTATGGTATGATGCTTTTTGTGTAACATGCAAAAGAATAGTGTATATTATTTATAGATACAAACATATGCAGCAAACTTTAAAATATATACAAAGTGATAAACAACATTTCAGGATAGTAATTATCTCAGAGAGAAGAGAAGATAATGAGATCAGGGAGTTTTATACAAAAAACTTTATAGTATTTATAATGTACTTCTCTAAAAACAATTAGAAAAAATATCTGAAGCAAATATTGCAAAATGTTAATGTTTGGCAAACTTACGAGGTGGTTGGTACACAGTTTCTTGATTATTCTCTCATGATTATGCTTGAGGTTTTTCCTGATTTTTAAAACAAATAAATAAAATTGGGGCACCTGGGTGGCTCAGTCGGTTAAGCATCTGACTTCAGCTTAGGTCATGATCTCACGGTTCATGGGTTTGAGCCCCATATTGGGCTCTGTGCTGACAGCTCAGAGCCTGGAGCCTGTTCTGAATTCTGTTTCTCCCTCTCTCCTTCTGCCATTCCCTGCTTGTGCTCTGTCTCTCTCTCTCAAAAATAAATAAACATTAAAAACATAAATAAAATAAAATAGTAGACTTTATAAGTTCTGTGTCTAGTCTGAGTGCCTGAATGATCGTGGTATCCTTCAATGTGACCTAGAGGAAAAGAACAACTGATTTCCCAGCGAGGGAATAAGGGCTGAAGCTTTGCCTATATTAGTTCAGAGAAACTAGTGTATTTCCACCTTGCACAGAGCAAACACCTTCATGCCTTTCTTTTCTTTTCTTTTCTTTTCTTTTCTTTTCTTTTCTTTTCCTTTCTTTTCTTTTCTTTTTCTTTTTTAATTGATTTTCTAGACTCGTTAGGCATGTCATGAAAATGAATGGCCTCAACTTAGTAGGTCTAGATTTTTGTAAGAATGTAATAATGTTTTCTATGTTTTCTGAAGGCCTGACGGAGAAACATGGACGAAATAGAAGGCCAGTTACATGTGCTCAAAGTTTTGCATAGGATTAGTTATAGTTTGACCCTGAATAGATTAGTATCAAACAGTGAAGACGTCTTCAGCTTCGGCTCAGGTCATGATCTCACAGTCTGTGAGTTCGAGCCCCATGTCAGGCTCTGTGCTAACAGCTCAGAGCCCGGAGCCTGTTCCAGATTCTGTGTCTCCCTCTCTCTCTCTGCCCCTCCCCTGCTCATGCTGTCTCTCTCTCAAAAATAGTAAGTAAACATTAAAAAAAATTTCAAAGTTCATTTTTAAAAACATGGATGACAAAACACCTCATGGTCAAACTGATGTGAATGAATTATGTCTGCTGCAGACACTCTCCTCACATGCTGATGAAGCTGAAGTCCATGGGCTAGTTGAGCAGCCTGAGATGAAGGGGCAGCAGTAGCAGGGGCTGCTAAGGGGCAGCAGTAGCAGGTGTCGCTGAAAAGATGATGTCCCCAGCAATCCCTTTGTGCTGAGGATCTGCCCCTTTGTGCTATTTATTTTGTCCCAATTTGTAAGTTTAAGAATGTGAATTCTAGGGGCGCCTGGGTGGCTCAGTCGCTTAAGCGTCCGACTTTGGTTCAAGTCATGATCTCACAGTCCGTGAGTTCGAGCCCCACGTCAGGCTCTGTGCTGACAGCTCAGAGCCTGGAGCCTGCTTCGGATTCTGTGTCTCCCTCTCTCCCCGCCCCTCCCCCACTCATGCTCTGTCCCTCTCTGTCTCTCAGAAATAAATAAAACATTAAAAAAAGATATCTCTAATACTTAAAATGCATTTTGTTGGAGTTGTTATATTGGAAGGAGTAAGAACAGGTAATGAGCTAATCTTCACAGCAAATAATAGACAACATTCATTTAGCATTCTGAGTGCTAGGCTGTCTCATAAACAGTGTGCATTATTGCCTTTTAATAATTACAACAGCCCTTTCAAGTAAGAATTGTTACTTAGTTTCACAACTACGGGAGCTCCAACTCAGATGGGTTAAGTAACTTGCCAAGGTCATTCAGTAGCTCACACACTTAACTTACTGCCTTGCCTGAAATTCCCCAGGGTTCTAGGGAAAAGGCAGTATAGCAGGATGGTTATGAGTATGGGGTATGGGAGTCAGGCCAGACCTGAGTTTGAGTCTGAGTTTGTTGTTCACTATCCCTATGGCTTCGGGCAGTCCCTTAATCTACTTCTCAATTTCCTCACTAAAAATGGCAATAATACCAAGTCCCTGATTTCACGGGGTTTTTGTAAAGAGAAATGAGATGATCCATATAAAGTCCTTCTTACGTGGACAAGACCTTTGTATCGTTGCATGCTAGCTAGGAGATGCTTTAGGATAATGCAAAGGTGTGACTAATATGAATGATAGGGTTTGGGGAAGATATTTTTGCCTGGTACCTTTGGGATTAAACTGTCTAGTTGGCTCCTATATATAGACTGGCTCTAGGTTAATCCACGCTATGGATCATATGCTTGTGGATCATTTTAGAAAGAGCTCTTCTCCACAATGGTGACAAAGCAGAGACATGACTTCTCGGACTTCCTTTTCTTGTTCGGAGTCCGGGAGGCTAGGATCCAAGTTCTTTTCTCCTCTGAGTGATGAGGAAGAGTAACCCTGTTGATGGGTGAGGTTATCACATATTTTTAAGTTTGGGACAAGCAATGAACTCACAGTGGATGTCCTGTCCGTGCTGAGCAGGCCACGTGGAGCAGCTTCAAATGAGAAGTCAGCGGTAGATGCTTCTCTCAGTCAACTTGCCAAGCTCAGTCAGACCCAATGGGAATTGTTAGCAAAGAGCCAAGGAGACCAGCTCAAAGTTTTTAAAGGCTTTTATTATTTCTTAACTTTATTTATTCATTTTGAGAGAGAGAGAGCGCGCGCACAAGAATGAATGGGGGACGGGGCAGAGAGAGAGAGGGACAGAAGCAGGCTCTGTGCTGTCAGCGCGGAGCCTGATGGGGGACTCAACCCCACAAACTGTGAGATCACAACCTGAGCAGAAATCAAGAGCCTGACACCTAACCCAGGCACACAGGCACCCCTAAAGGCTTTTGAACATAACTACTAATTATAAATGTAAAATACTACTTATTGTGCTAAATGGGAAAATAGACAATTTCTATGTATACTGTGAAAGTAGGGACATTTTCCAGTAACAGTCCTAGTTATAATCACGTCCTCCTCTACATTGTCTCTGAAATATGCATTTTCATGGGAAAAAAAGGGATTATTTTAAAAGACAATTTCACAGATATTTTTCATGGCTGCTGTGTATTTCCACTTCTGTGTCATGCTATGAAATTTAAGTCCACATGACATAATTCTTTCCCCCTTAGAAAAGCAAGCTCACCTCCTTGGGGGCAGCAGTTGGCTAATTTAAACATCAAAGAGAGGGCCTATGAAAGTGGTCACCTTTCATCTGAGGTTTCATTCTGGGAGATGGTGTTTCACACACTAATCTTAACGTATAGCTGAACCGAGCCCCCATACAGTATGGTTCTTTGGAGGAATGATTGCTGGCCTTTAGTTTCTTGCATTCAGGCAGGAATCCTCCAAGTGCAGAGATCGGGACAGTACAAGCATTTGTTTTTGATAAGGCCTGGGGGATTTTCTCAAAAGTGTGCTAAAAAACATATTTTTCTTTTTTTGAAAAAATTTTTAATTTTTTTTTAAATTTATTTCTGAGAGAGAGGGAGACAGAGCGTGAGTGGGGGAGGGGCAGAGAGAGAGGGAGACAGAATCGGAAGCAGGCTCCAGGCTCCGAGCTGTCACACAGAGCCCGATGGGGGGCTTGAACTCATGAACCAGGAGATCATGACCAAGCCAAAATTGGACGCTTATCTAAATGAGCCATCTGGGTGTCCCCGTTTTTTTTTTTTTTTAATTAAAAAAACAAAGATTTTTAAATTTATTTTGAGAGGGAGACAGAAAAAACATATTTTTCAATCATTTTTTTTTTGTAGTTGCTCAGAGAAAGTTTGGAAAGCTAGAAATTATAATTTTTATCTTTCGAATGAAAGGCTTATTTTCCTGAACTGGCTACTTGGTCTCTTCCTCAGGCTGTGCCCTCACTTTCTGAACAACTGATAAGGCATTCCGAGTCACCTATCAGGTGCCATGGAAGAACCTGGGATTTTCAGATTTGGTGATGCCTGTTGTGTGTGTTTATGTAAATCCAGAAATATCTATTTTACCCACTAGCAAAAAAACCCAAACAAACAAAACAACAACAAAAAAAAAACCCCAAAACAAAAACAAAAACAAAAACAAAAAAACCCTGAGGCAAATAAGTCGATGTATAAAATGACATAGGAAAATGTGAAACCTCTCTTGGAGATTTTTGGGATACAGATAGAAAAAAAATATACTACTTAATTAAAAAAATTGTCTTGTATTTTAGAGACTCTTTTAAAGCTTGGTTGTACCTGGAAATGATTACTCAAGTGGCAAGTGTGATTTGCAGTCAAGTGAGTTCTGAAGTCAGGAAGTTTAGCTTCTAGGAAAGCTATTCCTTAAACCTCCACCAAAGGGTGTGTCTCAGACTGCTTCTCGAAAAGAGTCTCTGAAGCCGTGACCATCAATGGAGGAGGGTGAAGGTGAGGGTGCTATCTCCTATGGGTTTTGGTTTTGTCTTTTAACTGTATATGATCCCAGATTAAGACCTCTGGATATGTGTACCTACAGTGAATTATATATAACATTGGGGGAAAATATGGCTAGACTTCCATGAATTAGCTGACTAGCCAAATCCAACTGAATCTCTTTCTGAGAACAACCAGATTGCCTGAATCAAGGAAAAGCACTCAAGAACCAAAACATCTGAAAATATCTGAGAGCTGCTGACACAGCCAGGATTTGTGCACCCAAGATCCAAGAGAAAAACAAAGGGCCGAAAGCATAGCATTTGGCATCACTTTTCTTTCAAGGTGTTTGCATATTTGAAAGCGACGGAGAAGTTGAGGAGCTAGGCAGAGATTTTGGCTAACCATAGGGCGAGAAGGATAATAGTTGAAATCTGGAGCCCTTCAAGGTTTTGCCCTACCTGTGAGGGTGAACTGGAAACCCACCAGTCCTCAAAAGACAGAAACCCAGCTTAATATGTATTCGCTCTCAAAATGGAAACAAAACAAGATGCAAGACAGTTGTCCCCTCTGTCCATCCTATGTCCTATCAGTATTGGGAAGGAAGTGACCTCTCGTACCCAAGGTCAACCCCTCCAGGGCTCTCTGTTAGTTATCCTCCATCTATCTCCATTAATTACCATCACTCTCTTTCCTATACCAATAGGCACACCATATTGCTTTTTCATCAACCAATATTTTTTGCTCCTTTGGCATGAACTGTGCCATGAATTGTTTCTTGTGATTGCACTTCATCAAAATGCTTCTCTGAGTAGAAAGGATGGGCACTTCAGCTGGACACAGGGCCTTTTCTGGGCTTCCTTTTTTTCTTCCCCAGGTGATTTTCTTAAACACATTTCAGGAACAATAGAGTGCTTATTATGTTAAACGCATTATGTTTTTGTCAAGAATCTTGCTTTTCCCGGCTTATTTGTCACAGCACCAGCCATGTTACATGGCAGACCCCCCTGGATAAGTCCATGAAACCCGTGGGCTAGGGACACCAAATACACATTTTGGCTGAATGTTAATGACCAAGGGTTAAAATGAGTATTCAGCCAAAACTGAAGCTGAAGACTAATGTCACCTCATGGAGTGAATTTCTGGGACATAAGAATACATATCAAATTTTCCAATTTTAATTTTATCATTTGAAATGCCAGTAGTCAAATTTTTAAAGTTTGACATTATTGTACAAGACTATAATTTCTTAGACCTCTTAGTTGAGGTCAAGATACTCAACCTTGGGGCGCCTGGATGGCGCAGTCGGTTAAGCGTCCGACTTCAGCCAGGTCACGATCTCGCGGTCCGTGAGTTCGAGCCCCGCGTCGGGCTCTGGGCTGATGGCTCGGAGCCTGGAGCCTGTTTCCGATTCTGTGTCTCCCTCTCTCTCTGCCCCTCCCCTGTTCATGCTCTGTCTCTCTCTGTCCCAAAAATAAATAAACGTTGAAAAAAAAAAAAAGATACTCAACCTTTGCTATGCTAAATAGATTCTAACCTTCACTTCAGGTCAAGAGGGGTGAAGCTATTCTCTGCTGAGCTTTGCCATTGTAAGTGCTGCAGTGGTAAAGTGACCCCTGGGGCACTGAGATTTCCTTTTGGACAGAAGTGTAACACACAAAGCACATAAGGGGATTACTTTTTACCCTAGGTCAATTTTGAAAGTCTATCTATATTTGAAAGTGAATATTTAGATATTAATATTTAACCTGGTAATTCATAACTAATATTGCTCATGTGATATGTGCATATGGGCATATTACATATATTATATTATATTATATTATATTACCATATTGGAATATAGTTTCTTTTGTTAGCTGTGCATCACCTCCATGGCCATTCCTGCTCTCATAAGAAATAGAAAACAGTAGCAATCATCACCTGACAGATTCATATTATGCGTGTGCTGTTCTCTGAGTCAGGACACTCTTCAATCCCTCTCAACCCTTCACTAACCTGCTCACATTGATTTCTTAGTTTAAACATATTCCTGAGAGAAGTTTAGATGACCCTCTGTATTTATTTCCTAGGTATGCTACAACTAATTACCGTAGATGTGGTGGCTTAAAACAACAATTTATTTTTTCACAGTCTGGAGGCTGGAAATTTGCAATCCAGGTGTTAGAAGAGTCACGGTCCCACCAAAACTTCTAGAAGAGAATGCTTCCTTGCTTTTTTCAGCTTCCGGGGCGTCCTGGCATTTCTGGGTTTGTGGCAGCTCTTAATTTTCTGCCTTCAGACCTTCATGTGGCTCCCTTTCCTTATCTCCGTGTCATCTCCCTGTTTCTTCTCTTATAAGTACACTAATCATTGGATTTAGGGCCCACTCTAAATCCAGGATGATGATCTCATCTTGTGATCCTTAATTATGTTTGCAAATGCCCTATTTCCAAATGCCATATTCATAGGAACCAGGAGTTAGGGCTTGGATGCACCTTTTGAAGGAGATTCAATTCAACACAGTCCACCCCTCCATGTCTAGGTAAGTACGCTCCCATATGTCACCCATAAGCATTGTGCTTAGCTCCAGAGGAACAATTTTTATAATATGTTTTAATTGCTTTTGCATTGTCTCTAGATCACTGAGGGCAAGAATTGGGTCTTTACATTCCTCAGTACCTAGCCTGGTGCCTAGCACATTAGTAAAAAATCAGTAACCATCATGGAATAAAAATCAATAGACAGAAACATCAAGAAGACACATTTTGGGCCAACATAAGGATTTAGGGAAGACGTCTGGGATATTTTAAAGCTAGTTACAGTTTGAGCTGGTTACGTTAGGAATCAAGGGAATAGGGTTAATCAACGTGAGAAAATTGTTCTTTTGCACACAAAAAACACCCTATAATACAATTTTACTGTACAAATATAATCTTCTACACCAAAACTAGTCTGAGTGGGAGAAACTAGAGAGAGTTACTTTCCATAATAAGGTAATACAGAATTGACTATTTTTAGATGTCAGTTCTGGACATTGAAGGTTGGAAGACAGAGAGAAGGAGGGAGGGAAGACGGGAGGGAGGGATAGAGAGAGAGAGAGAGAGAGAGAGAGGACTCATAGAGAGGGTGAGAGAGGTAGTGAAAGACCAGAGACTGAGGAGAACGGCCAGTGAGAAACTGAACCTGTGTGTTGACCAAGTGACTTCATAACTGTCATATCTCATAATTGCTCTCCTGTGACCCCACCAATTTACAATAACAGGTTTCATAAACGGCTTTTAGTAGTTGGTGCTTTGAGAAATGAAATATGGGCAAGGCTATCACATCTGGGGCACAATAATGTGACAAATGAACAGCTGCCTCCAAAAGTAAGATAATGAACCTGGGTGGTGCATTCAATGTGAGCAGGAATCTAAAATCAGAAGGTCCAGGAAGCCCACTGAACCCACAGATCATCCCCCAGACTATCGTAAGAAAACTAAAATTTTCAAGTATGTAGGATGGAGGCTTGAGTCCTTTTGCTTTTGCATTAATGAAAACTGATGTCCAGAAAGTTTCATATTAGCAGCTTAGAGACCCTTGAATTGCATAAGTAAAAGTTTTTTTTTTTTTTTTTTTAACAGCCTGAAGTGTCTTTAGATGAAAAAGAACTGAGTGTTTTGGCATCATAAGTGTATAAACATGATCCAAAAGAAAGCTTGGCAGGGACATTGTGTAGGGAATTCATGCTTTTGATTTTTGGTATCTATCATCCATGTTGCTCTACGGAGCAATGATTTTAAGTTTCTGAGGTTCACTGTGATCAATATATCTTTCTTTTTAGTTAGAATTTTTTTATACAGTTCAACTCCATACACAGATAATCTATGGTGAGTGGCTTCAAAAAATTAGAAAGTTCTGTCCTTTCGTCTACTTAAATGAGATGTGAGTTTCTATCTCATGTGGCCCAAGGTTGTGTTCTGTCCATGGTATATTCATTCTTATTGCATTTCTTGTTTGTTCTCTGGAGTCTTCAGTGGGTTTGGGATCCACATGCAAGGAAGCCTGGGTAGCTATTCCTCCCCACCCCAGCTACCATTCTCCATGAGCTTGTTATAAAGAAATTCACAGTGTTCTACAAATTCTGGCTGGCATTCAATGCAGATTTGAATTACAGCTCCAGATGGAGACACCTACATGAATCTACAAGAACGACTAAGGAAAACAAGTAAATGTCACCACCGCCTTCTATGTTAAAAGCAGAATGGGAGATGTAAACAGGCCATGTAAGTGGCATCTCTCCACATTGATATTCTGTGCCCACTAGAGCTGCCTTGATTATTGCCTAAAGTTTACATTATAGAAATTTATCAAAGAATCTTAGCAATATAAGCAAGATGGAAAATTTCCCTTCAGATGTAAGCCCTGCTATTTGTTTTTATTTGGAATTAAATAAAATTGGACTTTCTTTCTTACACTCTTATATTGGTTTACTGATTACCTAAATCAAATGTAATCTCTGAGACGGCAGGATATTGGTCACCGCTGTATTCTAGTGCCCAGAAAAACATCAGAAACATAGCAAGAACTTGTAAAATACTTGTAGAATTGATAAATCGTGCTTATATTCCATAAATAAGGACATAGATTATCAAAAAGGAACTGACTGAAAACTGATTAATCACACCAAGAAAGAAACACAAAGAGTGAACATGTAGTTAGGGTGTGGGAGGAGTGGCCTCTGGAGGAGACCTAAACCACGTGCAAAGGCAGAAAAAGAACATCACAGGCAGAGAACTAACTCTGGAAGTCCAGAGAAAGAAAAGGCTTTAGTTGCTCTAGGAATTCAAGAGGGTGGTGTGGTTGGAGCAGAATGAGTGAGAGGAAGAATCAGTTAAGTTTAAAGGAGGAGGCAGGAGGTCAATGGTCTCCAGTTCTCTACAGAGTCACAGTGTTCTCCAAATGCTGGCCCGTCTACTCAGTGCAGTAAGATATCACTGAAGAAAACTCATGATCTGACTTAGGTTTTTAAGTTTATTCTGGTTGGTGTATGAAGATAACATTAGAGGTGGTTAGGGGTATTGGGAGGTCAGAGAGGGAAGATTGTCACTTAGATTAGGGTGGGTGGCTTTGCAATGCACTTTGGAGAGAAAATGGAACCAATTTACTTATGTATTGGAGTCAGGGGAGGGCAGGGAGAAGGGAAGAGAATGATGAGTAACTTTTCTTCCTTTAGCTTGAACAAATAGTGGTGGCTTCTTGAAATAATTTGCTTGTTTGGGGATGTGAGCAATTACGAGCTTTGTTTGAACTATCTATTAGAGGGGTTAAGTGCATAGCTGAAGATACGAGCTGGAGCTCCGTGGGGTATGGGTTGGAGGTGTAATTTTGGGAGCCATCAGCATCTGGATGCTATTTTAAACCAGGTACTAGATGAGATAACTGGAAGATAAATATATATAGGGAAGAAAAGATAAGCTAGGGATGAGCCCGGAGTCACTCTCTCTAGGAACCCACCTTATGAGAGGTCCTGGCCACACCACATGGAACGGTAAATCAATAAGGGTCTAGTCAGGAGACAGAAACCACACCTGTTATCAGAACAGGGAAAATGTAATGTAGGTAATTGTCATCTAGTAGAGGTGGTCAACTACTAAAAGAAGAAAGAGTGGATTTCAGAGGCCCAGAAATAGCAGGTGCAAACCATCATCTCTAGGATGAGAGAAGGAATTTCGGACTAGGAGAGAGTCCTGTTCCCCAGTGCTGAGATTTGAACTTTTTAGAAGCGGTTGTGACTACCCCAGAGACACAGCTTGTAAGTGGCAAGAAGGTGAGAGAGGAGGGTTGAGGAGCAAGCTGGGGCTTCCCAGAGGAGGCCCTGATGGTAGCACGTGGCCCGAGTGCACAACAGAGCTACAGCTGAAGCTGCCGGCTGCAAGTATGCCAACGGTGGCCAGGGGCAGAGCGTGATCTGAGGGTGCATCTGGAGCTTGTCCACAAGGACCATCAGACTCTCAGGCTGCATGATAACAATGGAGATCACAACCCTGAAGAGAAGTGTCTTCTTGCCACTGTCACCCAGGGATACCAGGGTCACTCCAAAGCCCCCTGTGAAAAGCCTGACGTTTCACTAGCTGACAATGAAGAATTGATTGCAGGGTCCAGTTGTGGTATCCCGCCAAAAGGCAGGGAAAGGTAGATTTGGAGCTGAGAGACAACACACTTAACATTGGCATGAGAAGCCACGCGTAGATGCTCCAGGAGATAGCCCCAGCTGAGCCCCGCGCCCCCCTGGCTGACAGACAGCCTGAACCACCAACCATGTGAACGATCCATCCTGTTGGCTCACCCCAGTTAAGCATTCAGATGATGGTAGGCCTAGCAGATATCTGACTGCGTCTGCATAAGAGACTGTGAGCAAGAAACATCTAGCTAAGTCCAGTCAATCCAGAACTATGAAAGATGATACGTTGTTTTCAGTCAGTAAGTCTCGGGGTAGTTTGTTATATAGCAATACATTAACTGGAACAGAGGGAGGCGCTAACTGTACAGAAGGCGGCTGAAAGACCGTTTGATACAAAGACAGACCAGAAGTGTCCATGCAGGGGTGTCTGGGTGGTTCAGTCAGTTAAGCATCAGACTCTTGATTTTGACTCAGGTCACAATTCCATGGTTTGTGAGATAGAGCCCCACATCTGGCTCTGCACTGACAGCACGAAGCCTTCTTGAGATTCTCTCTCACCCTCTCTCTCTCTCTCTCTCTCTATGCTCCTCCCCCACTTGTGAATGTGTACTCTCTCTCTCAAAATAAATAAATAAACATTAAAAAAATAACCTCAAAAGCCACACGTGCAGCATCAATTTTTTCCTGGGGCTTGGACATACACATTCAACTCCCCATTTAACATTTACACTTGCTTCTTCCTAAACTGTTTATGTCCAAAATTGAGGTCATGAGCTTCCCTAACCAACTTCCTCCTCTACTTGCCCTATCTCAGTGAGTGCTCCATTGTGTACTCAGTTGTCCAAGCCAGAGTCCTGGGGGTGACCATGGACATGTCTGTCTCCCCCATATTTCGCATCCAGTTCTAAGTCCAGATTTATTCTACCTTTTATTTATTTTTATTTTTTTAATGTTTACTTGTTTATTTTGAGAGAGAGAGAGAAAGTGAAGGGGAGGGGCAGAAAGAGAGGGAGACAGAGAATCCCAGGCAGTCTGTCACTGTCAGCGCCTACACTGTCCACATCTACACTGTCAGCATAGAGCCCCATGTGGGGCTCAAACCCACGAACCATGAGATCATGACCTGAGCCGAAACCAAGATTTGGATGCTTAACTGACTGAGCCACTAAGGTGCCCCAGATTTATCCTACCTTTTAGCATCTCCTGAATCTTTCTTCTTTTCTCCACTTCTATGATCACTACCTAAGTCTGAAATAGTTTTGTCTCTTGTCTGTGCTGCCTCACTAAACTCCCAAATGGTCTTTTCATAGCCTGTATTAAGCCGGTTGTAACCAGTCTGCCCCCAGCCTGCCAGTGTAGTCTTCAGATATTGCCAACGCAAATCTGTTGCACCTCTGTTAGAAGCTCTGAAGTGACTTTCCGTTGCTTCCCTGGTCAATACTAATGGTTCTCAGATGTTCCAAGTGGCCTGCAAAGATTTTCCCTTTATGGTTTCCTCAGCCTCATGATTTCTCGGTTCCTCACACCCCTCATTTATCTTTATACACTATCATCCTATCAAGGGTTTTAGTTTTTTGTTTTTTTTTTTGCCTGAGATACCCTTGTAGATCAGATCAGTTGCCCAATCCAGACTAGGTTAGGTACATTTATTCTTCTATAGAGTGAACCGTTCTTTTCCATTTATGAACTCACTGTAATTTCAATGCATTATATTATCACTTGCCTCCTCTGTTCTACCAAAAATTCCATGAGGGCTGGGAACATGTCTGTATTAGTCTGTACTATATCTCTAGTGCTAACTATAGTACGTAGCATTGAATATGGAATTCAAGATTAATTGCTGAATTTTTAAATAAAAAAGGACCTATAAATATGAGAATTTAAGTTTTATCATTAAGTTGCTATTTCAGACTGTGCCCATTTAAATGAAAATTCCACTTATATCCTAACTGGGCACGATGAATTCTATTTATACCAAGTATTAGGAGAGTTTGCAAATACCATCTTTGGTAAAAGGAATACAAATAAGAATGTGAAGCTTCTTCCCCTTATTCTAGGGCTAGAATAAGGCTCTTGCCATAAAGCACAAGCTCTTTGTCTCAGAAAATCTTTTCAATAAGCCTCACTGAAACAATATTGTACTCTTATTAAATGTAGAAATGACAAGGGAAATAGAAAAATTATCATTCGGCAAAACTAACAGCAATAATTTTGCACATAAGAACCCTTGATAAATGTTAAAATTAGTGAGCAAAAGTGTGTGACTAAAAGCATATTTGTATGAAAAGATGCTATACATTATATGTCATCAGAAAGATGCGAATTAAAACAACCATGAGATACTACTATATACCTTTCAGAAGGCCCCAAATCTGGAACCCCGACAATGCCAAGTACTGGGGAGGGTGTGGAACGACAGGAACTCTCATTCATTGCTAGGTAGGAATGTAAAATGGCACATTTTAGAAGACGTTCTGACTATTTCCTACAAGACTAAGCATACTATATGATCCAGTAATCTTTTTTCTTAATACTTACATAAAGGACTTGAAAACTTACGTCCACATGAAAACCTTCACATGAATGTTTATACCAACTTGATTCATAAGTGCTAAAATTTGGAAGCAACCAAGATGTCCTTCAGTAGGCAAATGGATAGACTGTGGTACATCTAGAAAATGGAATATTATTAGTGTTACAAAGAAATGAGCTATCAAGCCATGAAAAAACACGGAAGTAGCATTAAATGCATATTAGTAAGTGAAAGAAGCCAATCAGAAAAAGCTACATATTTTATGATGCCAGCTGTATGTATTTTGGAAAAGACAAACCTGTAGAGACAGTAAAAAGAGCCATGCTTGGGTTATAGAGGGATGAATAGGTGAGGCACAGCGGACTTCTAAGGCAGTGCAAAGAGTCTGCATGATACTATAATGATAGATGCATGCCATTATACTTTTGTCCAAACCCATAGAAAGTACCCCACCAAGAGTGAACCCTAAGGCAAACTATGGACTTTGTGTGATTAGTAGGTGTCAATGTACATTCACTGATTGTAACAAATACCCCTCTGTACCAAATACCACTCTGCATCACTCTGGTGCAGGATACTGAAAATGGGGGAGGTTATAAATGTGTAGAGTAAGGGGTATATGGGAAAGTTCTATCTTCTCCTTAATTTTGCTGTGACCCTAAAACTGCACTATACACATAAAGCTGTTTTTTTTTTAAAGAAAATTATATTTGCATGATCTCAGAATATTTCTTCATAATCTAATCATAAATTACAATGGGGGAAAGCATTTTATAGCAAAGAACTCCGACAGGCACCGTGTTAACCAGGGATCAAAGTTGACGTCACCAGTAATCAGGCATATGAACATAGTGTCCACCTGATCTGATGTACTGAGAAAGGCACGGCATCACTTCTGTGATATCCTGGCCCAATTTCTCCTATCTAACATGAGGAAGTATCAGACAAACCCAAACGGAAGAATATTCCACAGAATAAATGACCAGTATTCTTTGAAAATGACAAGGTAAAGAGTAAAAGAAATGACTCATAAACTGTCACTAATTGGAGGAGACAGAGGAGACATGGCAATGAATTTCAATGTAGGATCCTAAATTGGATCCTCCTGCAGAAAAAGGACATAGTGGGAAAACCAGGGAAATTTGAATGAAGTTTGTAGGTTAGTTAAGAGTATTGTATCAATGTTGCTCAGGTCATTAACTCGCAGTTCATGAGTTTGAGCCCTACATCGGGCTCTGTGCTGACAGTGTGGAGCCTGCTTGGGATTCTCTCTCTCTCTCCCTCGCTCTCTGTCCCTTCCCTGCTCGTGCTCTCTCTCTCTCTCTCAAAATAAATAAATAAACTTAAAAAAAAAGAGTATTGAATCAATGTTAATTTCCTGGTTTTAATAATTGTACTATTGTTATGGAAGATGTTAACATTAGGGGAAGTTTGGTGAACAGTATATGGGAACTTGCTTTACTATTTTTTGCAACTACTCTGTAAATCTAAACTTATTTCAAAACAAAAAGTTTAAAAAAAAAAACACATGTGCTCAATCTTCTTAACTGGACTGATGAGCAAGATCTTTTTGCTTGACATTTTCAAATACCTATTATCTCTTTCAAATTCTCTACATCAGAAGTTTTCTCTTTCCTAGTTTAGATTTTCTATTTAAATACACTCATTTTCCTTTTCTAAATGCCACCTATGCTTCTTCCTGCCCTGATGTACAGCTACTCGTTTTTCAATTGTCCTCTCATTTATACTCTACAGAGAAGCCCTCCTAATTTATATATCACCAATTTCCTGCTACATGGAGATCCAAAGCCTCTCCATTATCCTGCATTCATAGTATACCCAAGTGCCTATGGGTGAAGTCACCAAAGCCTTAGATGGTATTTAATCTATCTTCAGCCTTGTTTGAGAGGTTTTTAAAAATAATAATGTCAAATTTGTAGTCTCAAAATTTTAATCCCGGGAACAAAACAAGCCCAGGCTGGTATCCTGACCTTTTATATGGCAGCTCTCACCAAGGAATGCAAAGCATTTTATGGCATTGAATTGTGGTCGTTAGGCCTGGCAAGTTGGGCAAGAGCTGCGAGGCTTATTTTTATGAAGGGATAAAATACTCAGCCCAGAACTTGAGTGCTTCATCCAACACTTACAACAAACTGGCAGCAGGAGAGGCAGTGGAGTCTGTCTTCTGTCCTTCATTTTCCTGCCTTCATTTAGAACTCCAACGGCTCTTCCTCTTTTGAGATTTCTTATTTGCCAGTTGACAGGCCGGAGGCTAACTGAGAAGTCAGCAGAGAGGTCATTGCTCTGTCGAGTCTCCCAGCTGTGGTTGCATGAGGTGGGGAGGTAGGTCATGGCTTTGTTGGTCACTCGTGCTGAACAGCTCAGGTCCTCTACTCAGAAAGTAGGCTTTCAATTCATGTTTGCAAGTCGTTTGTTCTTGTTCTCAAGGAGACGGACTATTTTTCTTTTCTCTTCTTTGGTGAAGTGCACTATATTATAGGCACTACTTCAAAGGGAATGCTTGGATCAGGCTACACTGAAAAATCCCCAGTAACCTGCCATAAATTTAAAACTTTTCAGTACAGTCAATATTTTTCAAATGCTAAAGATAGGAAATGTGGCAATTTGAAAAAATGCAGCAAATGTATTCCCCATGGAGAACTCTTGCCTTCTCCCCACTCCTGGCTGCTGGCTTGTTCTAAGGAATCTTTCTTATCTTAAAAATGTTGACCACAGGAGCGAGCCAATAGGAGCCAGCTCCCAGATTGGAGATATGGATATCTGGAGTGGGAACCCTGGGATTCGTATCTGAATAGATGTATCTTTGTTCATTTCATATCAACTCGGTATACTGAACTCTTTTAAGAAAACATTGGTGCGCCGAGGATCCTGAGACTGCAGATACTGTAACCTAATAACTCCAAGGCAAATAACTTCTCACTTTAAAATAGAGGGTTAGGGGCGCCTGGGTGGCGCAGTCGGTTGGGCGTCCGACTTCAGCCAGGTCACGATCTCGCGGTCCATGAGTTCGAGCCCCGCGTCGGGCTCTGGGCTGATGGCTCGGAGCCTGGAGCCTGTTTCCGATTCTGTGTCTCCCTCTCTCTCTGCCCCTCCCCCGTTCATGCTCTGTCTCTCTCTGTCCCAAAAATAAATAAAACGTTGAAAAAAAATTTAAAAAAAAAATAAAATAAAATAGAGGGTTAATATTTCTCTCCACCAGAACAAACCGTATGAGAATAAAGTAAATCTATCAGGTGATCGTTGCAGAGACGTAGTTTCTTAAATCCAGACCAACTGGACGAGGGTTGAATAAGAATCACTCAGAAATCTTGCTAAAAATACAGATTCTTTAGCCCCAATATCTGGTAACCCAGTTCAGTGATTCAGATGCATAGCCAGGCTAGGAAATCATTCACCTTGAAGGAAATGAAAACTGAATCGTATCAGTGGGTTACAAGTTTGGAAAATAACTTATTTTTTTATCGTTTCAATTACCCATGTACCCATTTATCCTCTCAACATGTATTTATTAAACCTCTATATAAATGCCTCCTGTATAGTAGGAATGGAACTATGTACTAGGTGTTTGATTACAGTAAAGAAGCATCCAATCAGAGGGGAAGATGTACATGCAAGCAGACGTGTGTGTGATCTATTAAATGTAACCCTAGGGCATGCACATGGTGAAATGGAACCAAAAAAACCATCACTGAATCCGGCCTCAAGGAGTTGGGGTGGGGGGAATTTCATAGAGGAAATAAACTCTGGTCTGGGTTCTAAAGGGTAGCTGGGTGAAGAACAATTGGTGAAGAGAGATGAGATAATGAGAAAGTGTGTATTAAGACCCCAGAAGTGAAAATACTATGATGTAGGGATTTCCAGTAGTTTAGTACAGCAAGAGTACAAGAAGGCCATGGGGAATTGGTGAAGGGTGAGTAGGAAAGTAATGAGCAGGTCATGAAAGGCTCTCTAGTAAGAGATCACATGTCCTTATTTACTGTGACAGTCCTCATTCATGCCTCTTGTCCCAGGTTAATTTTAGTAGCCTCCCCTTCTCTTTCAAAAGAAGATACATTTTTAAAAAGTGTATCTTATTTGTTTATTTATTTATTTAGAGAGGAGCAGGGGAGAGGGAGAGAGAGACACAGAGAGAGAATCCCAAGCAGGCTGCATGCTATCAGCACAGAGCCCAACAGGGAGTTTGAACTCACAAACTGTGGGGTCATGACTTGAGCAGAATTTAAAAGCAGACGCTTAATGGACTGAGCCATCCAGGCACCCGAAAAGAAGATACATTTTATGGTTGGCCCACTTATAGCCATGGCTAAGGAGTCTGGCCTTTTGGTCAGAGGAAAACATACTGTCTTTGGAAGGATCAAGCAGGAGAGTGAGTTGATCTGATTTCTGGTTTGATAAGCTCACCTAGCTGCAGCACAGAGAATAGATTGTAGCCGGACAGGATTGGAGTCAGGGATGTTGTTTGGTGAGTGACTATAGAAATCCCGGCAAGAGCTGTAATGGGTTGAAAAGAAAGGATGGCTGTGGGGGTGAGCGGAAGGAATGGATTTCAGCAATGTGAGCAATCAGACTGGACTTGCCACTTAACATGTGATTGTGGATAAGTTACTTAATTTTTTTTCCCCTCCATTTGAATGAGGGGCTATAACAATTCCTCTTGGGATTCTCCTAAGACATAAAAGAACAAATTTTATAGCACACATCCTGTGAGGCCCTCATTAGTTGTTTTCCCTTTTCCTGCCAGCCAAGGCCCTCATCTCCACAGGGCACTTTCCAGCTCCACCTCTGGTGGTCTCTTCTCCATCTCCCAAATTAGGTGACGTTAATTCTATTCTCAATTTCCTGGTGCTTCTATCCCTGCCTCTCATTCCCTCAATGCCCAGATACCAGGTGGATGTCTCCAAGAATAGCTTAATTTTGTTGGAAGATGTGCTTATGATTTATAGTTGCTTGAAGGATGCACGTATCCATTAACACAATGACAGCAACAAAAACCCTATCAGGCTTTAACTTAAAAACATGCCTCAGAGGCTGTACAGGTAAGCAGTCTGACCTATGGACATGGTAGCTATGCACCCAGAATTTTCTATAGCAGCCAGTCATCTGTCCTAGTGTTTTCGGTTTAGGAAATAAGGTGTCTTTAGGGACACCTGGGTGGCTCAGTTGGTTAAGCGTTCGACTTGAGCGCAGGTCATAACTTTGGCCCATGAGTTTGGCCCCGTATCAGCCTCTGTGCTGACAGCTCAGAGTCTGGATCCTGCTTCAGATTCTGTGTCTCCTTCTCTCTGTCCATTGCTACCCCCACCCCCACCCCACTGTGCTTGTGCTCTGCCTCTCTCTCAAAAATAAATGAACGTTAAAAAAATTAGAAAATAAGTTGTCTTTGAAGAAAAATGACAATTTTTTTTGGAATCAGCTTCACCCTCTACTATAAAACACTTCTTCCTTTTCTTTCTCTCCTTTTCTCCACTCCTTCTTCCCTTTCATTTCTTGTCTACATCTTTCCCTTTTACTCACTTTCCTCTTCCTCTGCTGTATATATGTTTGCCTCTAATGACACCACCAGGCACCTTGACCTCTGTAGTTTGGCTTCAAGATTTGTGTGTGTGTGTGCATGTGTGTATATGTGTGTGTGTGAGAGAGAGAAAGAGAGAGAGAGAGAGAGAGAGAAGAGAATCTTAAGCAGGCTCCACACTCAGCACAGAGCCCGATGCGGGGCTTGGTCTCATGATCACAAGATCATGACCTGAGCCAAAATCAAGAGTCAGGTGCTCAACTGACTGAGCCACCCAGGTGCCCCTTTGGCTTTAAGGTTCTTTATAACACAGCTTCTCTCCATCAAGGTAGACCCTTTGTCCAAGTCAGTTTCTTTCCCAAAGTATGGCATACTTTCCCCCTTGTCAGTGTTTATGTGAAGACTTTATCCACCAAGCCCTTGTGTCTGAGTTGGCTCTGCTGAGCTGAATTTCCATCTTTTTCAAGAAGCACTTTCGTTGTCTACTCCAGTCGTGGGTTGATGCCCTCCTTTTCCGCCTCTGCCTAATTCCTTTAGCACCGATGATCTGAATCTGCAACTCTTACAAAACCTTTTATGTGTGCATGTCTGATCTTACCAACTATGTCAATAGCTCCTGGTCAGGAGATTTTTGTCGTACAAACTCTTATGTCACCCACCAAACCCAGCATGAACTTTACACACAATAAGTTATCGATTTTTAATTATGTGAGAAGTATAGAGAAAATCTCCTTATTATTCCCTTTCTTAAAACTAGGCTTTTCTTTTCACCAGGCTTACAGACACCGTGAGTATTCTTGTCTCTCAGTAGCAACCAGTGGTCTTGTCTTCAGAATTTCTGGTTTGGGAAGTTGGGAAAGGTTAGGGTCTCACATCGAAAATACGGGTATGAAATGCTTATTATTCCTGTCTTCTGAGTTTTCATAAAGTTAATTTTTTTAATGTTTATTTTTGAGAGAGAAAGAGAGACTGCATGTGTCTGAATGCGCCCTTATGAGAGGGGAAGCGGCAGAGAGAGAGGGAAACAGAGGATCTGAAGCTATCAGTGCAGAGCCTGATGCAGAGCTCAAATTCACAAACCCTGAGGTCATGGCCTGAGCCAAAGTCAGACACTTCACCAACTAAGCCACCCAGGCACCCCTGAGTTGTCATAAAATTAAATGAAGCAATGTATTTATGGTTTCTGTTCAACTTATTTTGTGAGTACACATAGATAGAAGGGCAACTGACATATTGTTTTAAATAATTGATCTTACCATGGACAATATCCAGCCTGATATCTTTCCTGTTTTCCATTAAGACTGAGTCACTTCTCCTGTGGGCAGTTAGTGTTTGTCCTTAAACTTCGGGCAAGCTGTACTCCTGGTTCATCTCTAAGAGAAGGTCCAACGTAAAAAAAAATCATAGAACTCATCCTAGTACCCTAGAATTCTGGATGTTTGGTTTTTCCTAATTTGTAGAGACAGTTTAACAGTGTATGGTCATTGGTGAAGCAGTTCCTGGTGAAGTATTAATGTTTTTTAGATTAGGCTATGGATCATGAAGTCATGGTTCATGTTGCTTTTCTTAATGGAACTTAATGGAAACTAAACAAGTAGAGACAAGCCTGCTTATTCAACCTTATCTAGAATAGCTAACATTTGAGCACAATAACCTTCCCCTTCTAGAAATAATCCTTTAGGTGAAGGAGCGTATTTGTACAGTTTCATCCTTCATTCCTTCACCCTCTCATTCATTCCACAAATATTTATTGTTTGTACACCATGTGGCGGTCACTATTCACAGCTCTGGAGATACAGCAGTAAACAAACAAAAAAATGATCTCTTCACTTCAGGTGCTTATACTTTAAAAGGGAGAGACAGACAAAAGAGTCAATAAATAGGATACATACAATTGTTATAACAGCTATGAAGGAAGTTGATAGGGTGATATGAGAGAGAATAATGGGGCATGAAGATAGGATGAGCAGTGAAGGTTCCTCTGAGAATATCATATGGACCAATTTACAAGGAGTCATCAAAAGAGACTTCTAGATAGAGGGAATGGCAATGCAAAGGCCCCAAGGCATGAAAGAGTTTGACAAGTTCAAGATAGAGAAAGGAGCATGATATATAGCTAAACAGGCGTTAAGAAAGAGGAGAGTGGCATAAGGTTGGAGAAGCAGGCGGCCAAAGCCAAGAATGAGAATAGAAATGAGTAGGCAGGTGGTTTGGAAACTGAACAAGGGGACTGAAGTCTCCTTTCAAAAGAAGATGTGCATAATCAGTTGCTGTTGGTGTCTTTAAGCAACCAAGTCCTTTTCTCCTAAACCTGAAATTGCCTTGCGACTGGCTCATCTCATCTGAGTAGTGGTACGTGAGCTGTCTTCTCCATTGATTTTACTCAAGAAAACACCCTGTTTGGGAGGCCTTTCCATATGCAAAGGAGATAACTATTCAATAAAAAGGGCCTAATTTGGCATAGACCAACATGTTAAATATTACCCACTCTCCCATGGGCTTTTTAAGATATCAAAGCTTCCCTTTGGTCTATAAACTCATGTGGATTTGAAGGTAAATTTAATCTGGAAGTTTCTGATTCATTTACATTTAGCTCATATCATGTCATTCTTTTACAGTGGTTTGAAGTTTACGAAACCTCTTAAGACTTATTTATTTAAAAAAAAACTATGTAACATAAAAAAAAACACCCTTGTAACTCTTCTTGTTCTTAAGAACAAGAGACGATGATTTTATAAACACAAATAAACAGAAAAGCCCAATGCCAGAGCTCAGTTTGCAACATTAAAAGTTAGGATGCTTGCATACGTTTCAAATTAAGCAAATGGAGTCACACACCCAGCATAAAATGAGAACATAGGACTTCGGTAAAATGTGCAATGCTATCATTTATGTAGAGTAGAAACTATAGCGTATTATCAAGACACAAGTTTCCCTCTGTGTATTTCCTCACTTCACCTTAATTCCGCAAGTTATTGAATTTCAGAGATTCCAGAAATACCAGACCTTTAGAAAAAAATCATCAAACCACAAACAGACAGTATTTGAAGAGGCTTTATAAAAGGTCATTTTATGTGGTAAGGAATTTTTGTTTGCGAGTGACAGATAATCCACTCCGAGTGAGTTTAAACAGAAGAAGAAATTAATTGGTTTATGTGACTGAAAAAAATCAGAGGTAGAAGGGGTTCAGGCATGGGAGAATTTGGAAACTCAGTGTCATCAGAACACCCTGTCTTTCCACCTCTAGGCTCTGGCTTCCCTTCTTGGCTTCATGTGATAGTCAGATGGCTCTAAATAACTCTGGGCCATGTGGTCCCAGATGCCACTGAAGTCCAATGGGGATTAAAGAGTGCACATATGCCCTCCTCTTGGTAATTGTTCCAAAGCTTCCCAGATCTCTGTCCGACTGGTTGGGGAGTTCATTTCTGTGACTGGCCTGGCTCCAGTTATTTGCTACCCATGGAATTAGGGAGTTGAGTGCATTTGCTTGAACCACAGGGATAAAGATGTGGAAGTGATATCCCAGAGGAAAACTGGAGAGTAAAATAAATAATCCAACAAACAAACAAAGCAAACAAAAGTGTCCACTACAGAACCTACTGCACCCATGCATCTGATGTTTGGCTCCCTTGAGCTGGGAAGGTGAAATAGCAGGCTGGATTGAAGTCCTCACTTGGTCATAAATTACCTAGGCGATGTGGCCAAGTCCCCTCATTTCTCTGCCCCTCAGTGTCCTTGTTTCTACAAGGAGGGGGACTAAACACAATGCTCTCTCTGAATTTTCTTCCAGCTCTGAAATGGTAATGATCCCAAGCTTGCCAAATAAGAATGGGAAGAGTCTCCTGGCCTAAGATTTCATGGAAAAGAAAACGGAAGCAGGCCCAGGTGCAGGGCAGAAAAGGGAGCCAGCAGACCCTGGGCCATAGAGCGAAGGAAGCAGAGAGAACGCTCAGGGGAGTGAGGTCAGCTCCGGGACAGGACATCTCCTTGCAAGCTGAGGAGCACCCTCCAGTCTCTGCTGCTGTACTCGGAGTGAATGCAGTGGCACAGCGGTGATAGTTGCCATAGAGAGGGACAAATAGACTATTGTTTAGTGCAAGGGCTTGATTTCTGCCAGAAAGTTTCACACTCAAAATAAATATTATATATGGCTCCCATCAGAAGTATCTAATCTAGAAAGAAGAAAAATGTCTATCTTCTGAGGTGTTTTAATAAAGTGCTTTAGTTCTAGATGTCCATAATCTCGCATCGTATGTGTTTTGGAATTTAATTATTGAAGGGGGAGAGATTTTAAGAAGCAAATAAAGAACACGTGCCGTGTATTTTATGACCATAAGTGGGGTACAGTACAGTACGTTATAATCATCTGGATCAATATTTCTGCAGTCAAACATATGAATGTTCACATTAAGAGATAAATAAAGACTAAAAATAACCTCTTAGTTGTCCAGGTCAGATTCTTGAAACAAAACAAAACACAGTTTCCAGAGCTGTTTGGAGCTTAAAGTTGTGGATAAAGTACTATGGACCTATAGGTACATAGGTACCTATAGAGCGGATTGAGATCATTTTGGATAAGACAAAGGAAAGACCTGGGATTTTGGAATGTCAAAGAATGAATTGAATTGTTTTTCTTCATGTCAAGGGACCTAGAATTTACTCTCCTGTTTTTTTCCTCGGCACCCAGTCTCTAGTAGGTGTTCAGTGACTATGACATAAATACTTTCTACCTAGTTTGGCTGCTTGGCTGTGTTCTCATCATTGCTTTGGAGTCTCCACGGAACAGCCAACAACAAGTTCATGCCTCTACAGCATTTGATGGGTTGGTCACTATTCCTAGGTCTCTCTTTCACTGACTATGTCAAGCCATGTTGTATCTAAACCTCTGGAGAGTGCCCTTTGGTTTCTTTTTTGGGCTGTTTTTCCTCCACCTGCTTTGATGTGCCAGTGTTCTCATCCCTTTTCCCTCTGTACATTTCTTCATGGTGAGCTAGAGATCACCTCCAGGCATCACTGACCACTTGTATGCTCACATATCCAAAGCTGTAGCTCTCTTTAGCTTATATGGTTCTTCTGAGATCAGGACTTGTCGTTGGCAAGGCATTTCCAAATTCAAACGTGCGAATGAGTTTCAAATAGAATTTATTACTTTCCCTTTCCCCCAACCCCACTCCCATAGATTACTTTAGTGAAACGTATCCCCTTTTATTCAGGTGCTCGAGATAGAATCCAGCTCTATCAATTACACCTAGTTTATATCTTCCCTATGCATTTTTTTTTCTCCATTTTTACTCTGCCACTATCTTATTCTAAATTCCATCATCTCTTGCCTGGATTTGTTCCGTGGCCTCCTAACTCAATTCTCTGTTTTCAGTTACCACTTCCTACAATCCACCTATTCTGTCAGTATTTGCGAAATCTTTCTCGAGTGAAAAATCTGATCAAGTTATGACTCTGCATCAAATCTTGTGGCTTTCCTCACCCTCAAGATCAAGTCCAAACTTCTTTATAGAGATACTAAACTCCAAGTGGCCAAACCTCTAATTTCTAGACTCATTTTTGGCTCTCACTCTATGCCCCAATCACAGGAACTATTTGTGGCTCTCCCAACACACTCAAGCCATTTTGCCTTTTGCTTCTCTGCACATGGTATCCTTACTTTCTAAAACTGCTCATCCCCTCAAATGCCTAATTAACTTACGTTTGTAATTCAGACTCAACTTAAAAACCTGCTCCTTTAGCAAGTTGTTGTAGTCATACCCATCTGGGATTAGCGTCCTCTCTGCACACCTACAGCACTCTGCTTATATTATGTAGTATAACATGCTTTCTGATGTCTATTCTCTTTCATAAGATCGTTAGTTCTTTGTGAGCAGAGGCCAAGAAACTCATATCTTCATTGCCTAAAAAAATGCTTGACCCATAATATCCCTCAGTAGATTTTTGTCAAATGGAGGAATGAATGAATGAATACACACACACACACACACACACAGGCTCCTATAAAGCATTCTTTTTTTTTTTTTTTTTTTTTTTACTTTCCTGAAATGTTAAATGTTGGCTAATTAACTCTAGGAAATTCCTTTTTAATTTTTTTATGATTCAAACAACTAGTATATCATTCAGGATAAGTGAGGTTCTTCTGCAGTAACAATCTTTTTTTTTTTTTTTAAACGTTTTTATTCTTTCTTTGAGAGACAGAGAGTACAAGCAGGGGAGGGGCAGACAGAGAGGTAGACACAGAATCTGAAGCATACTCTGAGCTGTCAGTACAGAGCCCAACACGGGGCTCAAACCCACGAACTATGAGATCATGACCTGAGCCAAAGTTGGCCGCTTAACTGACTGAGCCACCCAGGCGCCCCCGCAGTAACAATCTTTAATCTCAGAGGTCATATGACCTCAATTCATTGCTTGGGCCCCAAGTAGTGCAAGCCTACTATGTACTCAGAATCATGGAACATCTGGAAAATTTGAGGACCAGCAGAGATTTATTTATTTATGTTAATGTTTATTTATTTATTTATTAAAAAAAATTTTTTTAAATATGAAATTTATTGTCAAATTGGTTTCCATACAACACCTAGTGCTCATCCCAACAGGTGCTCTCCTCAGTGCCCATCACCCACCATCCTCTCCCTCCCACCCCCCATCGACCCTCAGTTTATTCTCAGTTTTTAAGAGTCTCTTATGGTTTGCCTCCTTCCGTCTCTGTAACTTTTTTTTCCCTTTCCCCTCCGCCATGGTCTTCTGTTAAGTTTCTCAGGATCCACATAAAAGTGAAAACATATGGTATCTGTCTTTCTCTGTATGACTTATTTCACTTAGCATAACACTCTCCAGTTCCATCCACGTTGCTACAAAAGGCCATATTTCATTCTTTCTCATTGCCAAGTAGTATTCCATTGTATATATAAACCACAACTTCTTTATCCATTCATCAGTTGGTGGACATTTAGGCTCTTTCCATCATTTGGCTATTGTTGAAAGTGCTGCTATAAACATTGGAGTACAAGTGCCCCTATGCATCAGCACTCCTGTATTCCATCAATAGCACTGCTAGGAATTTACCCAAGGCATGCAGAGTTTTAAATATAAAGACTTTTCGTTTGTTTTTTCATTTAGAATGTCACATTTATGAGTAAAAACATACAGTTTGACATCAGTTTGATTTTTAAAAAGCAACTCCTACACCACTAGGAATTTGATTCATCCATCTTCTTCAACGTCAGCACCCGAAGTCCTGATTCTCTCTGCCTCTAAATCCTGATAACTTCCTCTGAGCACTACACACCCCATCACCAACGGAATCCCTCCCTCCTTTCCTTCCTTCCTTCCTTCCTTCCTTCCTCTCCCTATTCCTCCTACCCTGACCATTATCTCTCCATGTCTGAATTATAGCACTAGCTTGCAGATCTCCAGTCTCTCCTCCTTCAATCTGCCCTTACACATTGCAGCTAGAATGATCCTACTAAAGCACTGCTTTGTGTTTCTTCAGAGCTTACAGAATAAAATATTAAACCTATAGCTTATCACCCAAGGCCTGTTATAATTTGTTCCTGACCTCCACTGTGACCTCATTTTCTCATTATCTTCCTGCAAAAGCCTTTGGCTTATGCAAAGGGGCCCTCCTTGAGCCTTCTCCTTCTTATCTGGACTGGTTTAATAATGACAGCCCTTATCTCATAGGATTGTCATGAAGATTGAATGAAACAATATGAGGAGGGCTTCTAGCATACTGCCCTGCCATACACTCGGCCCATGATATTGTGGCACATGGTTAAAAATATGTATTATACCTTTATAACACTCTTATTAGCAATCTCTTATTAAGTATCAGCACTAGGTAGGATGCCAGTGTCCCTGTCATTCTTTAGGATTCCCTGAGAATAAAGAGTATACTAACAAACACACAAATGCTTGTCATTCATACTGAAAAAACTAGATAGTTATAATTCAGGTTTTTTGCAAAAAATAATCCTGGTTTGTATCACCCAAATGATGGCATGCACTTACATAGTCCTCAGTTTTGCTGAGTTTCACTGTGCCTTCCAAAAGTTAAACAGCACTCAAAGTGTTATTATTTTGAAGATGGAAGAATTTGCTTTTTTTTGTTGCCAGGCTGTGTTATAAATCTGCTATGCTTTGTAGTAGTAAAGGTGGTCAAAAGATGTTACATCAGCTACTTGTGCACTCGCTGAGAATAGGGATGGTACACCTGTGGGTCCCTTATAAATGCACCCATATTTAGATTGCCTGAGGTAGGGCTGTGAAGATGATGCTGTACTGAAGCAAGAGCACTAGACTAGGAGTCTGAAAAAATCTGTCTTCTGAGATCTATTTAGAGCTAATGAACCATTAACATCATTTTCTCAGTAGAATGTGAACCATATCTGCTTTCTTAGAAGATTGTTGTAAATAACAAACTATACCTGTCAAAGTGTTTTGTTCAAATTGGTAGATTGATTTCTGCATGCAATTTACATATGTAAAACGTAACGTAATATGCAAAGCATGTAAGAAAGATTTTCATTACATATGTGGTATTTGTTGAAACATTCTTTCTTTAAGACCAAACTAGATTCCTTTCTAAGAGGAATTAGAATTCCTTCTAAGAGGAATTCAGAGTCAACTACAAGTACTAAAAATGCTTTTTACTATTATTTCTTATTTTTGGTGCTGGTATTCCTGAAGAGAAGGAAGACATAAAGAAGGAAAAGGTTTTATATAAAAAAGGAAATTTGAGAAATATGACCTTATTTGGTGAATGAAAACAAAAATTAATTTATCTCCTTGACATTGAAAATAGGGTTGTTAGCTAAAAACCAGATTTCTTTGGGCTACTGTCTGTATTTCCAGAATGAATCAAAGTCTCTGCTACCCTTTGGGAGGATGTCATTGGTTAGTACCTTGCTACTTTGGTCAAAATATCAGTGGCAAAAACAACAGCAATAGCAATTTCTGCTTCAAGTCCTACCGTGCAATAAAATCAGAGCATTGTTCATCTGCCAGACTGGAGAAAAAACTGATCCAGAAATTAAGACACTGGCTCTAAATCGCACAACTGAGCCAAAATATGAAACAAGTCCCACCTGGCTCCGAACTCCGTTTCCATCATGGCACCACCCGACCAAGCTTGTTGTGAGAATCACAGTGACTTCAATCAAGAAGGCGAAGGTGGAATGAGAAAGTTTACTACAAGATGCAGCATTGTAAATAGTTTGGATTATTGCATGAAGCGCAGCACGGCCTTCAGTGTGTTGTTATAAACAATTCAATCACCACAGGGGTATAAGGTGAAGGCTAGAAGAGCAATGCCCAAACTCAGAAGTCATGGCCAACTTTTGCAAGCGGAGCCCAGTGAGTAAGTTCCACAATTGCGTTTTGATGAACAGTGAAAGAGATTGAAAGGTGTTGAAAAGGGGACATTTAATTGTAATATAGTGAGTATCTCAAGGACATGAAAGACACTGATGTTTTTAGTCCCTCTCCACTGTGGAAACAGGCATTCTGGTGACAATTATTGCTATCTATGCTTTTTAATGATTAAGTTTTAACTAGTGACTCAAGAGAGGCCTTAGCTCTCAGCTCTTAGACCAGCATGCTGCATAGAGCCTTACACTTTGGGTTTGCGCGTTACCCTAAGGAAAGGGACTTGAGAGGACATCGTCTTAAAGTGGAAAACCTTTCTGCAGTCCCCCACCCTTAAGCAGCTGCCTCTGAAGTCTCTAACATGTACTCTGACTGCCCTCTCCTGGTTGGATGGAAAAACAGCTAAAAGAAAAGTGAACGTGGGTTTTTAGCACTGCATGCTCTTAGACTAACCTGAATTTCATGGAAATGGAAATTGCCAAGGGATCAAAAGCGAAAAACAACAGGACAGAAAGAGAATTCTTACTTGTGACTTTGTAGTGCAAATATAAACCGAGACTAAACAAATTCCACAAAAAAGTATCCCCATGTTGGAATGAAGTCATGCTTTAGAGTCATTTGATCAATAGGGCTGTCCCAGAGCTATCTAGTGCGTGTCCAGAATTCATCCAAGTTCTGGACAGGTTTGTCTCAGATCCCATAAACTATAAGGCAGAACTCAGTGGAACCGGGGACACCGAAATTGCATTGATTTCCATTCACTGACACACTCATTGCCTGGTGCCCTCTGTAGTACCCTACTGGCAGCTCTAAAGGCTGATACCAGACTGAAATGCAAACAAAGAGGTAGCTGGTGATCCATGGAAATAGTTTGTGTTTCACTGTAAAATACTCCAGCATTTCTCCAGTGTTTACCGACCAAATTCGTGGCTATGATAACACCTAAAATTGTGTATCTACTCAACTCCTCGCACTTCGTTCAGAATTGTAATCTTTAAAAATGTTTTGGATCCCAGTACTTACTGGGTTCTTGGACCACACTGCTTAGGTTTGAAATGTGACTGTGCTCCTTGCTGCATGATCTTACACAAGTCTCAGAATTTCAGGGTCCTCAATTTCTGTACCTGGAAAATGGTGATCATAAGAGTGTCTTGGGTTATTGGAGAGAGTAAATGGGAAACATCTAATACTCTTAGATTAGTAACTAGCACCTAATAAATGTTCAGTAAATGTTACCTGCTAGTGTTATTCTATGTCATTAAGAAGGTCCTTTAAAAAATAGAACTGTGAGTAGGCAAGACATTTACAGAGCTTGACTCATCAAAAGAAATAAGGATGATAGAATCCAGGTGATACTTAACCACCCAAATCCAGGGCGGGGGGGCTATAAATTTTGGGAGAGGTCATCACAGAGCCTTGACCCACTGGAGTTTATGCAGTTGGTTAGTAGAACGTGGCTCCTGTAGGGGCAAAAACAGATGAGCAACCAACGAGAGTACTGCATATTACATCCAGCCAAAAACAGGAGAAAATGGATGAGCATGAAACTGTTGGCAATTATTCACTTTTCTTGCTCAGCCCACAACCTGAACCTATTTTCAGACCTGGAAACTTATTAACTGAAGAAGTGGCTAATTCCCCACGAGGAAGGACCTCAGATGTACACTATAATGATACCCTTGATCCTCCTCCATGTGATTAATATTGATTAAAGGAGAGTGGCAAGATATTTTGAGGGACTTTGGACAGAAGGGCTGAGTTGGCATGGATGTTTGGAGATTCAAGCATGATTATCATCCCTGTTTGAGTAGGGACATAGGGGGACAATAGATTCCTGGCCAAAATCCAGCTTACAAAGAACCTACTATGTGTGTGAACCAACTTGGTTATCATCTTCCTGGTTCCTAAATGTATAACTGGGTTTACCATACTTGGCAATTAGAGTAAACTTCATATTGGATCCTTGGTCTATAGATTAAGAGCTATCATAGAAGGAGAGGCCAAGTGGAAGCTTCTGAAACTGCACAGCCCCTCAGCCAATATACTAAATGAAAAAAAAAATATATATATATATTACATTCTGGGGGAAGGGATATGACCTAGAATAGTGCCATCATTAGAATTTTAAGGATGCAGGGGAGAAGGTCCCTAACATATCTCTATTTAATTCAACAATTTGGCCTCTGAAGGAATCAGAAACATCTTTGTGAATGACCATAGAATGGTCCTGATTGTGGCTGGCATGCCAGACAAGATGTCAGGCACTTGGTAAGGTGAAGGAGTTTGTTCCATCTTAATCAAAAAAAGGGGATCAGAAACAGTTGGCTTTCACATGGATCGGATAGTAATACACATCGCAGATGTGTCCAGAACTAGAATAAATGTTCTGTTATGTGCCATGATATAGTCTGCAGAGATCTGGACGATCTTGACATAACCACAGCACATTTTACTGAACATGACATTAATACTATTAGGATGAGCACAAGAGCCAGCTTAAGACCTTGGTATATTGTGCACTCCAGAGGGCATGAGAGAAACCCTGCAAAGATTCAGGGACCCTCCTTTTCTTACAAAACTTGTAGTCAGCAGCATGTTGGAGCACCCTTTCTAAAGAAGTCAAATTGCTGCGTCTTGCTTTCTTAACCACAAAGATGGAAGCACCATGGTTTTCTGAAGCCAATACATTCCATGTGTAGGAATATTGTTCTGGTCCGTATTCTAGTTGACATAAAAAGGATACTTCTTTGAGGTCCAGACCCAAGTTCTGGCACAGCACCCTGTCTTAGTCATCTCAGACTGCCAGAACAAAACACCAGACTGAGTGGCTTAAATAACAGAAATGTATTTCCTTATGGTTCTGGAGGCTCTAAGTCCCAGATCCCAGTCCAGCAGAGACAGTTTCTGGTGAGGACTCTCTCCCTGGTTTGCAGAAAGCCCATTGTCTCGCTGTGTCCTCACAGTGGGGAGGGAGAAGAATCTCCCCAATGTCGCCTCCCTCTAGCCTTTGGCAACCACTAATTTGTTCTCTGTCTCTAGATTTATTCTGTATATTTCATATAAATGGAGTCATACAATATGTGACCTTTTGTGTCTGTCTTGTTTCACTTAGCATAATGTTTTCTAGGTTCATCCACATTTAGCAGGTATTCCTTTTTATGACTTATTAATATTCCATTATATGGATAGACCACATTTGTGTATCCATTCATGCATTGATGGACATTTGGGTTTGTTTCCCAATGTGCTACAATGGCCATTCGTGTACAAGTACTTGTTTGAATATCTGTTTCAACTCTTTTGGGTATATATTTAGGAATGGAATTGCTTGCAGGGTCATGTGATAACTCTCTGAATATCCGCTAAAATATTTTGAGGAACTGCCAAAGTGTCATTCCACAGTGATGGTATCATTTTACTTTTTTTTTTTTTAGAAATAAGTTATTTTGTTTTATTTATTTTGAGAGAGAGAGAGCATGCATGAGCAGGGGAGAGGCAGACGGAGATAGAGAATCTCAAGCAGGTTCCACATTGGGCGTGGAGCCCGATGGACACAGGGCTCAATCTCATGACTGTTAGATCATGATCTGAACCGAAATCAAGAGACGCTTAACAAACTGAGCCAGGCACCCCTCATTTTACATTCTTATAAGTGATTAATGAGGGTTCCAATTTAGTTATTTTTCTTCTAAAAAACATTACAGCCTTCTAGTGAATGTGAAGTGGTTTTGATTTTCATTCCTTGGTGGCTAATGATATTTAGCATCTTTTCACATATTTGTTGGCTATTTGTGTATCTTCTTTAGAGAAATGTCCATTCAAGTCCTTTGACTGTTTCTAAACTGGGTTGCTTTTTGTTGTTGAGTTATGAGTTATTTATATATTCTAGATACTAGACCCTTACCATATATATGATTTGCAGTTTTCCCCCCTATTCTGTAAGTTGTGGACAGTGTCTTTCTGACAGTGTCTCTTGATGCACAAGAATTTTGAAATTTGATGTTAAATTTATCTATTTTGTCATATCCACAAAGCCACTGTTTAACCCAAGGTCATGAGGATTTAACCCTATGTTTTCTCCAGTTTTAGCTCATGCTCCTCTTGTGAGAGGAAAAATATCTTGAGGTGAGAATGTTTACAAACTCATGCACCACAACATTATGGAGTGCTGGTCCATAAGCGTGGAATCCAAGTCAACATAGCATCTAACCAGGGAGAAAGCTCTGTGACGGCGGTCATTGATCATGAGAGACCATGCAGCATCCATAAGCAGCTGGCCTGAAATGGCCTGTGGAAAGCAGAGGTGAAGCACCAGCACAGAGGCAATACTCTGTGAGGGTGGGGAGTCATCTTCCTAGATGCTAGATATGCCTTGAATCTGAAACTTCTATAAGACACTATGTCCTCAAAAGGACTCATGGGGCTGGGGCAAAAGAAGGTGGAACAGCAGTAGCCCCATTTATCATCACTCCCCATAACTCACTACGGACTTGATACTGCCTGCCCTTGCAACTTTGGGTTCTGCATGGTTACTGCTCAGATCCTCAAGAGAAATTCATTCTTGCCAGGGACAAAGCAAAGGTCTCATAAGCTGTGGCTTCTGTTGAGGCATTTAGGATTTTAGAAACCAACAGGCAGAAAGGATTCACCATCTTGACAGGGGTAACTGGTCCTGGTCAGGAAGGAGTAGGGCTATCACACAATGGAGACAGGGAGGAATGTGTATGAACTCAGGTGATACACATAGGTACCTTCTTGGTATTTCCTTGCCCGACAGTGATGGTGAGTGGACAAGGGCAGTGACCCATACCTGTAGAAAGTATCGCTGCCAGGAATTTAGACCACTTAGGGATTTGAGTCACAACACCAAATCAGTGACCCAGACCTGGAGAGGCTGGTGGTAGCTGCTAGGAAGTCAGAATGGATAATCACAGAGAGAGTATGGGTACCAGTGATGATCCCAAGGTTAACTGCTGTGATGGAGCTAGTAGTTTGTCTAACCTCCTTGTTCTAACCCTTCCCTTAGGACAAGAGGCCCACTGGAGCCTCAGAGGAGGGGCGCCCAGGACAGGTATGGAGAAGTGGACTTATACGGCAAAGGGGCAGAAAGTGGCAGTCACCAAGCGTGACATTCAGCTCTCCAACAGGTTACCATCCACAGGGAGGGCAGTTATTGGACAGCCTCCACTTGCAGGTGCCTTAGGATATTCCTTCAGGTTTTAAGCTGAGGAGGTGAGATCACATTCTTTCTGGGCAATCCAAGGCCAATGATGGAGCATCGTGTTGGTACAGGATTCCCTCTTCCTAGCTAGTGTGGGAGTGCTCTATGGGCGACCTTGGTGTGGGAGCTCCCTCCTAAGTTGGTTGAGACTTTTCTCATAACTAGAACACGGTCTGAAACTCTTCCTGCCTAATCTTATTTGTCCTTCTCTTTATCTTTCATAGGCATTACCTCCAATCAATTTCTTGTATTTTTAAATCTTGGGTTCTTCTTCCCAAAGGAACTATTGCCACAGGCTTGTATATATGATCACCACTGTAGATAAATATATAAACGTAAATAAAGTGATTCAAGTCACACAGCTCTTAATGCAATATTTTTTCCTACTTAAATGTTTAGTTTCATGCTGAATAATATCCATGAAATCATGCCTTTGATGTGCAACTTATACTTTCCTAGTGCACACTGGAAATATAACTATTTAAAAAAACTATCCGAGGCAACCCCTACTCATCTCACATTGGGAGAGCATAGTATCCTATGCATTTGCTGAGAATATATTCGTTTCATAAAAATTTATATGACCAGAGTATTTTTTGAAAGACAGGCAATTTTCCACTCAAAAGAAATGGAGCAGTACCTATCATCTCGCTAGGAAACCAAAGATATTGATAAAAGACAATGTCTATGGTTGCCAGACCCTGTATTAGACATTTTCCTCTCTGATTTTATTCAAAACTTTCATCACACCAGTAGAAGAGATAAATCCAGATAAATCTGACCTCTGGATCAATGATCCATTCATTCCTATGGCCTCCAAAATGAGTATATGTGCCTTAAGAAATATTCAGGATAAATTTATTACACAGCATGATACAAGAAAATACTTTAACTGTATTTTATGATTTAAAATTAAAATGCTTTACTAATAGTTAAAATAAGTTGACACTAATTCACATATTTCATATACATAAATAGGGTATGCATGGTCAAAAATTGAGACAACTGTTAAATTGTTCAAAAGTAACAAATCTTTAGTTAACCACTGTTAAATATTTTATATACTTATGTATATAAACAAATGAGTTTATTCACATTCCAAAAATTTTCCACACAAAAGTTTTAGGGTATTCAGCAAGATGGCGTATTTAATAAGCAATAACATGCGCAATTTCATGAAAGGCAATGTGGCCCAGTACACGGATGCTTTGGCAAAACTATACATTGCCTCAGGACAGAAGACGTACTTAGAATGATACAGGAAACTGTAGATAGAAAATTCAACAATATCCTTCATCTGGAATACCTCTCACGCATATCTGAGGATAAAACTTGGAGTTGGGAGACATAAAAAATCAAAATGCCACATGATATATACAGATATCTCCACCTCTTGTTAGTCTTAGAACAGTGACTATTGTAATTTTTAGCAAACACCACTAGCCATAGCCCTCCACTCCCATCGTAATTATAGAAAAATGACAGACTTTGACCATTAGTTCTTAGTTCTGATGATGCCTTGAGGACTATGTCAGTTGAGTCTACAGTGACATCTTTTGTCATGAAAAAGGCTGGAATAATGACCTAATGAGTTTACATGGGATGCCTCATTTTTATATGCACAGCTCCTCTGCTATAGAAGACTGATTATAAGGCAGTTTTACAATACACATATATTTAATTACTAGGGAACCTGTAAGGTAGAATTTGCCCTAAATACATCCAGAGCTAGGTGAAAAATGCCTAGTCATTTTACACCAGAAATTTGCAAGTGCTAACAAGATCAATTTTTATAGAGTATATTGATTAGAACACAAAAGTAGGTAATGCTACAACATTCATCCATTTGCCAATTCAATATATAGTTACTGAGTACATGCTTTTTGCTATGCTCTTTTCTAGGCACTGGAGAGAGAGCTGTGAACAGAGATGGCTCCTCTCCATAAGCCTTACATCCTAGTGGAGAAGAGGACAAATACAGTAAGTACGTAAAATATATGCTATTTCTATTTATGCCATATTTAAAGGTATGTCGTAAGTGCCTAGGAGAAATGCAGGTATGGAGGAGGAGTGTGCCGGTATGAGACTCAGGGTGATGACTGAGCAAAAACCCAAAGAGGGTGAGGGAACAAGTCGTGCAAGTAATTGAGAGAAGAATGCTCCAGAGAAAGCGACTAGTCTTGACCTACTGCCCAGGGCACAGTTAGTACTCTCTCAAAAAGCCAAACTTTCAGAGCATTAAACAAAATGCATACATGTTCTAAAGATGATCACCTCCCCTTAACTCTGGACCCGTCCCCCATGAATCTATTCCATTGCCACCTGACACTGGCTCACTCAATGACAAACCTGAAGCATCATGATGTTAGACAGAACCTTCGTGACGATGGCTCAGAATTCCAGATTCTGGCAAATGCAGAGGTGCAAATTCAGAGTTTACGTATGAAGATCAAATGGGGGGTCTCAGACTAGAGACCCTCCCGATGTCAGCTCCAGGGCCGATCAGGAAGCCAGGCCAATTCAGGAAAGAGCTGACTCTTGATGTAAGAGTCAATGAGGAGCTGACAACGTTGATGTAAGGCAGCGGAGGAGACCGAAGCCCCGCAGTCCATGCCAGAATTAACGGACTAGAGAAACAGGCAGTCAAGCACTCTGGGGACCTTTGCAGAACAAAGCTGCCTAACTTTTCCCTTATATGGCAGGTTTGGCCTAAATTCTTACAGCTAAACTCATGAGTCCTTGGTTATGACAAAAAAAGTTCTAAAAGATGGCATCTAACACAATTAAACATTCTGCTAAAAACTTCTTTAGGAGGAAAAAGGGTCATATATATATATGATATGTATCATATATTTTATACATCATATATATATATGTGTATATATATATATATATATATATATATTCATATGTAAAATCTTGAACTGAGGGATGCACAGCCATTGAGTGCCTGAACTTTGGAGCCAGACTACTAGGGTCCAAAGGCCAGCTTTCCCTCTTGGTAGGCACATGACCCTGGGTGCTCCTTAGGTCTGTTTTAGTTCCCTCATCTTTTTTCTTTTTTAAATTTTTTTAGGTTAATGTATTTATTTTGAGAGAAAGAGAGCACGAGCAGAGGACGGGCGGAGAGACGGAGACAGAGAATCCCAAGCAGGCTCCACATTGTCAGCGCAGAGCCCGATGTGGGGCTAGACCTCACAAACCGTGAGATCATGGCCTGAACCAAAATTAGGAGTCGGACACTTAACCGGCTGAGCCACCCAGGTGCCCCAGTTCCCTCATCTTTAAGAGGAGATGTTATCTACTTCACAGAGTGGTCATGATGAAGATGATGAGCGATATTGAAAAAATGCTTAGAGCGCTGCCTGGCATATATTAAGCACTATATAAATGCTTTTAAAATAAAATAGAGCATAATTTTAACTTCCTTTAAAATATGACTTCCAAAGACTTACCTCTTTGACCTTCATCAAAGAAAAAAGGCTCACTGACATTTCCTGAGAGACCATCTTTTACATAGAAAGGTTTAAAGCAGAATTTTTATATGGTATGAGTCTAGAAATTCCAAATCTGTCAAGTTTATATCAAACCTTTAACTGAGTTTCAAAGTGAATTGTATAAAAAATAGATGACCAAAAAAGATTAGCAAATGAATACTTTATTAGAGTCATAACACTTATAAAATAAATTTCTTTTCATCGTGGAGTTACCAGATTTTAAAACCAACCAATACTTTCTCATTTCTACAGCATATATAAAGAATTCTCAAATACCATAATTTTTGTTCAAGTGCTTTGTCACTCAATTCACAAACCCAGAACACGATTAATCTACAAATATAACTATTCACAGTCAGATGAGTTTTAGGCTTGGTTCTTAATGATCTAGAAGCAATCCATTTACAAAAATGCCACCAAAGCCATTTCATGAAATCATTTAATTTAATGCCACCAAGCATGAACCTGTTACACTTTGGAAACAAAAATAAAATCTCACAACTAAATCTAGCAGACTAACTTTAAACGATTCCAACTTGCATGGACTATATATCCTTATGGCACATTTATGACTTTGTAATATACAATTCATAATACAGGTTTAAGTGTGTGGTATGGTGCTAGAAAAAACATGGAAGTCAGGTCATAAGACTGATTTCTTCTTGCCACATATTGAAACACGTCTTTATATCACAAACCAAACTCTAAGAAGATTCTTCTTTTTGGAGATGATTATATAAACAGCATCTGATCACTGAGCATTGATCACGTTACTCATTCAAGACTGTTCTACGTCCATGAAATCTACCAGCATAACTTATACATGGCACTCTTAGGGGATGATTCAGCCACAAAAGCAAAGGGCTGAACGTTTAGCACTATCAAAAGCCTTCTTTTCCTGGAGGCAGCCCTCCTGGGGCAGGACAAAAGTACCCCACTTGGATGTGTCATGGGAGTGGGATCTAACTCTTACCTGTTTTCCCATTCAAGCCATTTTGGCACTTGCCACAACCAGGATACCTCTAACAGATGCATTCAAATATTTTCTGTGCAATTCAGTCAGAGACAAGTTTTTATGACGGCTATTGTTTTAAAATGGATTCTGTACATCTGTCACCAATGCAAACCAACATAAATGTCGGGGCTACTATTAAAACACATAAGAAGTTACAACTTTAAGTTATATTTAGTATTCTACTGAAATTTAACCCAAAGTAATGTAAAAGAATGAGAAGTAAAAAGTTAACTCTTCAGGGAGTTCTATTTGGTAGAGCCTCACATATCCACACATGAATATTCCCATGTTCATGCACAGGGACAAACAGCTGTATTCTGAAGCATAAATAAATCCAAAGTAAGACAGAAGTAGAAGAGACCAGTTCCAGGAGTGGTGAAGGGTCTCTGGGGATCTCATTGGAAGGATGCCGGATGACAGGTTTGCTCAGCTGTTAAGAGACCCTTGGTCAGATTAGGCCACTAGGATTTAGTTCATAAATTACTTTTTCTTGTATCCAAGACTCTGCTTGAATTAGCTTGAGCAACCATCCACCACCTCAAGGGTAAGCACTTGACCATCAACACAAAGGTGATATGATTATTGCATAATGAGGCTAAATATTATGTGGCTTATCTAGTTTTATAGCTTTCAGGATCAGTTCAATAAAATACATAACATAGAACTAAGGTTTTACACCAGAGGTCGGCAAACCGTAACTCACAGCCCACAGGCCAAATCCAGCTTGCTGCCTGTCTTTGAGAATAAAGTTTTGTTGGAACCCAGGCACGCTCATTCACTGATGTGTGGTCTATGGCTGCTTTCACAAAGTAACAGCAAGGCTGAGTCGCTGCAACACAGACTGTATGGCCCACAAAGCCTAAAATATTTACCATCTGGACTTTCACAGAAAAATGGTGCCAATCTCTGTTTTACGCTAAAAAGACAGAATTCAGTGGGAAGACTATTTAAAATGTGTCTTTTTTCTTTTTATGAAATTTTAGTTACCTAGTAAAATTAAGGTTTAGGTGACTCAATAACCAAACAAAAGATATACCTCTTTTTCATGAACAATATCGGTATATTTTATGGATATAAGGGAAAATTTTCTTAAAAAAGGAAAGAGGCAGATGTAAAATTAAAGGCCACTTCTCTGTTTATCATCATAATAAAATTAAAATTCCATCCATGCAATGAACCAAAACTTGTCCTTAGGTGCTCTCTCTATATAAACAAGTTGCTTTTGGAATGTTATTACATTTGGACAAAATGGTATCCAAATTGATCAGACACGTAACGTAGACAAATGAAACCAACACATAGACTGTTAGTTTCTCAGGAGTGTCACGGTCGCCATCTTCGCAACGCCAGACCCAAACTGCAACCATAACAGGCTGTCGTCACAAAGGCAAAAATCTAAGAAAAAGGAAACAAAAGCTCACATCAGATTTATAACACTGACTTTAATTTTAGAAAAACCCACTCATTCCAAGGAACAACTTATCTGAAGACTGAAGTACCTAAAGATACTTCAACACTTACGGAAATGGTTTATATTCATTCATCTTTTTGATGATTGTACTACCATCTAATCCCCTCACATCATTAACCCTTCCTTTCAACATTCTAGCCCCTAATAATGTTTTCGTTTGTGGACAGGCCTAGCTTTAACGTTTGTTCACACGCTGGACTCACTTGTTAAGTATTTATGAAACTCTCAATACCGTATTCAAAAATTCGCTGCGAGGTGTCTATTCATACAGTGATCTCATGGCCAAGAAAAGTGCAAGTATGAGAACTGGAGGATATATAAAATCCTACCGGTGACAGTGGAAAGGGATTTTAGAAGTAATCAAAGAAAACACATAGAAATGAATCAACAGATTCATTTGGCGTGGGAGATACTTCTGAAACCCGCACTGAACTCTGAATTACTGTCCTTACTATTTGACAAGGATTTCTTTAGCAACAGCTACGTGTACATCAGTGCATTTCGTGCATATAAACAAACCGTAGCTATTCTCCTCATCCTTTTTGAATTCATGATCCATAGAAAACTATAAGACAAAGCAATTAAATGTGATAAAACATTAAGACTTAGTGCAGCAATCCTTTACCAGAAAACTCCAGCTCTGAGAGGGAATATCGGATTCACCTACAGAACGTGACCATTCTCTAATTGCCATTCTGCTATTCTCCCCAGCCGCCTTCTGCTGGTTGTCTCTCTGATGCATCTCTAATCTAGACATCGTCTACTGAATGAGAATGACCACTGTTGATATCTATTGTTAACAAAAACGAATTTTCCTCTCTCAGGTATATTGAAATAAAAAATAAAGTGAGGGACTCAATATAGTGTTACAAAAGAACAAATCATACATTTAGGTATGATTAAAACTCAGAAACTAAAGGTTTACTCCTATGAGAACATATGGATGCGCTGCTATGTAATGTAGAAGGAAAGCATGTAGAGGTTTACTAAGGCAGTTTCCCTTAGGCACAGAGAAAGGGAAGGATAACAGGGACAAAGTCACAGAAGAGCGTCAGCCACAATGGAATCACAACATGGCAACACTGAAAACTGGGCTCCTGGGACAAAGGAACGTTAGTGAGAAATTAATGACATGGATCATCAAGTCCTTGAGCACCTGCTACTCTTATGAAAGTAGGATCTTAAGGCAACTATAAATAGACCAATTCGGTGCTAGTACAAGGATCTGGCAGGTAGTGCGAAGACAGCCTGCAGCACTAAAAAGGAGGGGACGGAAGTAGTAAAGGAAAATTCTGTGAGAATTGAGGACGAATAGGAAGGACACCTGGTAGGAAAAAAGTCAACTCCAAGGCCCTGAACTTTTCTTCACTTCATAAAATTGTTAAAAGTCCAGTGGCTTTCTAGCTGTGGTCTTTGGTAATAAGGATCTCACGAAAGTGCCTCAGAGATGATGAGGCCGACAGAGGTGGCTTAAGACAAGGAAGGACGTGTTCTCCCAATCCAACTAGAGCATCTGTGCTCTTGCCTTCTATATTCATTGGGTTTTCAGTAAGGTTTCATTAAATGAGACAGTTTCATTTCCTATAAAAGAAAGTATAAAAACACTGATCTAAACTATAAGCCTGTCAAAGCTGGAGCCATGCTCCTTTCTGCTGCAATCTATAATCAGTCTAATCATTGGAGATGCTCAATGAATTCTGACAAATTGTAACAGAGGCTTGAGAACCCAGGGATGATAGGAGGTCTTAGAATCATCACAGCTCTCCCCTTTGAAACCCAGACTCTAGACCTGTGCTGTTCAATAGGACGGCCACAGCCACATGTGGCTGTTCAAATTGAAGTGTAAATTAATTAAAATGAATGGATTAATTGGATTAATTAGTGGCCACTATATCAAATAGTGCATACACAGAACATTTCTACCATTTTAGTAAGTGCTGCCGGACAGCGCTGCTCCAGAGAGATTTTAATGACCACATGGGGAGTCCTGGGATGTCTGTATGTGCTGTCTGCATAGAAGAGTAAAACTTGAGCGTCACTAACTTGCTATATAGTCATATTAAATATCGGCACATTTCAGGGAGTAAGTTGGATTTCTGGCATTTTCAAGATTATAAAAACAGAAATAATATGTCTTCAAATTCCCCATATCAACACAAAACAACAAACTCACTTAAGTATTATGAATTAAGGAAGATAAAAAAAAATCAAAATATTTCTCCACGGCACGTATTTCATCTGTCATCTATCGTACTGGCTGGCGTATTCACCCCCTCACTCACGGGGACTTTCCCCAGTGGCAGGAACTGCACCTTGTTCATCCCTGTCCCCAAAACCCAGCAAATTACCTACCTCGTGCTAGGCTCTCCATAAATATTCACTGAATTGAAAGGAATTACAATTATAATTAAGATGAATTACCATGTCTGGAGTTACAGGAAGTAAAAAGCACAAGGAATTCTTTTCACAAGCTAGACTTGGTTGTACCATGCCAGCCACAACCACGGACTGGCTGTCATCGTACACAAACGTCAGCCTCTGTGCTTCAACGTCATTGTCTACAACACGAGGGGTAACAGCAGTACTTTGCCCAGCAGGTTATTACATAGATACTTAGCTAGTATATGTTTAATGCCAATGGCTATTATTAGAGAAAACTACTGCTGCCTGAGGAGCTTCTGGGAGACCATGACAGCGAACGCAGGGCAGGGGCGGGTGCTGGTAACCGGGACTCCTCGACACTCACTGTGGCTGCTACGTTTATGTTATACTGGTTATCACTCAAGAGTGGCTGCACAGCCGTGGTCACATTGCAATGCAGGTCATGCAGGGATGTGGCTGCTGCCTCCAGTAAAAAGGCTCCAAAGTAGAAGACGAACACGGTAAAATGATACGCAAAATCCTGAAAGAGGCAAAAAAAAAAAAAGGCAGCTACAATTAAAAGTAGTACTTTTTTCCCCCCTGTTCCTTATTTCAGTTGATGAGGTTTAGGTTCAGGAAGGTTAGAACATGTAGTCAATCCTTCACCATACTCACCATTTACTTTGGCTGCTTGAGCAACGTCAAGCTATCAAAATCCAAAGGAAAATCAACCGACTCACCGTAATCGGTAGTGGCAAACCTTCTGCTACACTAAATTTTCCAGTAAAATATGTAATTTCAGCATAGGGTAAGGTGCCACAGAGATCAATATTAACATAAAAAAGGAATAACGTATGCTGTTCCTAAAATTCAAGTAAAACAACATTTAAATTACACCTTGTTTGAAGCATCTGGGTGGCTCAGTCCGTTAAGCATCCGACTCTTGGTTTTGGCTCAGGTCATGATCTTACGGTGTGTGAGTTTGAGCCCCCGACCGGGCTCTGTGCTGACAGTGCAGAGCCTGCTTGGAATTCTCTCTCCCTCTCTCTGTCCCTCCCGCACTCACGCACACACACTCTCTCTCAAAATAAATAATAAACTTAAAAAAATTACACCTTGTTCTTATAGTTACTAGATAATATTACTGTAGTACATTATACAGTTATGTAATAATATACACACATTTATAATTAAGTCTTTTATTTCTGAGCAATTATGATTTTCATCACGAGACTGTCACCTCATACACTGAAAAATGCAGATGACCTATGACATCACAGAATTCAATAACGTATCTCCTGATATTCTAAAAAAGCAAATATTATATCATAGGCTTCTACAAAAAGTACAGGAACTTCTCATACAAAAGTTAACTGTCATCAGGTGATTTCGTACATTGCTGGCATTGTGAGGCGCGACTCTACTGGAATTCACATCGTCTTACGTGAACTGATGACATCCATCAACACACTGCTGTGTGTGTCTGTCAGCAGCTCCCAGATACCAGGTACTTTACACTCATTATCATCCATCCTTACAACTACCATTTATTATTCCCATTTTGCAAACAAGTAATTTTTTGTTTTTTTAATTAACTAAATGTTCTTTAAAAACAATTTTTTTTAATGTTTATTTATTTTTGAGAGAGAGAGAGACAGAGACAGACAGACCACGCATAAGCAGGGGCGGGGCAGAGAGAGAGGGAGACACAGAATCCGAAGCAGGCTCCAGGCTCTGAGTTGTCAGCACAGAGACTGACATGGCACTCGAACCCTCGAACTGTGAGATCATGACCCAAACCCAAGTCTGATGCTCAACCATCTGAGCCATCCAGGCACCCCTAATTAAATAACTGTTCTAAAATCATACAAAGATGAACTTCTGAAAGGAGAACTCAAAGCCACATAAGTCTGTCTGGTTCCAAAGTCCACTTTCTTTCCTCTATCACATGGTCTATTACTGATACAGCAACGTTACAGAGAAAGAACACAGCTCTGCCTTTGTAAATGCCCATTCAGCAAACAAAATTATCCATAGGAATTGTTCTTACCCTGCCTAGAATAATAAGGAAAAGTTAACTCATCAGGAGTGAGAATTAAAGGTACACGCTAAAAATTCTTTCTACTGAACACCTAATTCATAAGCTAACTCACCAGTGCCTTCAAAAGTTTTAAGAACAGTGTTACATACTGACCACATGTTTAGTCCAGAGGAGAAATGCTCAGAGATATGTAGTTATTCAACAATGTTAATTGATGAAAGTCCACATGTGACTACTTTTAGGGATTAAAAATAGTAGAGCTGGATCTCAATTAGTCACAAAGATTGAGAGGATATGTTTGAGATCATTAGGCACTCAACTAATTTACTGCGGTGGATCCTCAGGAGCAGTTCACGTTTCCTTGAAGAGGTGAGGAGTTTGGTGACATGGCCTGCCACTCTTGGTCCGATGAGGCCTTCATCATCTTCACCAACCTCATCTCCTGCCACCCTCACATCTCTGAATATCGGCCACTTCGGCCTCAAGGTGGTGGCCTTTGGTGCTTGGAAGCACTCTATGCCTCAAGGCTGATGCTCCTTACACACAGTATTGTGTGGCTGGAGAGACTCTTCCCACAACCAATTACCACTTGCACCCTTCCCCACCTCCCACCAACTTCCTATTCTTGTCTAATTTTACCTTCTCCCTCCTTTTCAGGAGTATCAGAATTGACCTGTGGTGTCCAACCCTGTTCCTTCCCTCTTCATCTTTCATGGTGTTAACCATCCAGTAAACTTCGTGCACTCCTAACTCTGTTTGGCTTAGGCCATGCTGTCCAGCTACCCATATTATTCTAGGGCCACATGTACCCTAAGGTGTTGGAGGAAAAGATTTGAATTCATGGCAACACTGGAGAGAAAATCACCACGCAGGCGCTTGGAGTTCTAGAGTCAGGCAGGTAACCTGCAGTAAGGGGTTACATGTCCTTGTAAAGCAAGTTGCTCCTGATGTTCTATGGGGCCCACGTGGAGAAGGAGCATTTTGACTTGAGACACCAAGGACTAAGTATTCAGAACGTCCCACCATGAACGGAATTCTGTCAAAACTACCACCCAGTAAGTCAAACAGGTCAACAGCAATCCTTAAGATGGGGTGGCACATCAGAGATCAATCTGAGCCGGGCTAGAGGGCACATCAGGTGCTAGCCTGAACCCCCAATCACCTACCACAATGGAACTGTCCCCCTTCCTCACTCACTTGTGGCCACATGAAGGAGGGGTTCCCTTATGTCTAGCTGAAGGAGAAAGAAAACACCTGCGCTTCTTTATGGTGGCATGATTCGTGGCTGCAAGGTGACAAGGGACAGTGGCTGTATCATATGTGCACTGTAGCCACAGTCAGGGTTGGCTTTGAAAGACAGTGGTTAGGGAATATTTTCCTAATGGGTTGAACTGTGAATGGTGCATTATGCCATGTACTTTGTTTGGAAAACAAAGTGGCCCAGAGTGAGGATATACAGAGACTCATGGTCAGTGGTAATGGTCAGGGCCCTGGGAGAATAAAAGACTGAAAGTTCTGAGACAAGGAAGTACGGAGCAGGGAGATGGACATATGGGATTTGGTGTGAAGTGCGATCTGTCTGTCACATGGTGATGCCCACCAGCAGCATCCAGGCATGGAATGACACACAGAAAAATGGCCCAGCCAGTTGATGCAAGCCAGGCTTTGTCACCAGCCACCTGATTACTGGCATTATGGGCCCAAGAGCAGAATGACCATAGTTGGGAGAAGGAGGCTATGTAACGCCCAGTAGCATTGACTTCCAATCGCCAAAGCTGATTTAGTTACTGCCTCTTCTGAATGTTGAACCTGCCAACAGCAGAGACTAACTGAGACTTTGATATAGCACAATCCTTACCTGGTAGCAAATTGATGAAACTGGGCTCCTAGCTTCCTGGAAGGCATATGGTTTATTCTCATAAATCAAACACTCATTTTGAGTTTGTATTAGCTATTCCTTTCCTGAAAGCCTCAGCCACCACCGCTATACAGGGACTTGCAGAATGCCTGATTCACAGGCATCTACTCAACAGAGCATGTGACCAAACGACCAACTTCTCAGCACAGGAAGAGTGGGAATGGGCCCATGACCATGAGTTGTATCATAGTGCACCATTTAGAAGCTGCTGGCCTGAGAGCATGACGGAATGACTGGCTAAAGGCACAGTTTGCAGAACGTGTGGCCATCTTTTGGGATGCGGTAGGTATAGGGCACATGAGTTTTCTACATGGTGTTATATCCCCACTGAAAGAACGGGAAACATAGGGTAGAAGCAGGAATTTCTCCACTTACTATTACTCCCAATAACCTGATGACTTTGTGATTGCTGCCCCTGCGACTCTGAGCTCTGCATGTCCAGAGGCCCTGGTCCCCCAAAGGGTATACTCCTGCTGGAGGATACAGCAAGGGTCCCACTGAGCTATAAGCTATGCTGCCTGCCTGTGAATTTGGGGAACAAAAGGCAAGAGAAGGAATCACCATCCTGACAAGGGTAGCTTGCCCGTATCATCAAGGGAAGGGAAGGCTGCAGATACATAGGAGGGCAGTGCATGTGGAACTCAGGTGATCTTGCTCTTGGAACTCTCATGCCCGGTTGGGACTAAAAATGGACAGCTGCAGGAAAACAAGGATATGGTTACCAGGGGCTCAGCCACCCTCAGGAAGGAGGGTTTGGATGACACCGCCAGGTAAACCACCGAGACCAGCAGACCTGAGTGTCGAGCAAGGGCAGTAAGACGGCTCGTGGAGGAGGGAGATGATGGGCACCGGTTGTGGCCCTGAGACCAACGCCAGTTAGAGGGGCTGTGCTTTGTCCATCTGGCCTAAGTGCTCACTCAGGAAGAGAACCTTGGAGGAGCAGTTCCTCCGACACAGAGAAGTGGGTCCACCGGTGCAAGAAGTGGACAGTAGCCTCTGTAATCACGCACTGCACGCATTCCCCGTTAAGAAAGAACCTGGCATTAGCTGACAGCTCCGGCTTCAGTGGGTTGGGGACCTACTGCTGTGTTTCAGCCAATGCCACATTCCTCCCAGCAGCCCCCAGCTAATGATGCTCCAGTGGGGATGCTGGGTGCCTGGCCACTTTTGCCCAATACAAGACTTTTGAAGGAAGGACTGTGCTCTTCAGCTTCTCATTAATTTGGCCAAGACTGCCAATCTACATCCCACGCTAAGACTTTCCTGCTTTATCCTACTTCCTTGCCCATTACCTTTGACAGGTGTTATCTCTTCCCCTCCTTCTAAAAAAAAAAAAGAAAAAAATTCTTGCACTTTTAAATCCATGTTACAGTCTGCTTCCCAGTGGACCCGAGATGACAGATATGTTCTTCTAGTACCCTGAGCATTCCCTGCTTGGCCATTAACATCATTTTGATTAATGCATCAATCGTGTAATCATTTCTTTAATGCCACTGCCTGCTACAACAAACTCTGAGAGCCACTGCAGGCCTGTCTTGTTCACCACTCTATTGCTAGGGTCTAGGATAGGGCCAGATACATATTAGGTGCTCAGTAAAGATCCCCCGCCACTGGATTTGGCCATCCTCGTCATCTTATTCCAACTCCTGTTCTGTGTGGAATGTGTGCAAGAAGGTCTTCCACACGTTTTGCTCGTTCTGGACAACGCAGATTGTTTATGCAAAACCAGTGGTTCTCAAAGGTAAGCATGCCTCAGAATCATCTGAAAAACTTGTTAAAACACAAACTATGGGGCCCCACCTTCTGAGTTCCTGACTCAGTAGGTCTGGGTAGGATGGGAGAGTTTACATTCTACCAAGTTCCCAGGTTGACGCTGCTGCGGCTGGTCAGGGACCACCCTTTGGGAACCACCTGTCCTGAGTCCTTGGCACGTCCCCATCAGCAGATGGCCCCGTCCTCTTTGAGTCTCCTTTGCATACCCTTGCTCTCCTGCCAAACTTTCCAATATTCATACACCCCAGAGTGCCGCCCACTTGTCTTCACCTTTTGCTCAGGTAAATGGCCTCAAGCATAGCTTGATTTTTTTCAGCAACAAATGACACCCCCCCCCATATTCTTATCTTAAGCCCATGTTTTGCTCCACACTTCAAGGTGAAATTTTTACTAGTTAAAAAAAAAAGCTACATCATAAATAGGGGAATCCTGGTTTCTGCAACGGCAGCGTGAAAAGGGGTGATGGCCACACAGAGCCTCAGCTTTCTCATCTGAAAAAATGAGTAAATGGTGTCCCATAGGAATCGACCTAAAGATCAAATAAGTAAATGAAGTGTCAGGACAGAAAATACAGATCAAGACATTCACAGTATTAAGTGATGTCCATAATGGGCAAATGTGGGTCAATTGTGTTGGGGGAATAAAGTGAATTTGTTTAATTGTACAGGACTTCTTTTTGTAGCTTTTATTTTCCTAAAATATATCTTTCCTTCACACCCCTCCTCTCCAAAAGTGGAAAATAAGTATGGTATCCCTTGTTTAAAGTTAGACAGAATGGTGTTATTTCCTCTACACACACACACACACACACACACGCACACGCACACGCACACACACACAGAGTACAGAAAAACCATTTCAAAATGAAAACCTGCTTCTTTTCTCAGAATAGGGCAAGTTTTTCGCATTTAATATAGGTTATTACATATATTACATATTATATTTTTATTTCATCATTTATACCGAAGCTAGAAAGCTTGGGGAAAAATACTGAGGACATCTACCACCACAGATGTTAACTCAATCTCATGATCAACAGCAGTTAGACTACGAATATTTTAGTCAATATCCCACAACAAATACTTTTAGAAAATAAATTCTTCATCAAAATGTATTTCTGCTTCCTTTGTGCATTGTATGCAGGTAGCATTAAACTGTCACCACTGGGGGAAATGATTATCTTTTGAGCAGTTAATGTCTAACAGTTCCAGAACACAGCAATTAAAAGTTGTTACCATCTGGTGGCAACTCCCACAGTACGTTTGGCTCAAAACTCTTTCTGGCTAGGAGTACACAACATAGGTTACGAAACCCACCAAAAGCAGCCATGTGGTCAAAAAATGACTGATTATGTAGAAAATCACACAAGAGGAGAAACAAAAGGGGCCCTCTGGAAACATGGCAAGTGTTTAAGTCTGCTCCTTGAAGGCGTGAGCCAGGTCTTGTAAAACGTGGCTGCCGTCACCAGGCTGCGCAGTGACCCCGCTGCACCGTGTGCTGTGTGTGGCCACCACCGTTCGCTCCCTCAGAGTGGACGGCCGCAGCTAAGAAAACCACAGGATACACTCTGCAGGGGACCATGCAACAGACTGGGAGGTCTTCCAATTTCAACGGCCTCTTCCATAAAGTGGTTTAATTAGGAAAAACAAAAAACCAAAAAACCAAAACCCACTCTTACATTTTATTGCCCAAACAACAGATATAACGTTACAGCTCGGGGGGAGGAACACAAGTTTAGGAAACCTAATACATTTATAAGAATATTAACAACGTACTCAATATCAAAAATTAGACTCAATATAAACAAAAGGAAAACAGATGTTTACAAGTATTTCATGGTTTGTTTCCCTCTTTCTCCCCTCCCCACCCCCATCCCATATGTTCATCTATTTTGTTTCTTAAATTCCACATATGAGTGAAATCATACGGGATTTGTCATTCTCTGACTTCTCTCACTTACCATAATACACACTAGCTCCATCCATGCTGTTGCAAATGGCAAGATTTCATTCTTTCTGAAGGCTGAGTAATATTCCATTGTGTATATATACCACCTTTTCTTTACCCTTTCATCAGCTGATGGACATTTGGGCTGTTTATATAGTTTGGCTATTGTTGACAATGCTGCTCTAAACATCAGAGTGCATACCCCTTTGAATCTGTATTTTTGTATCCTTTAGGTTAAATACCTAGTAGTGCAATTCTGGATCATAGGGTAGTCTATTTTTAACTTTTTGAGGAACTTCCATACTATTCCCCAGAGTGGCTGTACCAGTTTGCATTCCCAACAACAGTGCAAGAGAGCTCCCCTTTCTCCACATCCTTGCCAACACCTGTTATTTTCTGTATTGTTAATGTTAGCCATTCTGACAGGTGGGAGGTGGTACCTCATCGTGGTTTTGGTTTGTATTTCCCTGATGATGAGTGATGTTGAGCATCTTTTCATGTGTCTGTCAGCCATCCAGAGGTCTTCTTTGGAAAACTTTCTATTCATGTCTTCTGTCCTTTTCATATCTGGATTATTTGTTTTTTTGGACTAGATGGGTGATGGGTATTAGGAGGGCACTAGTTATGATGAGCCGGGGTGTTGTATGCAAGTGATGAATCACTGAATTCTACTCCTGAAACCAATATTGTACTATATGTTAACTAACTAGAATCTGAATAAAATTTGAAAATAAATTAAATAAATGAAAAAAAGATTGTATGTCTAATAAAACCAGGAGTGATGTTGGCAAAACATTTAAAGATTGGTACAGCATGTGCATCAACCAGTTAGAAGGAACGCTGGGCAGTGCAGGCTCCTGGAGACTCACTACCTTTCCAGGCATTAACCTTTTAGTTGCTGAGCTACTCGGCAGTCCGGGAAAGTCCCAGAGGAAGGGCCAGGATGATGGGGAGCACAGCACTGGGGAAGAGGTAGCAGGGTGGCAGCAGTGACTGTGTATTAGCTAGGACTGAAGGCTATACTGGTACATGGTGGCCAAACACCATCTTTGAACCTAATACTAAAAGAGGCTGCTGCTGTACCAATGTTAGGTATAGATGGTTCATTCATACATTATTACAGGAAAGCCAGGCAATTAGGGAGAGGAGATTAAGTGTCTATCTATAACTTAGACTGATATTTCTGATCTTCATCACTTGACCATTTATTAGAAATATTTTCTCATCATTAATGAGAAATCAAGGCAAAAATGTAGGAACACACTGCAGCAGCAACCTCAGAAACAGGACTTCCTGTGTGTGTGTGTGTGTGTGTGTGTGTGTGTGTGTGTGTGTGAGAGAGAGAGAGAGAGAGAGAGAGAGAGAGAGAGAGACAGAGAGAGACAGAGAGACAGAGAGAGACAGAGAGAGAATGAGAATATGTTTTTTTCTTAAGTCTTTATTTAAATTCCAGTTAGTTAACATACGGTATAACATTAGTTTCAGGTGTACAATTTAGTAATTCAACAGAAGGGCTTTTATTTATTTTTATTTCTTCTTCTTCTTCTTCTTCTTCTTCTTCTTCTTCTTCTTCTTCTTCTTCTTCTTCTTCCTCCTCCTCCTCCTCCTCCTCCTCCTCCTCCTCCTCCTCCTCTTTTTACCATTTATTTATTTTTGAGAGACACAGCATGAGTGGAAGGGGCAGAGATGGAGGGAGACACAGGACGTGAAGTAGGCTCCAGGCTCTGAGGTGTCAGCACAGAGCCTGACGTGGGGCTCGAACACACAAACCATGAGATCATGACCTGAGCCGAATTCGGATGCTTAACCGACTAAACCACCAAGGCATCCCTCAACAGAAGGGCTTTTAAAGTTTCAAACTGCAAGCCTTGTGTATTTATGGAATTATGACAATTGCTGATCACTTACTATAAATCACAAAGCTGATGAGCGCTTTAGAATGCATTCATGCCATTATTCCTTAACGGCATCTAAGGGAGGTAGGTATCATTATTACCATTTTACAGAGGAAGAAATTGAAAGCCAAAGAGGTTCAATATTTTGCCCAAGGCTACATAGTTATTAAGCAAACCAGACTTAAGTTCAAAGCCTGTGCAGGATTATAACCACTGTACCACACTTCCTCCTTAACTTTTTACACTAACCATTTGCCCCTGGGCTGGGTTAATGGGCAGCCACATTCACTAGACTTCACTGCTAGTAACATTTGGGATGATGGTTCTTCTAAGACTCTGTAACAAACAACATTTTTTTAATATGCCTAGCCTCTGTCCTAAAGCTGATGAATACAATGTTACCATACTTGAAAGGAACAACATAAGCCTGATTTAAGGCTTGATTTAAATTTCTAACTACCAACTGATTGGAATTCAACCTCCACTGGCCATTATGAAATAGTCCCAGAGAATGAATAAGCATAAGCATGAAAAAGGACCCCTATGTTATATGGGAAAAGGGAAAGTAAGTGGATCCAATTTAATGGTGTCATAATTTTTAAAGTTATGTTGATTGTAAATTCATCTCTTAAAATTGACCAATTCTTAATAATTTAGGACAGGAATTAAAAATAAATACAAACTATCCCCTTTTGTAAGTATTTAGAGAAGAGAATATATCGCTCCTTGTTTTCTGAAAAGGATATATATATTTAATATCTGAAGCAGAAATCAATGGAAAATTTCAAGATGTATGTCATAGCATCCATCCCCCAAAAGCATCTCTTCGATAGTTCAATAACTGTAATGCAATTCATTTACTGTACGAAATAAAAGAGTCTTTGAGTAAAGGTCACCTAACTCATAAAGGAGTAACAGATTGCTCGGCTCTATTGACAGAAATTTCACAAAGAGGGACCCTGCTGTCCAGCAAGGCACTAGCACAGCAGACCCGGTGGTCAGACCTCTCTCTCTCACTGGGGATCGAAGAGGGGATCAGGCATTTCAGGACAGAATAAGATATTTATACGTCTCTCTCATTTTCCTGAAATAGACTTAAAAATCCCTTACCAGGAAGTTCCAGTTGGCATCAATCTGAGTCACCATGCCAGAGAGGAACACGCCCAGGAAGAGGAGGGAAAAGATAAAAGCCGTCACGGACACGAACATGACCCATCCTTGTAGCAGAGGTAGAGGAACGTTGGAGGAGGCAACCAGAATCCAGACGAGTCCCCCGAACAGCTGAAGGAAGAAAGAAAGATGTCACAGGAGTGGGCAACAGAACTGAACGTCCATGCTTACGCCTCTACCTCTACCTTTGTTTCCCCCCAGACCCCTGTACACATGCTGCAAGCCCCCTACACAGACACCTGCTTTCCTCAAGGGCAAGGCCAGAGCTTCCATGCACAGGTCTGACCTGCAGCCACACCTGTTTCTGCACCTGCCTCCATGTTGGATGCTCATCCTCAGTCCATGAACAGACACAGAACTCTTGCATCACCTAAAAACATCTTCCTTTGACCCCGTGGCCTTTCTAACTATTTCCTCTTCAGTCAACCATTTTTGCAAATTCATCTGTGCCTGGTCCTCACCTCCTATCCTTGCTGTGACTCTTCACACCTCTGGCTTCCGCTCTTACCACTTCTCAGAGAGTTTACTAGCACAGATCAGCCATGACTTTCTAACCTGTCAGCGCTAATGGCCACGTGTCCGTCCTTATCATGGCCTATTTGAACATGTGAGATTATTGCCCATCTGTCGAGTAAAAGCCGCAGCTGCTGTACGTGGTAGTGAACAAGGTCTACCTGATTTTTGATACTCTTCTGCGTGCTGGGCACAGACCTAATATTCAGTAAGTAGCTGCTGCCTGTCAGGGACTGTTCCAGATGCTGGGAATAAGATGGTCAACAAGCTACACCTGGTCTCCGCCAGGAGACCTGGCCTCTTACAGGAAAGAGACAAGTAAGTGTGTAAAATGCTGTTTCACATCTGTCACAATTGGGCAAATACTGGGCACTGCAGGTTCACCGAGTGAGGGCTCTAAAAATCCAGAGCTGAAAAGACAGGAAATACGCCCCAGTAGCAGCAACCCAAAAGACAAAGCTAGGGAGTGTAGAGGTGGGAGGAGAAGGCTGTTTCCTGCTGGAGATGAGCCCTGACTTGGGAGTGGGGGGGATGGGGGGTGGGGAGCTGAGGGGCAGAGCCCAGCACTACAGGGGCAGCAGGGACCACATGGGGGGGTGGCCACAGGCGAGGGCTGGATGCTGAGCTGAAGGGTCCTGCGTTCTCCCAAAGGCAATGGGAGGCCACAGAATGCCTGAGCAGGAGTGAGCACCATCTAACATGTATTTAGATGCTTCTCTCTGGCCAGAGAGCGACAGGGCTGGAGAGGAATGGATGCAGGGCTGGGGGACCACAGAGGAGACTGTGAGCCACAGAGCACAGTCCAGACTCGGGCACGGAGGACAGAGGAAAGTGAGTGGATTAGACAGAAACTAGAATGTTTCCAGTTTCTAGTTTCATGCCCAGAAGTAGGCATGGTGGCAGGTAGGGAACATGCCAGCAAAAGAACAGATAACGAAGAAACCCAGGTTTCTGGTTTGGGCAACTAGGGGTGAGTGAGACATCATAGGAGGAGGAATGGTGTTGGGGTGAAGACGGCCAGTTTCACAAACCTAACCACAGCAATTCTCCTCTATGCTACTGCTAATAGAGGCTACCCGTCCTTTGCATGGCATTCCAGGCCCTTTATGCTCTAACCTGTCTTTCCCATCTTTGTCTCCTGCCACTAAGCCCCTCACATTTTATATTAAAGAAAAAAAATCCATAGTCCAAAGACAAAGCACTTTCACATTTGAGTGGCCTCACATATGCTGGCCGAGAATGTCATTCCCTCCCCATGAGTATTTGAGAAACTTCCACTCATAGCTCATCTTGAAGAGGACAACACCCCAAAGTCTTTCCTGAGTCCCACCCCATGCTCAGGTACCCTGTCCCCTGGGCAAGCTCCCTGTATGGATATGTTATACTAATGTAATTGTAATTGTAAATGTCCTGGCTTCCACGCCAACTGCACGATGAGACCTTCTTGGCAGCCAGCCGCCTTATAGGCCTCTGCATCCTAAGCCATTCATCCATCAACATAATGATCCCTTCCTAACTGTCAGTCAGGCACTGGGCTGGATTTGGTGACCCAAAAGCTGAGGCCGTACACCTGTTCTGAAGAAACCTATAGGCAAGTAGGAATCAGCACCCCCTCCCTCCCCCACCCCCCCCACCATATACATGGAAGTGATTTCATAGAAACATGTCTGTCTGGCAGGCAGAAGGCTCTCCCATATTTGTTTAGTAAAAAAAGCTCCAAGTTTCCAAGAACAGCTAGAGCTCCCCATATTAACAAACAGTAATCCCATGTATCTCGCTTAAGTGTGTAGATAATATCCAAATTGCACAAGTCGCTAAAAGTCAAAACCACAAGTTTAATTCAAGTTTCTCCACAAAGGCCAAGTCATACAATTCACTACCACTTTGAAACATATTTTTGAAAGCATAATGAATTATCACTTGAGTATGATAACTAAAGCACCAATCATTACATTTACAGTTGTGGTTTCTGGTATACCTGAAGTCCTGCTTTCAAATTAAAAAAAATAACAATAAACAAATTAACAATCAACCCACAAAGTTTTATGAAATAAATCTAAGTCATGAATATTAACGTACATTAAAAAATTTAACCACAAACTGATTAGTTGTTATGAAAGAAATAATGTTCCTGGTAAAAAGATTCTCTACTCTTTCATACTGTCTACTAAATATCCGAAGGTGATAAGATCTTCAAATTGTTTCCTTTATTCTCAGCATCCTCTTTCTGGTAACCTTTTCTTACTCTCCCACCACAAATAACTTATGTTACTTTAAATACTATTTAAGGAATATACATCACTAATAAATATCTATTCATTCAACCAGGGTAATAAAGAACCTGTTTATTAGGGGCAGGCAGATTCAGATATTAAAGCATAAATATATGCTACAGGGATTATGATAAATTTGACACTCTGAAGAAGGGCTATATGATCCCCCAGAATTAGGCATAACATTTAATAAACCCAGACTGGATCTCAAACTAGTTGACCTCAAATCTACTGCCAGGTACTGCAGAAGAATACTCGGGGAAAAAAGACAAAAAGGCGAGGTTCTGTATCCTGGAGCTCTAGATTAGGGAGAAACAGACACCATCAAAGCTGATTCCGGAGCAGATTGTGGCGAGTGCTATAAAAAGAGCTCCATGCAGTGTGCTCTGAGAGGCTGGGAGAGGAGAGAAGAAATCTAATGGGAGGCATGGAGAAAGAGAGGCAGGGAGGCGGGTTTTGAAGCAGGCTTACAGAGCAGATCAGGGCTCTGATAGCAGATGCTGATGTGAAACAGTACAGATAAACCGTTCTTACTCAAAACCAGAGCCCTTCCAACACCTCAAAGGCTTGGGAAGGAAACCAAGCACTTACATGGAAAGAGAACAGATTCGCCTCCTCATTCGCGGTGTGTGTTGTGTGGGAAGGGGGCAGGAGAGGGAGGAAGGGGTGCGAATGCCCCTCCCCCACGTAAACATACTCCACATCCCAGGCTTGAAAAGTCTGTGAAATCCGGATTTAAGTCCTGCTCACCACGGTAGCTATGGGAGACACTGGAGGGACGGGTCAGAGAACGTAATTAAGCTCACTACAGAGTTCCACCTTCCTCACTGCACAGACTCACTTTGGCATATAGGTCACTAGGGCTCTGACACAGTTTTTTCTTCCTCACTTCATGACTTTCTTTCGCCAAAAGCTCCCCCTTCTCCTGAGCTTCCCAACCTGGCTGCAACTGTAACAACTCATCTTTTAATAATATTACCAATGCTCACTACACTCACCTCTTCTAATCCTGGGTGTTACTAAGCTGAGAGCATTTACCAGCCATACTGTAAATATTAGCATCCCTGTTTAGTAGAGGTGACTCTGGAGGGAGCCTTGATTGTAGAGGTGAAAAGCAGAGTCAAAAATGGTTAAAATCTGAGGGAGAACAGTTGATAAAGTATCGTAGCAACTGCACAGCATGCACACTGCGAAGAAGGATGGGGTGCTGTGTCCGCCCACGTTTTCTCTTCTTGGATCTGAATCCACATTCTGACCTCTTGTCTATCACTGCCTTCCATCACTCTAGCGTCCTGAAAAGTCTGATAATTACACACAAAACTCCCCAGTGCACCACATTTTGACATTTCTTTCAGGAACAAAGCTGGGGCGCATGACTCTGTACCTCAAGCTCTAACAAAAAGACAACCAGACTTCCAGGTATGTTGCAAAGGCAAACATTTCCTAGAAGTAGGTGTCAGCCTTCCCCTGTGTCTCAGTTTCCCCTTCCCTTCTGCGCTCAAATTCAGGGGTCCCTGGCAGCCACCTGGAGTGTTCATGTCTGTGTCGAGTTGCAGTTGTTAAACTGCTACACATCCCTGAAACCACAGATCTCCTTTGTGGCTTCCCATGTGTTGACCACTTCAGCTTGGCTCCTGCAGCCCACGAGGGTGTGACTCGATTGAAGCCTTCCCATAAGAAAGTCGCGGACGTTTTCATCCGCCCATCACACTGAACTGAGCCCTCCGAGTTGGACTTGAAACGTGTTTTCACTAGAAACGGTGGATGGGTGAAAACCCGTAACCCCGCAGGAAAACAGGGTGTTGTGCCAGAAACAACTCTGGCCATCCTGGCTGTGCAATGACACACTTCGCGACTTTTCTCCTATTTGGATGGTTTCGTGTCTCGAAAGGATTCATTTTGCAAATAGCCTATGTCTTTTCAAATGTCACTTATTTCCTAATAGCATGCTTTTAATAAACATGCCCTCCAACATCTTAGCTGACAGTTTTCAAACCAATCTGACACCTTCACCTTAGTGCACTCTTATTATTGCACTAAGTAAACAGGCCAGTCCCTACTCTGACCTATTTTTAGTCAATGTTTGGAATGAGAACAGGGAAAGGTAAGTGAATCTGAAGGTAGGAAAGACTGGTTAGACTACCCCTAAGGAGAAATATTTAATTGTTTGGAACTTTCTGTATATAACAGAAAGTTTCCAATTTTCCTGCAATTTATATATTGAGCATTTCAGGGGCGCCTGGGTGGCTCAGTCGGTTAAGCGCCGACTTCGGCTCAGGTCATGATCTCGTGGTTTGTGAGTTCAAGCCCTGCATCGGGTTCTATGCTGACAGCTCAGAGCCTGGAGCCTCCTTCGGATTCTGTGTCTCCCTCTCTCTCTCTGCTCCTTCCCCATTTGTGCTCTGTCTCTCTCTCTCAAAAATAAACATTAAAAAAATTTATATATTGAGCATTTCATCACTGTAGCAGTGAGAATGAACCCACCAGCAAGCCTAGAGGGAAAAAAAAATGGTCTCTTAGTCTGGTTTATAGAGTCAGTTTGACTAAAGAGGTTGAAGCTAATGAGGATAAAAGAAATACTAGCCAGCATTTGTTGAATGCGTATGTTCCAAGAACTGCTCTAAGGGTTTTATTTGTGCCAACTTAATCCTCACAAACACTCAGAGATAATTACTATTATTACTCCCATTTTACAGATAAGTTGAAGCAGATAGCCATTAATAATTTGCCCTAAGTTACACAGTTAATAAATGTTAGAATGAGACTCGAACTGACATCTGGCTTCCAGAGCCTATGCTCTCGATACTATGCTATTGTGTCTCCCCCAAAGGGTTTCTATCCTTTTGCTGTGGAGTCGCTTGGTGGATGTGGGAGTGCTGACTCCCTAAAGTCACATCCAGCTGGGTAAAGTGCACGTGCAGTTTTCTGAGAACACAACTTTCATCAGGATCACAAAGGAGTCTGTGCCCTCCAAAAGTTCAGAATATCGGGGCACTTGGCTGGCTCAGTCAGTTAAGGGTCCGACTCTTGACTTCAGCTCAGGTCATGATCTCACAGTTTTGTGGATTCAAGCCCTGCGTCAAGCTCCACGCATGAGCTTGAATTTCTCTCTCTCTCCCTCTCTCTTGGCCCTACCCCACTCATGCTCCCTCACTGTCTCTCTCAAAATAAATAAATAAACTTGGTTTAAACATGGTTAAAGAGTGTTTAGTATGTTGGGACTATTTATAGTCTAATGAATAGATGATCTACAGTTAGCTCTTTATACATAACCTGTATTCCAAGATTTTTTTTTTTTTTTTAACTGGGAACATACTTTGGTCAGCAGATAGATGTGCTTGCAAGGCAGCCCATAAGTATATAAATTCGTTCACCGTGGGACTGTAGTCAACTCCAAGCTCACCTTCTTCCCGGCACTGCTGCTTCCCCAGCCATCCTCGCCTGGCACTCCGGGCTCTGGTCTCTTACCCCCTGCACACGAGTTCATCACGCTGGTTCATGCTTCTGCCTAGCATGCTGCCATCAAAGTTTTCTCTGGATAACTAAACTCTGGCAGCACGTCTTCCACATAGACTTCCCTGGCTGGATGCTACCACCTGGTCCTTCCATGGTTACTGATAGGTGTATCCTCTGTAGCACTGACATCTACTGGTTTGAAATCATGGGTTCATATGGCTGTTTGCCCACCGGATTGTGAGGTCAGAGTCGGCAGCATTGCCTTAAATATCTCTGTACGCTCAGAACCCAGGACAGTGCTTTCTACAGGAGACGTTCAACTGCATTCTCCCTGAAAGAAACGGAAACCAACCGGTATGTGTAATGAATGGTTCTAGAAGAAAATGATCCAGAAGTGCAGCCTGAGATGCTAAGAACACACTGCTGTCTGGAGCCTAGCTCATTCGCTGGTACATGGTGGGTGTTCAAAAATCGGCATGAAGTCTAGTGAAGCAGGAACATGTACTTCTCAATTTTTAAGTTATTATTGGCAACACCCACCCAGATCTTGTACTAGCAAGATCTCAGGAGGCGGGGATGGAAAGTTATGGGGAAGGTGGCAGCTTTTGCCAGTCTAGCTCATGACACTCCATTTTTACTCTTCTTCGAGCCTCAAATGTGTTCAATTCACCTATTCTCCTGCAATTGCGACTGGAACTCTTGACCAGGGTGGTGTTTATCTTGTGCCTTACCCGACCCCCTCCTGAGCCCTCCATCAATCCCCATCTGTTCTCTCACCATGCGGACATCCATCCAAACTGGTCCTGGCCCCGGACTAGCCCTGGTGCAGTTCTGACTCAGAGCTACAAGCTGGCAAGGTGTTTTTGTTTTAAATCAGAGAAAGGAGAACAAGACAAGTTCTGGGAAGCAATGGGAAATAGCATATACGGAAGGGGCCTAGGTACAAAACACACTAATGCAAAGGAAGTTTTGCTTTTTAGATTCACATTTGAAAATTTCAAAAATATGTTTGAGGATGCTGGGAAGCATTTGTTACTATAGGCCTTTCCTCCCCATCTGCCCCAAATTTCCATTTCAATTTCTTAAGTAGCTGAGGCTACTTAAGGTCCTAAAATGGAAAGTGCATCTTTACAGGGGAGAAATAAATTCTGGCCCCTTTTTATTCTTACTTATAACTGCCCTTGATTTCTTTTTTTTTTTTTTTTTTAAATCCTCTTTTCCTGTTTGCAGGTAACTAGTTATTACCTAGGTTAAAAACGTTCATGCAGGTCAATGCCTTGATGTCAGCAAGGACCACACAGATCATTCATGCCTCTTTTCTTGCTTTTTACCTCCCTCCTTCTGAAAGCCATTATACAAAAGTTAAGAACGTCACATATGAAAGGACATGGCCCCTTTCATGTTAGAGAGGACACAGGAAATTCAGGTCAGACTGCAGATTCCTGGAGAAGAACCATGATGTTTTAAGAGTTGCTCAGGACATCTACCTCAAAGCTGCCCTTGTCCACTCCAGCCAGTTTCTCTAGAATATCTTCACACACCGTCCAGACCGTCCTCCAGATCAGATAGCATGGGTTAGGTGCTGCACATGCACAATACTGTGTATGACAGCCTGGTCCCTGTCCTTGTCATTACACAGTCTTTTCTATGCGGACACATCCACGCAGACATGCCACGGCCACGGCTCCTACCACCACGTCCAACATTTCTGTAGGGCTCTGCAAAACCAATCTCCTGTCCTTGACCTTTTCCTCTGGAGCTCCAGGTGAAGAGTTTCAGGAAACTGATGTAACTTTTTCTGAGCTGTAGTTCTTCCTATTTTGTAAGGGGCTGCTAGTCAGGGCGAAGCAAGTGCCGAAAATAATCTTTGGCAAGGGCATCAGTTCCTTTTCTCTTATGCAGTTTTAAGGACTCTTTTCACACGGCTGGAGATTTCTAACCCAGAGGAAAAAGGAAAATCCTACTTAGAGAATTAAAACCCCCCACAGAGAAGGAAACATACCCACAGAGAGCCCCTCTTCACCGCTGCAAACACACAATGTCCCTGTGCAACTCAAATCTATTTTCTGGGCAAGAAAAGAAAACCCTACACATCTGACTGTTTATATGTTAGTATTATGTCAAAACTTCGGATTGACAATAACCTGAAATCTCTTCCACAGGTTTCTCTGTGCACGCCTGCTCCAGAGCCCCTCCCTCCCCATCCTCTAACTTTTGTGCTCCTGCCGTAATTGCTCTGAGTTACATCTTAAAGTTTACCGTAGTTTCACTTCAGAACATGTCAAACTTTACATACTTGGTTGACCTTCTAAAGGTCAGATCTCTCTTCTTCTGTACTTCTGTCATTTGTCATTGTCATTATCCCTCATTCAAACCACTGACATAAGTCCCTTAACTGATCTGCCTTCAGCCTCTGTTTTATCAGCAAACTTCACCAAAGATTTTTTTGAATTTTGTTTATTTTTGAGACGGGGTGGGGGATGAGTGGGGGAGGGGCAGAGAGAAAGGGGAACAGAGGATCTGAAGCTGGCTTTGTGCTGATGACAGACAGCCCCATGCAGGGCTCAAACTCAAGGACCACGAGATCATGATCTGAGCTGAAGCCAGACGTTTGACTGGACCAAGCCACGCAGGTGCCCGTACTCAAAGATTTCTAAAACACAAGTACGATCACATTTGCCCCTGGACTGCAGCAGCTCCCCATGTGATGCCTGGTCCAGTCACTTCTCAGCAAATCACAACTCGGGCCTTTTCTGCTCTTTCTCCTTCTTCTGCCACCTTCCCATGAGTCATGTAAAAAAAACAAAAAACCAGAGGCACAAGCGTGGCTCAGTCAGTTGGGCATCCGACTCTGACTTTGGCTCAGGTCATGATCTCGTGATTCATGGGTTCGAGCCCCGCATTGGGCTCTGTGCTGACAGCTCAGAGCCTGGAGGCTGCCTCAGATTCTGTGTCTCCTTCTCTTTCTCTCTGCTGCTCCCTTGCTGTCTCTCTCTCAAAAATAAACATTAAAAAAAATTTAGAAAAGATAAAAAACAAAAACAAAAACAAACAGTTGCTGTAACCTTCGTGCCATGGTCTGTCTTGTCTCTAGGGTTTACACATGCCCTTGTTTCTACCTAGAATTCTCTTTCCCACTTTTCTTGTCTACTGAATGTCTACTCATCACTTAAGACTAAACTCCTGTGTCACCATCTCATGCGAGCTGCCTGGCTCGGACCTCCCCAGTGGCCGGATGTGCTTTACCCCGTTTTTCAATAGTACTTTTCATGACCAATTTTATCACTTCAGACACTGGAATTCTTTCTTGACTGTATACTTCACTATACACGAATTTAAGGGCAGGAGCTATGTTAATTATCCTATTCCCAGGGCATAAAATAAGGCCTGATGCATAGCAGATTCTTAATTATTTGTTAGATGAGTGAAAGTTATTGGGACATCCACACCACTGCAGATCAGAGCATGTGAATAGGAGTCCTAGAATATCTCCCATAAAGAAAAACGCTAGTGAATATCTTGGGGAATGTGGATAGTTTCCCAAACACCGAAACCATGCAACGCACTGAATTCAACATATTGACCTTTCTTCTTTTCCATGTTTAACTGTAACATCTGATCTATCTTGTGGATTATACAAGGTAAGCTCACTGAGGACAGGGACCTCAAGTATCTTGTTCGGCCCCATAGGACAGATGCTCTGACGTTCATTTTCTTATAAACAGACCTGCCTGGAAAACACTTTAGCTGTAGCTCACTCTCCATATTTACCTCGTCCCTGAATGGCAGTTATTTTTATGCAGATCATCTCAACTAGGTTAGATGTTTTTTCAGGTGAGGAAGGGTCTACCATCTTTTTCCCCCCCCAGACGAGTGTCTTGCACTCAGTAGGTATTCAATCAGTACCTGACAAAAGACTTAGAAAACACTAAACCAGGAAACACTGAGAGAATTTGAAAATGTAACTTTGAAGGTGATGTTTTCCATCCTAAACTAAAAGACTTAGCATTGCAAAAATAACTTAGTATTATACTCTTCAAGGCAAGCATGCATTGGTAAGTATAGCTCAGGGCAAAAACATAGGAGCTGACAACCTAAATATCTGGGAGTGAACCACACATCTGGGAGTGGACCAAAAAACCATGCCACGTCTATGTGGTTGCAATATTCTCCACCTATGAAGCCAGTGCTATAAATTGCCTTACCTGGTGCCATTAGGCAGGCACTGTTTGCATCTTTTGAATTATCTCTCAATAAATGACTTACACTTGAGAGATTATGCATGGATATAATAAGAGGGAATGAAAATGAATTCTTAATGTAAAATTTGAGAAAATTTATTATTGAAGTATAGTTGACATACAACGTTCTATTAGTTTCAGTGTATAACACAGTGACTTGACAATTCTATACATTACTGAGTACTCACCACAGTAAGTATAGGCACCATCTGTGACACTGAATTTTCTGAGCAAAGTTTCCAGTTAGTGTGAGAAGTGAACTCCAAGATCACGGTTTCATTAGCTTAGTCAGCAGCTGATAGCCCAGCCCACTTGTCAACTGCTGTTTTCCCACATAGAGCTTTAGATGGCAACAAGACGCAAAAAGAAAACTCACCAAGACAAATGCATTTGAACAGAAGGCCAAAATTGAGAAGGAGTTTGGGGATATCCAGAAACACTGGAAGAGGCCCCCAGAAAGGAGATCACCTGGAGTTTAGAACTGCTCCTAGCAAACTGTCATGTTTCATTCACAGGCAGAGGAATTTCTGAGGAGGAGCCGTGGGAGACTGAACACTTTAAAGCAACAAGAAAACTTGAAGATATAAGGGGAACAGTCTGGATACTTCTTTGGGCCTGGGTCCCTGTTAGAATGGGGAGGGGTAGAAGCTCTGGCTTTGCATGAGGGCTGTCTTGTCCACAGAGCCCTGGTAAAGGCCGCCCTCGGGGGTTCCCAGCCATGTGTTCCCTAGACCCTCTGGGGAGCTTTTAGAAGAACCTAGCCGACTCAGGGCGCTCCCCCTGAGATTCTTATTTAATTAGTCTGGGCCAGCCACCGTATTTTTAAAAGCTGCCCAAGTAATTAAGTACAGCAGAGTTGAGAACTAACTCCTGGGCTAGATAAAGAGATATGGGGGCAGGGGAGAGAAAATAAATCACATCCACTTTTTTCCCACAGAATTAGGCAGTGTTTCCAAAAGTATGACAAGACCACAGATGGCCCTTGGCACAGTATTTGATGTGATGGCACGTGTTTGAGCCTTCTTTGCGTATGTATGTATACAGGTCCCTATATACATACATGTATCCTTACATATCTTTACATGTATGCATACATGTATGCAAACGCGAAAGTATATATTTGAGTAAATATTAAAAAAATATACCCAGTATATCAAATTCGAGAATTCATGTATATTGTTGCTTAGGATGAGGCTAAAGTAGGTACTGAAGTTTAGAAAGTGAATCGAAGTGAACATTCTGTAAATCCTAGAACAGGTGGAATGCAGATATGGCAAAAACTTCTAAAAGCGATATGCAAATGAGTAGAGTTTGAGGAACATGGGACTAAAGCAGCCCAGAACTTATAAAAGCTTTCTACCGTTCTAAGAGTGTCTCCCCCTCCTACACACACACACACACAACGGTGCCCGGGCCCAGTGCCATCCCCTCTCTACTCTCCTCACATGGATGCCCGCGCCTCATCCCAAGCATTCAGATGCTTCTGAACTGGGCTCAGACTCAAAACCAGCCTCTTCCAGCCTCGCAGTCACGATCCGATTACTGATGTCGTAGCCTGTAACTCACTTGTCTCCTTTTGCAGATTCAAATCTGAGCTAAACTTAACTTAGCACGCCTTAGCCACCTTCACACAATAGGGCAGAAAACCAATGCTCACAAGGCGTTCCGGCCCCACAAGCACAAAAGCGAAACCGAAGCGCCAAATCCAGGTTATGCAAACTCAGAGGAGGTGAGAAAAGAGAGATGAAAACTCCATAGGGAACAAACAACATCAGCCTACAGGAAGGGCAGGGACTGGCTAGCACTGCACTCTGGATCTGCCGATCTCAGGGCATGATGTAACCTGGGGTTGCCCAATTTATGTTTGCACATTCTCCCTGGTCCACAAGGAGCTCCAAAAGCTTCCAACTCCACAAAATAGCTTTAAAAAGGTTTAAAAAAATCTCTAGCCCAATAAGGTGCACGGCAGGGCAGGTGACCTCACCTTCACCTAGGCCCAACAAAGTGGGCTGTGAAGTGTCGACTTGCACAGGTCGGCTAGGAAGCCAGTAGGCGCAAAGGCAGGCAGCGAGGAACTTGACAGCCACCTCTGTACCTCCCCCACCAACGCTCCAGCCACTCTCAGGCCCACTTTATTAGAAACTGCCAAGGGCACGGTTCACTTGACCTTTTTCCCTGCCCTGCCTCCAGAGCTCTGCTCCTTTCCCCAATCCAAAGGGCACTAACAATGGAAAGGGAAGGGGGTGGGTAGGCTCAGGTCTTAAGCCCGCCTTCTCTTCCTGGCACCTCCCGCCTCCGGCTTTTCACGTCGTGGCAGCCTTCAGGTCACTCAGTCATCGGCTACACCTTTGCACCACCCAACAAAATGGCAGGTTAGCAACAGGCGAGGCCCAGAGAGCCTACTCTTGCCCTAGCCAAGCGCGGCCCCTGGCCAAGCCACCGGGGGTCTTCCGCGGCGCCCCAAGCCCAAGCACCCTTCCCCTCTCAAAGACCCCAATCCTTGGCCCCGGCGCTGGGCCGTCTGCTCGCTCCTCGGGGCCATTTCTGTCGCCAGCGGGAGAGCAGGTGCCAGCGTAACAGGTGCCAGGCGAGAGGGCCCAGGTTCGGGCTGCTCTGGGCATGGAGAGGGCAGGACCCCGGGAGGGGCGCAGGTAAAGGCCACGTCGAATGCAAGGGAGCTGAGGCGCGGGCAGAGGGAGCCAGCCCCGGGAAGCAAGGATGCCGCTGCCGGTCCTCGCTCCCCGGGCGACGCGCCGAGGTTGCCCCACTTACAATCTCCAGGCAGACGAAGGCACCCGAGTAGGTCCGCAGGATGTCCGGGCCGGCGGGCAGGGTGATCCGGGGCGCCGGGAAGGACACGGCGGGGTTCGGGGGCGGCGGGACTGGCGCTCCGCCGGCCGACATGCTGCCGCTGCCGCTCTGCGTCTCTGCGCGCCGCCGCCGCCTCCCTCCGCCCGCCTCCGCCGCCCGGGCTCCCGCCGCCGCCGCCGCCGCCGCCGCCGCTCGGGTCCGCGGGGTCCCGGCGCGCCGCGCGGGAGGGGGCGTGGCCGCGCTGTCTAGGGCCGCGCGGGGCCCCGCCCCGTCACGTGGGTCCAGGTGAGCGCGCCGAGGCCGCCTTGGCGCCCGCGCCGGTCACGTGCACAGGTGCGGCGGCCACCCGGCGCGGTCCTTCACGCGCCCTCCTCGCCCCTCCGCGGGCCAGCGCCCTGCTCTTTACTTGTTTCTTCTAGCTCCCCTCGTTTCCACCTGGTCTCTTCCACCTGCCCTACCCCTCCTCCTACTCTCACGACTTCTCTACCCTACTTTCTTCAATGTAACTGTAAGACAAGTCTTGAAATTGTGACTCGGCAGGTAAAATGAAGGTCACTAGGCACACCTAAAAAGTGGAGTAGATCTGCCTTAAGTGAGACTCTAGTGGGATTTTTTAAACACCGCCAGGGCAGTCAGATGGCTCAGCTCCAACACCTGTTGGTGGTGGATGCTGCAAAGGCTTCTTGGCGGGCCTGTGGTGTGTTCATCTGTGAAATGGGGTTAAGGATATCTACCTCCTGTCATTACCGAAATTACATTAACATGGAAAGAGCTTAGACCATGGGAAGTGCTCTTTTAATGGTAGCTTCTATGACGACTGCTATTTTTTTGAATTTTTACACATGTTCATATCGTGCTCTTGTGTACCTATGATGTTGCCCAGGCTGTATTTTCCGCATAAAACTTTAATTGATTTTACCTGTTACAAACTTTGAACTGCTGTTGCCTTTTAAACACTTACGTGGATTTTTTTTAAAAGGATGCTATGTATAGTTTTAGATTCCCTACCCCAATTCATCCCCGTTTTATCTTTGATTTTAATGTCAATATTTTGTAAGTGAAATGAAGGATAGGAGATTAATCTTCTCAAGGATCCGCTGAAGATAAACAAAAGTACACACACCAGTATGCACAGATAGACCAAGCTGGAAAAAATATTAGCTAACATCATCAGGCTTTCCCCAAATTGAATACTGATCTTGTCTGTTGGTACTAGCCTTTATGGGACTGTGTATAGCTCTATGCATTGTCAGCAGCTTTTAGTCATTCTACCTCTTTATTATTTTAATAAGCGAAACTCATAGGTGTGGTGGCAGGATGAGGGCAAACACCACAAAACAGGGTGTGGGTGAAACCTTCTGTATATTCCTCCCATCTTCTCCACCTCTTCGTCATTACTTTCTGATATTTAATGTGAGCTAGTTATTACATAGGAAATAGAAAGTTTTCTCCTCTGACTTGTTTCATTAGTGAACTCTCTCTGTGTTCAGACCCTGACAGTAGGGAATAATCTTCCTGTGTATCATATCACATTGTATTTTCTGCCTAACGTTTCTCCATAAGCACTTGAAGAACATTCAAAAGGGAGCACTTGGGTGGCTCAGTTGGTTAAGCGTCAGACTTCGGTTCAGGTCATGATCTCCAGCCTGGCATCGGGCTCTCTGCTCTCAGTGCAGAGCCTGCTTTGGATCCTGTCCTCATCTTTCTCTGCCCTGCTTACAATCTCCTCTCTCTCTGAAATAAATAAACATTAAAAAAATGAAAGGAAAATTCAAAGGGAAGACCTCTTCAAATAATTTCATTAGGGAGATGCTCAGCAACTATGATGGGCCCCCCAAATTTTAGCCAATAAACTTAAAATGACTTTGGAGTTTCCAGAAATACAAATGACCCAGAGAGCCTCAATTTCACTTATTTTAAAAATTGCCACTGAGGGGAAAACTTTTCACTGTGTCCCTTCCAGCACGTTCCTTGCTATCCCATGTATCCCTGACCATCCCTGTTTTCCCTCTCCTACCTGCTTCCACAACGACCAGTGGAATGAAAAGAATTATCCTCGAGGTTTCTTCTATTATTGTAACATACTATTTGCTTGAAAATTAATCCCTTCCTAGAATGGTTTTCCCTGCTCATGGTCGCCACCCATACCTCTTTTCTCGTGATAATACCAGTTTCCTTCTAATGAAAGTAATACCTCTGGACTCAGGAAGGAAAGCACTCACCCCCACCTCCACATCACCATGGTGTCTCTTCCTCCACACAATTGACTCTGCGCTCTTTTTTACTTTCTGCTCTTTCCTTGTCCTGTTTCCATAACTGACTTCCAGCCTGACTTTTACCTTGTTCATAGACTTCCTGTGGAACCCCTATTTTGGAATGTCATCATTCATATTCATGACACTTCTAACAATCTTGCCTCGCAACCACTTGCTGCCTTCTATGAAGTGAAATCACATCTGCACACACCTTTTGGAATTTCACTACTGCCATTCCTTTCAACGCTGACATTCTCTCTGATGGCTGTCTCCTATTCATCACACTCTCCTTCATTCTCAGTGCATTGGCCTCCAGACTTTCACTTTGCCTTTATTCTCCCATTGGCCCCATTCTGGCTTCCCTATCCTTTCTATGCTCATGGGAAGGCATTTTAGAGATGCTCATGTTAGTCCCAGATATTGCCTTCCATCTTGTACTTTACTGTAAATTTACCCACACTGCCCCCATATTCTGCAGCTTGGGTTCCACCCGCCATCAATATCTGCTTTCTCTGATGCTACTTTCATAGTGTCCAGGGTTACTGAAAGAAGATCATAACCAAGACTCTTGCTTCCACTAATTCATGTTATCTAACCTTGACTGGGACTTAAGGATTCCTGAGGTTGTCACTTTCTGCCACCACCCCTCCCCACTACTTGTCTTGTTTATTATCCCATAGCTTCTTTCACTTTCCCCATCTTTAAGCCTGGCACAGTAGACAAATATGTTCAGTGAACGAAAGCAAATCTAAACCATTCCAACCATCCCTACTATCTCTTACTTTACAAGGAGTTTTAGGACATCTAACCAGTAATACTTGTTTCATTGAAAACAGGGCCGTCAATCCAGTTACCCAAGACAAACATCTGGGTGTTTCCCCTGGTAGCTCCTCTTATGCCACATATTTAATCACTTATAAGATCTGGCAGTTCCACCATCTTATTCTCGAGGATATATCACTTCTCTCCATCCCTACTATTCTCCTTCTATCTCAGGATATGATAGTATCCCTTGTCACAGTAACTACTCTAACAGTCTTGTTCCTTCCCGTATAGTCTCTACACTGATATCAGAATGATTTCTGACCACAAAATTGATTGCAGTCACTCCTCTACTTAAAACTCCTCTAGGATTCCCTACTGTTCTCAGGATCAATTCCAAACACCCCAGAAAGCATTCAGGGTATTTGTGGGGGTGTAGCTTCTGATGAGCTCTCTGACCTCACCTGTCCTATTAATCCACCTGCAGTTCCAAAAATTCCTGCCTCCAGACCTTCACACATTCTCCTCCCTCTAATGGAGCATCCTTCCTTCTTACCACTCTTACTCCCCTTATCTATCTGGCCTTTGAATATTATGTAGGGCCCCGGCCCATCCACTGTATTTCCATAACCTGATATGCAGAACACTTACGGAACAGAACACTTGCTTTGCTAAATTGAAATTGTATTTTCACTTGTCTCATACCCCTTAGGTAATGTTATATAACAGGATTTTAAGTTGAAAAGATCAGTGGAGGCACCAAAAGATGATAAATACCAGATACCAATGTGAGCTGTGAATCAGACCACCAGAAGTTTTAAAGGAAGTTGATTAAGAGCCCATTAGATAATCTACAAAACACTCACTTTTATCAAGAATATGGAAAGCTCAGGAGGGAGGATTTGGAATGAGGGTGATTTGGGGGAGACATGTACTGGGTATCATGCTTCGCTCTCCTCCTCCATCCCCTGACCCACCCTGCAGAAAAGAGCTGAGATTTGTTCACATTACATAATAGGAGCGCACATAGTATCAGTCGACCAAATGAAGCCTGCGTCTAAATTTCTATGCTTTATCACTATTACTCTCCTACTTTCTTCCTGTCTCAGAAGAAGTGTTTTTTTTTTTTTTTTCCTTATCCAAAGTTGAGTCCCATCCCAGCTTTTCATTATTTCTCCTTTGTACTTCCTTTAGGAAATTCATTCATTAATTTTTCCTTCTCTCTCTTCAATTTCAAATTCTACTTTACAGTCAATCTTTTCCCCTCTATGAGCAGTTACAAAGTTCCTTTATCACCAAAAACAGCAACACGTGACTTCTGCCCAAAATATAATAACCAAGACTGGATTCATCTTTGTGGCTGAAACAAATTCCAGAAAAAATATGTGAAACACTGGTTTTCAGACATTGCACATCAGACAGTGCAAGGTAGTGATCACTTAGGAATAAGAAAAAAGTCATGTGAACCCTATTACTTTCTCTCTGAGGAGCAAGCTTCCAGAGTATGGGGGAGAAAGACCCTTGTGGAGGCTAGCTGTCTTCATGAGTTGAGATGGTGAAGCTGGGTTTGAGGGATCCAAAGGAGTTAGAGTTCACAGAATACTAGAGGAAAGAGCTGCATCCAGAGAAAGCTTGGGAGGTCAGCAAAGCGTTCTCCTTAAATCTTCAGATAAATGCTGATCAGCACATGAAGGTAAGTAACTTATCTGAGGCCAAGGAAGAAGCATGCCAAGGGAGCAGAGGAATAATTCCAGGAGTTCATATATGGCCAGGAACAGTTTTTGTTTCCAGGAACTAGAGCAAAAAATTGATTAATTAATGGAGCACTGGATAGAGTACTCAGAAAAGTATTGTCTTGGTACTGGGACAAAGTCAGCCTTAGGTGAATGGCTGCTCTGGTCCTGCCTCACAAAGCTTTTTAAAAAGCCTCAAAATGCTCAAATTGTTTCTAGATAACTCAGCTGAATCACAGAGCAATCCTCAGGAATATTAAGGTATACAAAAATGTCTAGCACCCTAGAAGATAAGATTCGCAATGTCTGGCATCCAGTTAAAAACTACAAGGCATGCAAAGAAGCAGAAAATATGAAACATAATGAGGATAATATCAACCACCATAAACAAATCCAGAAATGGTACAGATGATAATTTTAGTAGAAATATTATTAAGACAGTTAGTATAAATGTATGTCATATGTTCAAAAAATAAGGATTGAGTATAGCATGTAGAAACAAATATAGGGGTGCCTGGGTGGCTCAGTTGGTTAAGCGTCTAACTTTGGCTCAGGTCATGATCTCGTGGTTAGTGAGTTTGAGCCCTGTGTCGGGCTCCGTGCTGACAGGTCAGAGCCTGGAGCTTGCTTTGGATTCTGTGTCTCCTTCTCACTCTCTGCCCCTCCTCTGCTCACACTCTGTCTCTCAAAAATAAATAAATGTAAAAAAAAATTTTTTTAAAGGAACAAATATAAAACACATAAAAAGGACCTAAATTGAACTTCTAGATATGGAAATTACAATGTTGAAGATGAAAAATACTCTGTGGAGGATTAACAGATTAGACACTGGAGATGAAAAGATTTGTTAACATGAAGACATAGAAATAGAAACAGGAACTAAAATGAAACACAGAGGGAGGGAATACTGGACAATGAAAGTATAGTGATCAGTGGGAGAACCTTGTTTTAATATTTTTGCAATTAGAATCTCAAAAGGAAGAAAGACATAGAGAAAAATTTGAAGACATAATGGCTGACAGATTTCTAAATTTTATCAATTTATATCCACAGATCTAATAAGTTCAGTGAACTTATGGACAATGGACACATGAAGAAATATATACCAAGCCATATCATAATAAAATTTCTTAACAGCAATGATAAAGAGAAAAACCTTCAAAGTTACAAGCCAAAAAGATACATGACATACAGAGATGCAAAGATAAGAGTGGCAACAGACTTGTTGTTGGAAACAATGCAAGCAAGAAGAGAGTAAAATATGTTTGTTACTAAAAGAGAAAAAAACAAAACAAATACTACCAACCTAAAATTGGTTGCCTTTCAAAGTGCCTTTCAAAAATGAAGGTAAAATATGCACTTAAATTTTTTTAAAATTTATTTTCTAAGGCTTTATTGTTTTTTTTTATTAAAATTTGTTTTAACATTTATTTTTGGAAGAGTGAGAAAGAGAGCACAAACAGGGGTAGGGCAGAGAGAGAAGGAGACACAGAATCTGAAGCAGGCTCTAGGCTCTGCGCAGTCAGCACAGAGCCCGATGTGGGGCTCGAACCCACAGACCATGAGATTATGACCTGAGCCGAAGTTGGACACTTAACCGACTGAGCCATCCAGGCGCCCCTAAGGCTTTATTGTTTTAGAGCAGTTTTTGGTTTACAGCAAAATTGAGAGAGATATAAAGATCTCCTATGTACACTCTGTTCCCATGCATACATAACCTCCCACATTTTCAGCATCTGTCAGCAGAATGGTACATTTTATACAAAGAGTGAACCTACGTTGTCACATGTTAGTCACCCAGCCCATACTTTACATTATGGTTCACTCTTATTGAACTACACACTGATTAAAAAATGCCTGCTTTAACTATAAAGACACAAACATATTAAAAGTAGAAGGATGTAAATAGGCATACCATGATAAGAGTAATCAAAATAAAGCCTGAGGGGCTATATTAACATCAGACCAAATAACTTTCAATCACAACAAAGTTATTAGGATAAAGAGGGTAATATCATAATGGTAAAACGTATCCCTTAATCAGGAGAACTTAAAACTCTTAAAAGTTTATGCAACTTATAACAGAGTTTTAAAAATAAGTGATGCATAAGCAGTAGAGTGTAAGGAGAAATAGAGAAATCCACAATTAGAATCAGAGATCTCATCACCCCTCACTCAAAAATTGATGAAACAAGCAGGAAGAACATCGGTGGCAATATGGAGGACTTGAGCCACATTGTGAGAACAACTCCCTGTGTTCCTTCTGGTTCCCCAGAGGCAGGCCCTGAGAAATGGATTCATATACAAATGATTCAGTGAAGAAGTGCTCTTATAGGAGACTGGAAAGGATTAGAGCAGGACAGGGAAGGGAGGAGGTCAGGCAAGGGTATGATCTCAGGCATAAGTCAACCTGATCTTGCAGAACAATTGGAGTGTAAGGTACATCTCAGTGTTGCACAATTCAAGGCAAGGCTTTCATACTTCTTTACCTGATTGGCACCAGAAAGGGCTAAGGACAGAAGAGAAGAGCACGTAAACTCCAAACTCTTGTAGCAATCTGCACACGCAGGTAGTACACCTCTAGTAACTCACAGTTGTCCTCCAAAGTGGGCCACAGAGGCTGATGCCTGAACCCACACCGAACTGGGGAGAAGGGTACACAGAAATGATATAAAGGGAGTTGAGGGGACCTAGAAGACCACTGACAGCATCGGCTTCTGTTCCTAATCTGGACCTCTAACTCTGATTTCTCTCTTGAGCTCCAGACCTTTACTTCCAGTTGCCTGTGGGAATGCATCTGTACCTTAAGTTCAAAATATCCTACAGAAAACTTTGATCTTTCTCTATAAAACTTTACCTTTCCCTATGATTTCTTTCCTCTGTTCTTGGTAGTACCATTTTCCTGGTTATCCATGCTTTATTTTCACTTTTAAAAAACTTTTCTTTTTTGGGGCGCCTGGGTGGCGCAGTCGGTTAAGCGTCCGACTTCAGCCAGGTCACGATCTCGCGGTCCGTGAGTTCGAGGCCCGCGTCGGGCTCTGGGCTGATGGCTCAGAGCCTGGAGCCTGTTTCCGATTCTGTGTCTCCCTCTCTGTCTGCCCCTCCCCCGTTCATGCTCTGTCTCTCTCTGTCCCCAAAATAAATAAACGTTGAAAAAAAAAATTAAAAAAAAATATTAAAAAAAAAAAAAACTTTTCTTTTTTAAAAAACTTCCCATACCTAGCCAGTTTCCAAATCTTTGCAATTCCACCTTCTTGGTGGCTCATAATTTGTCTCACTCATTTGTTTCTACTATTTACAACAGTGTCCTATTACCTCTCCTTTGAATTATACCCACAGCTTCTAAAACCTGATTTTTTTTTTGGTCTACTCTTTCTACTCTGTTAAATTTTAAATAATTCTGTAATTTTGACTTTTTCATAGTGCAGCCTAGACATGCCATTTTCTTCCCTAATAGCTTTCCCCCTCCAGAATAGCTGTTAGTAGGGTGCCCATTACATTCTATGCATTTTGACCTCCGTGCCTTTGTTCATCCCTCCAAGTGTCCAGACTTCATTGAATAATCCCTCCTCCAAATTTTGAATATCAAAATTTGATATACACTTCAAGATCCTGCCTGAAAGATATCTCTTTCATAATGCCTTCATTTCTTCTCCTTTTGACTTTTCTGTCTTTCCCACACTTTTCACGTTCTATCTTACATAATGGTCATTCATTAGTTCATATGTATATATACATTCACTAGTATATATGTGTGTGTGTGTGGCTGTTTATAATTCATTATAAACAGATCCTCTCTATTGAGTATCATATATATGATTTTCCATTGTTGAACCTTATTATCCCCTACCCTCCCTATCATTTAGGCACAGTACTTTGCAGATATTAATTCACTGTTTTCATGCAGCAGATTGATTTTGTCCACTATGTGACAAACCTGTGCTAGACAGCTGTGGCTCATGTAATAGACAAAGTACAAGTCTTCCAGCTTATAGTTCATTTGGGGAAGCAGACATCACTGAAATATGTATTCCTTTTAAATCATAAGATTAAAAGGGAAATAGTGTTTTTTTTCAGGGTTCTCAGTTGCAAGCAACAGAAATTGAACCTGGCTGCTTGAAACAGAAATAAAATTTACTGAAAAGACATGTGTTAGTTTATAGATTTGTCAGGAGTGTTGGGAAACCAAGCTGAGAAAATGGATAAGGGTGGATGCATAGCTGGGTCGCACCCAAAATTAAGCTACAAAACTAGTCAAGTATGGACGCTACCAGCTACTCCACTAATCACCAGGATCCATGACTTGTACTCCTTACATTGCCAGAATGGGATCAAGGATTCTACCATCAACAACAATCCTGTTGATGTCTCTGTGATTTCTCAAAACTGGGTGTCAGCACAGCCATTGTCACCATACTGGGGATAAATTCTCTTCTGTCCATGCTTATTTCAGTCACGAGCTTCTCATTTGAGCTTGGAAGCAGGTGCATCTAATTTTCCATGCATCTGTGTTCTAGCTAAAAGACAGGCGGGAACAAGTATCTACTTTTAGCCCTCCATAATGGGAGGTGGGCTCTATCCTTCACTATAACTTATACTTTGGGAAATTGACCAAATAAGGAATCGGTCCATCTTCAGGACAGCCAAAAAGACTTTGACAAATGTTTTCTTTATATATGGAATGTATGTGAATGAATAACAGGGTCTTCACCTAATGTGGAAAGTTGGGGAAAATTTTGAAGAGTAAGCTACTTAAGCAGAGACCCAAAGGGTGAATAAAAGCTAGCCTGACTGAAGGGTGGAGGAGGAAGGGGTGTCATAAACAAAGGGGAGAACAGACATGAAAACTGGTATTTAAGAAGGAGCTTGGTGATAAGAACTGAGTGAAGTCCATGTACCTTGAAATGAAGCCAGGGAGTTAGGTGAAGGTTTGGTTCGTCAGGGCCTTCTAGGTTACACTTAAGACTATGAACTTTATCCTAAGAACCTCATAAGGACAATGCAAGGTTAGAGGAGAGCGAACTTATAAAGCACAAGTTTTACAGAGATAACTTGGGGCTCAGAGATAAATTGGCACTCGAATATTGAAACCATCCAACAGTGAATGGGAAAGCAGTGCGGTGAGGGCTTCCTTATCTTCAACAAATCATTTAACTTCCCTGAGGCTCATTTCTCACCCATAAAATGGGTTTATTTTCCTGTATTTGTTTCCTGTATTTATCTACCTTTGGGTTATTGTAAAGTGAAATGAAACAGAAGATGTAATTTTTTATTGTAAAATGCTCTCAGATATGATGGTGTGATAAATATTTAGTGAGTGCTCAATTATTTTGCTAAGCATGGTAAAAGGTATACAAGTTTATGAAACTTATGGAGAAATATTCTAGTTTCAATTTCACAAAATGTCATTTATTCTCATGAGTCCTTGGTCTTTATATTTTTAACTACACTTCTATAGGGAGGCAGTATTATTCTGTAGATTGACACCTATCTGGAGAGCACTTATTGCTTTCCATGCTTTGTGCACCTAACACAAAGTAGGCACCTAATGAACGTTTAACATCATTAGTAATAATACATGAGTCATGAAATTATTCCTGAAATATACATGATTTTGTTCTTTATTTTGGTACTTATTTAAATGTATCCAATAGAAAATGACTTTCAACCCATATAATAGAAAAATGGGTTGATGTTTACAAAGGCAAGAGAGAGCAGGTGTTACAATTATTTTTATAGGGAAAAAACCCAAACACATTTCATCTGACCAATTTTACATTGAGCCCCTCATTACACCAGAAGAGAGAAAAAAATCTTTCCCCAGGGAATTTGTACTAGTAATTATTCTTCAAACCTTAGACATAATCAGATCTGACCTCACTAGAAGATTATCCAAGGATAGATATAGCCTATTAAGCTAATTTTCCTCTAATTATCTCACATATGAAGGCATAGACTTTCAAGAAATCATAGCAGAAATCAGGGACTTGTGATTTTTAAGGAGACAAATGAAGATACATTTTTTGAAGTGAGGAAAATAATTTACAGAAAAGTTAGGTAAAGTAAATACTTGGCATGAGTTACACTACCTATTACGCCCTACCCATGGCAAACATAGTAATAAATCATAGCATTCTTTTCCTCAGAGAAGTTGGCACTTTTGGAAAAAAAGAAATCTTTTATCCTTGTTCTAGGTGTTCAAAATTGTCCTTCTTGTAGAAGGATGAGATATTCTAGAAGATGGGAAGCTGAAGATCTTCCTGCTTTTAAAAAAAAAAAAAATCCTTGAACTTTGCATCTAATAAAGGCTATTAATCTGTGTTGATGATCTCATCTATTACATTCTCAGAATCTCTTGGAGGATCCAGACAGGGTCACCTTTTTGCAGCCCTGGATTGAAACCCCCAATTCTGCTCTCCTCCACTCGCTATGCTCTTCCCTGTCCATTGGGCCACCAACCAATGATTGCGTGACCTAAATAGGATGTGAAAACATGCTTTACATGTCATTGCTAAGTCCCACTACAAACTGGAGCTGTACACATTTGGTTAATGTTTTGATTCTGTGAATGGATTTTAACACTATCCTGAATGAAACTTGCTATAAGTTGCATTTTCTAAGAATTTATATTAAAATATATTTTTTCCAAATTTATATCAAAATGTATTTAAATGATTCTCCTAAGACTTTCTTTTATTTCCAACTGGGCATTGCCCTCAGAAATCAGGGAGTAGTACATGAAAAGAGCCTAGGATAGCTAGAATGCTTACTTTAGACCACAGTAGACGCATTTATTTACCCTTCTTGTGTAAACCTTCCTTGTAGCCTTTATATATATCGTCTTTAGCTGTCTTTGGGGTTTTCCAAACTGGTTTACAGTCAGTATAATCATTAGGAAGCAGACTTCTTTTTAATTAAACATATTTCATTGCAATAATTAGTCTGCTGTATACTTATTAAATGGAATTATCTATCATTTTCTTCTAAACATTGAATTTGTTTCACAGCCTTATACTGTCTCATGGATCCTCCCACGCAGAGTACTTATTAACTTTCTCAATTCAAATGCATCCTTGCTTGAACATTAATGAGCTCAGCCCTTTCTTTCTTTCTTTCTTTCTTTCTTTCTTTCTTTCTTTCTTTCACCAATATTATCCAAAAAAGCAGTTTCACCCATTCCTTTTGGTTTGTAGGACAGTTTAGCTCTGGGATTTTATAGAAACTGGTTTTTCAAGTATTGTTTCTAATATCAAGATACCAAATGTATACAGTTGAGAATATATGTACATGTATGTATATTTTTAATTATACACAGGTGGTGATTTATTAGCTGTTAGTGAAAACAGTTGAAAAATCAATTTCTATAAATTCCTAGAGTTAAGGGGCGCCTGGGTGGCGCAGTCGGTTAAGCGTCCGACTTCAGCCAGGTCACGATCTCGCGGTCCGTGAGTTCGAGCCCCGCGTCGGGCTCTGGGCTGATGGCTCAGAGCCTGGAGCCTGTTTCCGACTCTGTGTCTCCCTCTCTCTCTGCCCCTCCCCCGTTCATGCTCTGTCTCTCGCTGTCCCAAAAATAAATAAACGTTGAAAAAAAAAAAAATTTAAAAAAATTTAAAAAAAAAAAAAATTCCTAGAGTTAAATTCTATATATAAGTTGAATGTCTCTATATAATCAGTTACATAGTTTATGTAATATATATATATATATGATATCTGCTACTTATAATGCATCCTATATATATATCACATAGTATCGATATTATATATGATATGTATGATATATACCATCTATATGTACTGGAATGGCAACTATATAGTGCCTGTCTCTCTATATCTTCTGTTATGGCAGTCTATTATGATAGTTAACCAGATATTAAGTCAAAAAATTAGTATGGATTCAAATCTTACAGTACTCATCAGGTGTATGACTTTGGGAAAATAATTTTCCCTCTTTGTGCCTCTTTCCCTGTGAAGTAGGAATAATAATAGCACCTCCCTCCTAAAGTCAGAATGAGTGTGAGTTAATGTTCAATCAGGGAGTAGAAACCTTGCGAGAGCATGGAATAAACAATAGGAGTATAAACATGTAGGAGTCCCAACTTCCACAACAGTGGGAGGAATCTAGAGAAATAAAGGTCTGAAAAGATTGGGGGAAATTCACCAACCATCAGCCCTGGCACGGGTAGATGAATAAGGAGTTTCTTAGAAGCTACAGACATCAAGCTGCCTTAGAAGTTCCAGCTTAGCTAAAACTTGATTGGTACAAAACCGCACACTGTGCAGTAAATGTGTCAAGTCTTAGAATGGCACTTACGCATCAGACACATTCATAAGTGATCACTCTTTCATATTGCTGTTATTTTTGCTGTTGTCATCGTTTCAACAGGTTTGCCAAATGGAAGCTAGGACTAAGAGGTCATGGGTTTTGATGACCAGTCGTGAGTAAGAGGAGAGGTACCATGGAATTGAACTGGTAAAAAAAAGAGTTTCTTTACTGAAACAAAAGTCAACTTTGCCTTGCGGGTATAAAAGAGAGCTCTCTGGGGGCTGTAAATAGTTTCTCCAGCCAGAGGCCGAGGCCCGCAGGGCAGGCCAACGAATGGTGTGATAACAGTGGACTCTTGTGTGGGTGCCGATACCTTTGGTCTGTTGTGGTGATGGCTGTTGTAATGATTGCTGGATACTTGAACGTCACTTTGTGCCTTTTAATCCTTCCAATGCAGACAGGAGTATTGGCAAATGGGCTGCAAAGAGGCTATACAGAACTGTTTAAAATTTTTTTTATTTTATTAAAATTTTTATTTATTTTTGAGAGAGAGACAGAGTGCAAATGGGGGAGAGGCAGAGAGAGAGGGAGACACTGAATGTGAGGCAGGCTCGAGGCTCTGAACTGTCAGCACAGAGCCCATCACAGGGATCGAACTCACAGACTGTGAGATTATGAGCCGAGCCATCCCAGCGCCCCTATACAGCACAGTTTTAGAAACATCACCCTCAGTATGGTGATCCTGGGCAGCCGTGGAAGAGAACTGACCTAACAATCTGTTTTCAAAACAAACAAACAAACAAACAAACCAATCTGTTTTCAGAGCCCAGCTGTGCCCCTCACTGCCCACATCCCTGCAGGAGAACTCAGTGTCTATTGTCCTTCTCATGGTAACAGGACCTAACTTTGTTTTGGGGAAACGGTTTCTCCTACTTGTTCCAGAGCTCTTTTTTTCCTCTTCTTCCAATAACTTTGTGAGATCGTGATGGGCTGTCCCTTATTTATTCCACCTCACTGATTACAGTATGCCTGATGTAAGTGGGACAGGACTTTTACAGAGAGAGAGTTATTTTTCCAGATCACATTTACCTTTCCTGGAGAATGATGTCCCATCCCGATTGTCCTTGTCAGTGACCATAGCCCCGCAGTTTTGTTGTTGTTTGTAATTCTAAAATGTCTGTCCTCTTCCCTTCTTTGGGCTGGTATTCCCTGATTTTCTTCATGATGCATATTTGCTTGACTGCATGTTTCTGAATGTATGTTCATTTCCCCTTTATGCTATGCATTTAAAAATGCTGTCTGTGGACATGTAAAACTTCTGAACTTACCAAATTTCATAGTTTGTATTATATCCTTCTTTCTCTTGGATACCTGAGAAGCCTACAGTTCTCTCTAAAGCAGAGATCGCACACGGGTTCATCATCAGCCATAACTGGCTCATGGACAGATCTGTCATGAAATACCAAAACTTAAAAAAAATAAATTACCAATGTTTAAAAATCATGAGATTTTATTTACAAGTTCAGATTCAGCTCCTCTTAAAAAAAAAAAAAGTCTCTTGATATGGGAACACTGAGACCACTTTATGGACGTGAGGAATGGTCTGGGCGTTAAGTGATGCCTGCTCCCTTCAGTATGGTGCTGGGCCCTTCTACCATCATAGGCCCCACCCCATTTTATGATGCCTATTTCTTTAAAGAAAGGCAACAGCACTTCATGGTTTGGAGCATGCTCAGACTGCTGGCTGCAAACCCCAGCTCTACCAGCTTCCTAACTATGTGTCCTTGGTGAGTTCCTTTGCTTTCATGTGCCTCAGTGTTCTTCCTGTCATATGGGATTGAGAATACTTACTTCATGGGGCTACTGTTTTTAAAAAACATTTTTTTAAGTTTTTATTTATTTTTGAGAGAAAGAGAGAGCATGAGTGGGGACTGGGCAGAGAGAGAGGGAGACACAGAATCCAAAGCAGGCTCCAGGCTCCGAGCTGTCAGCACAGACCCTGACGCACGGCTCGAATCCACGAACTGTGAGATCATGACCTGAGCCAAAGTTGGATGTTCAACAGACTGAGCCACCCAGACACCCCTATATTTTTTAATATAATAGCTTTATTAAGATATAATTTATATATCATACAATGCAATGGTTTTTATTGTGTTCAAAGAATTATCCAACTATGACCTCAGTGACTTTTAGACCATTTTTATCACCCCAAAAAGAAATTCCATGCCAATTAGCAATCATTCCCCATTTTCCCTCAAGTCTGCCTTCCCAGCCCTAGACAATCTCAAATGTATTTTCTGTCTCTATAGATTTACCTCTTTGGGACATGCCATATGAATGGAATCATACGATATGGCCTTTGTGACTATGTTTATTTAGCATAGTATTTTCAAGGTTCAATCATGTGGTAGCTGATATTATATCAGTACTTTGTTTATATGACTGAATATTATTCCAATGAATGGTTATACCACATTTTTGTTTGTACATTCTTCAGTTGATACACATTTGAGTTGTTTCCACTTTTGTCCTATTATGGATAATGTTCCTATGAACATTTGTATATAGCTTTTTATGTGATTCATATTTTTTAAATTCTCTTGTGTATACATCTGCTGTTAATCTCATTCAGTGCATTTTTCATTTACATTTTTCTCATCTCTAGAAATTCCACTTAGTTTGTAATATATTTTCCACTTCTCTCCTTTTATGTTGATGCTTTTTCCTTAAAAGTTTGAGCATGTGTACAATAGCTGTTATGCTCGTATCGGCCAATTCCATCATCTCTTTCATTTCAATGTTTGTTTCTGTTGACCAACTCCTGCTATGGGTCACATTTTCCTGCATCTTGAAGTGGATAGTAATTTTTGATTGGATAGTGGATATTTTGAAAGTTACAGTGTTGACTATCTGGGTTTTGTTGTTCTCCTTTAAGTAGTGTTGGACTTTTTTGTGGTAGGTAATTTTGTTACTTGTGGACCAATTGGATGCTTTTAAGGCTTATTCTTAAGCCTTGTTAGAGTGGGTCTAGAGTAGCTTTTACTAGTAGTCTTATTACTAAAGTGTGGCCCTTCTGGAGTCTTTCCCAAATGTTCTAGTCATTATTAAGGTGTGGTCCCTAGACTAGCAATATCAGCATCACCTTATTAATAATGCAAACTCTTAGGCCACTCTAGACCTACTGAATCAGAAACTCTTGGGTTGGGGCCTAGCTATCTGTGTTTTAACAAGTTCTCCAGGTACTTATGATATATGCTAAAGTCTGAGAAGTCTACTAGAGCAATCCTTCTGAAACTTTCATTTGCAGATGAATCACCTGGGGATTTTGTTAAGATGCATTTTCTGATCCAGTAGTCTGGATAATGCCTGAGGTTCTAAAATTTGGACAAGCTCCTAGGTGCTGATACTGCTGCTGAGTCTCCCACCTCACTTTGAGTACTAAAAACCTAGAAAGCTTACTTTCTAAGTAAGTCTAAGGAGTCAATGACATATTAGTTTTTAAGTAAATTCATAATAATTAGCAGCCCCATTCTGGAATTTCTGTATTGAGGCTCCTTCTTACTGGATATACCACTCACAAAAACCAAACATATGTTAGCTGGAAACAGTATCGGAATTTATCTTAATTTCTAAATCTGAGTCAAGTATGAGAAGCCCATTATATTTAGTAATATGAATCTAATGTCACCTGTTGGAAATGTGCACCATATGCTGGACACTGCCTAATTTTTAAAATCCTTGAAATAACTCTAGGAGGTCACTATCATTGTTTTCACCTTTTTATATTTCCTATTTTAATCTCTCCAATTGAAACATAGTTTAAATTACTTGTTTGATGTCATCCAGTAGCCGTTGACAAAACCTTTCCTTAAATCCAGGTCTGTCGAATTCAAGTGCCAACACTGTAGTGTTGTTTTGCTTTAGTATTTTAGCATTTTAGTATTTTAGTATTTTAGTATTTAGTATTTAGTATTTTAGCTTGAATACAGTCTTAAGAAGAAGAAGAACAACAACAACAACAAACAAACTTACTATGTATTGGGTCACCATGATTACTATACCAAATCTGAGTTAAACATGAGTTCCAAGTCAATGCCACTGGCATAATGCCTACACTGCTGTGGGCTCATATAATCACTTTTAAACAAGAGCCTCTATACAGGTATTCCATTGCTTTAAAAAGTCATGTACTAACACAGACATTGTGTGATTTTCTTTTTATTAACTAGCAAAACAATAGTTTTATTTTACTTAGAGAAAAGAGGTTAATCTTGGCAGATAAAGGGAAGACTTTGAAAAGATTGGCAAAACCCAGAACTTTATATACTGTGGCTAATGCTGTATCACCTGTTACAAAGTCAGGGCCCTTGACTTTGAAATGGTGGCTCAGTGAGGGTTGCAGGGAGGGAAGATGAATATGCTCAATGGTTCTCTCTCTCTCTTTCTCTCTCTCTCTCTTTCTTATTTGAAACACAGGCAAGAGAACTCTGTTCTCTGTAGTAATTACCTTATAGCCTGAAGCATGAGATTTGATCATGAATATCTTACCTTGGATCAGGAAACACATTATTATCAGTTTAAAAGTTATTCATATTTAAAAGGAATAGCAAACCAGCACAATGCCCCACAGTTTTGGTCGTTACATACTGAATTTTACAAGTTGGGTAACTGCCACTGGAAAGACTCTCTCCCTTTATAAAAATTATTCAAATGTTGTTTTCTGTGTAGTTAAGAGTCTTTCTTAAATCTGATGCTCTTTAGTATGAATGGTCCTAGGTGAGAGATATCCTAAATAGATCATCTCCTCAGGGCTTTTTTTGTTTTTTTTTTAAGGATATTATTCTCCCCATGGGGCACCTGGGTGGCTCAGTCAATTAAGCTGCCAACTCTTGATTTTGGCTCAGGTCATGATCTCACAGCTTGTGAGTTCGAGCCCTGGGTCAGGCTCTGTGCTGACAGTGTGGAGCCCACTTGGGATTCTCTCTCTCCCTCTTTCTCTTCCCCTCTCCTCCTCATGCTTGCTCTTTCTTTCTCAAAATAAATAAATAAAATTAAATACATGTATTTAACAAACTTTAGTTTACAAACTCTACAGACTTTAGTCATGTTCCTACCTAAGGGTAAAAGGCAGGCTAAATGATCATTCAGAGATTTTTTTAATGTTTATTTATTTTTGAGAGAGAGAGACAGAGACAGAGACAGAGAATCTGAAGCAGGCTCTTCACTATCAGAGCAAAAGCCTGACATGGAGCTCGAGCCCATGAACTGTGAGATCGTGACTGGCGCTGAAGTTGATGCTCAACCCACTGAGCCACCCATGCGCCCCTCTCTATATTCTAAGACCAAATTACTCATAAGCCTGATTTCACTGTCTATATTCAGTTTGTGAGAAATAGCTGGGTCTAATTGGCTCCTAAGTCTTTAATCAAAATGGAAAGCATTGGTATCTCATCACAAAGCTCTCCATGGCTTCACTTGGAAAAATAAAGCAACATGTTTTTAAATGATCAGTGGGAGGAGGTAGAGGAAACAGAGCAGTTCACAAAGATCTCCCTCAACGAAGGGTCTGATAAAAAGGACTGACAGGCTTTGGATCAGAGGTTCTATAGGTGCTTAGAAACTGGGTCCTGTCCAGGCAGTGCTGGGAGATAGAGGTTTTAAGGGACAGAATGGAGCTGACACTGGAGCGTGAGTGGCTCAGAGCTGGGCACAAACCAAAGAGGAAATGGGTATCCTCGTGTCAGCAATCAAGAACTAGGAGGTTATCGACACTCAAGGGGAAAGTAACATTAAGACTCCAGAGTCTGAATGGGCAGGTAGTTACAAACAGACAGTGCCACAGGGAAGGGAAAGCAGGGAACCAGAAACTTGGGAGGCTGCGTGAGTACCGGCACCAGTAACAAAAGACCTCAATAAAAGGACCAAGCCCTGTTTATGATGTAGTTGGAAAGGCATGAGCCCAAAGAATCTGTCCTCATATCCCTCCCTGACCACACCCTGTGGCCCTGAACTTCTAGCCCAGTGCCCCAGTGCCTGGCACAGAAAAAGGAGAAATAAATCACCATGAAACCCAATTTCTCAAGTGCAGAATAGAGATTTTACTTGCCTCACTGGGTTGCTATCAGAAAAAAAAAAAAAAAAAGGAATGTGGTAAAGGTATCAGGAAATACCTAACATGCCTTGAACAGGTACTCCACAAATACCGGTTCCTTTTCCTTCTTGTCAGTGACGATCTTCCACATTTACCTTCAGTTGAGGCAGGAGACAAAGAATGATAATAAGGAAAGGTCAGTGGTTCATGTAACTTGAAAGGGAGGTGAGAGGCCGTAGAAAAAGACTCCTACTGACACATGGTTGGGAACCTGCCGGCAGGATGTGGTGTATTTAAATTGTTGGTAGCTTTTAGAAGCAACTTCCAGCTGCAAATTCTTATTAGGACACAATTGTGTGATGTTTTCTATTTTGAACTCAAATAAACTAATGCTTTAAAATAGCCTGGTTAGTTTCTGTGCGTGATCTCTTGACCTTATTTCCATTGTCAGTGAAGTGTCTCTTGGGAGGGCGTGGTGGTCTTGTGGGCAGTATGTATCCACATGTAATGGCAGGTAAGGAGAGAGAGAGGGATTGTCTTGAAGCTGTGTTTGCAAAGTGAGTGTAATGTTTTTCCTTCCATAATGTATTATTTGAAGTGGGTTGTTAGGTGTGTGTGGTGGGGTGGGGGAGGCTTGGTGAAGAGAACTTTCCACTACAAAGAGATGATCTAAAACTAAATTCTGATTATGTCGTTCCCTTGGTTATAACCCTCAGCGATCCCGTGGCCTCTCCTCCCCAAACCAGTGCCCCAAGGATAGAATCCCAACTCCTCAAGACGACAGGCAAACCTTGTGATTTATCCTTAGCATTCTGTGTGGCCTCACTGGTCAGTCTTCACCCCTTCACAACAGCCTGAAGCCAGACTAAACTATTTTAGGTTCCAGTAGCATCCCTTGTTCTCTCCGAATCCTTGTAACTGATATTCACTCTACCTGCAATCTTTTTTCTCCTTCTACCCTGTTTATCTTTAAACTCCTGCTTCTGCTTTACATCCTGATTTAGAAGTCGCTTCTTCCAGGAAGTCTCCCTGAATCTCCTAACACCAGGCCAATGTCCTTCTCACCTGTGCGTCCGTAGTACCTGGTGCCTATTTCTATTGCAGGAAAAAAAAAAAAAAAAAAAAAATCACACCATGTACTAGTTATCTACATACTAATCTTTTTTTCCTCCTACAAAACGGTGAATACTTAAGGGATAAGACCTGTCCAGTTAATCCTGTATACCGAACACCTGAAAGATAGTAAATATTCAATGAATATTTGTTAAATTAAGAGTGAACTGACTGTGTCTAACCTCTATATTTCTAGAACTGAAATGAATACCTGGTGCATAGCAGTGTGCAATGAAGTTATGAGGAATAAAAAGATGAGGGAATGAATAAATGGATGATATAGTTGTGAAAGAAATGTGAATACACTATGAAGTTATTATTTGGATCTCAGGATAAGTCTTTGTTTCAGTCTCTGCCTGTACAAGCTTCACCCTGATTCCCAAATGATGCCTGCCCCCTCATGCTCAGCTTCCAGGCTTATACCCAGGCTGAGTTATGGTGTCTGTCATGTGTTGGGGTCATCACCTTCTGCCTTGGTCTTGGTTTCCAGATACACTGTGACTTCCTGTTGTGACTTCCTGTAATGGCTCGTGTCCAGCGTTGGTCACCAGTGGACACCCTGGAGCTCCTGACATTAGATACTTGCTCTCACATCCTCAGGCTGTTTTCCCACAGGCTTCCCTACATGGTGTGTGGTCCCATGCAGCTATATGGGAGGTGAAAGCAAAATCTCAGTGAGTTTTGAATAGAAGAATGTACTGAGCCTGAAAAACACCAGTACTCTGAAATCCTGGTTTTCTATGTAGGAACCTCAATCCTTGGCCACTGAACTTCACCCATAATGGATTTGAGTTTGCCGTAATTCCTTGGGCTTTGTTTTGAACTGCTGGCACCCTTCATGGTCATTGTTTTCCTCCGGACTCTATTATATGTTGGCCCAGTTTCAAGTTATCTCTTAATTTTATTCCTTTATTATGTTATATCCCATGATTTGGACAATAGGATGTATTTATATTGGCTCTATTCCAAAAAAAAACCATATTATCGTTTGTTGACATCATATTAAAATTTCAGGATCGAGCTTTGAGGGGAAAACAATCCTATGAGAGTTGAATCTTGAAACACCGTGTGACAAAATGATTGCTCAGTCTCATGGTGGCATCTTTCACTCCTCCCCCACCATCACTACACTCCGTGTGGAAAAAGTATCTGGTAAGACAGTCTTTAAGGTTTCTCAGCATACCATGTTCTCCTGTCCCTGGCCTTCACACTACCTGTACTGCCTGCCTCAGCAGTACCCTTCTTTACTCTTCGTTCGGCTGATTTGGTTTAGGGTGTTATATTCTCCCAAATCTTTTCACTGAGCACCCAAGACTGAATCTTCATTTGCCCTGTAGTAACAGCCTATTATCTGCTTTTTCTGCAATTGATTAGCTTTCGACCCCTGGATAATAGGATGAATATTGGCCCCTAGTGGCGTGGTCCTAAAGCCTAGAACCTATGAACAATACCTTATATGGCAAAAGAGATTTTGCAGACGTTATTAAGAATTTTGAGGTGGGTTATCCGGGTGGGTCTTATATGCAATCGCAAGCACCCTTATAAGAGAGAAGCAGAGGCAGACTGGACACACAGAAGAGGAGGGCATGTGACAACTGAAGCAAGATGCTGTCACGGGCTTTGAAGATGGAGGAAGAAGATTCCATGAGCCAAGGAATGCTAAGGACTCAATATGTTGAAGCTGGAGAAGGCAAGGAAATAAATTCCTCCCAGAGTCTCCAGAGGTAGTTCAATCCTGCCTATACCTTGATTTTGCCCCATGGAACCAATTTTGGGTTCCTGATTTCCAGAACAATAAGAGAATAAAGGAATGTGTTATTTTAATCCACCAAATTTGTGGTAATTTGTTGCAGTAGCTTTAGGGAAGCTAATATCCCTCCAAACTATTATGACCCACTCGTTTGGTTTCTCTGAGGAGAGCTTTTTCTTGCCCTACCTTTACCCCTTTGAGTGTGGTTCATGGGTAGATGCTATTTTCTGTCATAACATCCTTTGTTTCTTTCCCCTTGGCACATTGTTTGTGTGCCTCACTACCTGAAGCATCAGTTTTGTGAGCACAGGGCCCACATTTGTCTGGTTAATCATGGCATCCTTAACCCTTCATCTCAGGTATTTTACATTTGATTGTATGAAATTACTTTTAACCTTAAAAATATAAAACTGCCTGTTACTTTACCAGCCAAAATGGGTTGATTCAGGAATAGCAGAGAATTGGGTCCAGGACAAGCAAGTTATAGGCCAGTCCACAAAACAGAGAGGAATGCTCTGTTATAGAGGAAAGGGGAGGTAGAAAGACTATTACAAACAAAAAAATCTCTGGGAGTAAACTGGACGCTTGAGCTATAGTGGACTTTTCATTGACTGAGTTGTGACTGTTATTGGCGGGGTGTTGCCAGGGGAGGAGAAAAGCCTTTCTTCCTCCTACTGGGATAGTAAAGTAGTGTCCGTGTGCAGGGTCCCTCTTTTCCTATTGGGTGTGCACTTGATAAGGAGTGATAGGGTGTGAGAGCTCCCCCTGCTTGCCTCTCCACTTCATTCTAAACAAGATTTCCTTTTATTAATTTTCATATTACCCATGTTAGACCATTTGCAATTTCATATGATTCAGCTCAATAGGTTCACAATAAAGATGTATTGAATGCACACATCTAAGAAGGGTATTTTAAGTGACAGGGGCTGGTCCTGGACACCATCCCCACCTCTTGAAGTTTCCCGATCAGAGAAGCTGGGAAGACCACATAAGTGAGGGAGTCGTGCGGCTGGAAGCCTCTTTTCCTGTAAATCCTGCTCCAAAATACAATAGTTACACCCAATTACTAAATGTTAGCAAATCCAGAATTATAAGACAAAGAACGGGAGTCTGGATCTCATCATGTTAAGTGTTTTGCAAGCATTAGCTCACTAACCCTGGCAGCAGCCCTAACGTAGATGCCATTTGATTCTCAGTTTACAGACAAGGAAATCGAGACACAGAGAGTTTAAGTAGCTTGTCCAGGGACGTGTTTCTTGCTAGTGGCAGCGCTGGGATTCAAGTTCAAAGGGACTCCAAACCCCACCCTCCATTGCCTCCTGTTAGAGGCATTAACACAACAAGTAACATATGAGAAATTTGTGTGTGTCTGCCCATCCTGGCAGCGTGGATGTCGCTGTGATTCGGCACGCTAGGGAGGGACTCATGAAAGTGTACACGAGCACAGTGAGCCCCACTATTTGGGAAAAGGAGACAGTTCTGCTGATAACGCTTCCTCCGTAATGTAGTAAGTCATGTTTTCTGCCGCATGGGTGCTAATATTTTTGCTAGAAAGCTTACATTTTACAAGACCTGGAAGTTTAAACAGTTCAGAAAGGTCACAGGAAACAAAAGACAAAGAGAGTGGGTCTGTGTGAAAATAAAATAATTGTATACAAAGCTTCTTTGGAGTGCTACTATATTATTAAGATAAAACTAACACATTTATGCTATTATCGTATGGTCATAAAGAAGGTGGGTTGTTTTGTTTTGTTTTGAGGATAATTTTCCTTGATAGGCTATTTCCCCCCAGATTTATTAAGGTATAATTGACAAATCAAATTGTATCTATTTAAAGTACACAATAGGATGATTAGATACATGTATGTATTGTGAAATGATTACCATAGCCCCATTAATTAACACATCCATCACCTCACATAGCTAGCTACCTTTGTGTGTGTGTGTGTGTGTGTGTGGTAAGAATACTTAGGATTTACTCTCTTAGCAAATGTCAATTGTAAAATACGGTATTATTAACTATAGCTATCATGCTCTGCATTAAACAACCAGAACTTTCTCATCTTATAACTAGAAGTTTGTACCCTTTGACATCTCTCCATTCTCTACAACCTCCCAGTGCCTGGACCCTCTGTTTCTATGTTCTTGACTTTTTAGATTCTGCAAGTAAGCGATGCCATGCAGTATTTGTCTATCTCTGTCTGACTTATCATAGATAAGTCTTTACCTTTTTTACATTGCAATTTTCTGAGTTCTATCATTTTGCAAACTCCAACAAGGTTTAGCGAAAATAACCCAAGGTAGGTTTTTGAATAACAGCAATGGTGGATTTATCACTGCCCCACTTGCAACTTGAATGCACTAATTGAGAACCCATGGTTTTTGTTATAATAGAGGCTATAGTAGAGGTAGAGTCTTCTGAGACTAAATGCATGACGCTGGCGCATTTCTCATTATAAACATGCAGAGATCTAAATGTCCAAGTTTTTTTTATTCTGGGTATTTAGTTGAGCTTCCAAACATCAAGAGCCACATTCACACGGCAAATGAAAGATGTCAAAGGTAAGGGATATCCGCTGTATCTTATTTCGTACAAGTGTGCCTTACCACAGAGTAATGTCCTTTTTATTAACTGGTGTTGAGACTCAACACTGCAATGCCCACTTGCAATCTCCTTCCTTATCACTTTGGAAATGAGACAGATGGTGAGGGGCACTCAGGACCCACATTTGCTACATGCATCACACTGTCCAAGTTAAATGGAGCTTTTGATTCAATTTTGTCGAGTGCAGTATTTGTTGAAAGCCAGCTATTTCTAAGATGCCTTGATAGTCACAGCTGTTGATTGATGGCTGTTATTCAACCTCATTTTCTCGAGTGCATCCAGAGTAGAAAGGATGACCTGAGAACACTTATTTATACCTGGAGGTTGGGATCGTGAGTGGAGTTTCGTCAGAGGCGTGCTTCAGATGAGTGAATTTTGTGAATACCTATTGTGCTATTCTGTGCCTTTCTCACAACACAACCCCAAATACTTAACTCAGTGGCCGTTCACTGCATATTCAGAGGCTGCCTAGCATGAGCCGAGTGCGGCGTGGAGTGGAGGAGATTTGTTGCAGAGCAGTTGAGTCTTCAAAGAATGTACATTCTAGAAGCATGATGAGAAAACAAAGTCAGCAGAAGGGCAGCTACAATACAGCAGAGCCTCAAGCAACTCAGCTTCCGGCCCTGGTTGTTTTCATTTGCTCCTCCTGACTCTGTTTCCCCTTTTCTCAACCCTGCTCTACACCAAGGAGGCCAGTCTGTAAGTACTGCTTGGGGGACACCATTTCCCTCTGGCTCCATGTTGTGCATGGGGACCACCAGAAGGAGACTGAAGAAGTGAACACGGTGAGGTCTAGACATGGGTCCCCAGCATCTTCCCTGGTCTCTTCTTTAGACCCTCTAGGCTGTAGCATTTGGCCTACAGGTACTAGACCTGATAGCACAGTTATCTTTGTGGATTCTTTTACCCTACCCACATCTTGTAAATGGTCCCCTTATTCATCAGTCCTTAAACTTCTCCCCGTATGTGATGTGTGTTTTCTGTATATTGCAGGCACCCAACTGTACAGTCCCTCCATTCCCACATGAAGTAGAACCTGCGGCTGACCTACAATAAACCTTTGTTGGCTTAAGTCTCTGAAGTGTGGAGGTTAATGTGCAGTGAGGCTGTGCTTAATATAGCCATCAACACAGCTGAACCGGTGTGTGAAGGTCTTAAACACCATCCAAATCTACAGGATTGGAGGAAACCATCCCAAGGGGTATGGCTTCCTCTAAAATACAGTAAGTTCGGCAAGGGAATGAACTATGTTAAGAGGCTTCACGCTTGAAGACCAATTGGACAATTGGTTACTGAACAAAGAATCTGCACCAGAGATGCCCATCACCAATAGTCTTTGAAGACTTAGGCGGTTGGGCACAATTAGACACTAGAAACTTAGGAGATGTTCCTTCTCTTGATCCCCCTTGGGGATCTACTGGATATGAAGAGGGGCGCTGGCCTGACAGTCTCCCTAGTATAAATAGATGAGTATCTGGAAAATATTTCTCATCTCCCTTTTCTATCATTTTCCTCCAGTGGAGAGTTGAAGCTTATTAGAATATAAAGCAGAATCAAACAGAGGAGTTATACTTTTGCCAGAAACCTGGCCTTAGTCACTTTAGTCCACACGGATATTTACATAAATGTACAAACTATTGAAGTAAAACCATCAGGCTTTGAATTACCTTAGGCATGAGTTCTTATTTATTTTTGGGGTTCATCCTTAGCAAGTAGCTCAGACCCTAACATAAAGAATAGATTCACAGACATTTATTTAATGAATGAGAAATTAATGAGTGAAAGAATAAGAGTACAAAAGTAAATGGTAGTAGCTTTGTATTATGGCACGCTGTTATTGTCTTTCAGAGTCGGCCATGCATTCTTTTAGATAGTGGCAAATATCAATCCTGTGGGAGTTTAATTCTTTTGTTTTAAAACTGCTGAAAGTTATACAGACTCACCTTTTGCATGCATATATATTACATATTGTGTGTATGCATAAATATATACATACACACACACTCATATATAGTTTTTAAAAAGGCATGATTGCAAACTAATGAGATAGCTTTCTTTTTATTTTCCCTATTGACACAAATGTGCTACGGACGTAATTGAATTTCAAAGTGTAGCAATTCCACAAATGTTCTGAGCAATGCCAGGCTGGAAAAGTGAGTGTATAGTTTACCAAGGTGATTAGTGTGAAGGGTAACAACCTTTTGAATGTTTAGTTTCTGGCCTGTTTCTTGAATAAATGTTACCTTACAGTGCCTGGTACTTGGCAAACATTCAATACAAATTAGTTGAATGAAAGTATCATTTCCTTATAATTACACTTCAGTTTTCCCTCCCTCCCTCCCATCTTCTTTTCCTTCCTTCCTTCCTTCCTTCCTTCCTTCCTTCCTTCTCTCACTCTGGATCTCTTCCACAATTCATGGCACACTCTCACTGTTGGTCTATGGAAGATCCTACTTTTAAAAAATATCATTTGACCATTTTCCCATTTTTTTCTGATCCTCACTACTGTCCCCCACCCTTCCCCTGTCTGGCATCTTTTAAAATCTATTTGTATATATTTTTGGATGTATATGTGTCTATAATAATGTAGAGTGTTGTTTGAGGAGGCATATTTTTTCCTATTTTTCACTCAATATTATGTTTTAACATTATATTTTCATGTTCCTGGATATGCCTCTAGCTCATTGCTTTTGACTTGCATGGTATGCCCTTGCTTCTAGTGATGGAGACCCAGGGTGCTTTTACCTCCATGCTACAGTTGATATCCTTGGCATGTTCCCTTATGGAACTATGGGTGACTTGTGTCTCCGGGGAGTGTACCGGCAAATGAGACTGCAAATTTAATTCCACTGTGTTATCAGATTTCTTTTCAAAAAAGCGACATTAGAATATGCCCTATCAAATAGTGTGCAAGAGTCTGTGTTTCTTTTCTTCAGGTCCATAGTGTCGTTGGGTATTTTCCAACTTTCTCATTTTTACCACCGTGGCAGATACAAAGTGGTTGCCGTTATCATTCTAAGTTACATTACTCATACGGTCAGTGGGCTGGGGCATCTCTTCATATGCTTGTGGTTCATTTGGAAATTGCCTTCAGAATACTGCCTAATCCTGTTTTTGCCTCTTTTTATCTTGTTTGGTTCCATGCCTATTATCTTGTTGATTTGCTGGAGTTCCTTATACATTCTAATTTTTGTTCCTAACAATCTGGATCTATATTTATTCTTTTCTAAGTGATTCATTCCTGTGATCTGTTGTTATTTTCTAGACTATTTAGCTAGTTTGAGATAAATGGTGCTAATTAACAACACATTAGAAGAATTTTAATGATTCAAGGCCAAATATTCATCCTTCTTTTTTTAATATATACATTTTTTGTACATTTTATTTATTCTTGACAGACAGAGAGAGACAGAACACAAGTGGGGGAGGGGCAGAGAGAGATGGAGACACAGAATCTGAAGCAGGTGACAGGCTCCGAGCTGTCAGCACAGAGCCCGACACGGGGCTCGAACTCACAAACTGCAAGATCATGACCTGAGCCGAAGCCGGACTCTTAACCGACTGAGCCACCCAGGTGCCCCTAATATTCATCCTTCTTAATACTTGTTCCCAATAAGCTTATTCTGTAGGTAACTTCTGCCATTGCCACAGATGTCTGTCTGATCTAGAGCTCACCGACTTCTGTTTTCTATTAAAGATCTCATCAAGGCTACCAACAAACTTGGGAGTGGCCAGGAGGTGAATCTTTCAGTCATAAAGATTGAGGGCTAAAACACTAAATAAACCATAATATCTAAAGCAAATAATCACAGTGTTGTTTAAATTTAGATTATTCTGTCTGTTGACATGTGTTTTTTTCTTAGCACTGTATATTAAAAACCCCATTTTTTTCCCCAAAATAAGATTACATCTGAGGAGACTGGTAATATGCAAAGAAATTCCTTCCCAGAGTACTTCATCCTTATGTACCAGGTAGACTGAGAATTAAAGATTAACCTGATTGTAGCAATACACTGGGATCATCTTTACATAAGGAATGATGAGACTGCCTCGTGAAGGAGGTACCAGTGGAGCACGATTTCATACACTTCTTTCCTATGTTTCTTCAACAACCAACAGAATGTTCTAAGTTCAGTACCCTTGCCTGCATATAGCAATGCTCTGGAAGAGCTGACTTACCAATTTAGTTAACATAGATAATATGTGAACCCAACAGTCAGTTTCTTAAACTAAACTTCCAGTCCCTTATCATCTGGCTTCTAATTCCGTCTTTGGGTTTTATGCTTTACAACCTTCCTACACATTCCAGACTGAACTGGACACTTCACAATTCCCTGAACTCTCCAACACATTCTCACTTTCATGCTCTTGACCCTCTTCTGGTCAAGAGCTGGTACCTCCTGCTGAAATCCTCCCCATCCTCGAGGCTCAAAAAGAGGCCATGCCTCCACGATGTCGTCACACACCTATCACTAGATGTGATCTCACTTTTCTGTTAAACACCATGGCTGGCATTTATTCATTTATTTATTTATTTATGAGAGAGTGAGCACACAAGTGGGGGGGGCGGGGAGAGAATCTCAAGCAGGCTCCACGCCTAGCATAGAGCCCAATGTGGGGCTCCATCTCATGACCCACCATGAGATTATGACCTGAGCCAAAGTCAGGAGTCACACACTTAACCAACTGAGCCACCCAGGTGTCCCCAAATACCATGGCATTTAAAACATGCATCTTATATGGCTCTTTTAAAATAATCTATTTCTGGGGCACCTGGGTGGCTCCATCCATTTGGGCATCTGACTTTGGCTCAGGTCATGATCTCACAGCATGTGAGTTCAAGCCCCATGTCAGGCTCTGTGCTGACAGCTCAGAGAGTGGAGCCTGCTTAGGATTCTGTGTCTCCCTCTCTCTCTGCCCCTCCCCTGCACACACTCTGTCTCTCTCCCTCTCTCTCTCCTTCAAAAATAAATAAACATTAAAAAAATAAATAAAATAACCGATTTCCTGGAATTCTGCATACTGGGATATTTGAATTTGTTCACAGATGAGAATGTTAACTCTGCAGGACAAAGCTCGGGTCTTGTTGATGTCTATCCTAATGGTGCCTGGCATGGTGCTGCTTACAAACTGAGTGTTCAAGTAATAATTACTGAATATTAAATGAATGTGCAGGAGATCAATGAACTGTTAAAAATATGGCACAGAGGATGAGGAAGAAATTGTCTCATATTTGCAGTGGACCAAGGATGTGTGGCAGTAATATCTCTGAAGCCTGGGAAAAGCCAAGACAAGCCTTCTTGATTTACAGCCCTACTCCACCATTTGGAAGACTGTTGTTCTTGACCATGGGCTCAAACACTTTAATCCTTATTTTCTCATTTGTATAATAGCAATAATAATATCACCCACCCAAAGTAATTTTGTTTAGGACTAAATAAGATAATTTATATGAAAGACTTTTCCTGAATGTCCATATACTCATTATCTGTTGGTTGGGGTAAGTATTGTTTTTGTTAGGATCTTCATGTGGGTACAGATTTTATTTAAAATTATGTTTGTTGTAGGTGGTATTTTGCCTGCCTAAATGACAGTCAGTGATGAGAAATATGTAACCAAAAAATATTAGAAGGTAAAATGAAAACTTAGTAAATGTAATTGGAGAAGTTTTTTGTTAGAATGTACCCAAGTTCAAGAATAAAATTACAAGATTCTTCTTATATCAGGGTCATTTCTTTGTATATTACTATTCAATTGAGCAATATTTTTTCATCCAAGAGCTCCTTTAATAACCAAATTGACTTTTTAGATTTGGTTGGAAATGTAGGCTTTGGAAATTAGGTAGAAAAAAACTTTCTAATTTCATCTCAATTTTCCAGGACATGCTCTTTCACAATTTTATTATAAATTAAATATAAGCTTGAACAAACATGAAATGTAGTGTCAAAGCAAATTAATTCTATTGGATATCAGTGCTCAGATCAGTGAGCACATTCCCAGATTGATTTCCCAGTTCTCTGATGAATGTGTAAGGGGAGTAGAAAAGAAAGAGAAAGACATGAGTTAACCTCCAGCTTGCAGTTTCAGCATAAGAGCATGGAGGAGTGAGATTCGTATTTTGAGCTTCAGAACCAGACAGATGGACTCACATCCTGTCTTGCTCAGTCATTCACTGCATGCGTCTTTCAGGCTTTCAGATGGTTCCTTCATTTACAATATGGGAGAGATGTTAGCTACATTATGAATCTGTTGTCTGAGTGGCTTGTGACTTATGCCAAGTGCTCACATCACAAAATTATCTTAATAATTAATGTAAAATTTTGAGCTCAAAAATGCACTAAAGTACATCCATGACACTGTGAATTTGAGGGGAGGGATGCATCTTTGCATGCCCCATGCCAACCACAAGGCCTGTACATAGTGGGTGAGTGTTAAATATAATCAGATGAAAAGAAAGACTTTAACCTCATTCTGTGAATACAGAGTAAATATCCTATAATTTTCATGCTCTGTATGTATAGACATCTCTTGTCAATTCTTCTTTGGGATGCAAGGGCATTTGGCAGGAACTCAAGATCCAGGAGTTCTCCAATAGCTGGTTAACACCTCCGTTGATTCAAGAATGCATTCTACCAAAGGGATACTCTAGGAAAAATCATTCTGTTTATTTTTTAAAGACTTTTCACCAAATCCCAATAGAGTCTTCTTATCGTATAATGCCGTGAGAAAGACTTTAGCAGGGACTATAGTCAGCAGGACAGCTGGTCTCCTTGGCCTCATTTTTCTAGGTCTACACCCTAATCTCAACTTTCCATCTTAATACCATGATGGTGAATAAAGTAGATCCCAAAGAAAAGAAAGTAGAGCAATTATTTATTTATACTTCTTGTACTAATAATAAAGTAACATGGCCTGAATTGTCCTTGGACTTGATCCCTGCACAGCAATAAATCTCTTGTGAGGGCTCATGTAAAGATGAGCCCTGAACACCAATCACTACTTTCTCATAATTTCCACCATCAATTGAATCTGCACCAGCCCCACTGCATTTTTTTCTTTTCCAATTGAATGTACACAGGTGTCTAGTTGCAGCTTAGCCCTTGCTAATTATGTCATCTTGAAGCAGCTATTTATTATCACTGAGTATTAATTTGTTTATATGGGAAAGGAGTTATCTCACTTCAGGGCTGTTCGAGGGAGAAAATAAAAGATTGTAGAAGAAATTTCTGGAAATTGGCTGGTACTCAAGAAGTATTAATTCTCCAACAAACCTTTTTTTTCAGATTCATTTGCTTTTCCTATTCATTAGTCACCTTGACTTTAAGAAAGATTGCACATAAACAAAAGGCAGAGATTAATAGGGAAAATAGGAAAACCAAAAGAGCAAAAGATAATATGCCAACTGGGTATTTACCCCAATAAACAGTCATTGCCTTGTCCAGTCATTCACCCCTCCTCCTTCTGGAAGTTGTTTCTCTGCACTCTCTCCTTTTGGGAAATGATATTTCTCCCACTGAAGCCATCTGTTTTGAACGGGAGCTGTCACTTGTTGTATATCCCAGCAACACTGAATGATCTGAGGTGAGTAAATAAATCCAGAGTACCACCACTTACTGCCTGACCTTAGCTGCTTGGTCTGGGAATGAACCCTTCCGTCAAACTGGACAAAGTACACATCTTCTCCCTGGTTTTTAATTTGAGAAAAAGAGACAGCAGAAGCCAGCCATTTTCTGGTGATGACTCTGGAAGACTGAAGACGGAGGTGCTGCCAGATTCTGTGTTTCCTGCTGGTGGGAAAACCTTTCCTAAGAAAATGAAGCCAACATGTGGATACAAGACATGTAGTACATTCTGGAGACACTGGAGTTTCTATTCCCGGTTGGTCCCTGGGCCATATTTGCTCTTTTTGTGGTTATACGTCTTCCAATAAATTTCCATTTTTTGGCTCAACTAGTTTTGTGTTGGCTTGCTGCCACTTTCAACTAGAAATAAACCTGACTTAGGCAATTATTTTTCAAAACTCAAGACTCCATAAACTTTCACTCCAGGGCCAACAGGAGATTCTAGGATCTGCCCAGATAGGAGAACTTGAAGCTGGGGCTGACTGAGGAGTGGATGTTGCCCTTGCCTGGCTCTAAGCAGGACTAAGTTGTAAGGGACCCAAGGTGGGGACAAAGGAGAGGCTGGGGACTAAGAGGCCATCCTCATGAATCTTCTAATCCTTATGAGCTCAGTCACATAATAAGTAACAAGAATAACAAACATAGAATCAAAGGAGGGGAGGTGTGTCAAAATCCAGAATCTGTGACAGGTCATAGTCAAATGGAGCAAACAGGCTAGAATGGGTAGTTAAGAGTCAGTATCTATCATACAGATGACAGTGTTTGGGGACTGACACAAAAAGGCCAGTACTTCAGTTAAAGGGTGACTATGACTCTGCTTGCAGAAGGAACCCCATTAATTATTAAATGAGTAATAGTGTTTTAATTCTTTACTTATATTGTCTGTTAGTCCCACATAGCTACTTTTTCCTAGTTCACATTAAAACAAAATCCTGGTGGAGTATATCCCCACTTTCACAATACTAGGCTTATAAAAATCCAAATTTACAAGACCATTATTTTTCTACAGTGAAGGACTCTTTATTCTACAAAAAAAAAAATTATCACAGCATTTCTTTAAATAATAACCTGTTTCCAATATGAGTCAATTTGTATGTAACATATTTGGATACATCCCTTACATGAAGAAAAACAAACCTATAAGCATAAGTAAATTGTACAATGTATTTAAATTTGCAAGGTTTTAAGCCTGCTGTCGATGACATGTAGGAGTTCAGAGGTTGGACATAAATGCATCTCATTCCAGATGAGTCATATTTACTTTACTATTTTAACATTTCTGAGATGTTCTCTCTATGTTGATTCATTCATGCTACAATCAGGAAGAAAATGTTGTAAGGTCTTTAGAACTCAACATCCAAGGTCATAAATTCGCTAATACCATGGCAAGGACTATTGAATGGAGACTCATAACCATCATCTCTTAGATGAGTAGTCTTTTAGAACAGAGAGCACTTTCGCATTTATGATCTTATATGAGCCTCATTGTGGTCCTTTGAAGCAGGTATTACAGCCTTTTTAAGGATGATAAAATTGAGACTGTAACATTAAATGACTTGCCCAAGATTATACATGAGAGTAGTACATGGGAGATCCAGGATTCATATCCATTTCTTGTGACTATTTCCTTTTCCAGTACAATACAGCTGCTTCACAGCAAAATACCGTCCTTGTCCTTGAATGAGCTGTCTGAGATATCTTACAAATGACAGTAACAACTTCCTCTTAAGGCAGTTTCCTGTTTTCCAAGCATGATACTGCATAATTGGCCCAGGACTGAACTTCTTGATAGTTGCTCAGAAGTCAGAGCATGAAATGCATTCAAGCAGTTTCTCAATTACTTGGCACCAAACTTTTCTTGGCTATGATCTTGCTGTCAGATAACTGATAGATATGCCCAATTTCTATCTGGTAAATTGACTACTGCTATTTGTCTGTGTTAAACTGATTTAGCGAAACATGTTTATTCTAAAACCAGCTGAAGTATATACTAAAGTGGAGTAAAACTTTGGTGGTTAATTTTGCATGAATAAGTCGGAGAATCATTTTTTAAAAATTGAATCCATATTTAAATATTTGAATTTTATTGCATTTTTAGAGGCTTTATTACATTTTTAGAGGTTTATATATTCACCATGAACATATATTTTTGTGAGTGTGAGAAATACATAGTCATCATTTGTATGGCAATGTGTTTGCTTTATTGAGCAAATCCCCAGCTAAATACTCATTAGAGGCTAGGGACAATAACGTAGGATAATGAGATTGCTTTGTTTTAATTGACGGATAGGTTTGTAGAAGGACAAAATATTACAACCATGTTACAAATAAGACACCTTTAGGGATTCATCAAAAGTATTAGGGAAAGTTAGAATGTGCTTACGATTATAGGCAAGCAAAAACTTGAGAAATAGAGAAACTGTGATTAGCTAGGTTGTTTAATAAATAATTAGAAAAAAATTCACCTTCTCTAGTCAACTAATTCCACATCACTTACCCTCCTCAAATGGGAAGTTTTAATTATGTAATAAAACTCTGTTTGTATGAGGGAATAAATATTACTAGCCTTAACATGTTCTCATTATGGTTTTACATACACATCTACATATTTTAAAAAATAAAAGGAAGAACTTAATCACTTCACACTAGAGAATTTTGAGGGGACAGAGAATTAAGTAGCTGTTATTCTGCTTTAAAATCTGTAACAACTCTATCATATTAATGTTGGTGACATTCAGAGAGCCCCTTAGTGGGCATGTTCAGTCTTCAGCTAATTTGAATCTGTGAAAAGGTAAAAGTTTGTCTGAAGAATCCTATTGTTTCCATGGTTGTTTCCATCTTAAAATCATTATCTGGTAAGGTTATCTGCTGAGCCCTTTTCCTTCAAATATGTATGCAAAAGACGTTTGATTTAGTACTCCATTTATATGTGTTATTTACAGCACAAATCTTACAGCAAGGATTTCATGCTTGGAAAAGCCCTCTTGAAATGACTGCACGTTTTGCTTAATTTACAGTGTTGCAATCTGCAGCCAGTTTTTCAAATAAATGCCACATTAACAGGGTAATTATTTACATACGGGCTTCATCTTACAGTAGGAGAACCCAGGCCTTCCACATATTGTATCAGACACTCTGACCATGTCACATAATTAAGTCAATAAAACATTATACCTAGACGTGCTTGCAGCATAGGTATTTATACAAACTCTTCCCAGACACTTGGCCCATATTCATGGCCTTAGGGAGAGTGCTCTCAAGGGAAGCCAACCAGTTTTGGCCCTTCATCCTGACTTGGAATGAGATTTTTGTGGGTTAGATTCCAAATGTTATTGAAGTTGCCTAGCTACCATGTCTCAGTGGAAGAAACAGAACGTAGACAGCAATTGGTCATGTAGCCAATTACCAGAGCCTTTCTTGACACCTGGGTGGTAGGGAGTTTTCCATTTTCACCTACCAGATCTCCTCTAAGACTGACCGTGGGCAAGGGCTAGGGTGGATATTCCCCCTTTGCTCCTGATTCACTTTAAGTTGTAGAAGCTTTCAGGCCCTTGTGACCTGGGAGAGAAGTTAAAAGTCAGGGAACATGTATTGTGGAGCCCTGATTGCGTGTCAGGATAGGATAGAGAGGTACATAATGCCTGTTCTGAGGGAGCGGTGATGCTGAAGGAAACTTCCCCGAGGAAGAGATCATCAATCTGGAGCAGGAAGAGTGTGCTGGCACAGAAAAGAGCAAGAGACCTGCAGGCAGGAGCCAGTGCCCGTGTGACTCAAGGAAAAGAGTGTCATGCGTTCAAGGCTCTTGGGCATGCTTACCGGGGCTGAAAACAAGATGATCACCTAAGAGGAGCAAGAAGTTTGAGCCGATCCTTGCAAAGTCTTAAAAGAATTATGAAGAATCTTAGACTTTCTTCTAAACACAATAGGGAATTATTACAGGGCCTTTGCAGAGGAGCTTTATGAGTCACAGTTATGGTTTTCAAGAGAACCTACTGGCTCCTATAAAGAAAATGGATCAGCGCTGGCATGAATGAGGCGGTATTGGATGCAGGAGACCAACAGGAAGCTATTATGTTTTTATTCTACTATTCCAGACAGAAGATGGTGGAGACATGAACTAGGATAATGCCACCAGAGATGGAGGGGATGAGGGACCCAGGGGGCATTTTAGAGGTACAACTGGCAGGACTGGATGGCTGGTTTGGCAAGTGATAAAGGGAAAGTAGGGGTCAAGGACAAAGACATATTCTCATGAATGCCCATGAGAAGCAGAGGAGGAGCAGGAATCCTTCTTTGGGAAGGTAGAGTTCTAGATACTCGTGAGAAATGCGAATCTTAAGTGATCGCTGGTTTTCACTGGCTCTCCCCGATTCACGGCTGAGAGGTCTATTGGCTCGTCTGGATCTCTGATGCAGCTGTATTTATGTTCATTGCGTTTGCTCTTTCTTTTTCTGGTTAATTTATGCATATAATAATAGGATCTGGGGGAAAATAAACCTTTTCTCTTTTTTCTTCCTCTATAATTTTCCCCCAAATTTCTCTTTTGAGGCCATCCAGAAAGGCTATGAAATAGAAAGCAGAAGATTGTGAGGGTATGTGGATTGTTGTTGGTATTTGGGGAAGTTTTAATTTATGGGGAGTCTACCAATGATTGCTAAAATCGCCTTAAACCCACCACTCCCAAGACTTAAATGAAAAAACTCATGAGAGTTCAGTATAATATCTCTGCCAGGAGATTTCTAATAACTATAATTTGTGCTAATAGAAAATGCATGATCTCTCATTACAGAGTTTGTGGGAAGGTAATAATTGCTCTATTGCCTAGACAAGAGGAGGAGTCCTAACCAGTAATGGCAGGGAAGAAAAACAGGAAGAAGCACCCATTTCCCCTGCCTGTTATTCTCAGAATAGTTTTTGTTAAGTCTATTCAAAATTCCTACCTGGGTTTTGGAATCCACATTATTTAGTAATTTCAATCACTCACAATAAGACGTTTATGAAAAACATGCAGCATAAAGCCCCCTTTAGATGAATTCCAACTAAGAAATGCAGAAAGAATGGTAAAATTAGAGAAATCACAATTTTATAATTCCTAATCAGGCAGAAGGGCCTTTAGGGCTCCTGTTTATGACTTATCCCCTTAGATCTTGTAGAGTCCCATGGCTAGTAATAGGCAACTGAGCAGAGCGATATGTTTCTGAAGTCGCCATTTTCTACCTGTGGGACCACATAGGGAATTTACATAGCCAGAATACGTTTGTTTTCTCATCTGTAAAATGGTGCCATTAATCACATCTGTCTCTCACTAAGGATGAAATGCTATAAGACATAAAGTGTTTAGCCTTCGTTAACAAAAAGTCGCTTAAGTACCTACTCTGTAACAGGCACGAATTTAACACTCAGTTTATTGTAGACATTGCTCCAGGTGCTAAAAATCAAAAGTGGTTGGGGCGCCTGGGTGGCTCAGTCGGTTGAGCGTCCGACTTCAGCTCAGGTCACGATCTCGCGGTCCGTGAGTTCGAGCCCCGCGTCAGGCTCTGGGCTGATGGCTCAGAGCCTGGAGCCTGCTTCCGATTCTGTGTCTCCCTCTCTCTCTGCCCCTCCCCCGTTCATGCTCTGTCTGTCTCTGTCTCAAAAATAAATAAATGTTAAATTTTTTTTTTTTCAAAAGTGGACAAGACACCCCAGCCTCAAGCTTCATAAAACTTACGTGTTTGTGGTGGGAAGGCACCAAACACGGTGTAGAGACCAATAAGGAAACAATTACAAGTCATAATAAATGCTGGAAGGAAAGTAACTATCTCATTCTGGGTGGTCAGGGAAGGCCTCTCTGAGGAGGTGACATCTTAACAGTGCAAAAAGAGGGGATAATGTGGGTGGGGGAAGGAATATTTGTGTCAAGACTCTAAAAAGCTTTGGCTTCTTTGTGGAATCTGCTCTAGATTGAATGTTTGTGCCCACACCCCCAATTCATTTGTTAAAATCTAAGCCACAATGTGATGGTATTAGGAAGCAGAGTCTTTGGGAGATGAATAGGTATATGAGGATGAAACTCTCATCTATAGGATTGTGCCTTTATTAAAGAGCTCCCTTGACCCTTCTGTCACATGAGACACTGTCTATGAACCAGGAAGTGGGCCCTCACCAGACACGGGACCTTGATCTTGGACTTTCCAGCCTTCTGAACTATAAGAAATAAATTTGTGTTGTTTATATGTTACACAGTTCATGGTGTTTTTGTTATAGCGGCGTGAACGGACTAAGACAATCCGTGGAGATAAAGCCAGCGCTGTGTCAAGGAGCAGGAGAAAATGAGCCTGAAGTCAGAGCCAGAGCCTGATCATTCCAGGTATTATAGGTAAGGTTAGAAATTAGGATTTTTTTCCCAAGAGTGACAGGAAAACAGAGCATAGCTTTGAGAGAGATAAGTTGAGTGACCCGGTGTATGTTTTAAGCACACCTTTAATGCTTTACGGACTTAGAGTGGGTAAGAGTGGAGAGTGCACAGTCAGGAGACTGTCGTGCTGATCCGTGAAAGAAACAATGGCAGCCGGTCTAAGGTGGCAGGAGTGGAGAGGGAGAGAAAGACAGGGATTCCAGATGCACTTGTGACAGAATAAAGAGGACTGGATGGGAGTTGGTGCAAGGAAATAGAGAGGAGAAAGTGGGAATCAGGATGGGGACCTGGGCTTCTGGCTAATTCACTGGGTGGGTGGCCATGCCATTTACAGGGCTGAGGAGAGAATAGGACCAGGGAGGAAATGGCCAGATCAAATCAGCAGTTCTTTCCAAGAAATGCTAAATGTGAGCCATCTAGGAGAAAATCGAGGACAGAAACTTTATCCCAGCATGGGAACAAATCAGTGTCATTCATTATTATTAATAATAACCTTACTATCTTTAGTGAATGGAGCTGTTGCTTGGAGTATTTCCTTAGCAATTCTTCCTTGTGAACCTCAGATAATTACAAGTAACTATTCAGATATTTGGGGATTCTATTTTGGCAAAATGTAATTTTATCACGATTAAATTCAGTGTACTAAATGATGTCAGAATTTGTGAACTTTCGAAAAGCATAATTTTAAATACTGCACAAATAGAAAAAAAATAAGAACATTAAATCCCGAGTGGCCACATTGAAATGGAGACCTCGCTTCCTTCAGTCAATAAAATCAGTCAGTAAAACTGTGCAGTTTTGAAAGCCAAAGATAGCTCACCAATTTTTATTGTAGTTACATGAAAGGACAATATACATTCTTGGATTGAGTTAATGTGTTTGTTTTATGCTCCAAATTACCTTAACAGCAGCATTCTTGAAAAAGCAAATGGTATAATACCTTTCCTTCAAATCCTGGAACATTTAATCTACATCGCTATAAAAACAGATGTTCATTCACACTGTCACTTAAAAAATATAGATACAAGGCCCCAGAGGGAGGTGATTGGGAGTTACTGTTCCCTCAGCAATTATAAATTGCTTGCGTTCAGCTGACATTTCTTGTTTAACTGAGACCTATATGATTTGAAGGCTTGCGCCTTGTTATCATTTGAAAAGTATCAGGCACCTTGTTATCATTTGAAAAGTATTACTGCTTTTTCAAATAAAGAGATAAATAAAATTAAAACATTCTGTTCATTACGTGTGTTACGTTGACAGACAATCAAATGCTTGGTTGGAGCGAAAGTTTATATACTATTCGTAGCAGAGCACTAGACACAGCTGAGCAAATCATTGAGCGCTTTTTAAATTAAACTAACTTGAATCTGGTCACGTGTGAGCAGGGTGGCCCTGTGCCCTAGCCCACTCAGGACTGAGGGAGTTTCAGCATAGAGACTATTTTTAAATTGGGACTTTCTTGAGCAACCTGAACAAGTTGTTCACACCCTAAAGAGTCTGGTTAATTATGGCCCTTGAGTTGGGCGAGGAGGGGTGTTATTTTTACATATGTGTATTTTTTTTAGTTTGTGAGACCCTCCCCCCAAATCACTAAAAATTGAATCTGTTGATTTTGAGATTAAAAAAAAGAATAGATCTTTAGGGGGTGCCTGGGTGGCTCAGTCGGTTAAGCATCTGACTTCAGCCCAGGTCATGATCTCATGGCCCGTGAGTTCGGGCCCAGCGTCGGACTCTGTGCTGCCAGTTCAGAGCCTGGAGCCTGCTTCGAATTCTGTGTCTCCCCGTCTCTCTGCCCCTCCCCTGTTCACACTCTGTCTCTCAGACAATGGATAAATGTTAAAAAAAAAAATTAAAATAAAAAGATAGATCTTTAAAAATATACAAAATTTTATTTGCGTGTTTCAACATAGGGGTTGGGTCTTACCCTATTTTATTTAATTTATTTTTTTATTTGAGAGAGAGAGAGAGAGTATGAGCTGGAGAGAGGGGCAGAGGGAGAGAGTGAGAGAATATTAAGCATGTTCCTTGCTCAGGGCAGAGTCTGATGTGGGGCTCCATCCCACAAACCATGAGATCATGACTTTAGCTGAAATTGAGAGTCGGATACTTAACCGAGCCACCAGGGGCCCCGTTCTTACCCTCTTTCTAGGCTTGGCGTCTCAATAACGCCTGCCATAGGCACTTGATACGTATTGGATTTAACAGGATGTTGATTTGTCAAGAAAATTAAAAGGGAGAGAGATACCACAGTGTAAGAGTTTCCTTTCCTTCCCCAAGGCCCCTAACTCTCAGATTTATATTGAAAAGGGAAAATTACTATAATCCATGCTTTATGAAATTTACCTTGGGGGGGAGAGAAATGTGTGAGAAACTTTCAGTTTCCAGACTGATGCAAAAAGTTTTATGAGCCAGAATGCAGCTTGGTAATAAAAGCATCCTCTTCATCAGAACTAGAGTTTGTTATATCGCTGCGACAAAGCCAAATATTAAGCCAAGTTTGTCCCTTTTTTTGCTCTTTAATGAAATAGCTGTTCTTTCATGTGTTTTTCAATGTTTAACTGAAGCATTTGATTGGTAGATTTTAAAGAAACTAAAGTTAAAGGAAACATTCTCTTTCTGTTCCTTTTATTTAATTTTTACAAAATAAACCCCAGCAAACCAGTTAGTCTACATTCTTGGTAAAGCATTACCTGTTTCTTAACACAAGGAAGTAAAAATACATAAAAATATATATAAAGCAGTGTTGGATCAAGGCCACGTACCTCACTGCTTGTGTTGTCATTTGAGACCAAAGATCAGAAACTCCCTTTTGCCACCCACATCCTCTTTTCCAGCCAAGCAATTGATTCAATGGAGATGCTAAGTGCATCTGTGAACACAGGTAAAGTTTCATTGTAAATGGGAAAAGGAGCAAGGCAGAAACGTTAGTGGGTTTCCCTTTCCTGTCATTTATAAACAGGGATAGATTAAAGTTACTGAACGAGAACTGGGTGTGGGGGATGCCAAGGGAATAGGCGGTAGGGGTGGGGGGTGGGTAGTGCCAGCAAAAGGGGAGGCTTCTGTCACGGGCTTAAACGTCTCAGGAGCATTGGAACAACAAGACAATTTTCTCACCATGTCGATTATATCCTCATTTTCACAAAATTGGACAAGTTTCATAATGGCAGATATTCTCAAAATCCTGGAAATGTTTGTATCAATAATAGGTGTTCGTTTTAAAGCAAAAATATACTTAGTAGTAGTTTCTGTGACTGCCTGCCAATGTACATGCAGATACATATCTTTTTGCCCCCTTTATTTAAGAACTCTGCATTTAAAGAGATGTCTGACTTAGGTATCTTGTCTTTGGAGATTATAGTTAAATTCCTGTGAATTGCTACAGCAATTTGGAATGAGTTCAGAGAGATTTGAAAAAAAAAATTTTTTTAACGTTTATTTATTTTTGAGACAGAGAGAGACAGAGCATGAACGGGGGAGGGTCAGAGAGAGGGAGACACAGAATCTGAAACTGGCTCCAGGCTCTGAGCTGTCAGCACAGAGCCCGACGCGGGGCTCGAACTCACAGACCGCGAGATCATGACCTGAGCTGAAGTCGGCTGCTTAACCGACTGAGCCACCCAGGCGCCCCGAGTTCAGAGAGATTTGGATGGGTTGTGTCTACCCATAAACTATTAGATTAAACAAATTCCGAAAAGAATAAAAGGAAAATGTACTAGTTTCCTATTGCTTCCCTAAGAAATTCAGTGGCATGGAATAAACTTAAATATGTTATCTGACAGTTCGGAAAGCCAGAATTAGTGAAAACATATGTCTAAGAAATTTGCAAATGCATGACCTAAGATGGTTTTCCCAAAATAGCCCCAAACTAAAAACACCCAAAATATCTATCAGTAGGTAAATGGCTGAACGAATTGTGATGTAGCCATTTACCCTACTGATACACATGACCACATGGATGCGTCTCCCAAACGTTCCACTGATCCAAAGAAGCAGGACAGAAAAGCAGGATTTCATAGGAATTCTGCATGCTTCCATTTATAAGAAGTTTTCCAGAATAGGCAAAACTAACCCGTGGCCGTAGAAATCAGAACAGGGTTTTCCGCAGTTGGAGGTATTGATTGCAAAGGATCATAAGGAAAGTTTCTGGGGTAAAGGGACTGACTGTTCCATACCTCGATGAGGCTGTTGGGTATATGGGTACCCACATTTGCCAAAACTTATTGAACCGCATTTTATTTCTAAAAGGTGTGAATTGTAGTGTATACTAATTTTAGCTTTGTAAGAAGCAAATAAAAATAATAGCAAACTAAATACATAGCATTATTCTAATTTTATTTTCATGAAAAGTATGTTTTATGTTTTCCACAAATTACTAGAGGTAAATAGATTCATGAATAAGGGTTATCTCCAGTTGGTAAAATCATTGGTACTTTTGCTTCTTTACATTGTCGATGTTGCCTGCAATCTATAGTTTGTAAGGAAGTCACTTAATAAATGCCTGCCACCACATACATGTCAGGTCTATGACAAAAGTATTTGTAACTTTTCATATCCTATTTTATATTTATTTATTTAACTTAGATGTTAGTTATTAATAATATTTATTATATTATATTTATTTACTTATCTATGTGTATATATTTATAATATATCACATATAATGCTTATTTCATTATATTTGGTTGTTTTTATATTTATCTTAATTTTAAATTATATATTACTTATTTTATTATTTTTATTTTATTTATTAGATTATTTTATACAAGTAATATTTATTGGAAGCCAAACATAATTTTTCAGTATAAACACTGTTTAAAAATTAAAATCAAATTGCGATGCCTGGGTGGCTCAGTCCATTAAGCATACGACTCTTGGTTTTGGCTCAGCTCATGATCTCATAGTTTGTGATTTGGAGCCCCATGTTGGGCTCTACACTGACAGTGCGGAGCCTGCTTGGGATCCTCTCTCTCCTCTGTCTCCTACCCTCCCCTGCTCACACTCTCAATCCTTCTCAAAATAAATAAATAAAACTTAAAAAAAATTAAAGCCAAACAACAAAGAATGTCTTGAAGAAATCAAGACTTGATCCTGAGAAGCATGGCGGAGCTCTTTAAATGTTGGGTAGTTCCAGGGTTTCTGTCATTGGTTCCCTATCTTTTTATCCACTCTATATGCATTTTCGAGTGACCTTAATTATGTTTAATAACTGCCTCACCGCCAAGCTAACAGCTTCCAATGTCTTTTTCTATAGGGCTAATCTCTCTCCTGAGTTTCACTCCTACATATTTATCTACCTTCTGGGTATCTCCAGCTGAATGGCAATTACCTCAAATTCAACACTTTCCTACTGGAAATAATTAACAAACCACTTGCCTAACTCTTTATGCATCTTTAGGACACACACTTGCTCCTCACTTAGCCAGGAACCAAAGGATTCCCCTGGTTTTCCCCTTTACCTTCACTGTGCATCTCATGGGCGCTATGTTCTGGCCATTGAATCTTCTAGATAGCTCTTGTGTCTGCCTCTTGCTTTTTCTCCTGTTGTCACACAGAACCACAGTTGGGTCTGTCCTTTCTTAGCTTGAGCCTGACCCATGTCAGTAACCTGCTGCCTTATTTTTCTGCTCCCACCTCAACTTTTATAGCTATTGTGTTTGGGCCAGGTGCCAGTGTGCCCTTATCAAATGCAACTTGGCTTCCAAAGAGGACAGAGAGCAGTAAGCAGTGTGGGTACTAGAATTTGCCGCTTACTATGTGTGACGTGGGCTAGGTAATTAACTTTGACTTCCTCCTCTATAGTGAGCAAATAATAATGCTTATATCAAAGTGCAGTAAGGAGCCTTAAATGAAATGATCAATAAAAAGCGCTTTACGTGGTGACTAGCTCATTCCAAGAGATCAATAAATTCTATGTTTTTACCTGTTATTCATTAAAAAAGTGTTTTGTCCATTTTTTATTGGTGGTTTCATTCTGTTTTTATTCTTATTTATTTATTTTGAGAGAGAGAGAGGGAGAGAGAAAGCAATCGGGGTAGGGGGGCAGATAGACGGAGAGAGAGAATCCCAAGCAGGCTCCACACTGTCAGCATGGAGCCCAATGCGGGGCCTGAACCCACGAACCTGTGAAATCATGACCTAAGCTGAAACCAAGAGTCGCACGTTGAACCGACTGAGCCACCCAGGAGCCCCTCACCTGTTCTTCATAAACTTAGCTTGATTCTGTAGTTTAGCATATCTGAAATCTTGGAATAACTTATTGCAATTTGCTATCTTCTGTCTACTCAGTCATTTCTGTCCACTGTCTACGGTACAAAAAGCAAGGCTGAGGTTAAAAAGAATCCATTGATTAATGGAATGCACTGAAGTGTACATACTACAAAAACACACCCAAATTCTCTTTTCTTTCTGCAACAGAAGGCATAACCTGACTTCTAACTGAGTGGTCTGTACCTATGTGTACTTCACAAGTTCTGACTAGGAATGTCTCCTTCTCTTTCTTTCCTTTTTTCCTTCTTTCCTTCCTTTTCTTTTTCTGTAGTCATAAAAGAAGTTTGCCAAACAGTGAAGGTGACATTGTTTTCCATTTATTTTTTACTACCTATAGAATTAGGCTGTTTCTTTCTCTGTAAAATAGGAATAAAACTGCAATGACCTAGTAGTGCAGTTGTGAGAATTAATTCATGTAAAGCGCATATTCCTGGCACATAGTAAGGACTCTATAAATGTTTATATATATTATTTATTGCTGCTACCATTACTACTATTATTATATCCTCAACTCATTCAAACTCTATGGCAATCTAGAGACGGCATCAAAATGGACACATGCACACACATTTAGACAGCAATATTTGTATATATACGTACATAACACATAAAATACATTAAGGACTTCAGTTCATTTTCTTTGATGTAGTTTGAATTTTCTTTGCAGTAGGAATTTCTCATATTTTCAACAATGATTGAAATGACTTCCATACTGCTTCACCTGTTCAGTTTTGTTCCATTTAACTGATATTTATTGGGCTGAATATTATGTGTCAGGCACTTTTGTGTGGTAATGGGTACCGAGTGGCAGGTGGTATTAATATATCCCTGTTCTTGTGGGGTTTAGAGTCCAATCGTGAATATAAATATTAAACAAGAGATTACAAGTTTGATTAATGTTATGTTTGGGGAGATAAATGGTACTATGGGAAGGTGTGGCTGTCATCCATTGATTTATTGGTTTCCAGGCAGTGCATTAACCGAGTTATTTAATTCATTTTGATAATAGTTTCTCAGACTATATATCCTAAACAAGGAAAGTTTTGCGCTTCTTGCCTATATTATTTTAAAAACAAAACCTTTGAGCAGTGGACTTACCTTGGTAATCAGACATTTAAAAGCTTAGAATGAAATAACAAAAGTTTTGAACCAGGTTACTCGTAAAATTAGAATGTACAAAGTAAGTGAAAGAAATTTAGGCACTAAATCATACTCTGGAGAGATCAGTGCATTTAATGAATGAATAAGTGAATTCAAGAAGTAGAATAGAGGTTTAATTATTACATAATTAAATAATTAACTTAATTAATTAACTAATTAAATTAATTAAATAATAATTAAAAATACATTTTTTTTCAGTGCATACTATTTTGCTGCTAGCTTTTTTCTCATAGCAGTACATCATGACTTTCTATATCCATGAATAGAATCATGGTGGGTTTTTTGTTTTGCTTTTTTATTTATTTTTGAGAGACAGAGAGAGACAGAGAGTGAGCAGGTGGAGGGGCAGAGAGAGAGGGAGACACAGAATCTGAAGCAGGCTCCGGGCTCTGAGCTGTCAACACAGAGCCTGACGCAGGGCTTAAACCCAAGAACCGTGAGGTCATGACCTAAGCTGAAGTCGGAAGCTCAACCAACTGAGCCACCCAGGCACCCCAAATAACATTCTTTAATTTTAGATTTTCCACATACTAACTTTGTAACCCTTGGCAATTCATATTTGATCTCTTTTTCTAAGGTAGCGCTTTCAAAACAAAATAATTAGAGATAAAATTGTGTACCTTAAAGTCTACAAACTACATCAACTATTTTGAATAAAAGTAGGTAATAAATGTGAGAAATCACATTGTAAAATTTTATAAACTTCAGTTTTACTTGACATTTAAAAAAGCTATGCTGCCGAATATTGCAGAAACAAACCAGCCTTAGATGTCGTCATGCATGTTGAATCGTTCAAAGGAACCACAGTCCTCTTTAAGGCAGGAAGTTTCATTGATCCGTTTAACTTAAAGACAATACATAAATATCTTTGCAAGGAATGAAGCGGTTTTACTTATAATTAATCAAATAACTAATGAAAGATTTTTTCCCAATTCATTTATCTATATATGAATGCGTATGTTCGTCGACATAGCCAGCCAGCCAGCCAGCCATGTGTTTTGAGTTTATGTGAAGTTGACAGTCATTCTTTCAAAAACCCTTTCTAAGCACCTGCTGCATGCAGTGCTAGGCTAGGTGTGGATGGGAAGCGAGATGAACAAGATTGGTCCCTGGCTTCAAGCGGTTTACATTTATTTTCTAAAGATTATTCTCTAAATATAAATTATGTTAATCATTTGTTTGCTCAAAGGCACTAAATTTTTATGGCTGAAACCATGTAATTCATGTAGTTTAATGTAATGTAGACTTCCACTGAAAATAGTATGGACCAAACATTTCTTCAAATAATTTTCCATTTTTACGTTGCAATTCTTTTATAGTTGCAATTTCAGAATTTGAATTGTAATCCTGCCATCAGTCTAATATTTCTCTATCAAAGTCTTTGTCTTGGTTTCTTTCTTAATCTCACTTGCTTCACTATATCTTCAAGTATATAAATATAATTGTCTATTATGAAATCATAATACCATAATCCTTCCCTTCCTTATAACATATGCTTCATGCCTTACACTGTGTGTGTGCATATATGCAGTACGCACACAGGATGCACACACGTGTATTTATTTCCACATCATGTATGAGACTGCCTTTATATGAGGGGCACAGTGAGATGCACAGAAATGAGAATGAGCAAACAAGTGAGCAAGAGAGAGACAGAGAGAGAGTTAGGTTTACTGCGAACCTAAAATGGCTGGCAAATAGCACAACTTACAAGGCCAAGGAGCTTTACAACAGGGTGCCTTTAAGCTGTCAGTCATTAACTCCAGCTTACATACACTTCCTCTTCCTTAGAAAATAAGGGCACCAGGCACCTGGGTGGCTCAGTCGGTTAAGCACCCAACTCTTGGTTCCAACTCAGGTCATGATCTCATGTCTCCTGAGATGGAGCCCCGTGTCAAGGTCTTGGCTGGCAGCGTGGAGCCTGCTGGGGATTCTCTCTCCTCTCTTCCTCTCCCTCTCTCTCTCTCTCTCTCTCTCTCTCTCTGTCTCTGCCCCTCCCCTCTGCTTGCTCACTCTCTCTATTTCAAAATAAATAAACATTAAAAAAAAAAAAAAAGAAAGTAAGGGCACCCAAACGTACTGACCAGCCAGTGAGAACCTAAAGTCATTAAACCCATAATAGGAAAGGATAACTGGTAACTTAACATAAAGAAGGCTAATGTTTATGATGATGATGATGATGATGATGATAGCAATAATAATAATAATAATAATAATAATGGTATCCAGACACAAAAATTCTGAATGCGCAGACATCAGGATTAGTGAAAAACTCCAAATACTTTAGAAGTCCTCAAGGCATTTTTATTTTATAATACAATACCGTAATTTATATTCATCATAATCACTTCAGCTATCAAAAATGTTTCTACATTTCATGTGGCCTTTTGAAGAAGAAATGAAGTTATAATGATTCGGTGTGTAAAGTTGTCTTCTAAAATAGTTAACATTGTTTAAGAGTTTGATCACCCCACAGGGAAAGTTCCAAGAATCTGGACACCCTTCTGTGAAATACTTTAATCCCAAATATCTGTGTAAACAAAACACTCACTTACTTTTCCTGGGCTCTCATGCTATGCATTTCTTTCTTTCTTTATGGATCTTCTCCAATTAATTTTCTTCCCCTCAGTAATGAGATTTCCTTTAAACTAATGCAGTATTCTAAGCATCAATAAACAGCAGGTTTGCCTCTGCTGTGCAATGGGGTATCACTTTAAGTTTGCCATGCCTTGTCAATGACAAAGTTCTTAGAAGTTTTTACCAGAAATATTGTATTTTCAAAGTTACTCCAAAGTCAAGAATATGACTCAATCATATGATCTTCCATTTGTGGTGTGCAATTCCATTTACTTGGCTTTTTTGTTAATGTATCCAATTTCTCTGAATGACTATAACATTTCTTGGCTGTTGACACCACCGGCCCTTCCAGAATCCTGAAATTTAAAAGCACAAGACCTTATAAATCTTTCAAAAAATATTATCTAATGTCTGTCTTCGATTATTTTCATTCCTTATACAACCACCAAATCTGATTACAATTTGGTTTTCAATCCAGATTCGGTGACTTATTGCTTATGTTGTTTCCATTTTCTTTTTTCCCTTTCTTCTATTTTTTCCTCCTGGTCGTCTACATCCATTTCTTCTTCTTCTGTTAACCCCAATTTCCCTCCCCTACTAAGGGCAATGGTTGGTGGTATGCCCATCAGAGTTCCTTGCCCTTTCTTAGCTAAGAGGAGTCTGAAGTCTCAAAGACTGAAGTGTGAATTTGCATAAATAAGTCATATAGGAATGCAGAAGATTATAGATTTTACGCTATCCACCAGGGAAAAAAATGGGTAATATTTTTTCTTCATGTGCCAACTAGGTGATTATCTTTATGAGTTATTCCCATTATTTCCTAGTGCAGATGGCTCTCTTCATGCAAAGGAAGATTTCTGTGATAGCTCTTGTTTCCATAACCTTTATTGTTTATACTCCCAGAGGAAGACAGACGCATCAACTCTACCATCATACAAATATATTAAACCTTGAAAAAAAGTGACTGGACTTGTGCTGGAGTCACATGCCTACTTCTTTTTTTTTTTTTTTTCTTTTCATGTTTATCTATTTTTGAGAGAAAGAGAGACAGAGCTTGAGCAGGGAAGGGCAGACAGAGGGAGACACAGAATCAGAAGCAAGCTCCAGGCTCAGAGCTATCAGCACAGAGCCAGACACAGGGCTCAAACCCTCGAACAATGAGATCATGACCTGAGCCAAAGTTGGACACTTAACCAACTGGGCTACCCAAGGGCCCCCTCACATGCCTCTTTCTGAACCAACCATAATAGTTGGAGAAAGAAATGTATCTAATTGGTCATTTTAGCCCTTGTCCCCATCCATGGCAAGAAAGAGGCCAATTCACATTTGGTAGCTGGATCACAACCACGTGGAAGTATTAAGCAAATTTCACCAATGTCTAATACAGAGAACATTCCAGCACTCTACTTTAGTAGACACCTGGTTTTATTTGTAATATTAAACACACAAATTCTACATTTAAAAAATGCTGTCTTGGGGCGCCTGGGTGGCGCAGTCGGTTAAGCGTCCGACTTCAGCCGGGTCACGATCTCGCGGTCCGTGAGTTCGAGCCCCGCGTCGGGCTCTGGGCTGATGGCTCGGAGCCTGGAGCCTGTTTCCGATTCTGTGTCTCCCTCTCTCTCTGCCCCTCCCCCGTTCATGCTCTGTCTCTCTCTGTCCCAAAAATAAATAAACATTGAAAAAAAAAATGCTGCTGTCTTGGGGTCAATTGTCCATTGATTAGACCTGCGGCTTTGTAGTAAATGTTTTTCTTTTCCAAATGGAACATAATAGTCACCTGGAATGCAGGTTGACTTTTTAAAAAGTGTAAGTCTGTGGATAGTGCCTAACAATGACAAGTAACAACACGTAAACCAGGAACATGAAAAGATCATATAAGAGCAGAATCATGTTAACAGTGGTGAAATCTATTTTAAATCCATTAGAAAGGCTTCAGTAGGTACAAGTAATGAGTTTTAAAGCACCTGGGCCAGACACACCAAACAAGTTGCTAGTTCACCACACAGGATTCATTCATCATTTATGTTGCCTGCCAAACTGGTCGCTTAAGATGGACCAGGCATGCAGTGGAGATGTTGATCCAGGAGATTTTCAGACATGAGGCCTGCACAGATGTTAACTACCAACAACAGCTTCAATAAGAAACGCAAGAGTTTCGATACTGCAAGGAAGAAAAGATTAGGAAAAATGACTTCTAGAATATTCTAGCCAGACACATATTTCTCCATTTAAGGTTCCAAGCAAAACCGTCAGATGCTCAGCATAGAACTTCACTAGAGGCTCTCTTTTCTTCAAGTCTGATGTGCTGGTTTCTCTGATGTACTTCCTCACTTGGTAAACCATAATGATCCGTTCCTCTGGCCGTTGAATTCCTACAGAGACCAGGCACCTGTGTTACGTCTGCTGCTTCAGCTATTGCCCGCTGATATGCGCGCCTGTTGAGAGCGAAATGGGTGATGTGTTTGTTCGCAAACCTGGTTTGGCCGGGTCGTTTATTACTATAATAAAATAATTAAGTATTAATAAGCTGAGGTAATATTTACAGTAAACAAGTGTTGTTTATATGAAAATTAGGTTAAATCCGTTGTAAAATCTTGGCTAGTATAATTTTTTAAATGCTGTGTAATTAAGTGTGTGAACCAATTTTAAAGTGGTTGTGGTGGCCACCTTGTTTTCTACCTCAGATTCATTTTCCTCCATTTTCCACCTGTGATATCATCTGATGCCCCCCACAAATTCACTCTTCTTTCTTTTCCCTCTCTTCTTCGGTTCTTTGGAAGGCTGACCCGCAAGGACTCCGTTCAGCAACGGGCTCCCCTGATCTCTGACTTCTGCTTGTTTTGGTCAGTGAGGGTCCCTGGCAGGAAATCAAAGAGAAGGAAGTATTGAGTAGTTCTTGCCTCGGTTCCTTCCCTGTGGGATCACATTAGGTTGCCTACACTCTTGGACCGAAATTCTCATTTTCTGACAGGGAGCCTTCTCTCTCTGGCTTCTGGCAACCATCCCTTCTCTCTTCCTTTCCAACCTACAGGTAGGAACTTTAGTTAGATTTTACCAGCCCTACTGTACGACATTGCCCCTGGTGTCTCCTCATACTTTGCCCACATTTTTATTTGTAGTCCCTTTTGAGAACTCACCTTGACTTACCCGTTTTGAGTGCACCAGCCATTTCCTGCCAGCGTTCTGGCTGACATGCTGGAGGGGTGAAACAAGGGGAGCTACTGACACGAGATAACCTGGATGCAAATTTTAACTCTTCTCCTATAGTAAGCGGAGAAAGCAGGCATCAGTGGTATCTTTTCAAACTCCGCATTCTTCTTCTTTTTAAATTTAGAGAGAGAGTGTGTGTGAGGAGGGGACGGGGCAGAGAGAGAGAGAGAGAGAGAGGGACTTAAGCAGGCTCCACACTCAGCATGAAGCCCAAAGAGGGGCTCAGTCCCACGACCCTGGGATCACAACCTGAGCCAAAATCAAGAGTCTGACACTCAACCAATTGAGCCACCCAGGTACCTCTCCACATCCTCCTCCTCCCCCTTCTTCTTCTCTTCTTCTTCTTCTTCTTCTTCTTCTCCTCCTCCTCCCCTCCCCCCCTTCTCCTCCTCCTCCTTCTTTTTTAAGTTTATTTGTTTACTTTTGAGAGTGACAGAAAGCACAAGCCGGGGGGGGGGGGGGAGGTGGTGGTGAGGATCTGAAGCAGGCTCTGTGCTGACAGCAGAGAGCCTGACGCGAAGCTCCAACTCACGGACTGTGACATCATGACCTGAGCCGGAAGTTAGATGCTAACTGACTGAGCCACCCAGGCGCCTCCTTCTTTGTAAAAATGTAGATAATAATAAATGCTACTCCACAGACATACCATCTCCTTCTACTGTCACAGGGAGAATCCATTATGTGTAGCTTTTTTTGGTTAGCTCAGTGTCTGGCACATGCTAAGTGCTTATTAAGTTTTGATACATGAATCAGTTATTTTATGAATGAACGACAATTATCTTCTCGTGCAGACTCACTTCTTGGTAAATTTGGCAGTCGTCAATCAGATGACTCCTTAAGTGTCTTTAGGAAGAACTCCTCGACTGAGAACACATCTGAAGAACTTTCACTAATGTCTCATCCCACTGGTTTAACACATAATCTGAAATAAATCCTGCAAAACTGAAATGAGCTAAAGTAAAAGGACAAAACGAGTTATGAAGGTTTGCATTATTTTGGCCTTAAAGCCATATGGGTTAGGATGTTTAAATGTCTGACTTCCTAACCAACTAGACTTTCTAGAAAATGGCACACTTGCTAATTATCCTGGTGTGCTCTGTACTGACATATTAACAGTTTGTTATTCAACACTTATATAACCTTACATAACACTTCCTGTGGACCAGACTTATTCGGATTACTCTATATATACAAAAACACCTTGGTTTGTGAGCATAATTCATTCCAGAAACATGCTTATGATCCAAAGCACTTGTATATCAAAGCAAATTTACCCATAAGAAAGAATGGAAACTCAGATATTTGTTCCACAACCCCAAAATATTGATATAAAAATGATTACAATACTGTAATCTAATACAAAATAATAAATAAAATACAAAATAAAAATAAACACATCAACCTGCACTTACCTTTGAAAACCTCCATGGCTGGTGTGAGGGAAACAAGAGAGAGGAGGGTTATTGTGTAGGACAACTTTCACTATCCCTATCAGAATCACTGCTATCTATTGGCTCAATGGAATCTATTTCTGTGCGAGGGCCATTGTATACACTTGGCCGGAAGTTGACTACAGTACAGTATTAATAAACTTGTGTCAAATGCTGTATTTAATGTAACTGGGGATAAGGCAGCAGAGGAAAGGATCTACAATTTGCAGGCAGCCTGAACTAGAATGAAGCAAAGTATTCCTAAGCTTCCTCTTGTATGGAAAAGCAAGCAAAGAAAGGACTGTCCACGGGTGCTTTGAAGTGACAAAAAATACACTAGTGCCAGATGTGGGCATCTTCCAATGTTCTGAAAAATCACTGATTTCTGACAAACACCGTGGCCTGACACTGAGCATCCAAGCATGGGAGAAGATTACCCACAATCCTGCAGTGAGAGGGAGAGAGAGAGCGAGAGAGAGAACCACTGGCTCAGTTGTGATCATGTGATGTTCGGGGTCACATACTACTCCTATTGCAAGACATTGCTCGTTTATCAGGTTAAAATTTATTACATGGGGCGCCTGGGTGGCGCAGTCGGTTAAGCGTCCGACTTCAGCCAGGTCACGATCTCGCGGTCCGTGAGTTCGAGCCCCGCGTCGGGCTCTGGGCTGATGGCTCGGAGCCTGGAGCCTGTTTCCGGTTCTGTGTCTCCCTCTCTCTCTGCCCCTCCCCCATTCGTGCTCTGTCTCTCTCTGTCCCAAAAATAAATAAAAGTTGAAAAAAAAATTTATTACAAATGTTTGCTCATCTTGCAGAACACTCACAGAACAAGTTACTTGCAATCCAAGGCTTTACTGTATAAACTTATGACCACCCCTCCCCCACTGCCCGCCATGTACTAATCCTTTTATGAGCCCATTTTACAGAGAAAGAAACTGAAGCACACAGAGGTTAAGTAACTTGGTTAGTGGCCCGTGGCCTATGCATGGTGAAATCAGAACCTGGACACTTAACTACTAGCTTGTAGTTGCCTATAGCAGAGAAACGGTTATGTGTTTACTACAATGTTTCCTTTTTCAGATAACACAGAGAGGCTACATTTCCTAGATTGTCCTGCAACTAGATGGGGCCTGTTAACTGGGTTCTGGACAGAGGAATGTAGGTAATGGTGTAACCTCCCCTTTCAGGCTTGGCCTTTGAAATCACCATATGTAGTCCTCCCACTCTTCAGTGGCAGCTTAGGAAGTCAGGGGCCCACAGGGGACCACAGGGGGCCACTATCAGATGGAAAAGGGCTGCCTGACCTATTTTCAACTATGTATGAATAAGAAATAAACTTTCATTACCTCAAACTATTATTATTTAAGAGTGCACTTATTCAGACATAGCTTAGTGTGTGCTAACAAAGAAATTGGTATTTTGAATCATATTGCTTTAACGTAAAACAGTAATCTATGTTATTGGCTTCATTGCTAGGCAACAGTAAGGCCAATATGAGAGATGAGGATATATAAGAAACGAACTCTCCGTTTCATACTGTGGAAGCAGCTGGAAAAAACTGTTGCCTGTAGTAACTTGGGAGACAGAGTGTCTTTAACTTGTATGTTAAAAGAAATAGAATAATGGGATTAGAGAATTAGTGTCTATTGGCTATTATTGGCTGCCTTTGGAAAGGTTAGTGCCAAAAAAAAAAAAAAAAAAAAAAATCAGAAGATACCTGGCCAGCATGAAAGCAGAATTGAAAGAGAATAGATTCTGGAAAATGGGGTCCTGCTAAGTGAGAAGATGCAACCAGATAGTTAAAGATGAGACTTTGGGAGACACTCAAGAAAAGAATCAGGCTTGGGGCGCCTGGGTGGCGCAGTCGGTTAAGCGTCCGACTTCAGCCAGGTCACGATCTCGCGGTCCGGGAGTTGGAGCCCCGCGTCAGGCTCTGGGCTGATGGCTCAGAGCCTGGAGCCTGTTTCCGATTCTGTGTCTCCCTCTCTCTCTGCCCCTCCCCCGTTCATGCTCTGTCTCTCTCTGTCCCAAAAATAAATAAACGTTGAAAAAAAAAATTTTAAAAAAAAAAAAAAGAAAAGAAAAGAATCAGGCTTCAAAGGATGTCAGGCCCCCAAAGAAGACATTGTCTCTTACACCCACATCAGACTGTATCCAAGAAGAATAAGGTACAAGGAGGAACTTCCCTGCAGATAGAACCAGCGGCAGCCGAGAACAGTGGTCAAATACACCCCCTGGGAGTAGAGCAGGAGCAGTGGGTCAGCAGAACAAGAGAGTACTCGTGTCCTTATTCCCGCACCCTGAACAACTTCACGTTCTCAAACTGGCTGATGGCCCTGTCATATTGCCAGGTACAGTGTGCCAATTTAACAGCGATATCTTGCCTTAAATCATAAAACAGCAGCTTTCTCACCTCAAAAATGCCACCTTGATAAAAAAAATATATATAACAGATAATAAGATCACCATGGACATGGCAATAATTTTAAATATCTTATGGCAGCTGCTTTCTGAAAAACTGTAATTGCTCTTTCCGCTTTTGGGAAATATCTAGTAATTGTCAAAACATTTAGGGGAACTGAAATTTTATTTTTTTAATTTTTTTTTTAACGTTTATTTATTTTTGAGACAGAGAGAGACAGAGCACGAACAGGGGAGGGCCAGGGGAGGGGCAGAGAGAGAGAGGGAGACACAGAATCTGAAGCAGGCTCCAGGCTCTGAGCTGTCAGCACAGAGCCTGATGCGGGGCTTGAACTCACGAACCGTGAGATCATGACCTGAGCCGAAGTCGGACGCTTAACCGACCAAGCCACCCAGGCGCCCCGGGAACTGAAATTTTGGTATGAACGTGATACTGGAACACAGGATTGATCTCTGACTGGCAGGCATATCCCCATGGGCTTACCCACGTTTGGTTTCTGTGTAAGGTAGGAAGCTGAGCCTTGTCTGTTGGATGAAGGTATTCAGAGCAGGGTGCAGAAGAGGCGCAGGGCGAAGGAGAAATATGGTGGGCGGCATTCTTCTACTGCTAGTTTTACTTAAATGACTGGTAGATACATTCTTTTACCTTAAAACCAAAACATTATATTGTAGATGAGATTGTAGCGTCTAGATGAATTTTTGAGATAAGATATAAAACTACAAATAAATTTATTTCTGCATCATCCATAGACTTCAGCTTCCCTGGGCTGAATCACTTGGCAGGAACGAGTTTGTGTGTCTAAGTTAATCGAGAAGCTGGGAGGTGAGAGAGAACAGAAGGAAAGAAGGGGTGTAGGAGGCATCTTACAATTTAGCAGAATGGGGGTTGGTGCTTCTTGATATTTATATCTAAATCCCAGTGGTCTTAGGTCACTGGAAAGAAGAACAAAATTCAGGCCTGGGATTTCTAAGGGTGAATGTTCCAAGTAATTATGATGCATGATGCCCTCCTGGCAGAATGAAGATGGAGTAACGGCACACCGGTGCCCTTTGTCCCTTTTCATTTCTTTCCCTTTCTCTCCTTAAGTCCTTCAGTTCAGTTCAAATGAACATGATTCCAAATGCTATCACTCCAAACAAAGGTATATTGATTTCTAGATAAGTAAGTGAATGGATGTATGGATAGAAAGATAGAAAGAAAAAGAGAGACACAGAGAAAGGGAGAGATCCCATGAGTTAATTAAAACATTACTCCTCTCCCCCAATCACCATTTCACCCATTCACCTGCCACCGTGGTGGCACGTGACCAAGACCAAGCTACTTGGGGACAACAACAGGACATTGTGCCGCAGAAAGCAGGGCACACCGTATTTTTTTCTGCAGTTGGTAAAGTGGAAGAATGGGGACCCGGGCTTGCAAGGGATCATCTTTCTTATCATGGGATGAGTCTGTAGAAAGGAGTCGAGCAAAGACCAAGAGAACCCAGAGAAGACAGAGCCTTTTCAGGGCCTGGATCCAGATGAGTCATAGTCTAGCCCTCGTGTTTCCCACTTTCTTTCCCTGCTTCAATTAGTCTGAGTTGAGTTTCTGTTTCTTCCCATTAGAAGATTCTGGGCTGAAGCAGAACGAGAAGGCATCTACAAGAGTTGGTGGTGCAGAGGGAACGGGTGTAGTCTGGAGAAACCATTACTTTTCCAAACGACCTTTTCTTGATTGAACTGATGTGTTGAGATTTTATTAGAATTTAGATAACATTCAAAAAAGCAACTCACTGGTAATTTTTTTGAAGGACATAAGAATATCATTATAATATAATTATATGATAATATAATTATAACATAATTATATTATAACATAATTATATCAATAATGTACTTAATTATGTATTTAATATTACATTCATATTTATAATGATAATATATTATAATTAGCATATAATTAATATATAATGGTATAATTGATATATAATGTTAATCACTTGTTATATTGTTGTTATGTATGTGCATATATATATATATATATATATATACATATATGCACTTTATAAGCATGATGGCCGTGATGTCAAAGAATTGCAGAGTCTTTTGGAAATGTTCAAAAATAATTCTCAAGTATTGGGGTCACAAGAGAGATGTAATAGAACTGAGATGCTAAGATATGCCAAGGGGTAGACAGCACTCTTGGAATGCATCCAGCCCCTTTGATTTTAGCAATTTAGGATGTTCCTAAAGTTAGGAGTCCTATATTTTTTTTTTTTTTAATTTAAATTCGAGTTAGTTAACATACAGTGTAGTCTTGGCTTCAGGAGTAGAACCCAGTGATATATCTCTTACATATGACACCCGGTGGTCATCCCAAAAAGTGCCCTCCTTAATCGCCATCACCCATTTAACTCACCTCCCCACCCACCTCCCCTCCAGTCTCCTATGGTTTGCTTCCCTCTCTATTTTTATCTTATTTTTCCTTCCCTTCCCCTATGTTCATCTATTTTGTTTCTCAAATTCCACATATGAGTGAAATCATATGATATCTGTCTTTGACTTATTTCACCTAGCATAATACACGTAGTTGAAAATGACAAGATTTCATTCTTTTTCATCACCGAGTAGTATTCCATTGCATATATATACCACATCTTCCAGCAATTACATTAGTAGGTATTTATCCAAAGGATACAAAAATGTTGATTTGTAGGTGCACATGCGCCCCAATGTTTGTAGCAGCACTATCCACAATAGCCAAATTATGGAAAAAGCCCAAATGTCCATGGATTGATGAACATATAAAGAAGGAGTCACATCTTAATCCTCTTTGTTATCTGCCAAAACCAGTTCTGTAGACTTACCAGCTCCTTCTTCACCTATGAGTAAATCTGTATATATTTTGAAAACAAGGCACTACAACCAACTATATTGTTTTAGATAATTTATCCTGGCCACACCTTCTTTATTTCATTAAAACTACTCAGTTCTGGATTCCTGTCCCATTGGCTCACATCTGATTTCTACCAGAAATCTGCCTAGCTCTTTACTAGCTCTGATGCTTTATGAGGATTGACCATACTAATCCTGGCTGTACACTATTAGTTGCCTTTCTAATTTTGAAGCTCTTTCAACTTCTCCATCTCATCCTGGTCCCCAGAATTCACAATAAACCATCATCAGACTGCTTGCTAAAGAAGAGTTTGGACTCCAGTCTCTGTGCTGGATACCTTTGTTCAAACTTCGGTTCCAATTCTATCTGGTTCCACCATGTTCAAAGCCTCAGAAGGCTGAATTTTATAGCTTACAACTGGGGAATAAGATTAGGAACTCCCTAGGCTTGCACCAATGGGTTAACAAGGCATAAAGAAGTACAAAGTCATAGGATGAGATGGAGAAGTTGGAAGAGCTTCTTTTCTCAAGTTTGGATAAACAAGATTAAGACCCAGGATAGAAAGGGGGGTGCAAGGCACCCAGAATGGAGAGGGGGTGAAAAGGCACCCAGAATAGAGAGAAGGCAAAGGCCCCCAAAATCAAAGGTATATGAGGTAAGCAAGATTGGGCATTCAGGGCGAAAATGCCCCCCAATTTAGTATTATAGCAGAAAGCTGCTTTCACAGGAGGGAAGGACCAAATTAGGTAAGCAGATAAATACAGCCATAGACCACTGCACTGTGCTGTGGGTGATGCTGCCCAGAGCACAGATGGTTAACAAAAGAAAAGGTGCCTTGTTAACCCTGAGGTTATTTGCCCTATCTGTCTTATCCCCTAGGCTAGCTAAGATAAATAGACACGGCGCCTCCTGTCTGCTGTTAACAACCATCTGCCCATCTGCTCAGTGCCAGGATTTTGTTTTATATTGACCCAAACCCCAAACACTGTGTATCTTCAAAACCCCTTTTCCCTCATGCCCATGAGTTAATGCTCACCGATTCATTGTCTCTTTGTGCACACCCATCATGTTTTTAAGCCTCCTGATCTTAATAAATACAGGGCAAGGACCCTTATTCGGGGTTCTTGTCTTTTCCCAGACATCAGCCATGTCTCGCTTTTCATCCTGCATCCTGCTCTCTTGCGGGATACGAGAGAACTTCAGACCCAGAGTCTATGACGACAACAACTGGATCCTTTACCCTCTGGCTCCCAGTTGGGATTGGCCAACGGGAAGCATTTTTATGAGAACAGAGAACAGTGAGAGATGTGAGTCAACTAATGACCTCTTGGCTTCCCTGTGGTCCCAGGAGCAGAAGTGGGACCTCGCTGCTAAGGCCATAGGTCCTGTCAGGTATCTTTCACCTGTGGCTCTTTCCACATCTGGTAAGCTGACTCACACTGGCTCCTACAGGCCTTGCTGCCCTTCATGTTTCATTACCCCTAATGGTTTCCCTTAATTCTATTTACACCTTTGTGGAAGGTTTCCCTTTCAACTCCTCAATTACCTCATTTATGTGTGACATGTCTTTCCCATAAAGACCCGGATTGAAACACCCCTAGTTTCTAGAATTCTGCCCTGCACATAGTGGGGCACCAGGAGACCTTGAATTCTATTCCTGGATTCGCCACTTTTAACATAGTTATTGGGCAAACATGCACTGGTTAGTTCCTATATCCTGGACACTTTGCCTTTGCCTTTAATCCCTGTCCTCAACACAAGATGCCATGACAGGAACATGTAGAGCTGGGCTTACAGAACAGTGGGAGAGCCCCTGAGGGCCTTTGGGAAGCCGAGGTTGTGAGCCGCATCCCACTAGATGCATGAGAGGTTGCTGAACACAAAACAGGGAACAATACACAAGGGCAAAACACACAAATCAGAGAGATGAACTTGTTGTGGAAACTTCTAGCACATGTGTAGATTTGTAGATTTGTAGATTTGCTACCCACCTGGAAGTGGGTAGCATAAGGAGGGACTAAAAAGGCTGGCAGAAGCCATATTACAAAGAGTGCATATTCATTTATCAAATATACAAGTTTGATAATACATTATATTATGAATTTGTGGCTCTATTCTTTTTTTAAAATTTAAATCCAAGTTAGTTAACGCATAGTGTAATGATGGTTTCAGGAGTAGAATTTAGTGATTTGTCACTTACATATAACACCCAGTGCTCATCCCAACAAATGCCCTCCTTAATGCCCGTCACCCATTTAGTCCATCCCCCTACCGACCCCCCCCTCCAGAAACCCTCAGTGTGTTCTCTGTGTTTAAGAGTCTTTTATGGTTTGCCTCCCTCTCTGTTTTTTGTGTTATTTTTCCTTCCCTTCTCCTATATCCGTTTTGTTTCTTGAGTTTCACATATGGGTGAAATCATATGATATTTGTCTTTCTCTGACTGACTTATTTTGCTTAGCATAAGACACTCTAGTCCTATCCACGTTGTTTCAAATGGCAAGATTTCATTCTTTTTGATTGTGTGGCTCTATTCTATAAGACTATGGGTACGAGATATAATTGGACATTAGAGTTAAGTGACTTTATACCTGCAACATTTAAAAAGTTGCTTCCATCATGGAATAAGTGATTTTGCATTCTTAAAATTAAATAAAGACAACATATCATATTAAGTACATCACAATAATAAGAGAGGGAGACAGCAATCATTTAAAAGAGCTAGGGGGTTGTTTTCCCAGTCTAGAATACTATCTGTACATCAGAGGGACCCGAATGCTTTCAGAATCCCAAACAGTGGACTTGATGTCCTCACCACATGGAATTCCCTCCAGAGGCACTCATGGTGTCCTAAAGGAGGATCTTGTGTTCTCCATCTTCCTGTCACACTCCATCCCAGGATAACATCACTTCAGCCCAGGGGACCCCAATTATGTCATTTTTCCTTCTCTTAGAGCAATTGCTTCTCAAGGTTTTTTTCAGAGACTTCATGTTTGGTTTTAAGTGTTTTCAACCAGATCCCCCTGGAACAATCTATCTCTATTAGAATGTTTTTCTTTATGTGAGGCAGTATTTTTCCTTGCCTTCTGAAGGACAGAATAAAAGAGTTGTCTTCAGAATTCTTGAAATATCTGTTTATTCTTTTTGGGGAATGGATGAAATGTTCCTGAGTTTCCAACCTATTCATAACTGATGGAGGTATTGTGAAACAGTCAGGGCTTTGTACAGTTTTTCCTCTTTTCCATACATCCATCAATACGTGCATTGTATACGCAGATAACAAGCTCAGAAAAGTTATGTGAATTGTGAGCAGCTGCATAGAACATGAGTAGCAAGGCAGAAACTCTGGACCTTCCAGATATGCCCATTATCCTATGGTGAGACAGAATAGTGCTGTGATTAATAATGCAAACGCTGGACTGGATGGCCTGCATGGAATCTCAGCAGGGTGAACTTAGGGATGTTACTTAATCTTTGTGTCCCAATTTACCCATAGGCAGACACAGATAATAATAGTATGTACCACATAGGGTTGGTTTGTGGATTAAATTAAAAACCACAAACCGCATGTAAAATGCTTAGCATAACACTCGAGTTACATCAGTTATTACCTTTGTTTTGATTGACAATGTCCAACCACCATTCTTGATCTTGTTGCTTTAACTCTCCTTTACAGAAGCTTCTTAAAAATATTTTTCGTCAGTAGATGTGACTTCCCTTTTCTGTCAAATCCTGTGGTTTTAAATTAAAACGTGTGTCTCACATGGCACTTTTATTTTTTTATTTTTTATTTAAAAATTTTTTTAAATGTTTATTTATTATTGAGAGACAGAGAGAGACAGAGAGACAGGGAGACACAGAATCTGAAGCAGGCTCCAGGCTCTGAGCTGTCAGCACAGAGCCTGACACGGGGCTCGAACTCACAAACCGCGAGTTCCTGACCTGAGCTGCAGTCGGACGCTTAACCGAATGAGCCACCCAAAGCGCCCCTCACATGGTACTTTTAAAACGATCTACTTCCTGGAATTCTGTATGTTGGGGTGTTTTCTATATATACCATCTCTACCTTCTTACAGCCCATTTCTCCATCAACCCTACTGTACTTTGTCTTCTGCCTCCATCATACTACTGATATGTCTTCTGCTAAGTTCCTTTATGACTTCATGTTGCCAAATTCATCATCATTGGGTACCAATAGAAGAAACCATACTAACAGTAAAGGAACTAAGGACCTATAATCCCAGTGGCTACATCGTTATTATACTTCAGGAAAGTGTGAGGGTATTTTCCAACAACTATGGCTAGAAATGCCCAGGAAATAAGGGGCCATAAAGATTATGATAAATGCAAGGATGTTTCAGAATCTTAAACTCCTAAAATTATTTAGGAGTATTTGCAGAAAATTTAACAGTAAATATTTCCAGTGTAAGGAGATTGCACACCAGGACCCAGATATCACGTAATTTCTATCCATACGGATCTGAGGGCGTGTTTGTGGTGCTCAGAGGAACACATTCTTTGGTGTGTATAATTTCACCCTGTAAATATTATCTTGATAATTGGTAGTGGTATGAATCGGTGAGGCCAGAACATTAATGCATACCGAGCTACTGAATTTTTGAAAACGTAGGAAGGAGGGAAACTGATAATATAACATTTTGAAGGAGAGGCATCAGTATCATGCCCCATCCCATTCCCAATGAGACGTTAGCTGAAAAAGGAAGAGCTTAGGTAGTTTTCCTTTTGCACTTTCAAAGGTGGAGATACAAACACACATATTCACCCCCTTCCTTTTTTTTTTTTTTTTTTTTAATAAAATCTCTCCATGCAGGGGCACCTGGGTGGCTCAGTCAGTTAAGCGAACAACTTTTGATTTTGACTCAGGTAACGATCTCAAGATTTGTGAGTTCAAGCCCCACAAAAAAAACCTCTCTATGAATCCTTCTGGGTTTCTTAACACTAAATATTTTATTTTATTTTATTTTATTTTATTTTATTTTTTATTTTATTTTATTTTAAAGATTTCTTTTTTAAAATATTTATTTATTTTTGACAGAGAGAGTGTGTGAGCACGAACTGAAGAGGGTCAGACAGAAGGAGACAGAAGATCCAAAGCAGCTCTGTGCATCAGCGCATAGCCGGATGCAGGGCTTGAACTCATGAACTGTGAGATCATGACCCGAGCTGAAATCAAGAGTTGGATGCTTAACCGACTGAGCCACCCAGACGCACCGGCATAGTAAGATTTTATTAAAAAACGAAACAAAATGAAAAAGTAAGGAAGGGGGTAAATATGTGCGTTTGTATCTCCACCTTTGTAAGTGCAAAAGGAAAACTACCTAAGCTCTTCTTTTTTCAGATAATCTCTTATTGGGAATGGGATGGGACTTTGAGAAATTTAACAGAAGACCATGGGGGAAGGGAAGGAGGAAGACAGTTACAAACAGAGAGGGAGGCAAACCATAAGAGACTCTTAAATACAGAGAACAAACTGAGGGTTGATGGGGGAGGCAAGGGAGAGGGGAAAATGGGTGATGGGCACTGAGGAGGGCACTTGTTGGGAGGAGCGCTGGGTGTTATATGTAAGTGATGAATCATGGGAATCTACTCCCGAAGCAAAGAGCACACTGTATACACTGTATGTTAGCTAACTTGACAATAAATTATATTAAAAAAATAAATGAATAAATAAAAGTTAAAAAAAAAAAAGAAAGAAACCCAGAAAAAATATTTTCAAGCTTCTTTAAAAACTGCGCTTTTTGGTACTTTATTTTAGTGTCTCCATATGTATTTTTGGATATATCAACTTATCACTTTTCTCAAGTATAGAGACCAAAATTAGAAATAACTTCTTGTGTTCATTCACTCTATTCTTTAAGTTCTAAGGTCCTTTAGGGCAAAGATAATAACCCGATTCTGTGGAAGAATGAATTATAGTGCTTGTAAGTTGCTAGTACAAAAATCCTCATCCACCCTGAAGGTTGTGTCTCTGTAAAATGCCAAGCTCATCAAATTCAAAGATAAGATTACACAAAACGGGGTTGGGGAAGATATTTTTAAACATAAACATTTCCAGAAATCATCCACTTATACAACACATGTTTCTCCTGGTAGCCTTCTCCAGAATCACCCTCTCCAAGTTGATTTAGGAAATATCCATGTGAAATTATTATCTACTATGAGAAGAGTCTCCCATAATTCTTTGCCATGTTAACTGTACTTAATAAAAATATTCATCTAGACTTTATTAGATTTCAATTAAATGTGTTTGCAATTACATCTCTCCTTACCTCAGTTTCTCAAGACTTAGAAAATGTTCCTATGCCTGCCTGGGCTTTTCACACATCATGAAAGAGCTTATGAGTACTCGTCCCTGGAGCTGACATTCTATCAATATATCCAGGGGTTGACTGTAGACAGTCCTCATCTCCATCCCCTCTCCCAAAGGCCTACCAATCAGGTTTACACAAAGAGTAAGTGTTACCTATTGATAAATTAGTCTGCTTAAGGGTTTTAAAGTGAAAAATACATGTGCCAAAGGGTCATATAGCTTTAAAATTGCGTGGACACACATTAATCTCCATTATCTCTCAAATGCAGAGGCTAACATAGTGATTAATTTGGGGTTGCTGTACTCACATTTTAATGAATTGCAAAATGACTCACTTCTCGTCCCTTCCTCCTAAGTGTCCCTATTTTATTATGAAAGTGACAATCTATGGCAAATCTGAGTTTCACTGAAGGTCAGCTATAGGTCGCCAGGAAAAAATAAGGCAAGGGGACATTTACCAGGTATCAATGCTCATTTATGCACAACCTCAAGGATACATTCTATCTTTGTGAGGAAGTGATGTGGGTGAGCATAGACACTGATATGAGAGCTTTTTGTTCACCTCAAAATGAGTCAGTTAAAATGGATGTGTAAATGTATTCAAAGGAATGTGTCTATGTTACTCTTTGAGAAAGGGTAATGTGGTATTGTGACATGAAAATTCCTTGCCCAACTTATTTCAGTAGATCTTTGAAGAGGTGTTATGTTGAAGAGGAAGTACACATAAAAATAGGATAGATTTATATATTCCATCCCTGACAATGGAATAAATCTTGGGCCTCAGCGTGGTAGACTTGATGTTCAATGAGCATGAGGGGAGTTCTGCCCATCAGTCTAGAAATCCGATTTGTCTTCTTTTCCATTGTGTCTCCAGCCTTATCATAGTGCCTGACACTTAACACATCTTCAATGCTCCGTAAATATATTTGATAAATTAATGAACTCTACTATCCACCCAGGCCAATTGCTCATCGTGTAGGCTCTATGCACATAGATTCTGATTTTGACTTCATTCTCCCACTAGCATTGGGACACCTGCTCTGAACCCTCTCAACGAGGCCTTCCCCCACCGTCTGCCTTTTAACAGTATCCTTCCTGGGGTTGAACCCTGTGCACCCATGCACCTTCCTAATAAATAGATTGTTTATGACTGAGATGCCCCACATGACTTCGAACACCATTCATACTCTACCTCTGTGCCCCTCATGCGTCACCAAAAAAATTTGAATTCACTGAATGTGGAGAATACCATCTAGGTTTAAAGAAACGTGTAAAACTGGATATCCACCTTAGTAGTCAGTGCCATAGTGAGGACAGTTCTCCCTGCCCTGATTCGTACTTTCATTAAGTACCTGCTCTAGCTTGTCTCTGGGCCAGAACTTTCAGAGATATAAACAGCAGAGACCATAACAAGGACGATGGGTGGGAATTAGAAGGAAGAAGATTTTAGTTCACCATCAGGAAAATTTCTCTAATGGGGTCAGCGAATTACCAAAACCATTCAAATATGGATTGTATTACCATCTGTTACAAGTGCAGTGAAAGAAATTCCTATATTCAGAGAAAGATTTGTGTATAGAATATCTGTGGCAAATGGTTCCTTTCCTTTAATCTTCACTCTAAAGGACATGACTATTTTCCCTTCAAATTTTAAGGGACGCAGCTAGATGATGAAGGCTTACAACCTCAAGGTGATGGTTTCCTTTTTAATTTTTAAAAAAATAGTTACTTTTTTATGTGAGCAACATGAGTTCAGATGAACCGCATCTTAGGAAAAGTAGAAATTATTTTAGGAATCAATCATATCCAGTTATGAACCTCAACACTAATTCTAATCAGCAAATTTATTCACTGCCCTGAGGATGAAAATTTTCTCTAGAAATGAGGATAAGGAAAGTTATCTGCCTGTGTATACATACATAGACACACATATACAGCACATATATATATATACACACACACATATATATAATGTGCATATATGTGTGTATATACATATATATAATGTGCATATATATATACACACATATATATAATGTGCATATATGTGTATAATGTGTACAGAAATACATGCATATAGCGTATATGCTGTATACATATATTTTTTCGCTTAAGTAATTTTTTGTATATAAAATGTATATAGGTATCCCCCACTTTAAGAAAGTTCACATTGTGCCACTTTGCTTTTACAGAAGACCTACATTAGTATCTGCTTTCACTAACTGAAAGAATCTGCAGAGAATTTTCACTTCCCCGGGAAAAAATCTGAAAAGTGAACATAGCGTTCAGCGCTGGTCTTGCAGGAGCCGGGAGAGAAGGAGCCACACCCTCAGGAGCGGGAGTCGTCCCACCAAGCTCCGTCCCTTGCGACCTACACTCAACATCTCAGCATCAACTGCCAGAGCTTTGACGTGTGCCCATGAGCATCTAGGCTTTACCTCGATTTATTTTGCGGATTATTAGCAAGATGTGTCCAAAGACATCAAAAAAGCCTAAGACAGGTGATCTTTTTTTTTTTTTTTTTTAGGTCTGGAACGCTCAAAAAATATTCCATATACATTAATGGTAATTGTTTCTTCACACCGTTTCAGTTCACAAAAAGGTTTCATGGGAATGCTCTACTTTCGGATACTAGGGGGAAACCTGTATCTTAGAATACGACTTCTTTTCAACATGTGGCTGATAGTAATGGTCAAGTTTTATCGCACCCCTGTAATGTGCCTGGCTGATACCCTGGATCTTACCTCATTACACATCCTGTCTTTAATAGTCACAGTACTCTGTGGAGGAATTATACAGATTAGGAAAATGAGGTTTAGAGCATGGAAATTTCCCCCTTAATAGGGCTAATAAGTGGCACAGTTGGCATTGGAATTCAAGACATCATGACACCAGATCTGGATTTATAATTTTTTTTTAAATTTGTATTTATTTCTGAGAGAGAGAGAGAGAGAGAGAGAGAGAGAGAGAGAGAGAGAACCAGCAGAGGAGAGGCAGAGAGAGAGGGAGACACAGAATCCAAAGCAGCCTCCAGGCTCTGAGCTGTCAGCACAGAGCCCAAGGCGTGGCTTGGACCCACAAACTGTGACATCATGACCTGAGCCAAAGTCGGACTCTTAACTGACTGAGCCATCCAAGCATCCCTGGATTTTTACTTTTAAAGTGATACTCAAAACTGCAGGGTTTTACATGGAATCCCATCATGATTTTCTTTCCTTTTTCTAAGTTTATTTATTTACTTTGAGAAAGAGAGGAAGAAGGAAAGGGAGAGAGAGACAGACAGACAGACAGACCCGAGCAGGCTCCACATTGCCAGCATGGAGCCTGAAGTGGGGCTTGAACTCACGAACCTCAAGATCATGACCTGAGCCAAAATCTCGAGTCAGAAGCTTAACTGACTGAGTCACCCAGACGCCCCATAATTTTTTTATTAGAGATAATACCCGCAGACATTTAGTCTCAAATCTGTTGACAATGTAGTGGGTGCTGCTATTTAATTAACCTTTCCTATTCAATAGATATCTTATTGTCTCAAAGTATGCAATCCGGAGAGCTGAAAATTAGTTGGTTAGTAACAATCAATTCAGCCCATATTTGGTTAATATATATCTAAGCAGGACAAAATACACATATATTTGTAATGCCAACAGTTTTTATGGGTGAGGTGTCCAAAGTGTAATCAATGTCAGTTATATACGTCTCAACTCTGGGTATACATCTTTCCACAGTGTTTGGGCAATAACTCAATGATATTTCTTCTCACCTAGTTATGGAATGTGTTCCTCTGAGAAGGCAGTGCTGTGAAGTTGTCAATGTAGTTTTAAAATTTTCTTCCCATGGAAACTCTATGTAGTCTTTGGGAAGTACACAGATGTACCCCTGAAAAGTTGAGTATAAACTTAACTTTTTGATAATAAAATTGATTTTAAATGCTAATTATTTAAGGGAGTTCTTATGAATTTTATGGGGCAAATAAATTATTTTTTCATCTTTACTTTGAGCAGATCTTGATTTTCATATATCTGTTCTGCTTTCCTTTAGCAGTAGTTATCTGCAAAACTATAGGGAGGTCGTACTAAGTCACCTCCCCAGCACTAAGGCCATGTAAAGACATTTATGAATTAAAAAATAAGCTAGTGAACACCAAATTTGTAAGTTTCTCTATCTCCAGCATGTCTGTTAATTGACTCTAATCTTTAGCTTTGGAAAGTAATCAAGAGAGATAATTTGAGTGCCCACTATCATGAATGAGCTTCCATTTAACATGATCAGTAAACAGGCTGGAGAGAACACTGGAGAGAACACTGGGTTGGCAGTTTGGATCAGTAGGTTGGTCTTGTTTTTCTCCCAAATGAATTGACTTTGGTAAATTGGTTAGCTTTCTTGGGTTTCAGTATTCTCGTGAAAATGGCAGCAAAATGTCTTCCCTTCCTACTGCACAAAGCGTATCAGGACCAAATGAGAAATGGTGTGTAAGGGAATTTATTTTGCTATTTTGTAAAGCACATAGGGCTTCATAAAACTGAAGCAAGTTTTTAGTAAATCTAAATGTGTGGTACCTTAGACATTCTGTCATCTTCTCTTAAAAGCATTGGCAGCAAAGATGAGTCATTGAAAGAAATGTTTTAATAGTAACAATGATAATAATAACTAATAATAGTGCTTACAGTACACACAATAAATATTCCTATTTCTGCCACTTAGAACAAATCAGAATATGGATCTCACTGCAAGTGACCTCTAAGCAATGCTTGCTGTCCATTCTTTCTCTCCTTTCTTCTTATTTCTTTCTTTTCCTCCAACTGTTTCTAGGTTCTTGTTCCTTAGGCTCCATCCAAGGTTACTGGCTTTGATATAGTGTCCTGCTTTGTAATTTTTATTAAACTGTCTTGCCTTCCAAATATCATATGCCACATTCTCAAAAGTCTGATTAAGTAACAAGTTTATTAACTCGATCAATGGCAAATCCTGGACAAATTCCTGTAATTGAGCTGAACTGATTGAAGTACAAATGGGAGACCTTGACTTTGATGTCATTGTATCCTAATGACATCTGACATGGTTAGAACCTTCAGAACTTTTCCTCAGAGGTGAGAAATGAAAAGTTCAGCCTTTTGGCTAGGAGACTGTTTTGTATAACTTAGATATTTGGGCTAAAAATGGACTGATTGCAGTATTTTCAAATATGGATATACATTATGAAGTTGCAGGTTTCTGACTTCTCTTGAAATATCAGAGCATGTAGTGATATTGGATCTTCCATAGGAAAAACAGCAGTGACTGAGGAGCAGCCGGTTTCTTTAGGAGAATAAGCTGTGTTCAGCACTGGGATCCCCACCCGTTCCGCTTGATTTATTTATGTCATCTTGTATGGCCCCTGTAGGACCTGAGTCTGTGACTCTCAATAAACCCACAGAAATAACCTAATTAAATCTTATCTCATAACCAGTTAGTCATGGGTGAAATCATGGACAGATGGTTGAAGGTGAACATATGTTGTTGATCTGTTTCTCTTATTTCATTAACCATTTTGCCAGCATTTTGAATAGTCTGATCATATGTCACAAACTATAACTGGCGCAGCAGTTTAGAAGGGGAAAAATCTAGAGTTTTGTTGACTATATTATTTTCAAATTTGAAACGAAAGCTGCTTTGAGTTTTGATTTGCAGTTCAAAGTAGAATTTTACCAGCTCAATAAATGTGAGTTCTAGGCAAGTTCCAAGCTCCACACCCGCCACATTCCTATGATGTCAGAGCATGACAAAGAGCATCTCTGGTATGGGGTTTTTATAACATACAGTTATGGAAAGTAAAAGGTCTCCCATGAAATGTCACTGTAAATGATATATTAGAGGCAAGAAGGAGAGGACTTAGCAATTTGACATTGGTAGCACCTTGAAGCTTCTAGAGTTTTCTGAAGGTTTCACAAACTCCTTCCTTTGTTCCCCATGCCTACAGGGAAGAAAGTTGATATGGATAAACCCAAGACACAGACAAATGGAGCGATATTAGTAGCAAGGGGCAATTTAACAGGTTTACAAATAATATTGTTTGGGAAAAAATTCTCCCTTCCTTTTTTCTTTTCAATTTCTAAAGTTCCCCTTTCCTCAAATCAGAGTCAGAACCTGGAGCCCTAGGATTAAGTTGTGGGCCTATAGAAAGAGACCAAAGCAACTTCCTGGTAGATCTCAGTGAACGCTGTTAATCAGAAGCACAGTTCTCTGTGTGATTCCTTACGGTCTGGAACAGGTCATGGGCTAGAAGTTTCTCATGCAGAGGCTTGGGGATGAAAATAATCTTATGGGGGCGCCTGGGTGGCTCAGTCGGTTGAGCGCCAACTTTGGCTCCGGTCACGATCTCGCGGTCCGTGAGTTCGAGCCCCGCATCGGGCCCCTGTGCTGACAGCTCAGAGCCTGGAGCCTGTTTCAGATTCTGTGTCTCCCTCTCTCTGACCCTCCCCCATTCATGCTCTGTCTCTCTCTGTCTCAAAAATAAATAAACGTTAAAAAAAAAATTAAAAAAAAAAGAAAATAATCTTATGTCTGAGCAAACAAGAGGACCTTGCAAGTGTGGCTACAGGCATGGTGGGTGACCACTAAAAGAATAGGGGATCTCGGCTTCAAAGACAGATAACATCTCTGCACCCCTAGCAGAAGGCCTTCCCATGCATCTGGCTTTGAGCAAGGGTAAGTTAGCCTAATCGTCACCAACCAGCTGTCCAATTATCCACTGGGTTAAATGGACAGTGGTTTAGGAACCTAAGGAGAGACAGCAGAGCAAATGCCAAGAGAACACTTCATCTGACACATGGATAGCCACATTCTGCACAACTAGTAATTCAAACTCTCTCTCAGGATCCATGTAACTCGGTGAGCTACTGACTCAATAATATACCGTGTATGGCAATGTTCAAGATCATCAGAGAAGACGACAGCAATGGAGATTCCAAACCTCAGTTCAGCATTTTCCACTTGTTTTGAGTCAGAATGAATTTGGCATAATTAGAAAGAAAAGGATGGATAAAAATAACTGCAATGGTAGTCGCAGAGAAAGAACAAATGTGTAGCACGAGGGAAGTTACTTTTTCTTCTTGACAAACTCACAGACAAAGTACATGGTAAGATGGCACTCTGTGTCATTCCATCTGCCTGAACTCAGCATTTCCACACAGTCCTCATGACCATAGGGGTCACTGGGCTCCCCCTCTCTCCAGTTGCTGTAGTTCTGCAGTGGAGTGTTGTCTGTGAACACATACTGTCCCTCCTTCTCAAGGTCGTTCACCCCGATGAACACCCGGAAGAAGCCACTCTTGGCGACATAGTCGGCAATGAGGGTGTTGGCAGCTTCGTCCTTTGGCATGGCCAGCATTCCACCCCGGATCCGGCAGTGGGTCAGGGATTCCCTATAGTTCTTCTCCTCCTGCACGATGTAGTAGAATTTCTCCTCAGTTTCCCTAATCCCTGCGATGACTTGGCAGAGAGGAAAAGATGAGCACGATTATGTATCTCAAAAAGGGAAAAAGCAAGTATATAATATTGCTGTGATTAAATTCGTGTATTCGATGTTCAACAATTATTTTGCAAGCCCCTATTATGAGGTAGGCACTGGTTTAATATTTTTATCACCCTCGTAGTTATCAAATGGAGAACAAAGCCTTCCCATTTGCCCTCCTTGTCCTTCCTCCTTAACTTCCCACACGACTGTGAAGAAGAGACTGTTTTGACAAAGACTTGTCATATGAACTGTGCTGAGCTCCTCTCAGACTGTTCTCCCATCCTACTTTACGCTCTTCCATACAGAGTCCAACAGCCTGTCCTTCTCTCTTCCACTTCAATGACTTTTATGCCTGGGAAGTCTTCTCACTGATTTACCTGGAAAACTCCTTGTCAATTAGATCCAAGTGGAAGTATTTTCTCCTGTACGAGCTTTTCTAACGTCCCCGCACAGACACAGGGCTCTTGTGCACCTTCCCCACGTTTCCACTACTCTTGGCTTTTTCTCTTGTGTATCCCTCAGAGCATTCCAGTCTAATGATTTGTCTGTATGTCTCGTGTACTAAACTATGAGTGTCTTGAGGACAATGTCTGTGTCTTTACCACTCTGTAGGCTCAAAGCCTGCAATAGTGCCCAGGATGGTAAAAGCTTATCAAGCGGATATCGGAATAATGCAGAAATGTGTCCGTTTGGGGCCGAATTTCTGGGCTATGAACGTGTACATAGATTGAAATTGTCCATAGTTCACTCCAGATACATGAAGTACTGAGCTACTGAATAAGATTCAGGGCAGAATTGGGGACTCAGAATCATCTTGAGCTCATAATACGGTAAATATGTTTTAGGCTTCAGGGACATCTGCATATATTTCTTAGGGTCTATAAATTAAAATTTGCCAAGAAATCTGTGACCATGCCAATATAGATCAAAAACTGTTGCTCTGTGTTGAACCTCAAGGGTCTGGGGTTTTCATGAGAATCCAAGTTATGTCAGAGACAACATCTCTAAGAGTAGTTTACAAGATGAAGAGGAACACAGATGGCATATGTGTGTTTCTAATAATGTACAACAAACATAGTTGGATTACAGTAAATAAAAGTGTAGCAAAGGAAACCAATTTCAACTGTAACTACCATAGATTCTTCATTCATACTGTCTCCGAAGAGAACACATAGGCCCTACTTTAAGGGTTTCACCGCTAACTACAATGGGGAAATGGACCAGGGATAACAAAAATGGCTAGCGTGGGAGGTTGCACAGTTCTGAGAAACACGTAATGATCTGTTGGTTTGTATTAAGGGTAGAGGAATCAGTGAAACCCACAGTCAAATCCCCACTCCCCTGTTAATTAGTTCTGTATCTATGGGCAAGGTAATTTCTCTAAGCTTCAGTGTAAACATAATACCCACGTGGTGATCATATTTCAAATTCTCAAGAAAGTAGCTATTGTTTTTACTATTACTTCTCTTTTCTGAGATGCTAACTCTGTTGGACTCTTCTTGTCCTTTTTTATTCTTAAGGCATGGCTTGTTAAACTCTGCCCTTTTCTCCATTCCCTTTTCTCCAAAAAGTATCTTTTTCTATCCATAGGCAAATGAATGTATTATGTATGAATATATGTAGGTAGTGTCCTGGAGTCTGAAGGGATAATTAGCATTTGAGAGACCTGCAAAGTGGTGACACTATCTCAGTAGGCCTTTGCCTGACCCAAGGTATTTGCCGCTAAAATACTGGAAATACTTTGGAATTGTATTCTTGAATACTGGAATTACAGTGTTGAAAGAGGTTGAATTGACAGCATAAAGCAAAAGAGGATATACTCACCATTCTTGACAAACTTCATAGATGTCTTGAGGCGAGCAACACTAATATCCAGTTGTCCAACAACTTTCCGGTATCTTCCACAATCACAGACAGTGCCTTTGAAATGACAAAAACTGTGAATTCATGTTGAAGTACACATAGTTCAATTGGAAAGGACAATGACTCTCTTCTCAATATTTACTATCTTTTCCTAGTCTGGCTGTGTCTTTCGGTGAATGGCTATACTTTTAGTCTTTTATTTAAAACAAAGGGGTGCCTGGGTGGCTCAGTCAGTTAAGCAGCTGACTTCGGCTTGGGTCATGATCTCGCGGTCCATGAGTTCGAGCCCCGTGTCGGGCTCTGTGCTGATCACTCAGAGCCCAGAGCCCGTTTCAGATTCTGTGTCTCCCTCTCTCTGACCCTCCCCTGCTCATGCTCTGTCTCTCCCTGTCTCAAAAATAAAAAAATAAGAAAAATAAAAAAATAAATAAGTAAAACAAAGTTTCCAATTGACATTGTCTTCAGGAATTTACAGAATATCTTTTGAAGTATTTTGGATGAGATAAAACACAGCCCTAAGCCAGATTTTTAAAGTGAAGAGTAAATTGTGGCAAACCACTGCACACACACTGTGGACCACTTGGCATTTTTGTTGAACACAGAATGTGCCCATCCAATCTCAAAATAGAATCTTTACAGCTTTCTTAAAACAAACTTCTAGCCAGTCTCCTCTTCTGTTGCTGCATTGCTCACTGGCTCACACAACTCTCCCAAGACAGGAGAAAACTTTCATGATGAAATCGAATGGTAATTTTGATTATCCATTTCAAGTATAGCTTGAATGATCCTTGAATGTTTCAAGGACTAAATTTAAATCTTGTGAATAGATTCAACTTATAATTTCAAGAGGCAGTCCCCCCATTTGTGGATTAACTCTGATTTTAATTTCCACCATTCATTCCCGCTTTGCTCATTTACCTTTTCAACTACCTGCTGATGCAGAGGCAGAGAAAGAATTGTAAGGGAAGTGATGTGAAATTCAAATGATTCCCTTTTTCTATTTAATGGCTGCTTCGTGTAATCAGTTCCTTTTGCCTTCTTTTTTGGCAATCGAGAAGCAAAAAAATCTTATTAGCCAAAGGGGGGGAAATCTGTGGCTTTATTTATCCGTGTTCACAGTTAAATATAAGGAATTTAAAACAGTTCTTACAATTAGTCTTCACTGCACCTCTGTGAGCTCCCCTTGAAGCAATCTACCTACTTTCCCTGCACAGAGCATTGGAAACAAAACTCTTTCAGGAGGAAAGAGAAGACTCTTTCTGGCCACCGAAGGTGTGTCCTGTACCCATGGGGTCTCTCTGGATCAGGCCAGTTTGCTGCGGGCCTCCCCTCCATTTGGTTGAGATGCCGGTGGAATGCAGGGAACGCCGCTTCGGTCCCACTGCCACGGCCACGGTGGATTTTCCTCTGGCTCTGGGAGAATGAGGGCTGCTTCCTGATGTGCTGGGTTTGCTTCTCCCACTAAGCATGACTGGGATGGAATGTGCCATCACTCCCTTCCCCAGGGCTTGGAAAGTCACCAGCAGATGGAAAGGAAAGTTCCCTTCTTTCCTTTCCCCCAGCCCGAGTAAAACCAGGTTAAACACCGAGAGGACTATTTTTTTCTTTCATAAAAATGTATTTATTTTTAAAGATGAATATATTTGGAATGATGCCAGACATTGAAGAGAAAAATGAGCAAGCCTTACCTGCTTTGCCTTTTCCTCCTGGGATCCCTGGCAAACCCTTTTCCCCTTTGTCACCTGAACAAAAACAATCACCATGAAAAGAACAATGAACTAAAATGGCAGATTGTTTCTGGCAGACAATATCTTATACACCTAAAATCATAGGAAACAGTTTTTGAATTTCACTCGTAGTGTCGCCAACTAATATTCTTTGGTTTTACGTAAATAATTTGATTTTGTGTTGGCTGCACAGGTACGACTAATCAAACAAGTCATCATTTATTTAGATTGAATGTAGAATTCCGATAGAATGGGTAGGGAACATTTAAATTTGTGTCACCTGCCCTACTAACGTGGCCTTCTGAGAAAGGCTAATACAATGCTCTGCATATTTTTAACTTTAAAAGCACCATTGTTTTGTATACCTGGATCAGTTGATTAGCACATTGTGGTGCCCCAATTCTCCCATGTGGCTTCACCCTTGGCTTCTCAAAAACATATATTGTGCTTTTCCAATTTAATTCAAATATTTACTATTTATTACTTACACTGTGCAAGACAAAAGGCTTGGTACTTTGAGAAGGTATAAAGAGAGACAAGATTAAACTTCTGACTTGAAGGGGTTTATACATTTTGGAAAAGATGTGATGTATGCAAATATCTGTAACATAAAGCTGTGTCAAATATATTATGCCAAAATATCAACCTTGATAATTTTCTCTTCTGCTCTTCTTTGTATGTGTCCATTTTCTTATTCAGTCAGAGGCATCCACAAAATAACTCTCAGAGAATCAGGAGTATTAAAGCAGAGAGGAAAAAAAATGTTGATTTTTTTTTTCAACTTCAAAATAAGCCCTTGAAGCCTACATCAGACACAATAATTGAAAGCAAAAGCTTTTGATTTCCAACAGGAAATGTTTGGCTGAAGTTCTTGAGAATCAAAAGAGAAGACCCTGATAGAAGTAAAATAGAGTTTATGCTTCAATGGTGAACTAGAAAAAGAAAGAAAAAAAAAAAGGAATTTGGGAGGGATGAATATAGGGTGAAGGTCATCCAGGCCAGAAGGGTATGGGGCTCATCTCTGCAGGAGTTTGGTGAGTCCAGGGAATTAGTTATGTGCCCCAAAGGGGCAATATGAATGGAAATGGAGTCAACATGAAGGTTCTACCTAACCCCATCCTTTACCAGCAAAAGGGAAAAAAATGGGAGCCACTCTAAAACCCGTAGGGTGGCCCATGTTGCCTGCTCATTAGCTATTCTTTTCATCACTGTCTGCTGAGTGCCTTTCATTAAGAGTCCTGTACATATTGGGGGCGCCTCAGTGGCTCAGTCCGTTAAGCGTCCCACTTTGGCTTGGGTCCTGATCTCACGGTTGGTGAGTTCGAGCCCAGTGTCAGGCTCTGTGCTGACAGCTCAGAGCCTGGAGCCTGCTTCAGATTCTGTGTCTCCCTCGCTCTCTGCCCTTTCCCCACTCTCACTCTGTCTCTTTATCTCTCTCAAAAACAAAGATTAAAAAAAAAGGAGTCCTGTACGTATTGACTGTTGATCTTTCAGGAAAGCCCGCTTGCCCAGGCCCCAGGAATTTGCTGAACATTTCCAAATTGACCCGTGTGGACACTTCTTTTTACAGGGATGCCAGGCGTTCACGGGCTCCCCAAAGAGAAAAAGCAGTCCTTGAAACCCAAAATGCAATTTAAGTGTGTAGGAGGAAGCCTCAGAACTTGCACTTGAATGAAATAAGGTAATGATGAAACCCATGACAACAGAATGTGATAAATGCTGTAAGAGAGACATTGAACATTGGACAGAGATAACATCCTCTGGTTCGGGAGGTAGACGAGGCAGTACTTCAGCTGGAGGGATGAAGAAGACAGCACTGGAGCTTGGTTCTGAAGAACTTCAGCAGGTGAAGATGGGAGCAAGTTAGGGGACAATGTCCAACAGAGGTACACTGGAAAAAGCATGGGAAACATGCCATGCACCCTGATGAGGAAGACTGATCTGCTCACACCTAAGTTGTGTCCTGCAAATGCCTCCATTTCTCTTTTATGTAAATTGTTAAAGGTAAAAATAGAATTTGAGGACATCTTAATGGAAGAAAGGAATATGCCTTTGCTAAGTGCCAATCATTTTGTAAGTACCGTTCCAGATACTTTATAGATATTCATATTATTATGGATATTATCAAGTTAAATCCATTAAGCTAGCTATTATCATTATCTTTATTCTACAGCTGAAAGAATGGAGGATCCTAGAGGCAAAATAACTTGTTCATGGACATCTAGCAATTCAGTGGCAGTGCTGGCATTTCTGACTCCCTAGTTCACGGTGCTTCCCAAATGAGTGAACCAATGATTTAATGAAAGGAAGTGAAGTATTCAAAAGATGCTCTCAGTAGTTGAAAGGCATGTCAAGTCCTTGTCACCACGAGACACAATATGGACTTAAAAGTTCATATGAATATAGTTTAATATGCTATCTTTTTAAAACGGTGTGTATTCTTTATATGTGGATCCCTTTCAATTCAACATGGGCTGAAAGTTGACTCTAGTCCTGCTATCATCCTAGTTCTGGGCTAAACCCAGTGGTGGACATTAAAGAAGCCTAAATGGAGTATTTGCTTTATAAAAGTAATGGGGTTTTAAGGAAAACAAAGCACACATCGCAGACCAAGGAAATGGGACACGATCACTATTACCTACTCACAGAATGAAATAAAGGAAATGCCTGCTGGGTTTTCGGCCAAGATGGCCGTGGATCCGGGCAGAGAAGATGTTCACTGAAGCAAGAGCCTTCAGCTGGATCCTAATAATGTGGAAAACGGATTTTTGAATTGAAAAATGGCATTTTTTGGAAGCATATAAGTTTACAGATGTAAGCACTGTGACTACTTTCCAGTATTTTCCCATGAATGTCTTTCCTTTTTTGACAGATGGGAAAGTCAAACCAGTGTGGTAGAGTGAACAACCAAGGCAGTCTGAAAAACCAGGACTTCAATCCTGGCTCTGCCGCTCACTAGCTAAACGTGCCCAGGTTACTTAATTTCTTTAAGGCTTTGTTTCTTCATTTTTTAAGTGAAAATAATGGCACCTAAAATCAGAAGATTATTAAGGAGGATTCATTGGATAATGTCATCTTATCATGGGATTAGCTCTGTGCTTAAGCCATAGAGGCTGCTCAACCAATGTGAGCTTCTGCCAAATACTTAGCTGGTTCATGGAGGATGTGAGCTTACAATGCCTGTTTCCTGAAAATGAATTCAGGTTTAAGGCCATACACAAAAACTTATTTTGGCCCATGAGTGGGAACGTGTCAGTAATAACTGTCTTAAGCTTGAAGAATTAGAGGTTGCATTTAAAAAACAAACAAACAAAAATATCATAATGCTTCCACTGTAAAAGGATTATTGACCTTAAGTAAAAACATTTATTTTGCTATGAGGTTGAATTTGCCTGTACTAAATCATTCTCTCTTATTCCTAAAATGAAATATCGACATCCAGAAAGCTACCTTGTCCACGCAAGTGACAACATTAAGGTCATCCCAGAAAGTTGAGATTAATCTGAGTCAGTGAAAAATTCAGAAGAGCCCCTGACAAAATGAGGACAATAAATTTCAAAGTACAGATTAAAAATGAAATTAATCCAGGTGAGCCAGAACACTAAACCTCAATTTTTTTTAAACTCCGAGACATGCTCATAAATTTTGATGGCATATCTCTGGAAGAGAAAGAAATTAGTGAATGGTGGAAATTGATGTTAAGGGACAGTAGTACTTATAGAAACAGAGTCAAAAAGAGGGCCACATCACAGGAAATAAAATATTTTATCATTCACGTTTTCATTCTTAATGCAAAAAACATTTAGAAAGTTTCCACTGTACAATAGGCACTAGGATAAAAAAGATTAAAAGGTAGGGTCCCCACATAGAGCTTATCTTTAAGCGAATAGAGCCAGTAAATCTTTCATTCATTTGATCTTCCAGAAGTTCACAGTCTAGAGGGGGCAAAAAAGACAAGCTAATAAGCCATGACAATGAATAAAGAAATAACAGTATGCAGGTATGGAATTGTCTTGAAGAAGATAAGGTTAGTTAACCCTATAATTTCCAGACTGTTACTTATTCAACATTTGTGGAAATTCATCCACTGAGGCTCAGAAAATCATACTGAACTCGACTCTTCATCATCTCTGTTATCTACCACCCTCCCAAGACACATCGTCTTATTCTACGAAAGGTTTAAGACTTGATTCAAGATCACGAACTCCAATTCCCCTAGCTGGAGACTCATCTGTGTTTGACACACTTAAATCTGAAAAATGAAGTCTTGAATTCTGGACGTGTTCATGAGCGTGACTCTCCCTCCGCCTCCACTTCTGCTCATCTCCAGGGAAATACTTAGGATCTCAACCTTATTGAACATGGCTATATCTCAGAAATCTTGAAGTCCGGCATCCCACTTTCTGGCTACATCTTTCCTTCTCTTAACTAGTTGCTACATGAAACTGATATAGCCAGGGGCAGATCCATGATTCATTTTATCTGAAACTTATACAATTTGGGGAGCCCTGTTTAAGAAAAATAATACACAATTACAAATAGAAAAGTGGTATAAAAATGAATACTTATAAGAAATAAAAACAAATCATTAAACTTTAAAAGTAGGCAAACACCACAAAATTCACTAATAATCATAACACTTTAATTAATAAATTTGTGCCGCTATAATTCTTTTTTCATACCTATGGCCTGCATATGTTTGGCTGCTTTCATGAGTATCCAATTGACCTCGCACTATTTTTGATAAATGCGTCATTTCCCATTGCCAAGTAATGTCAACTTTGCATAAACCAAATTTAGGAGTCTGTTTCTGCATATTCCATTCCCTTTCATTGGTGTATTTAACAATCTCTGCATAAATTAACACTATCTTGATGGATGTAGCTTTAAAATAAATGTTTAAATTCAGGCTCCCAGCTTTGTTTTTCTTTTTTAAGATTGTCTTTGGGTATTCTTGGTGCCTTTCATTTCCAAATAAATTTTGAATTGGCTTATTAAATTCCAAGAGAGCTGCTTCTGGGATGTTGATGGAGATAACATTGATCGATACATAAATTTGGGGATCAAGTTAACAATATTGATCATCTTAACGATATTGAGTGTTTCAATCTCTGAATGTAGTTTTAGTTCCATTTTTTCAAACATTCATTAATTGCTCTCATTATCATTATGTATTGTTTGTTGAAGAAGACTAAGCACCTTCTTTTTTAGCTTTGTTCCTAGATATTTAAGAATTTTAATGCTGTAATAAGTGGCATCATTTTAATTTCATTTTTAACTGTTTCTGGTATGTAGAAACAAAATTGATTTTGGTGTGGCTAAACTGTATAAAAAACTTAATACAAATAATCTGTAGATTCTTTTTTTTTTTAATTTTTAAAATTTTGTTTTTGAGACAGAGAGAGAGAGAGCAGGGCAGGGGCAGAGAGAGAGGGAGACACAGAATTCCGAAGCAGGCTCCAGGCTCTGAACTGTCAGCACAGAGCCTGACTCAGGGTTTGAACCCACGAACCATGAGGTTGTGACCTGAACCAAAGTCAGACGCTTAACCAATTGAGCCACCCAGGCACCCCAATCTGTAGATTCTTTTGTATTTTCTGATCATGCAGTCACATCATCTGCAAATAATGACCCTTTTATTTCTTTGTTTCCAATGATTGTGATTCTTCTCTCTCATGCTTGCAGTTTTACTCTAGTTAGAACCACTGCTATTATGCTGGTTAAAATTGGTGATGAGGGCTCCAAATCTCAGGAGAGACGTGTTCGAGGTTTCATTATTGAGTGTGATTTTTAGTGGGTTTTTGTTGCTGTTTTTGATGTTCTCTTTCATATTGAATATGTTACCCTCTATTTCTAGCTTGCTAATAGTTTTTGAAACGTGAATGGGCTTATGTTTAATTCAGTGTTTTTCAGAATTTCTGGAGTTCTAACTGAAAATGTTGATTTTTGAAATGAGAAAGAGTACCATTTTCCTGGGCCACCCTTCTTTGGCAGGCCTTGAATACCAACTCAGTTTGAGCAACTTTCTGCTTGAGCTTCTTAGTCTCATAGTGCTGCCTCGCTCATGAATTGATGAACAACTTGAAAGGAAAATTAGAATAGAATGCATAGCTCATCTTTAGTGTGGTTCCCTTCTCCTCCAGATCAAGACCCTAAAGTCCTATTCAATTTGGTACCTCTCCCGTTTGTTTTGTCTTGTGGTTTTTTTCTTTTTCTTTTCTTTTTTTCTTTTTTTAATTTTTTGGTGGTGGTTGTTTGCTTTTTTTTTTTTTTTCCTTTTTTTTTTGACTCAGGTAGTCATTCTTTTTTTCTTCTTGATTTTTTTTTAACGTTTATTATTTTGAGACAGAGAGAGACAGCGCATGAATGGGGGAGGGGCAGAGAGAGAGGGAGACACAGAATCGGAAGCAGGCTCCAGGCTCCGAGCCATCAGCCCAGAGCCTGACGCGGGGCTCGAACTCACGGACCGCGAGATGGTGACCGGAGTCGAAGTCAGACGCTTAACCGACTGAGCCACCCAGGCGCCCCTCTTTTTGATTTTTTTAATGTTTACTTACTTTTGAGAGAGAAAGAGAGAGACAGAGTGCAAGCAGGGGAGGGACAGAGAGAGAGGGAGACACAGAATCCGAAGCAGGCTCCATGCTCTGAGCTGTTAGCACAGGGCCCTACATGGGGCTCAAACTCACAAACTGGGAGACCATGACCTAAGCCAAAGTCGGATGCTTAGCTGACTGAGCCACGTGGGTGCCCCTTAGGTAGTCATTCTTAAAGGATTAATGCAAGTGAATTTCTCATGACTTATAGCAGAAATCTGGCTTTTATTTTATTATTAATAATGTAAGAAATTTCTTTCACCTTTACAACTTATTATTGATGATGTATGTAAATTAAGAATATTGTCAAATTTGAGAACACCTCTGTAAAGTCTTTTCCATATAGGAGCTGTTGGATTTAGAAAAATTTTCCACAGCCTCTCTCTTGCCCTGTACATTTCAAATGTTGTTTCTTTTCTGCAACTCACACATTTCTTGTGCTGGGGTACCAAGACACATTCTTGTGATGATTGGATCTCTGCACTTTTTCATCATGACTTCAGATAGATCTGTGCAGTAAGTGGTAGGAATATTCTTGGAAGCTATTCCTACACTGAAATTGTTAGCAATAACTTAATTGTACCTGGAAGTAACTGCACACTATCTAAGTATATCCCATGAAGTCCAAACTAAATGTTTCTTTCCCCCACTCAGATTCCTCTTGGCGAGCTCCCTGAATACTGTGTCCACTCCCATAAGCAGCTGATACAAAGAGAAGTCTGATAGAAGGGAGCTGGAGCAGAGGGAGACAGTAGGGGCACCTGTGTGGCCCAGTCAGTTAAGTCTGACCTAGATTTCAGCTCAGGTCATGGTCTCATGGTTTGTGAGTTCAAGCCCTGCATCAGGCTCTGTGCTGACAGTGTGGATCCTGCTTGGGACTCTCTCCCTCTTTCTCTCTCTCAGAGTAAATAAACAAACTTTATTTATTTTTTTTAAAAAAGGAAGGAGACAGTAGTGTTAACCTGCGCATTCTTGATAAGGACAATACCAGTTCAAGGATATAAAAGTCGGTTCTAGAAAGGTGAAAAATCTTGCTCTCTTTTATATATAAAGCACAAATATACACATAATACATAATAGATATATAGTCCATGGATGGTATTAAAAATTCATAGGGGAGGGCAATTAGAAAAAAAATACGCATAAAAAGGCTTGTAAGGGGGGGAAATAGTTTTGTTTTGTTTGTTTGTTTTTATGTTGAGGGGTACTATTTTAACCAATTGAGGATAAATGCCTTACTTCACAAACTTTCCCAAGCCATACGGACATGTGCACCCATTGCTAAGGCTCCTTGTCAGGGTCTTGGGAAGGACCTAAATAAGTGTGGGGCTCCAAAGCCAAAGCTTCATTCGTTTCATGGTAAAACCACCCCAAATGCATAAAATGGGAAGAGTCATAATCTCTGAGGAGTCCACGTAGCTCTTCCCCAACTATGAGAATTTCAGTCACAGGCAAACATACACTGTAAGCCACGGGATCAAAAAAAAAGCACAGCACTTTCTTTTCAGTGGCACTACCCTCTGTCCCTGCCCTCAAATTCAGGCTGAGGGAAAATTCTCAAAGGAATGAGTTGGAAAAGGATGGGAGAGAGGAGATAACCAAGCTCCAGGATGAATGGAGAGGGACGGCAGCCTCTCTCCCGCTGCACCAGTTCACCGTTTAAGAACGCACCTCTGGAGACCGGGGGCACAATATTGGTTATGCTGCTGCTGGGGACGCGGATGGCAGGAAGGCTGCCGGGTACACATCCAGGCTGCAGAGTCCCGTCGCCTGTGGCACTGAGTTTCCCCGGATCTGTACCTTTGCACTAGAATCTCTTGCCTCCCCATCAAATGTCTTTCCCTCCATTTCCATACACATGTCACTGCTCCTCAAGACCTAGGTAGGTTCTTTATATCAGCCAGGCCTTCCTCTCCCACCTGGCTCCTATAGTAGTCTTTTAGTTATTCAGAATTATGATTCTTTCTGAGCAAGTCCTGTCTTCCCAAATAGTCTATGAACTTCTTGCAAGAAAATTGTGATTCTCATTCAGCTTGGTATCTTCAAACCAAGTGGAACAAAGCATGAACTGCTGACCATCAGGAACAGTTAGAACCTGCTGTCATTGTGGGGCTTTATAAGAAGACAGTAGGGAGGAGTGCTCAGATGATAAAGAGGAAGCCACCCCTATTGTATAAGAGGAAAGCAGTAATTTTGTGCAGGATGGGGACAGGACTCAAAACAAAAGAAAATACATACATACACTCAAAGCTTCTAACATGTTAATAAATTCCAGATGAAGAATCTTTATTATTTCATTCAGTTTAAGAAAGAAAATTCCAGGGGCGCCTGGGTGGCTCAGTCCGTTAAGCATCCAACTTCACCTCAGGTCGTGATCTCACCGTTCATGGGTTAAAGCCTTACGTTGGGCTCTGAGCTGATAGTTCAGAGCCTGGAGCCTGCTTCGGATTCTGGGTCTCCCTCTCCCTCTGCTCCTCCCCTGCTCATGCTCTGTCTCTCTGTCTCTGTCTCTGTCTCTCTCAAAAATAAACATTAAAAAAATTTTTTAAAGAAAATTCTACTGCCCTTCACTGCATTGAGTTTTAGGAATAATTGTTTTCTGTTACTGAACATGCATCATGGTGGTGATACCCATTTTAACTGTATCAAGGATTACAACCAGCAGATCCCAGGAAATAGTTCAATGTAGAGACCACCAATACTATTTTTTAAATTAATTAATTAATTAATTAATTTTGAGAGAGAGAGAGCATGCATACAAGCAGGGGAGGGACAGAGAGAGAATTCCAAGCAGGCTCCATGCTGTCGGTGCAGAATCTGACGCGGGGCTGGAACTCACGAACCATGAGCTCATGACCTGAGTCAAAATCAAGGAGTCAGCTGCTTAACGGACTGAGCCACCCGGGCGTCCCAAGGCTACCAGAACTTTATGTTTGATTCTGTCCCTGAATTTCTGTTTAGTTTTGTTCAAGCCCCTTATTTATTTTTTAGACACATTGTTTATGTAAAGAAGGAACAGCCAAGATATGAAGAAAGAAAAAACTCATATTTTAAAAGAAAGACAAGGGGTCATTTTCATGATACAGAACGTTTTGGAATATATCAAGGGTATGCTTGATTTGCCTCAAATTACCGCTGGAGGAAAGAAAACTGCAGCTTACCCTTCTTGCCAATGGGCCCGGTCTTGCCAATGTTGCCCTGGTCTCCTGCATCACCCAGCTCCCCCTTAATTCCTGAAAAGCAAAGCATGTGTCATCTTTACATCCTAAGGTTTTAAATTCCCTTTGAAGATGTGGCTAGTACATGATATCCGCTTGAAGGAAATACAAAAAGCATACTCTTCTGTCTGTGGTATGGAACATATATCCTAGGTTTTACTATCTATCTTAATAGCATTGTAGTGTATATATGAAAACTAAATGTGGGTAAGAATGAAAATCCTGGACCCAATGGTATTGAAATGTTTACTGATACGATATTCCTAAAAGGTCTATAGCAGAGGATGTCTAATCTAGAGGTCAAATAAGGGGCTGAGTGGAAGAATTCTTGAGTTTTATTCTAATTCTGTTCCTTTCTAGATCCTTTTGGGCTTCACTTGGGAATTCTGTTTCCTCCCTATTTCAAAACAAGATTTGACTATCTTAGCCATTTTTAAGAAGGGGAGAGAATGTATAATCGTAAAACTTCATGATCAAGGGGACATCAGAGATTGCCCTACTTTTTACCCCCCAAAAATATGATCGGGATCATGATTTCCTCCAAAATTATCAGTTTTGTTTTTTTTTCTACGATGACCTAAAAAACATTTACCAGTAATAAAGCTGTATAATTTTGCAACTGATTGTACATAATTATAGAATATTATACATATTTATAGAATAGGAAGAGTATAAATCAGCATTTCTCAAATTGAGGTTTCAAAAGCTTGTGAGTCTTTTCTTCTCTTTAACTTGCTAAAGATTTTGAAGTCAGTTGTCTAGGGCCACCACCTTGTAACAGTTGATGGAGAATATGTCCAGTGCTTGGAAGACACACGCTTAGACACCACAATCCAGAAGCTATGTATTGGTGAAGCTACTCTTGGTGTTATGAGTAAAAACACTCCCTAATGGCCTTTGTGTCATTCTCATCTTCTTTGGCCCTATTCCTCCCACTCCATCGTCTACTGACAGATCTTAGAAAGGTGAGTAAGCCAATGGATCAGTCAACTCTTTCTGTTCTTCTCATCCCCCTCCTTACACTCTAGGTCAGCCAAAAGGAGTTGCTTAGCAGTGGATTCTGAGAAAAGACACAGCTATGAACCCAGCTGTGTTTCTAAAACTCGTGGTTTCTTAGATATTTCTGGAGACTGCTCCTCCCTAGGTCTCCTGGAATATCCCACCCCTGCTCATCCTAAGGAGGCAGCCTGAGAAATGTGTGGTGACTTATTGACAGCCACTGTCATAGGAGCTCTCTGGTAGCGAGTACATTCATATCTGAAGTACCTTTCATTCATCTTTGGAGCCAAGAGTGTTCCAAAAGCTGCCAATCTCCAGGACAAGGCCAGTAGAGAGAGGAAAGCAATTCTAATATTACAGTGTCACATTCACATCATTGCACTTACCTTTCGGGCCCATGCGTCCCACTTTGCCATGTTTCCCCTCCTCTCCTGGATCTCCCTTTTCGCCATCATCTCCTTTGGAAATGGAAAATGAATGAGTGGAGCAGCTCGAATAATAACATAGCACATCCTCCCCAGGATACGGTGGTGAACATGGTTGGAATCCATTCCTCAGCCAAGGGCTTGCCTTATAACTCTGATGTGACTATGTTCATGGGCCCACATAGACTGGACAGTCAGGGAAAGAGAGGACACTTCTGGTATCTTTACTCTTTCACTTTTCGCACTCTGTTGGGGGAGGTCATTAAAGGGATGTGACCACCCATTGACTTCTGAACCAGACCCAGGAAATCAGTTAAAAGCTACTCACCCCTTTCCCTATCTTGCAATGTATGACCACCATTCCCACAGTGGGAGCCATTTCAAGGATGCAGCTTTGACAGAGTGAGGTGTTGTTGAGACCATCTGGCAGGTATATGTGACTGAACCCTGAAAAGGCATCTATATAAACTTGAGATTCTGGTAGGCAGGTGTGGAAACTTTCTTGTCTTACCACCACTGAAGACAAGCCTCATATGTCACTTCTCTTGCTGATTCACATCACCACCTACCAATCTGGAGTGGTCTGCCTCTTTCCTTCGTCTCCCCTTGCTCTCAGTATAGGTAGGATAGGAGGGCAGTTTCAAATTTTTCCCAAGAAATTCTCAAGTTTGCAAACCTAGCTAACTTTATGTTTGAAGAAATGTCTTTGCTGGTGAATTCCTGAGAAGTTTGCAAATCTTTTTTTTTAATGTTTATTTATTTTTGAGAGAGAGAATGTGCATGAGTGGGGTAGGGGCAGAGAGAGAGAGGCAGAGAGGGAATCCCAAGCAGGCTCCACACTGTCCGTGTAGAGTCAGATGTGGAACTCGATCTTACAAACCATGATATCATAACTTAAGTCCAAATCAAGAGTTGGATGCTTAACCAACTGAGCCACCCACGCTCCCCTCTTTTTTTTTTTAACTGAAGTATAGTTGACAATTTTATGTTAGTTTCAGGTACACAAGTCTGATCTGACAAGTCTGTAGGTCATGTTACGCTTGCCACAAGCTTGCTACCATCTATCACCATACAAACTATTACAATACCATGGACTATATTCCTTATGCTGTACCTTTCATCTCTGTGATTTATTCATTTCATGACTGGAAGCCTGTATCTCCTATTCCCCTTCACCCATTTTTCCCATCTCCCCACCTCCTTTCCTTCTGGGAACTACCAGTTAGTTCTCCATATTTACATCTGTTTCTGCTTTTTGTTTGCTCATTTATTTTGCTTTTTAAGTTCTACATTTAAGTAAAATCATATGGTATTTGTCTTTTTCTGTCTGACTTATTTTACTTAACATAATTCTCTCTAGGTCTATCCATGTTGTTGCAAATGGCAGGATCTCACTCTTACTTATGGCTGAGTAATATTCCAGTGTGTGTGTGTGTGTGTGTGTGTGTGTGTATCATATCTGGCATGACAAGTCTTTATTTTTATAGTGAATTTGGCCAGTTCTGGAAGCATGTACATGTTCAAACATGTATATTGATGTGTAATACATATATAAATAATATTCTATACTTATATATAATTATCTAAATATATACAAATTATAAAATATATAAATTATAACTTATACTTTGTAAACTCTTACTCTCGGACTGCATGTTTGAGAGACCCCAAGTAGTAGGCATAGACCAGGAAGCTAAGAATAGAAGACAGGTAGGAAACAGGAACAGCTGCAAAGCAGTTCTGTGTGGGCAGCAACTATCTTTTTTTTTTTAACGTTTATTATTTATTGAGAGACAGAGCATGAGCATGGGAGGGGCAGAAGAGGAGACGCAGAATACAAAGCAGGCTCCAGGCTCTTAGCTGTTCACACAGAGCCCGATGTGGGGCTCGAACTCACAAACCAAAAGATCATGACCTGAGCTGAAGTCGGACCCTTAACCGACTGAGCCACCCAGGTGGGCAGCAACTATCTTAGTCATAGGTGGATCTAGCTCTCACACCCCATCTAGTCAAGGACAGAATGAGTGTTTTAATGAAAAGTGTCCTGGACCATAAATCAGGAGCCCTGGGTTCGAAGGTCATGTTAGTCTCTGATGGGTTGAGCAACCCTTCAAAAGTCAGTGATAGAGTTTATTGGCTTTAGAATAAGGCAGATCTGGACTTTATCACTTGACCACTCATTATCTGGAGAAAGTTAGGTATGTGACATCCCTTTCTGAGTCTCGATTTCCCCCCATACAAATTGAGCTAATAATGCCTACAAAACAAGGGCCCTTATAAGAACTTTAATAAGATAAAATACATAAAAGACCTGGAACATAATCTGTTCTTAGCAATGGTGGATATTGTTATTCTTTATATCTCAGTGTCCTCATCCTTAATGTGGACTTAATACCTGCCTTCCCTACCTCTCTCAGTTATTTTAGCATCAACAAGGTAAGTATGCAATTGTGCTTTGAAAATAAAGAACACAACACACGCGATATTATGACCAGCTACCTGAATTATCACCACGGCAATCTCAGGATATGAAGGAGTCCTGTCCGTCACTAATGGAAAGAAGTAGATTAAAAAAAAAAAAAACTTCTAAGGACAAAAGTGAAGCTCCTCAGATTAGACAGTTTGGGAGAGAGAAAGTTGAGATGTCATTTACTTGTCCACAAAAAGCATGCTCAGCCATTCTCTATGTTTTCCTGACAGCAGAACGTAAATATTTTAAATGAAAGCTTAAGTCAAAACCGTTGGATTTCCAGGTCAAAAAGCCAAGTATGGAACGGTTGGATTTCCAGGTCATGAGATGGGTCAAGCATTAAAACACTTCCCACGTGAAGCTCTAAAATCTCCTTCCGGGGAAGCTTTCAAAAAAGAACACACAGATGATTTGTGTGATCAGACCAGAGGGGTGAAGTGGATGGACAAAGTGGCATCTCTTTAGATAAAGTTAGTAGCCAATGTTTATTGAGTTATTATATGTATGCCAGCACTGTTGATCATCATACCAATTCTAGGAGGTGAAAACTATTATTGTGCCATTTTTTGAATGGAAAAATAGACTCAGTGAGGTTAAGTTCCTTGCCTAGTGTCATAGAGCTTGTGGATGGCAGAGCTAGGATTCAACATGTGTATTTCTGTGCCTCCAGATCCCTACCAGATCCCTCCATTTATCCCTTCCAATCCAGGATTCTGTGACCCTTAGCAAATTGTGGATTTTAAATAATTGGATATTGTGTCAAATTTTTCAGGGAGAAAAAGGGGAGATGCAGAAAGAATGGCTGTCTTTGTTCCTTTTTAAAAAAAGAAACAGTGGGGAAGAAAACAAACAAACAAACAAACAAAAACCAGCCAAGCATCTCAATGACTTAATCCACAGGGAATGTATCCTTGAGGTAGTTCAGTATAATTGAGACCTGGCTTTGCCACTCACTAGCTGACAGAGCTTGGGACGTCCTTGACCTTTGTTGAGCCTTGATTCACTGATTTGGAGAATGGACAAAATACTATCTTCTGCAGAGCCTCAGAGGGTTTTAGTAAAGGTAAAATTAGGAAAGTATTTTCCTTCAGGAAGCCCTTTCTAACACTTTCAGGCTGGGCTAAATCCTCCCTTTAATTACCTTCATTGTTGAAAATATCACTGTATCCTGAGTCCATTTTTCTGTGTTATTCCTTACACTCATCTGTGACCTGTGGGATGGCTGGGGTTATGGGTGATTTATTCTAGCATCTTCATAAATTAACACATTGTTTGTGTCTGGTGCCTAATAAATACAGTGAGCTGGATATATTTTGTGAGCCATAAAACATTTTACAAGTGTAATGATAGTGTTTATTGAATACTATGGGCCAAAGGGTACCTAGCACTTGATATACATCTTATCATTTGGCCTCTACAACAACTTTGAGATGGATATTATTCTTAGCTCCATTCTACAGATGAAGAAATGGGTCAAAGAAAGGTTAAGTAACTTCCTAGGGTCACAGAGCTTGTAAGTAATAAAGCCAGGATTCAAACCAGGGCAGTTGCCTTCAAAGCCCATGTTCTTAACAAACTGTCTGATTGGGAACACATTCTTGTTAACATTTCTGGGTTTTGGATTGCTATTCTGTACAATGGGACCAAAGATACGTGTCCTGCTCACCAAAAGGTGAGATCAAAGGCAGGGATGTATGTGAAACACTTTGTGAATCATGAAACCACAAAAATTATTGGTGCCATTATTACTTCTCCTTCTTTTCCACCTTCCTCTGAGCTTTCCCATTCGTTTTCAAGCAAGTATCTAACTGAAAGCAGCCAGATGAGGGACTTAGTCATCTACTGCTCCCTGGTGGCTCCTGATGGAGACCTGGGAGGGTGAAAATAGGATTATTATTCTTCTGACCTGTGTGCCTGCATCCCAGCCCGGTGCTGAGCAGGCTGCTGGCAGAGATGAAGTAAACAACTCGTGCCCTTGCCTTCAGCTTGAACCCTGGGTTCATTTGATCTTTGAGACTTGCTTTAATGAGAACAGAAGAGAGGTATAAAAGCAAGCTTTGGAAAGGATCCCCCACATGGCTCACAGTTGTCTGCTTTCATCCTCTTGGCAATATTTCATTGGATTAGTAGTGCAATTTAGACTTTCTTTTTTCCTTTAAAAATAGCTACTTCCATTTTAAAATTAAATGAAAAGCTATCAATTGAAATGAACTAATTTCAATTTTACAAAAATGATTTGTTTCGCCCCCCCCCAGGCCGCCAGCTTGCTGTGATAATCTCTCCACCAGAATTCCAGCAGAGCGCACAGCTGACTAATTTTTCTTAGGGAAAGGGAAAGTTTTTTTTCCCCCAACAAGCAAAAAGTCTTTAAAAATTAAAGTCTAGTTTGAGTTGAAATTGCTGAACCTAGGTCAGTACCCTCTGCTCAAAGGAAGCAATTATTAAAAATTAGTGAATTGGTTTTGGAAATGCTAAAGAAAAATCACTAGAAGCTGAACTTTTCCCACTGCCAAAATAGTCTTATGGACTAGGAGGAGGTTGTTAGCAATCCTCCTCCTGATCAGCCTTTGAATTGAGTGCAGGAGGTGGTATGGGGTGCTTTATTAACGGGGCCAGCACTCTTCTCTAAAATATATCCCTCTCGTCTCTACCTACACCTTCTTGCCAATTACATTCTCATTCTTGGAAAGCTCTGTTGTCATATCGATTATTCCCTGGACCTCTCCTATACACCACATATCTTAGTACAGTCATAAAATGGACTATCTCCCAGTACTTTTACCTCCTGGATCACCACCTCATCCTTTTACCGAAATATTCAGCCATCCTTGGGACCTACTACTTTTGCTTTCTCCCCAGTCCCTCTGTTTATCAGTCCCTCTGTGCCTTTACTTATCTCCCCATTAATCCTGAATTCTTTCAACTCAGTCACTCCTACACAGCTCTCCCTAAGGCAAAGGGACTGCCCTCCTTTGGTGAAGAGAGCTCTGGGACAAATTCTATCATTTTTCTGAATCCCAGTGCCATCCATTAAATGGAGAAAATAATCGTTACTTCATAGGATTGTTGTAGACTAATGGAGACAATGCATGAAAAGTGTGCAGCACAGTGCCTGGTGCTTGGCAAACTCATCTGTTCTTCTTTTAACAAGAATAGAAGGGAGGTGTAAGAATGATTAGCATCATCATCATCATCACCACCAGAAATGACATTTCTTTTAAACCTTCCTTTGTATTCACTACCTCAATCCTTATCCTACAATCATCACTTACTTTTTTACTTAACTATGTGTGCTAAGTAAATTTGCACACAATTAAAGATAAATGGAAATAGATATATGCCCATTACTGAGGTTTAACAATTAACATGTTGTCATTGCTTCATCTATGTATTTTTATTGATTTTTTTTAAAAAAAGTATATAACGGGGCGCCTGGGTGGCGCAGTCGGTTAAGCGTCCAACTTCAGCCAGGTCACGATCTCGCGGTCCGTGAGTTCGAGCCCCGCGTCGGGCTCTGGGCTGATGGCTCAGAGCCTGGAGCCTGTTTCCAATTCTGTGTCTCTCTCTCTCTCTGGCCCTCCCCCGTTCATGCTCTGTCTCTCTCTGTCCCAAATAAATAAATAAACGTTGAAAAAAAAAAGTAAAAAAAAAAAGTATATAACGGACATCACGACATATCTTCCTTAAATACTTCAGCAGGTCTCTAAAAGGTAGGAACATTCTCCTGTGTACACATAATATCATTATGTCAATCTTAAATTTTAATTGACTACCGGGATTTGCTAAAGCCATCTTTATAGAGTTCTGTGGCCTCGTTTATCTTGAGCCTGTACTACTGTGCTGCATATAAACTAATAAAAAGAGGTGAGCCCTTAGAAAGAAAGACAGACATTCAGAGGAATAAACCTAGGTTCACTGAAAACAAATCATGACAAAAATTCCATTTTTAATTCTGAAAGGACTCCTAATAAATCAAGAAACTGTCATGACCAGAGTGGCTGGGAGAAGACACATTTCCATTGGTCATTCACAGAAGACTGCAGTCCCTGTGAGGCTGGGAGGATATATTGATAAAATCCATGGGCTTCATTCTTACAGATCTTGAATTCAATTTCTAATTATATCCCTTTGTGTGTGTGGTATTTAACCTCTCAAAGTTTCTGTCTTGTCTGTAAATGGAAATAAATAGAGTAACTACCTGTTTAGTCTCCCGAATTGAGGGCTGTTTCCTTATGCTGAAACACATGATATTTTTCTTTCATTTCAATAGCTTTGTGATGGAAATTGCAGGTAGAGGAAGAAATCAGTACAAAGGTTTCTTATTTCCTTTTTCCCCTATCCAGTGTATTGCCAGGTTATGTCTAGTGTTACCTGCCCATTCCTTGAAGGTGGGATTTTTCAGCTCTCCAAATGGCCTCATATCCTAGGACTGGCAACAAACACTCGGATAACAGGAACCAACAGGAGAAGGTGATCTGTAATTTAAAATCAGGCTTCTGCAAGCATGGCTCACTGACCCTCAAAGATAGTGGTCATAAACTGTGGAGAGATTACAGACCCTTGGTGACATTTCATCACAGCTCTCTTTCCGCATTTCAGACATGGAGGGGGTTTTCTTCATATTTCTTTTAATGAAAGCAGAAAAAATGAGCAAGCATAGTTTTTAAAGGAAGAATGACGTGTAGACATTACTTTGCATCTTCACTGCCATGAGGCAACTTATCTGTGGGTCAAGGGAGACCCAGACCTTGGCCATCTTGGCTTAAGAAGAACAGCAAAAATAATAATAATAATAATAAAATACTATGTTCCTCATGAATGGAAAAACATCTTTCCATGACAGTAGGGCAGGGGTCCTCTAAGAGATTTTTCTGAGCTCCTCCCTAACATTATCTCACCCAGTTATAAAGAATGTGCATGAAATAAGACCATCCTTGTAAAACAATTAACATCTTTCCCAATACATTTAAAGCATTTGCAAAACGTTTATTTTGGTCCTACAGTCGGGATATGATTACAAAAGAACTAAGTTCATTTTAGTCCATAGGAAGCTGCCTGCCTCTAAGGAGAAAAGCTGTCCAAGGGACAATCTTCTGTGGAAGAAAGCAGCTCTTAACCAAGATACAATTTGGCAAGGGTCTCAGCCTTCAGAACCACAGGTCTTTGGAAGCTTGGTGCAATGGGAAGAATAGGAGTTTTATAGCCTGTTATGGGCTGAATTGTTTCCTCATCTCCAAAATTCATATCGGAGCCCTTCAAGTTGAAGCCCTACTCCCAGTACTTTAGAAGGCAAATGTATTTAGACATAAGGCCTTTAACGAGATGAGTAAGTTAAATTCTGGCTGTTTGGGCAGTCCTAATCCAATCTGGCAGTGTCCTTATGAGAAGAGGAAATTTGGACATACAAAAGGATACAAGGACAAATGTAAAAAAAAAAAAAAAATCCCTGCAAAGGCCAAGTGAGGACACAGTGAGAAGGCGGCCATCTGCAAGCCAAGGAGAGAGGTCTTAGCTAAGAGAGACCAAATTTGTCAACAACTTGACCTTGGCCTTTCAGCCTCCAGAACTGCAAGACAATGACTTCCTGATGTTTAAGCCACTCAGTTTGTGGTATTTTGTTACGGTAGCCCTAGCAGACTAATTCATAGTCACAGAGACCTGGGCTCAACTCCTACATCTCCACTTAACAGCGCTTTCATATTATACTAATGTAAGTATAGTGGGTACTCTCTCTGCTTCAGTTTCCTAAACTAGAAAGTTGAGATAGTTACATTTTTCTTACACGGAGTTGCTTGAAGATTAAACGATATTATGGATGGCAAATTTCACAGAGGATACCTGTGCATTAAGTGTGCCCTTAATGATCCACTAAATGTTGAGTGTATAGTGGGGATCTCTTGCTTTTACCTTCCTGGTATCTCCTTCTGTGCTTCTAGTACCGGTCCCACAAATTTCCATAGGAAACCACGCTTGCTTATTCTACGTCCATGTGTTTTAAACCTAACCCACAGTGATTGGTTCAGCAATGGACATGTGACTCATCAAGAGCCAGTGAGTCTCAATTCGTAGATAAGTCTCCTCAACAACTCAAGCAGTTATAACTTTCAAAAATGGAGACTTGCTCTTTCTGCAAGGGTTGCAGAGAGGATAAACTACTATTGAAATATCTGAATCTATTTGACCATCACGAAGGGAGAAGCTTCTTTAAAGTGAAGTCATTATTGAGGAAAGCAGAAGCAAGGTATGAAGACTGAGTCCTGAGCACCTCACTCCGGACTGGATATAGTGCAGCTTGAATCCCTCCCTGTTACATGAGTCTATAAATTCCCCTTCTCTCCTCTGTTTGCTTGTTTGACTAACCAGTTTAAGTTTACTTCCTTACTAATGTAAGGAAACTTATGTGTCTACTAGACACAGATCAGGACAAAAGGGCCTTCCTATGAGGAAATCAAAACCTCGGGAGAAGATAGGCATATAATTACTGTGATAAATGCTAGAAGAGGAGCTGTTATGGGAGCACAATGGAGGAAACACCTGTCTTTACCTGCTTACACCTGAAACTCTCCCCTATTCTTTCTCCGGAAGAAATGGGATCCCTTGCACTGGGCTCCACCAGAATAAATTCATAACTTAAGTGAAAAAATAAGATAAAATACAAATTTGTCATTATATGAGGGCAGGCTGTTACTACACTGTTCTCATCAATAAAAGTTCATGTGGATTTTTATTTTCCATCCAAACCATGCATCCTGTGGGTTCCGCTCACATGTCACGTCCTTTCCCCAGAAGTCTTCTTGGTACAGACTTTCTTGCTGCCATCTCCCTCTTTAACTGTCAGGATCATCTCATTTTCTGAAGGGAACACTCCTCCTACTTCAAAGCATCCACCACACTGTGTCACATGATGGGACAGGTCAGGGATATGCACTATATTCTCTGTATCCCTAGCACTTGGCACAGCGTCTCAGATGTAATGGGTGCTTTCTCAACAAAGGTTTTCAAAAGAAAGGGAATAACACCCTTAAAGTTAAGATAGATAAATGTGAGCTTAATGAGAATACAGTTAAATAAATTAGTAATTGATTGAAATGTCATTCTCTCAAATGGCTGATTAATGAATTGACTTGAGTCAGCTGAGAAAGGTCTGTGTGATGGCTTGTAATCTAGGAAGGCAGCCAGACTGGCTCTACTACTCTCTCCACCCCATATTTTTGTCCCCTCTTCTTTTTTTTTTTTTAAGTTTATTCATTTATTTTGAGAGAGAGAAAGAGAGTAAGTGCATGCACATAAACGGGGTAGAGGCAGAGAGAGAGGGGAAGAGAGAGAATCCCAAGAGGTTGAACTCATGAACCATGAGATCATGACCTGAGCTGAAATCAAGAGTCAGAGCCCAACCGACTGAGACACCCAGGCATCCCTGTTCCCTCTTCTAATTTGCCCGTGTCTCCCAGTGTTGCCACCATGCTCTAATCTCCCAGGCTCAGTACCCAGATTGGCTTTGGCTATTCCTCCTTCCTAACTTCCACCTTGAGTCTTACTTTTTCTCACATGTGTCCTTTCTTTTTCTTCCTAACACTACTGCCATCATTCTACCTCTTCCTGTCCTCATATAATCCCTATTCCTTGTGGGTGGTCCCTAAATGGTCTGCATGGTGTCTTATTCACCAGTGACTCCAAGGGCCTAGAATAGTGTCTATTCAATGAATAATTGTTTAAATACTGGTTTCCTTAGATCTGAACTTCACTTTTTCAAACCATCTTGCAGACTAATCTTTATAAAATAGCATTTTCATTATAAAACTGCCCCATTCAAAACATTTCAGCAGTTCCTCTGTGTTTATAGGCCAAGCCCAAACTAGTTAGTCTAGCATTTGGACTTTCACAGACTGGCATCGGTGGAAATTTCTGGTGTTATTTTCTGTCATTGAGTTGCATAACCTTCTATTCCTGTTCAACTTGGTTATTCATTTCTTTTATTAAAATGTCTTTCAATTCATGCCTCCATTGAGTGCCACACACTTTTCTCTCTGTTTGAAGTTCGTCTCTTCAGAGGAAAAAAACACAGATGTCATAAAAGAAAAGCAAAACATATATGACCATATGAGAAATTAAAAGTTTTTATATGATAAAAGATGCCTCGTAAATATATACAGTTTATAAACAAATATATGACAGACAAGGGAAAAAAATCAAGCACTAAGATACAGAAAATGATTGATATTCTTAACATGCAAAAAGCCTTTGCAAAAAGATAATAAGTGAAATAAAAAGATGATCTAAAAATATAAGTAATAAATGGTAGATGAAAAGTGCCCATACTATTAGTCAGAACAATAGTACATATGGAAATGTCTTTATGGTACTTTGCCTTTAGATTTAGTAATAATCTAAAAAGACTAGTAGCATCAAACGATGCCACAGATGCAGAGAGCACTCAGTCATTGCTTCTGGCAACATCAATTGCCACACCATTTCTGGAAGCTAGTCTGTCAATAAGGATTAAAATAAAGAATCCAAACCATCTATTTTACCTTAGGGAACCTATTTTATGGGAATAACTGTAAGAACTAAAAACTACTTGTAAGAACGTGTGTGTGTGTGTATTTATGTATATGAAAACACTTGTTTGCTGTGGCAAAAACAAAAACCATAAACCATCTGAAAGTTTGTCATCATGGAACTGATGAAAATACAAGGAGAAATACTGTGCAGTTACTAAAAATAATGAGTTAGAGCGAGACCTCTGGAGAAAGCACGAGCTCCATGTTATAGTATATAAAGAATGTCTCTTGGAGAGTCACACGCATATGATCTTACTTAGAAGAAAGAATAATAAACAGAAAAAATATAGAGAAAAGTGCCAATACCAAGCTCTTAATGATGACTACATGGGAGAAGTGGGTCTGGAAAAGGAAGAGTGACAGTGAAATGTGAAATCATTAGTTTTTTCTTTACACATCTTTATTCTGCATATATTTATACATGCTATATGTTTAACAAGCATAAAATACTCTTTCAATTTAAAAAATAAATCATTAATAATATAAAGAAACTATGGCCCTTCTCTCCCTTTGTAAATTTTACCCATCAGTCTGTCTCAAATTCTAAATTCTCTGAATCTATTGATAGAATTATTTCCTTGGTAATTCACCATCTGCTTCCCTGTTACTACTCTATAATTGCTGCCTTGGAGTATTATTTTAAAATGCACTGTTATTTAACTTTTTGTGTTAATGTCAACTCCTTAATTGGAGTGTAAGTTCCTTGTGACGAGGGCAGATATTTTACACTTTGCTCTCAAGAGCTGCTCAAAACTTCACAATTTGCTCACTCATTCTTGAACAAATATTTATGGAGTCTCTACCAACTACTAAGTCCTGTGTTGAGTCCTAGGCATACGGCACGGTCTCAGACTAGACATGATCTAAGCCTAAAAGTTTGGTTGGAAGGAGACACCAAACAAGGTCTTCTAAATGTCATGAGTATTACGAAAGGGAAATTGTCACATGTGTTGTTGGCACCTAACAGGGTGCGATTTTGAAAAGATCGGTGATATGGGAGTAAGGAGATTTGGCTTTTATTAAACTCTACTGCTCTCTCCTCAGATGACAAGATAATGTGTCAAATAAGGAAACAGAAAAGAAGTGCTTTTTCTATATTAATATGCTAAGTAATGCAAGGAAATAACATATATAAGGACATATAATTAAGTTATCTAATAACAATATCAATGTCAGTAATGATAACAACTGTGTTTACTGGGGGCTTCCTGTGATCCAACCCAGGTCGTTGACGTGCATGACCATGATATCAACCAGTTCTTTTATTGTGCCCCATCAGTTTCAGAGACCGAAAAACTTTATTCCTCCTTCAGCTCATTTCTGTGTGACCTGGCAAAGAAAAGCGAAGATTTCAAATATCCTGCAATATTTCCTACTTGGATTATAAAGCACCTCCTCTTGCTTTCAGGTTTACTTGGTTTAAAAAGAATTACTACTTGGAACCTACAAGTCTTTTGTAGTCACTGCATGTCTGAGTAACAGGAAGAAAAAAACCCAACAACAACTAACATTGTACTTAATGAAAAATACAATATCAAGGTTTGTTGGGCAGGTTTCTTCTGCCTGCACATATCATTCACTATTAAAATTCATTCACAGCCATGTCAGTAGAAACAAATGCAAGGAGAAATCCCATCCATCCAGGACTAAGTGGCGAGTGCTTTTGCAATGCAGTGCGGTAGTTAGGAGTGGAAGATCTGGGATCTAAGGGCTCAGTTCAAGTCCTGGACCCATCACTGGCTCACTGGCAACCCACTTAAATTGTACAAGTCTAAGTTGTTTATAAGTCAGAGTAGTGAAATATCTCCCTCACAGTGTTGTTGAGGGGAGTAATGTGATAATTCACATGAAGGGTCAAACGGCGCCTGGAATGAGGTGAGCACTGGAGACATTTATAACAGTATCATCCAATAGCCACCTAGAATTTCTAGCCAGTAGAAATTAAAGGGATGCAAAGAAGAGGCCAAGGGCAAGCAGTGCCTCTTTTAGCCCATTCCTTGGCTGTGCAGATTTGCAACTCCCTGGCTGAAGTGTATTTTTGCTTCCAGAGATTTATGCCACTGGCACTGAAACGTTCACAACACTCTGTAGATGTAACATACAACATTCTGTCTAAAATTCTTTTCAGTACAAAGTGGGGCAGAAACTAATTTGAAGAAAAAGAGTAGCATTGTAAGTAATAACTGTGCGATTATATCCCAGCATCCCAATCCATGGGCATCCCACCTATCTGTGAGAATGGCGGTGTCCTCCTCCCTGATGATTCCCCTAAATGAGACAAGTCACAAAAACCGTGAGTCAAGACAAATAGTGTGATTTGTTTTTGTAGAGAAGAAATGCCTAAAAAATGTTTGCGATATCTATTTTCAACTGCCTGCTGGACTTTTCCATCTGAATGTCCAGAGGCAGCCCAAACTGTTTAGAACTCATTATAACCTGCCAGTTTTGCTTCTGAAATCTCTCTTTAATCTCCCCCTCTCTTCTTATCCCAACAGCCCTCATTAATCTCTTGCTTTTAGTTCATATCCCACTGGGAGCTTCTCACATCCTTCAGTGTTTCAGTCTACCTTCAACCTTGCCAAGAGATTCATCTACCTGAAAAAAAAAATCTAAGTTGCTTCATTCTCCTACTCAGACTTCCAATGGCTCTTCTGGTTTAAACTATCATTTGGCTGGTCAGACCTGATACAATCTTACAACTTCTACAAAATAGCATGAAAACTGAAAAAAGAAAAAAAAAGAAGAAAGAAAACCCAAGGTATAATGAAAATTAGGTTAACAAAATGTAGTGGGCTTCCATTTACAATGAAGCCATTGGAGCTAGAATAGGGAAAACATTCTGTGCTCTACTTTATTAAAAGATTGATTTTGGGGCGCCTGGGTGGCGCAGTCGGTTAAGCGTCCGACTTCAGCCAGGTCACGATCTCGCGGTCCGTGAGTTCGAGCCCCGCGTCAGGCTCTGGGCAGATGGCTCGGAGCCTGGAGCCTGTTTCCGATTCTGTGTCTCCCTCTCTCTCTGCCCCTCCCCAATTCATGCTCTGTCTCTCTCTGTCCCAAAAAAAAAACAAAAAAAAAAAAAAAAAAAAAAAAAAAACGTTGAAAAAAAATTAAAAAAAAAAAAAAGATTGATTTTAATAAAAGGAGATGGAATAACACTTAGTTTCTCCTCCAGTGGACACCCCTGTTCCAAGAGTAAGTTGCCACTGACCAGAAAATTAAGTCAATAACTTTGTTGCATTAGTGATGCATTTTGACATGGCAGAGTACTATACCCTAACCTCCCACACCCACCCATGTTTCTAAATCCAAAAAGTAAGATAGGAAGGAATACAGGAGAACAGGGAGTAAGAGCGATGCATTTGGGAGATTCAGTTCTCAATAGAAAAGCCTTATAGGCAGGTGCAGAAACACCCTGGCATCAATGAATGCTGAGCATTTTAATTTTGCATACACTCATCTGTGCAGAGTTAAAATGTTAGAGAATCAGGAAGAGGGAGCAGGAGAAAGTTCCACATTGGCATGATTGGGTCACCTTCAAAACATACTAACATGATATTTCCTCCTTTGATCATGAGGAGACAAAATATAGAGACAGTTGAGATAGGGAGAGAGAGAGAGAGAGAGAGAGAGAGAGAGATTAATCAAAATGTCAAGTCCATTCTAATTTGAAAAATAAAATGTTATCTTAATGGTCCTCTAACCTAGGAAAGTAGGTCATCTCCCTTGCTTTTGCACACTCTATGTGAGTATTATTTCAGTGTATTTGGTCTGTGTCTATGGACTAGTACGGACTTTGCCCTAAGATCACTGGCCCAGCCTTACTCTTCAAGTGCTAGGGTAACACTGATAAATGCATTCCAGAGAACTTCCTTTGTAATATGTCAAAGTCCCTCCATCTCTTTGGGGACTTTCGCTTTGATCTAGAGCATATTGTCTTACTTGCTTACTTACTAGAGCATATTGTCCATCTCCCATTGGACATAAGGGTCTGTTTGGTCACAGAGCATGTGGTCTGAGGAGTGGGTGGGGTGGGGAACTTTGGTGCTGCCTGTCAAAATCCTTTTCTAGATTTTTGTTCATCTCAAGCCAGGCAGAGCAACATCATTTAAACTATTTTTGGCTGTACTCAAGACTGCAGTGCCTGTACATACAGTCGCCCCTGGGTGATAGCAAATAAATGACCCTCAGAAGGGTCACAGGCAAGAGTAGTGTGCTTTAGTTTCTTCTCTTTAAATAGGAATAATGATTCTTGTAGTATGTCACTACAGCCAATGAAAAATAATTGATAAACCTTTGTGAATTCTAAAGACTCGTATTCATATACTTTATTTAACAGATACCAGTATTTTCAAGTGGCCACAAGAGACGTGAAACGATGGTTCTAGAGTTTTCAAATCAAGAATGATTATAGTAAATAATTCGCAAACAATTACATTATTTAGCTGCTACTACACTTGAGCCTTTGAGTGTCATATTTTCACTGCACGTATTTGTAGCAGAGAACGTTGCAAACGAATTTTGTGAAAGTATAGAATATTGCAGATCAAGTATGTGGTGCAAAAACCAGCCAGACTGGTTATAGGTTGGAATATCCTGAAAATATGCGAAAAGGCCAAAACACACCATTTCTAACAGAAGTATATCTCATAAACATAAAAAAAGAGTGAGAGACTTAAGTTTGTATCTGGCCTACGTATATGGTCAAGATCCAAGGAGAACAAACCTGCCAGCCTGGGTCACGGGAAAATGTTCTTTAAAGGAAGAAAAAAAGACCCCCAACACAAGAAACACATTCCTGTTTTCTCTTGAGTTTTGCTAATCCACGGTTTTCTAATATTTAAAGAGTCCTTGGCAATATGTGAGAGACAGTGCTAAGTGCTTTGTGCGGCTTAACTCATTTCTCCTCACCACTAACCTATGAAGTACTCACACTATTATCATCCCATCTTTTCTTACTGGAAAGAAAACTGACTTTTGGTTTTGTGGGTTTTAACTCATTTAATCCCATTCCATCCATAGGGGTATTTACACTATTGTTATTCCTATTTAATTGATAAAGATTACCAGGCTCAGTTGGAGAACTGCCAACTGCGGAAAGAAGGCAACATTAGTGAAGGGTAAGGGTGGTCTCAAGTTTGTGAGCTACTGATGAACAAAAGTGGACTTTGCCTTGGGGCTACACTAGGCAGGAAATTGCAGCAACCTGCAGAAGATAGTGGCATTTCCTGGGTAGGTTTCTATTCACAGAGCCAACTTTACAATCTGTGAGCCTTTTGTCAGGATGGGGGAAAGAAGCAGCTTATGGTGGCTGGTAATCGAAAATGGAAGCTAATGGCAAAAATGAGGATGGCTGAGCTATATGCCGAACATGTTTTAATTTTCAAATGAAGTATTTGACATGGACAATGTCATCATCTCCATTTTAAAAATGAAGGCCCTGAGGCTTGAAGGTCTCGTGAAGAGGTAAGTAGTGGAGCTCAAATTCAAAGTCCATGATCTTTACCAACATGCAGGTGCCTACTACTGTGGCCCTAGCAGTGACAAATAGGTGGTCAAGTTACTGTGCAAGAGAGTTGGGGAAAGAGGGGGCATGAGTAAAGGACACATCCTGATTAAAACGAAACAAGCTAATTTTTTTAAATCATTATCATTCAGGGCCTCCTGACTCGTCTTTGCCCACACTTTGATTGACTGGAGTTTTACTCTTCTTTTTCTGGTTTAACCTTGAAGTACTTTCTTGGTATCTATCCAAAAGGAAAAGGAGAGGAAAAATCGTTCAGAACAACCTGGCCAAACCATTTAAAATTTTGGTTTGTCTTTAGGCGTAGGATGCATATTAAAACTCTCAATGAAAGAATCTAGTGAATTAATGCCGTTAATATAAAGGTCTTGGGAAAATACCTACTTGCTTAACCTCTCTGATAAAGTCACCAGAAAGAAATTAGCTACTTAATTTATATCAAGGTGACCGAGCTAAAACAATTCTGTACCATGTTTATACATTGACCTCACAGGACTCCTTTTCTAATGTTAATTTATAAAACTAAGGGAAGGATCATTTCATGCTTAATGAGAATGACAAAATGTGAGGATGATGATATAACATGGTAGAATGGAACAATGACTGGCCTGACAAATGGAATATGAGTTCCAGTTCTAGTCCTGCCACCAATTAACCACTGTGTGACCTAGACCAAGTTATTCTACCTCTCTGGGCTTCAGCTTTAACGAATGTAAAATTTGTAATTTGGGATGAAACCAAATTACCTCTGATAGTTACATTACAGGTAGTGAGTATTCCAATTTGGCTGTGAAAGTGATCCCAACATTTCTGGGCATATTTGGCCATCCGTCTGGGGAAGTCACAAGAAGGCTTGTTTGCACTAGAGACTGAGAAGATTCCTGGAAACAACTCAAGTTTGTGCCAATTACCAGGACCAGAAAATGAAGGGTATCATGTAGGGCCTCCTGTGAAAATGGCATTTGAGCTAAAACCTGAATGAGGAGAAGGAACTATCTTTGGGAAAATCTGGACTGGGGTAAGGTTGGGCCAGACAGAGGGGAGCACTGAGTACAAAGGTTCTGGATTAAGAATGAGAGACAAAGCAACGGCGCCTGAAGCAGACCACAGGTGAGGAAGCAGTTTCATGTGGTACAAGTAGGGAGAAGCCAGATGGATCGCAAAGGAACTTTTAGGCCACACACACAAAAGTCATTGAAAAGCAAAAATCTCCGCAAGAAAAGAAAACTAATGGAAGCCACCATAAGCTGTTAGGCAAAATACCTTTAATTTCCAAGCGAACTAATAAGGTAATGGAGTTGATTATCAAAGAGGAGGCAATCATTATTTTCAGCATATACTGGTACAATGTTGAGCTGTGATGTTGCATGAACACTGTGTTCTTAGGCATTCTTGCATCCATTTCTTTACCAGCAAGGGTCAGTGGAATATACTTCCAAACCTGATTCTAATAGAAACCAGTGGGGGCGCCTGGGTGGCTCAGTCGGTTGGGCGTCCAACTTCGGCTCAGGTCATGATCTCGCGGTCCATGAGTTTGAGCCCCACGTGGGGCTCTGTGCTGACAGCTCAGAGCCTGGAGCCTGTTTCAGATTCTGTGTCTCCCTCTCTCTCTGACCCTCCCCCGTTCATGCTCTGTCTCTCTCTGTCTCAAAAATAAATAAATGTTAAAGAAATTAACAGAAACCAGCAGATGTCATGGAATGGCACTGGACCCAGAGCCAGACGCCCAGGGCTAAAGTTCAAATTGCATATCTGTTCTGTAAGTATGTGAAAGAGTTTGAAAGTTCCTCTTGGCCTCATTGAGATGGTTTCCTTATCTTTACGTTTAAAGTAATTGCTACCACTTAGGGAAATTGTGAGAATTAAACAAGATAATCTACTTGAAAATACTTTGGAAATTGTGAATCATCACTCAAATATTTATTGTTTTACATTTCTTTTTAACATTTCTTGTTAAAATTTATCACCCCTGCTGTTTTCAATTAAAACCACTAGAGGTCAGAATTTTACACGAATTGTTTAAAGAAACAACGTAGGTGGGAAAGAAAGAACATTTTCTGGCCCAACAGCACACAATAGTAAACTTAAGGCACAGAAAGAAAAGACGACTTTCAACAAAGAAGTTTTGATAATTGGAACAATGCTTATTCCCAAAATTGTTACTCAACAGACTTAGATAAACAGGGAGAGGAAGGAAAGATAAGTAGAATTTAATTATCTATTTATGATGTCTACATGGCTTAAAGTTTACATTGTTTACCTTATATTATTCTTCAAACAGTTCTCTGATGAAGCTCACTTTGCAAATAAAGAAACTAAAACTCAATAGGTGTAATAACATACCGAAGATCAGATTGAATTCAATGTCTTTCTTACCGCCAAGGCATGCTCAGGAAATAATGCAGTAAAAAATGATCAGTGTTTGTTGGAAAACATATTATATGACACATTAGCATTACTGGTTTTCCACATACAACTCTAAATGATGTATTTAGCTCCCAGTCTCCCAAATGAATTTAGGGAAAACTCCTTTTAATGTTTCTCAGGGTATCTAGAGAAGTTTCTGCGTGCGATACTAGTAACTATGGTATTGACGTGATTAGCCTTGAAGAAAAATATAGACCAGCTTGCTCGTAGGAAAATATATTGAAAAGAAGCAATAGTTCAGTCCTTTAAAATGTTTCTTTATCCATCAAGCTTGTTTCTTTATCTTTCTTTTTTTCTTCCTTCCTTCCTTCCTTCCTTCCTTCCTTTTTTTGTGGAAATAAATATGCAAATCTGCCTTGTTGGGAGGGGAGGAGCTATGCTCACTTTCAGGAAGGAAGGAGGTAGGGTAGATGGCAGTTTACATCTTGAGAGAAGACAAAAACTGAGTCCTGTTTTTCCCTGTAAGCACAGCATCCAGCACAGTGCCTCGAGTGGCAGAAAGGCAGGGATGAACATGTATAAGTTGCTCCAAGTGCGTGCATACAGGCAATTTGCAAAGAGAAAATGAAATAATTGAGCCCTGAGTCCAAGAGTTTGCAATCTGATAGCTTGAAATGCAGACACGTTTTAGGACAAGTGCTTTCATTTGAAACCTTTAGTATCTAACATGAGGCCTGAGATGTCGTAGGTATTCAGTACTTTCCAGAATTGGGGAATCTCTTTTATAAGAAGGGACTTAAAATTCATTTTAATGCAAAGTCCCCAGGCTCTGGGAAAAGAAGAAGACATCATACCAGGTCCCTAATAGACTTAGTTCTGGAACCCAGGGTTCTAGAGGGCTCCTTTCCAAGTATCTCCACCCAGGAAGACTTACTTCTTCATTCTGTCATATTTTTGCTTGTAATCATCTCATAATTTCTACAAGGCTCAGGAAGAGAGTGAAGGAGATTTACATCATTTGAAATCTTAGCAAGGTTTCTAGGAGGAAGGGGGAAATTTTGCATTAAGAAATGAGGGTAAGAAGACCATGGCAAATAGGCTGCTGCTACGCAATAAATATTAATTGCCCTCCTTCCCTCCTAAATTTTTTCTCTACTGTTCATGACACTGATGTATGATATTGAATGCATCTATTATGCCTAAAACAATGCTTGGAACTTAATAGGTACTCAATATATGTTGGCTGATTGGAATAAA